>NC_092054.1:124145379-124873672 GCF_003086295.3 Arachis hypogaea | reverse complement strand
GATCGCGAACGGTTACCTCAGATTAGTTGTATGGTGAGGCTCCGGTGAACGGTGGGAAACGGAGGCAATCGGAGCTCTAGATCAAAAGTTATGGTGGTTTGAAGATCAATGAGAGAAAGAACTTGAGAGAGTGTTCTTCCTCCCCTCTCTTCAATTTCAGCGTGTTTGAGTGTGTTGTGAGGAGAGAGAGTGCTGAAAACTAGGGTTTTGGTTTAGTTATGTTGGGCCAAGGCCACTTTGGGTCCGGTTGGCCCGGTTTGGCCCGTTCGTCCAATCTTGGTCCGAATTCTATAAAATTGGTACCGAAATTCTCGTCTCAATTTCCTCTATCATATTAAGCCATAAAAATATCATTTTTGGCTTTCTAGAATAAATTCTCATATATGGGTTAATTAGCCGTTAATTAACCGGGTCTTACATTCTACCCACCTAATTGGGAATTTTGCCACAAAATTCAAATTCAAATTCAATTACTTGAGAATAAGTGCGGATAATCCGTTCGCATCTCCGACTCAAGTTCCCAAGTGTGTTCCTCAACACTGCCTCGACTCCAAGCCACTTTGACTAATGAAACCTCTTTTCCACGCAACCGTTTGATACTAGTATCATCAATTCTGACTGGAGCCACTGGAAGCGTCAAATCTTCTCTTAACTGAACCGATTCGGGTTCTAACACATGGCTAGCATCAGGAGTGTACTTTCGAAGCTGCGACACGTGAAATACGTCGTGCAGGTTTGAAAGATGGGGTGGTAAAGCCACCCGATACGCCACTGGCCCAATCCTCTCCAAGGTCTGAAATGGACCAATGTATCGAGGATTCAACTTCTTTTCTTTAATCGCTCTACCTACTCCTGTGGTCGGAGTAACTTCAGGAAACATGATCTCCTGCCTCAAATTCTAAGGGCTTCCGCCTTTGATCGGCGTAACTCTTTTGACGACTCTGCGCCGTAAGCATCCTATCTCGGATCTTCTTGACTTGTTCAGTGGTCTCAGCTATCATTTCCGGCCCCAACAAGCCTTTCTCTCCAGCTTCATACCAACATAGTGGAGATTGACATTTTCTCCCATACAAAGCCTCATACGGAGCCATTCCGATGCTCGCATGGTAACTATTATTGTATGCAAACTCTACTAACGGCATATACCGATCCAACTCGCTGGTTGGTCCAAAACACAAGCTCTCAACATATCCTCTAGTGTTTGGATCGTCCTCTCGGATTGACCATCTGTTTGAGGATGGTACGCTGTACTCAAGCTTAATCGAGTTCCAAAAGCTTTCTGAAATGCACCCCAGAACCTCGAAGTGAAACGAGGATCTCTATCAGAGATTATAGTAGCAGGTACACCATGGAGTCTCACAATCTCCTTTATGTATAACCGAGCTAGCTCCTCAAGGGTGTAAGTCATCCGAACGGGTAAAAAGTGAGCTGACTTCGTCAGTCGGTCCAGATCACCCAGATAGCATCAAAACCAGTCCTAGTCCTTGGCAATCCCGACACAAAGTCCATTGCAATACTTTCCCACTTCCATTGCGGAACCTCTAAGGGTTGCAACATCCCGGAAGGTCTTTGATGTTCAATCTTTACCTTTTGACAAGTTAAGCACTTTGAAACATATTCCGCCACATCATTCTTCATACCCGGCCACCAAAACATCGCCTTTAAATCATGGTACATCTTAGTACTTCCCGGGTGAATGGAGAATCCGCTTTTATGTGCCTCCTTTAAGATATCTTGCCTCAAAGTGCCAACATCCGGCACCATGATCCTACCCTTGAATCTCCATAACCCATCTTTCTCTTCCGACACTCTCCACTGTTTTCCTTGCTCGATAGCCGGTAACACCTTCCATAACGCTTCATCATTTTCATGAGCCTTTAGGAGTTCGGACTTAAAGTCGCTCGAGATTTCTAATCGGCTCAAACACAAGGTTCCAGATACTTCTCGAGCACCAATTTTTAGACTCTCGAATCCCTTGAGCAACTTCTCCTCTTGAAGCATCATCCAAGACGCATATAACGACTTTCGACTTAACGCATCCGCCACTATATTCGCCTTTCCAGGATGGTAATTTAACTCAAAGTCGTAGTCCTTCAACAATTCCATCCACCTTCTCTGCCTCATATTAAGCTCTTTCTGATCAAAGAGATACTTCAAGCTCTTATGATCAGAGAAAACTTGGAACTTAACCCCATAGAGATAATGCCTCCACACCTTCAAGGCAAACACAACCGCAGCGAGTTCCAAATCGTGCGTAGGGTAACTAACTTCATGAGGTCTCAACTGTCGTGAGGCATACGCCACCACATTATGGTGCTGCATCAGCACGCACCCTAGGCCCTTTAACGATGCATCACAGTACACCTCAAAAGGCTCGTTCGGCTCAGGTAACACTAACACAGGTGCAGTGGTCAACTTTTTCTTCAATGTCTGAAAGCTCTCCTCGCACTCAGGAGTCCAAACAAACGGAGTGTCTTTGCGAGTTAACTTTGTCAACGGCAAAGCTAATTGCGAAAAGCCTTTGATGAACCTTCGGTAATAGCCAGCTAAACCCAGAAAACTCCTTATCTCAGTTACTGTGGTTGGTTGCTTCCAATCCATCACAGCTTCTACCTTGGTTGGATCTACGGCTATTCCCTTCTTACTCACCACGTGACCCAAAAACTTCACCTTATCCTTCCAAAACTCACACTTAGACAGTTTCGCATAGAGTTTCTTCTCCTTTAGAATCTGCAACACGGTCCTCAGGTGTTCCGCATGCTCTTTTTCAGTCTTGGAGTAAATCAGTATGTCGTCAATGAAGACAACAATGAATTTATCCAAAAACGGACGGAATACTCTATTCATGTAATCCATGAATACTGCAGGAGCGTTCGTCAACCCAAAGGACATTACAGTGTACTCGTAATGACCATAACGAGTCCTGAAAGCGGTCTTAGGGATATCCTCACCCCTCACCCTTATCTGGTGATAACCGGATCGCAAATCAATCTTAGAGAAAACCCCAGCTCCTTGTAACTGATCCATGAGATCATCAATCCTCGGCAATGGGTACTTATTCTTTATGGTGACCTTGTTCAGCTGCCTGTAATCCACACAGAGTCGCATACTTCCATCTTTCTTCTTTACCAGTAACACTGGAGCTCCCCACGGGGAAACACTTGGTCGGATAAAGTTCTTACCCAACAATTCCTCTAACTGAGACTTTAGCTCGGCCATCTCTAACGGTGACATCCTATAAGGAGCACTTGAGATTGGTCCCGCCCCAGGCACCAATTCAATAGCAAACTCGACCTCTCGGTTAGGTGGAAATTCCTCAATATCATCGGGAAACACTTCCGGAAACTCACACACTACCGGAATCTGATCCAACCTTTGATCATCACCCGAAACACCCGCGGTTAACAACAGGATACCCTGACATTCGGTTCCAGAACAGTTCACCATCATTGAATTCAAGTAATAATTATTCACCACAACCGGCCCTTCTGTATCCTCCGGCATAAAGTACACCGACTTGGTAGAACAATCAAGCAGGACATGGTTTTCGGATAACCAGTCCAATCCAAGATAAGATCAAGACCGATCATCGGTAAGCAGATTAGATTATGGACAAAATCACGCTGCTTGAACCTAAACGAAACTTTCGGGCATCCTAGTCTAGTTACCATAGCTTCATGGGTAGCATTATACACTTTTAAGTCATAACCTAAGGTTACGATCTTCAACCCTAACTCATGGGCTTTCTCAAATGCAACGAATGAATGCGATGCTCCCGAATCAAATAAAGCATTTAAAGTTTGACCAGCCATTTCACAGTTACCTCGAATGAGTGTCTCGGATCCCTCTGCACCCACAGCTGAGGTGGTGAACACCCGACCCGTCTGTTGTGCTTTCCCAGCACCTTGCTTTTGCTTCTCTGGACAACTTGCGGCTTTATGCCCCGCCTTTCCGCAATTGTAGCACAAACCCCATCCGGCCTTGCATGGTACTCCCGGATGGTGACTCCCACACCTAGTACAAGCTTGTTCATTCTGAGGTTGCTTCCCAAACTTCTTCCCTTGGAAATTGTTGTTGTTGTTGGGCCTCCTGAAAGAGCTCCCCCTCTTGAAAGACGGACCTCTAGGTGCAAAGCCCTTCCCTCGGTTCTGTGGAAATGAACCTTTGTGACTCCCTTTCTCAGCGGTTGCCCTTTTCACACACTCCTCAGCAACCCTACACTTGTTCACTAATTCGGAGAAAGTCCTAATCTCCATTGGTCCTACTGAACTGAAGATATCACTCCGGAGTCCTCCTTCATACTTAACACACTTCCATTCCTCATATTCCACCGGAGTCCCTTGGCACATACGAGAGAACCTGAACAGCTCCTCAAACTTGTCAGTATACTCTGATATGGACATAGTACCCTGCTTCAGCTGTAACAATTCAAGTTCCTTAGCCGTCCTAGCAGAAGTCGGAAAGTACTTCTTATAGAACTCTTCTTGAAAGACATTCCAGGTGATATAGTCATCACCCTGCTGCAGAAGACGTCGGATGCCTTGCCACCAATGCGATGCCTCACCGGTGAGCATATAAGTGGCAAACTCGACACGCTGTCCTTCAGGTACCACTTGTGCTTGTAATGCTCGCTCTATAGCCTGAAACCATGTATCAGCCTCAGTCGGGCTAGTAGTTCCCTTGAACTTAGACAGATTAACCTTCAAAAAGTTTGCCAAGGTCATCGGACCCTGAACTCCACCTCCATCATTACCATGGTTGTTCATCTGTTGACCAAGAGCCTCAGCAGTGGCTTGCATAGCAGCAGCCATGTTCTCCAACGCAGCCATAAAGTTCACCGGGTCATTAGGGTTATTCTCCGGTGCACGAGCATTCGTACGACCTCTCGCACTACCTCTACCGCGTCCACGAGGCGCCATCTGGTTCCTATACACACCCAACAATCGATATTAAGTTGATCAGTCTCAATATCGGAAGTCTAGTGCTTCAAAATCCCAAATGCATGCTCATGAACGTTTATGCCAATTATATCAAGCAGATATACTAATAGCACATAACACACACACAGAGAATGCACAGAAGCATAGTCAGTCCATCCCTCAGGCTCTATAGGAACGAACTGCTCTGATACCATAATGTAACACCCTACCATACAGAGTCTTATGCTTAAGTCATAATTCAGAGATGGCAAGGTATTACGACCTCTAAAACAAAAATTTAGTACGTATAGTAGTATGAATAATTGATTATAACTAGGAGCCTTTGTAGAAAAAGGGGTAAACAAAAACCGTAACTCGAACGCGCAACACTCCGATCGATAACGTAACGAGCAAAGGATAAGCTAACGTAAGATCATATATATAAAGAGTGTCAAAAACGGGAATATCAAGACTCAAAATCCGGCTGCGAAGATAACCGGTCCGAGCATAATAATATATACATATAATAAAATAAGGAAACCCCAAAGGAAACCCAAAGGGATACAAATACATACAACCTATTCTCCAAAATCCCCTCTAGAAGGAGTCATCACAGTTTGTATTATTTAATGGAGATAAAAGTATCTAAACAAGATATATAAACCAAAACAGAGTCCCAAGAACAAAGGATCTTCGCTAATCCAGAAGTCTCCAGCATGCCTCAACGAGAAGCCTCGCGTCCTGCATCTGAAAACCACAAAATCCGCATGGGTGAGAACCAGAGGTCCCCAGCACGATAACAGCTTCCACATATATAATACATAATAATAGAGGAAAGCCAAAGGCAATCCTAGAACTTCCTCCAGATAATATCAAAGCTTATAAACAAGCTAAACCATATAAGGGTATCTGACTAAAGATTCTTCAGTCTAACTAATACTTCCCTTTCCAATTCCTTCAAACCTCCCAACCACCAGCAGGAGTATATTATAGCAAACACAGTTATATCAGACAAAGAATATACAAATAGGAGCAGTTAAGACATTTAGACAATTAGCAAGTAATATGCAGTCAAATAGGCAATCTCAAACAATTCACATAGTATGCATATGATGAATGCCTGTCCCTAGTGGCTGATGATATCATCTGTCGGTTATAGAGCCAACCCGACAAGTCCTGGTAGCTAACCATTGGACTGTCCCTCTGTCGCGCATCCCCAACTCGAGTTATACTCGTTATAAACTTGATCATAAACATGATCCATATCCATCACCCTCACTGGTGAATATTTCGGGGGCGAGCTCATCCGGGTCTTTCACAGTGCCCGGCCACACTTACGACATAGGGTCAACAGAGTCTCGAGCCTCCACCTGGAGCACGTGGTGGCTAGCCACTGCTTCCTCCCAGGGATCTCGTGCCTCTGATAGTGGAAGTGCAAATCTCAATTATCAATAATTCAGCATAAGCATGCATGAATTCTCATCCATGGATCAACATCCATATCAGCCATCCGGCTCACGGTTCAGTCCAGAACCAGCCAATATTCATATTATACACAGCCTTTCCGGCTCACGGTTAAATCCATAACCAGCCGTTTCATTAGCAATTATAGCCTTTCGGCCCATGGCTTAACAAGCACTTCCACCACCATCCTCCGCATCTCACATAATCATCTTGATCCTCATTGATCATTCATTTTTCCCTTGCTTCACTCGCAAGTTACCTCATTCACTAGCCCCTTTTTAATAGCTAGGCATGTCATAATGATTTAAGACATAAATGGTGAGATCGGAGGCTTAGAAGTATGAGATTTGGCTTTTAAAACTCAAAAATCAACTTTGGGATGAAAACAGGGCCACGCGTACGTGCACTCCACGCGCACGCGTGGATGGCCTCAAAAACTCATCGACGCGCAAGCGTCATGCACGCTAACGCGTGGATTAAAGATTTGCCAATCGACGCGCACGCGCCAACCACGCGTACGCGTGGGTGTTCTCGTGCCCCAAGCACAACACTGGCACAGTTCTGGCATAACTCTCTGGAAAATGGCTGGGCATTGGGTGCAGCACAATCGGCGCGCCCGCGCACATCACGCGCACGCGTGGATGGCGCTTTCTGGAAGATCGGCGCGTACGCGCCAGGTGCGCCCACGCGCAAGGGGTCATTCTGCTAAAAATTTTCTAAGTTAAAAGCTGCAGAATTCACAGATTTAAACCCCAATCTTCCAACGGACATAACTTCCTCATTTTAAATCGTTTTTCACCCGTTCTTTGAACGGCATGGACATCCCGGATCCAATTTCATTTCTAAACAGATTTGGTACAAAACGGAGATCCGTAGTCCAAGTTATGTCCCGCCAAAGTGTGCCCAAAAACCATATTTTCATACAAAACCACAAAGTGCCAATTTCAAAACAAGCCATTTCCAACTCTTTTCAAAACCAATCAAAACATGCTAGGTTCATCCCTTTTCTTTGAAATCAATCAAAATATATCAAATTCAACATCAAGCCTCCTCAACTCACACATTGACACACATTACCACAAATTACCAAAATCACTATCTCATCATTTTACCCCACTTCACCCAAGTGGCTCAAACTCAAACACATTGACATATCATATACTATTCCTCATGCCAATTCTCAACAACACCAATTCCAGTAAATTATTATTGTACACAATCAACATCATACTCACCATCAACATGGTTCAACCCACAATTCAACCATAACCAATCATCAAGTATATATCACAACATGCATATTTCTCATACATCATACCACTAAGGCCTTAATAATCATCATCACATATATGACCACATCATATATCTCAATCATTCAACAACATCAACAATTCAATGCCTATCTTAGGTCCTCTAGCCTAAGTATTTCCTACCACATTACATATTAGATACGGGAAACCGAAACCATACCTTAGCCGATTTTCCCAAGCTCCCCCGGAGCACTTCCAAACCACTTATCCACAAGCTCTCAAGGCCTCAACACCTCCAAGAACAGATTTTTCACCACCAAACCCTTTCCAAGCTTTTCAAAGTCACCAATCAAGCTCCAATATTCACATATACACAACCTAAGCCACAACCATCATACCCATACACAACATCTCAAAACCCAAACGTCATAGAACAACAAAATCACACTAGGGTTGAGAATCTTACCACACCCAAGGTCCAAGGAGACAACATTAACCTTCTCCTTCAAGAGAGTTGGGTCCTATAACATCAAAGAACCCAAAATCTCAACATTTTACCCATGAAACTCGAAAATAAGGGCTGGAATTTCGAACAGAAACACGTGGCTTACCTCAAGATTAGTTGTATGGGTTTTGTAGAGCTCTCCGCGGTGAACGCGTGGCCGCAAACGGAGCGGCAATCGGAGCTCTAGATCAAAAGTTATGGTGGTTTGAA
Organism: Arachis hypogaea; assembly: GCF_003086295.3. Lineage (NCBI taxonomy): Eukaryota > Viridiplantae > Streptophyta > Magnoliopsida > Fabales > Fabaceae > Arachis > Arachis hypogaea. The sequence goes on along the minus strand of NC_092054.1, from coordinate 124,865,324 downwards.
GATCAAGTGAGAGAAAGAACTTGAGAGAGTGTTCTTCCTCCCCTCTCTTCAATTTCAGCGTGTTTGAGTGTGTTGTGAGGAGAGAGAGTGCTGAAAACTAGGGTTTTGGTTTAGTTATGTTGGGCCAAGGGCCCACTTTGGGTCCGGTTGGCCCGGTTTGGCCCGTTCGGTCCAATCTTGGTCCGAATTCTATAAAATTGGTACCGAAATTCTCGTCTCAATTTCCTCTATCATATTAAGCCATAAAAATATCATTTTTGGCTTTCTAGAATAAATTCTCATATATGGGTTAATTAGCCGTTAATTAACCGGGTCTTACAGACTCAAACAAGAAACACAAAATATTTTTGGTTTTATGATTTTATTAATTTTTTTATTTTATGATTTTATAATTTTTTTGGATTTTTTCGAAAATTATTTTGGAAAAACGAAAAAGAAGGAATATTATTTTTTGTATTTTTCAAAAATAAGAAAAAGCTTAAAAATAAAATTACCTAATCTGAGCAACAAGATGAACCGTCAGTTGTCCAAACTCGAACAATCCCCGGTAACGGCGCCAAAAACTTGGTGTGCAAAATCGTGATCATTACTTCCTTGGTAACGGCGCTAAAAACTCAATACGCACGTTCATGATCTTAATTCTGTTTCACTACTTCGTACAACTAACCAGCAAGTGCACTGGGTCGTCCAAGTAATAAACCTTACGTAAGTAAGGGTCGATCCCACAGAGATTGTCGGCTTGAAGCAAGCTATGGTCACCTTGTAAATCTCAGTCAGGCGAATTCAACTGATTTTATGAATTGATAAGTAAAAGATAAATAAAATATAAAATAGGATAGTGGTACTTATGTAATTCATTGGTGAGAATTTTAGATAAGCGTATGGAGATGCTTTCGTCCCTCTGAACCTCTGCTTTCCTACTGTCTTCATCCAATCCTTCCTACCCCTTTCCATGGCAAGCTGTATGTTAGGCATCATCGTTGTCAATGGCCACCTGTCCTCTCAGTGAAAATGGTCCAATGCGCTGTCACTGCATGGCTAATCATCTGTCGGTTCTCGATCATACTGGAATAGGATTTACTATCCTTTTGCGTCTGTCACTACGCCTAGTACTCGCGAGTTTGAAGCTCGTCATAGTCATTCAATCCCTGAATCCTACTCGGAATACCACAGACAAGGTTTAGACTTTCCAGATTCTCAAGAATGGCCGTCCATGGGTTCTAACTTATACCACGAAGACACTAATAACTCGGACTCGGTCCCCTGTATTAGATATCCAAGAGATATCCATTCAATCTAAGGTAGAACGGAAGTGGTTGTCAAGCACGCATTCATAAGTTGAGAATGATGATAACTGTCATGATCATCACATCCATCATATTGAAGTGCGAATGAATATCTTAGAAGCGGAATAAGTTGAATTGAATAGAAAAACAGTAGTACTTTGCATTAATCTTTGAGGAACAGCAGAGCTCCACACCTTAATCTATGGTGTGTAGAAACTCTACCGTTGAAAATACATAAGTGATGAAGGTTCAGGCATGGCCGAATGGCCAGCCCTCACAAAAGTCTAAGATAGCATAAAACTAATCAAAAGCTCCCATAGATAATAGTAAAGAGTCCTATTTATACTAAACTAGTTACTAGGGTTTACCGAAATGAGTAATTGATGCAGAAATCCACTTCCGGGGCCCACTTGGTGTGTGCTTGGGCTGAGCATTGAGCTTTACACGTGTAGAGGTCCTTCTTGGAGTTGAACGCCAGTTTGTAACCTGTTTCTGGCGTTTGACTCCAGAATGCAGCAGGGAACTGGCGTTCAACGCCAGTTTACGTCATCTATCCTTAATCAAAGTATGGACTATTATATATTGCTGGAAACCCCTGGATGTCTACTTTCCAACGCAATTGAGAGCGTGCCATTTGGAGTTCTGTAGCTCCAGAAAATCTACTTTGAGTGCAGGAAGGTCAGAATCCAACAGCATCTACAGTCCTTCTTCAACCTCTGAATATGATTTTTGCTCAAGTCCCTCAATTTCAGCCAGAAATTACCTGAAATCACAGAAAAATACACAAACTCATAGTAAAGTCTAGAAATGTGAATTTTAATTAAAAGCTAATAAAAATATACTAAAAACTAGCTAAATCATACTAAAAACTATGTAAAAACAATGCCAAAAAGCGTATAAATTATCCGCTCATCAGCGTCGATGATCTTTTTCGCGTGTCACGCGTACGCGTCAGGTACGCGCACGCGTCGCTGTGCAATCTTGCTTGTCACGCATACGTGTCAGGTACGCGCACACGTCGCTGTGAAAATCTCCAAATCACGCGCACGCGTGAGCCATGCGTGCGCGTCGCTCCTCGCTGGTTATCTCCTTTATTTCTTATGCTCCTTCCATTTTTGCAAGCTTCCTCTCCATCCTCCAAGCCATTCCTGCCCTATATAGTCTGAAAACACTTAGCACACAGATCACGACATCGAATGGTATAAAGGGGAATTAAAATACACAATTTAAAGGCTTAGGAAGCAGGTTTTCAACCATAGAACAAAATTGGGAAGGAATTGTAAAATCATGCAAATTATATGAATAAGTGTGCAAAGATTTGATAAAAACCACTCAAATTAGCACAAGATAAACCATAAAATAGTGGTTTATCAAGCCGCCTCTTGTACGGACCCTGACTTGAGCGTTGGAGTCCTTGCAGGTGGCCCCACCACTTCCTCAACTCGGCGACCCGGAGGAGCTCTCATACCAAAATCCATCCAGGACCAGTCCCTTGCAATCTCTCCATCCCGGTGAACTCCATATCCGACCCTTTTGGGCGTTGAGCGACCGAACAATGTCTAAACGTATTTAAAATTTAATAAAAATATTTTAATTCTTTTAAAAAATTCAAATAAACCATTTAAATCAGCATTAAATTTTAATATGTGAAATTCCAAAATTAACACGCACTGACTATATGAACCCAACTTGTTATTTGTTAAGCCATAGTTTCTACTATAATTGAGGACTGTTGAATCACAATCATGTCAAGAATAAAAAAGAAGAGATCCACTTCCTTTTGAGAAGACAATTAAAACCCATAAAACAAAATGCGTTCGATCTTCCTTTGCACACATTTTCTACATGTCCTTTCCATAGTCATCAGTCAACAAATGAATAGATGCTTCCAGAGTTCTATATATCTAAAAGATAACATAAATTATATAAACACAAGCTTCAATTGTTCTTCCTAGATATTAGAAGAACCGTAGGATCCAGAATCCTATGTTTATTCTAAACCAAAATGCTTAAATTGTCCTCCAAGCATCACATTCCCCTTGATGAAAGATTGCAAATTAAATATCATCCCATAGTAGTCGCTAGAGTCTATTATAAGTTATTAGGAAACTTTACTCAGCTCATTACTATCTAGTAGAGATGGAAATGAAATGCCCCTATATGTAACATATATTCTACAACACAAAAATATCTAAGCAATTACCATTGTGATCACTTTATTCCATGCTTTCATATAATTTCTATCGCAAAAGACGAAAGAAATAATAATAGTTAAACCTATGTATAATTATTGCTCTTTTTTTTTTTTTTTTGGGAGAATACACTAGAGAGCAATGATAACTTGCCAATTATCCCTGCATTTCTGGATTGTTATAAAACTATCATTATATTTTTAACACGCTGTTTTAAATAAAAAAAAATAGATTTATTTAAATTTTTATATATACTTTTTTTTATTTATTTTATCTTTTTTTTTCTTTTTAAAGAAATAACAAAGATCAAAGTATAGATCTTTGGATCATAAAAATTCTAAAATTAAGTAATAAAATCATTTTTTTCAAAAATTTAATCTGATAGAAAGATCGAGGCACACGATATTATTGAGTAAATCCAACTAAACTAATTTACATATATGATGCCTAGGCATTTTTGGTTGTTTTTAGGTTTCTTTTTAATTAGTTTTTTTAAATTTGAATCAAAGTTCTTATGTTTTAGTAAAATTTTTATGACCAAATTTACATATATGATTGTGTTTTCAGGCCATGTTTAAAGTAAATAAGGATAAAATTCATAAGAAAATACAAGTGCACTTCCAGAGAAGAAACACAAGGCTAGCGCTAGGCTTGAAGAGACCAAGCTCAGCACTAGGAACAGGCACCCAGCTCCCTTGCTCCCAAGTCCAGCGCCCCTGCTCCAAGCCCAGTGAAGAACGAATGATTGACAGTTTAGAATTCAGAATAAATTCTCGTTGCAAGTATAGTTTCTAAACCAAGCAATCATCCTTTCTTACAAACGTTTTGGTTGTCACAAGTAACAAACCCCTTTAAAATTGATAACCGAAGTATTTAAACCTCGGGTCATCTTCTCAAGGAACTGCAGGGAGGTGTTCTTATTATTGGTTATGAGTTCTGTAAATTGGGGGTTTTGAAAGTAAGAAACAAGTAATTTAAATGACAAGTAAAATAAATAAATAACTGTAAAATAAACTCTTGGCAAGGTATGAGAACTGGAATTCCTATCCTAGTTATCCTTATCAATGGTGATGATAATTGGGTTTTAATCCCACTTAGTTAATGATGAGCGGATAATTTATACGCTTTTTGGCATTGTTTTTAGGTAGTTTTTAATATGTTTTAGACTCTTTTTATTATATTTTTATTAGTTTTTAAATAAAAATCACATTTATGGACTTTACTATGAGTTTGTGTATTTTTCTGTAATTTCAAGTATTTTCTGGCTGAAATTGAGGGAGCTGAGCAAAAATCTGATTCAGGCTGAAAAAGGACTGCTGATGTTGTTGGATTCTGACCTCCCTGAATGGATTTTCTGGAGCTACAGAAGTCCAATTGGTGCGCTCTCAATTGCGTTGGAAAGTAGACATCCAGGGCTTTCCAGAAATATATAATAGTCCATACTTTGCTCAAGGATAGATGACATAAACTGGAATTCAACGCCAGTTCCAGGTTGCAGTCTGGCGTCAAACGCCAGAAACAACTTACAAATGGGAGTTGAACGCCAGAAACAGGTTACAACCTGGCGTATTAACTCCAGAAACAGCCTAGGCACGTGTAAAGCTTAAGTCTCAGCCCCAGCACACACCAAGTGGGCCCCAGAAGTGGATTTCTGCACCATCTATCTTAGTTTACTCATTTTCTGTAAACCTATGTTACTAGTTTAGTATTTAAACAACTTTTAGAGATTTATTTTGCAACTCATGACATTTTAGATCTGAACTTTGTACTCTTTGACGGCATGAGTCTCTGAACTCCATTGTTGGGGGTGAGGAGCTCTGCTGTGTTTCGATGAATTAATGCAACTATTTCTGTTTTCTATTCAAACACGCTTGTTTCTATCTAAGATGTTTATTCGCACTTCAATATGATGGCTGTGATGATCCGTGACACTCATCGTCATCCTCAACCTATGAATGCGTGCCTGACAACTACCTCCGTTCTACCTTCGATTGAATGAATATCTCTTGGATTCCTTAATCAGAATCTTCGTGGTATAAGCTAGAATCCATTGGCAGCATTCTTGAGAATCCAGAAAGTCTAAACCTTGTCTGTGGTATTCCGAGTAGGATTCAGGGATTGAATGACTGTGACGAGCTTCAAAATCACAAGGGCTGGGCGTAGTGACAGACGCAAAAGGATCAATGGATCCTGTTCCAGCATGAGTGGGAACCGACAGATGATTAGCCGTGCGGTGACAGCGCACCTGGACCTTTTTCACTGAGAGGACGGATGGTAGCCATTGACAACGGTGATCCACCAACACACAGCTTGCCATAGGAGGAACCTTGCGTGCGTGAAGAAGAAGACAAGGAGAAAGCAGAGATTCAGAAGACAAAGCATCTCCAAAACTCCAACATATTCTCCATTACTGCAGAACAAGTATTTAATCCATGCTCTTTTATTCTTCGCAATTCATACTGATAATTATAATTGATTTCCTGACTAAGATTTACAAGATAACTATAGATTGCTTCAAACCAACAATCTCCGTGGGATCGACCCTTACTCACGTAAGGTATTACTTGGACGACCCAGTGCACTTGCTGGTTAGTAGTACGAGTTGTGAAAAGTGTGATTCACAATTCGTGCACCAAGTTTTTGGCACCGTTGCCGGGGATTATTCGAGTTTGGACAACTGACGGTTTTTTTTGTTGCTTAGATTAGGAAAAATTTATCTTTTTAATTTAGAGTCATTAAATTTGAGTCTCTTATCTTTATTTTCCCTCTCTATTTTTTCAAAAATTTCAAAAAGATTTTTTAAGAAAATATTTTTTTTCTTTCTTTCATAACTCAATTGGTTAGAGCGTTGTGCTTATGTTCTTGGTAACTATTGCTTCTTTGAGTTTCAGTGCTTATTAATTTCAGTAATTTTCAAATTTTTTGGTATCTTCCTTTCAAAACTTTTCAAAAATAATTTTTCTTTGATTAAATCTTGTGTCAAATTTTTAAATTTGGTGTCCTCTTGTTATTTTTCTTTAATTTTCGAAAACTTATTTTTAGTTTTCTAAAAATTTTAAGTTTGGTGTTCTTTTTATATTCTTGAGTTCCTTGAGTTTTGTTCTTTGTGTTCTTCTTGATCTTCAAATTTTCTCTTCAAATTTTCGAAATCAAATTTTAAGTTTGGTGTTCTTTTTATATTCTTGAGTTCCTCTTGTCTTTTAATTGTTTTTCTCTTCAAATTTTCGAAAACGCAGGATCCTAGATCTAAAAATTTTCAAGTTTGGTGTCATTTTATTGTTTTTCTCTTTCCTCATTAAATTCAAAAAAAAATATATATTTTCTCTTTATTTTAAGTTAGTTTTAGATTTTTATTTTAAAATTTCTATTTTACCTTATCTTAGTTTTAAAATTTTCAAATTTCAAATTTTTTTTTCAAAAAAATCATATCTTTTTCAAAATTTTATCTTATCTTATTTCAAATTTCAAATTTCAACTTCCAAAAGTTCAAAATTCAAATTTCAAAATTTAAAATTCAAAATTTAATTTTCAAATTTAAAAATCAAATCTTTTCAAAATTTAAATCTTTTTCGAATCCTTATCTTATATTGTTGACTTTTTCGAAAATTCAAAATTCAATTTTCAAATTTCAACTTTCAAATTTCAATTTTCAAATTTCAATTTTCAAAATTTCAAATTTCAAATTTCAAATTTCAAAATTTCAAATTTAAAATTTAAATTTAAAAACTTTTTAATTTAAATTCCTTATCTTCTCTTACCTAGCTTATCTTATCTTTTCTAATCTCAAATCTTAAAATCAAATCTTTTTCATATCTTTTATTTTATTTTATTTTATTTTATTTTATTTTATTTTCTTACAAGTATCTTTAATTTTAAGACATATCTTTTTCAAAACTTCCTAACCAATTTCTCTCTCTTCATTTTTTTCGAAAATCCTCACCCACATCTTTTTCAAATCTTTTTAATTAATTAATTTAGTTTTCAATTTTCTTTTATTTCTTTTTCTTCTAATTTTCGAAAATATAGTAAATTTTTCAGTTATTTTATTTTATTTTATTTTAATTTCGGTTTCAAAAAAAAATTTTGCAATCCGCATCATCTCCCTTTCTCCATCATGGACCTAAGTGGAAATGAACAGTCCAGAAGGACTCGGGGTCATATGCTAACCCCACTACTGCTTCATATGGGAGCAGTATCTGTATACCCTCCATTGGAGTCAGTAGCTTTGAGTTGAATCCTCAGCTCATTATCATGGTGCAGCAAAGTTGCCAGTATTCCGGTCTTCACAGGAAGAACCTACAGAGTTTCTGGCACAATTTTTACAAATTGCTGACACAGTACATGATAAGGAAGTAGATCAGGATGTCTACAGATTATTACTGTTTCCATTTGCTGTAAAAGACCAAGCTAAGAGGTGGTTAAATAACCAACCTAAGGCTAGCATAAGGACATGGAAACAGCTGTCAGAAAAATTCCTGAATCAATACTTCCCTCCAAAACGGATGACACAGCTAAGGCTGGACATCCAAGGCTTTAAACAAGGAGATAATGAATCTCTTTATGATGCCTGGGAGAGATACAGAGAGATGCTAAGAAAATGCCCCTTTGAAATATTTTCAGAATGGGTGCAGTTAGACATCTTCGATTATAGGCTTACAGAGAAAGCTCAAATTTCTCTAGATCACTCAGCTGGTCGATCTATACACATGAGAAAGACAATTGAAGAGGCTCAAGAGCTTATTGATACAGTTGCCAGAAATCAGCATCTGTACCTAAGCAGTGAATCCTCCATGAAAGAAGAGGCTAAAATAGTAATTGCTGAACTTAGTCATGCAGAACAAATTACTGAATTCAATCAGCAATTAGACTTTCTAACAAAACAGCTAGCCAAATTCAAGGAGATACTACAAGACACAAGAATGGCTAATCTGAATATGGAAGTACAGTTGAAGCAAACAGAACAGCAGTTATCAAAATAAATAACGGAAGAGTGCCAAGCAATTCAATTAAGAAGTGGAAAAACATTAAATACCTCACTTCAAGGTAGCAGGAAGCCAAGAAATAAACAACCTGCTATCCAAAATCCCTCTGAGGACAGTAAGAGCCCAGAGAGGAATAACTCTGGTGTTCAAACGCCAGAAACAGGCAAGGATTTGGCGTCAAACGCCCAATGGAAGCTCAGTTCTGGCGTTTAAACTCCAGGAACAAGTAAGGAGTTGGCGTCCAATGCCACTCCAGCTTCTAACCCTGGCATTCAAATGCCAGTGAGGGATCATACACACACAAGTGCTGATAACAACCCCTCTAAAAAGGCTTCTCCAACCACCTCTGTAGGAAATAAACCTGCAGCAACCAAGGTTGAGGAGTACAAAGCCAAGATACCTTATCCTCAAAAACTCTGCCAAGAGGAGCAGGATAAGCAATTTGCTCGCTTTGCAAACTATCTCAGGACTCTTGAAATAAAGATTTCGTTTGCAGAGTCACTTGAGCAAATACCCTCTTATGCCAAGTTCATGAAAGATATCTTGAGTCATAAGAAGGATTGGAGAGAAACTGAAAGAGTTCTCCTCACTGAAGAATGCAGTGCAGTCATTCTAAAAAGCTTCCCAGAGAAGCTTAATGATCCCGGGAGCTTTATGATACCATGCATATTAGAGGGTAATTGCACCAAGACAGCTTTATGTGATCTTGGGGCAAGCATCAACCTAATCCATGCATCCACTATCAGAAAGCTTGGCTTGACTGAAGAGGTCAAACCAACCCGGATCTGTCTTCAACTTGCTGATGGCTCCATTAAATACCCATCAGGCATAATTGAGGACATGATTGTCAAGGTTGGGCCATTTGCCTTCCCTACTGACTTTGTAGTGCTGGAAATGGAGGAGCACAAGAGTGCAACTCTCATTCTAGGAAGACCATTCCTAGCAACTGGACGAACCCTCATTGACGTCCAAAAAGGGGAGATAACCCTGAGAGTCAATAAGGATGAGTTTAAGTTGAATGTTGTCAAAGCTATGCAATATCCAGACACATCAGACGACTGCCTGAGCATTGATATTATTGACTCCCTGGTGGAAGAGGTCAATATGACTGAGAGTCTCGAATCAGAGCTAGATGACATTTTTAAAGATGTTCAGCCTGATCTGGAGGAACCAGAGGAAATAAAAGAACCTCTGAAAACTCCTCAGGAGGAGGAGAAACCTCCTAAACCCGAGCTCAAACCACTACCACCATCCCTGAAATATGCATTTCTGGGAGAAGGTGATACTTTTCCTATAATCATAAGCTCTGCTTTAGAGCCACAGGAAGAGAAAGCACTAATTCAGGTGCTAAGGACACACAAGACAGCTCTTGGGTGGTCCATAAGTGATCTTAAGGGCATTAGCCCAGCCAGATGCATGTACAAGATCCTATTGGAGGATGATGCTAAGCCAGTGGTTCAACCACAGAGGCGGCTAAATCCCGCCATGAAGGAGGTGGTGCAAAAAGAGGTCACTAAGTTACTAGAGGCTGAGATTATTTATCCTATTTCTGATAGCCCCTGGGTGAGTCCTGTTCATGTTGTCCCTAAGAAGGGAGGCATGACAGTGGTTCATAATAAAAAAATGAACTGGTTCCTACAAGAACAGTTACAGGGTGGCGCATGTGTATTGACTATAGAAGGCTCAATACAGCCACCAGAAAGGATCATTTTCCTTTACCATTCATAGACCAGATGCTAGAAAGACTAGCAGGTCATGATTATTACTGCTTTTTGGATGGCTACTCAGGCTACAACCAAATTGCAGTAGATCCCCAGGATCAAGAGAAAACAACATTCACATGTCCATCTGGAGTATTTACCTACAGAAGGATGCCATTTGGGCTGTGTAATGCACCTGCAACCTTTCAGAGATGCATGCTCTCTATTTTCTCTGATATGGTGGAAAAATTTCTGGAAGTCTTCATGGATGACTTCTTAGTATATGGAGACTCATTCAGCTCCTGTCTTGATCACCTAACACTGGTTCTGAAAAGATGCCAAGAGACTAACCTGGTTTTAAACTGGGAAAAATGTCACTTTATGGTGATTGAAGGGATTGTCCTTGGGCACAAGATTTCGAACAAGGGAATAGAGGTGGATCAAGCTAAGGTAGAGGTAATTGAAAAATTACCACCACCTGCCAATGTTAAGGCAATCAGAAGCTTTCTGGGGCATGCATGATTCTATAGGAGGTTTATAAAGGATTTTTCAAAAATTGCAAAAACCTCTGAGCAATCTGCTAGCTGCTGACACGCCATTTGTGTTTGACACAGAGTGTCTGCAGGCGTTTGAAACTCTGAAAGCTAAGCTGGTCACAGCACCAGTTATTTCTGCACCAGACTGGACATTACCATTTGAACTAATGTGTGATGCCAGTGACCATGCCATTGGTGAAGTATTGGGACAGAGGCATAACAAGCTTCTGCATGTCATTTATTATGCTAGCTGTGTTTTAAATGATGCCTAGAAAAATTACACAACCACAGAAAAAGAGCTGCTTGCAGTGGTTTATGCCATTGACAAGTTTAGATCATACTTAGTAGGATCAAAAGTGATTGTGTACACTGACCATGCTGCTCTTAAATATCTACTCAAAGCAGGATTCAAAGCCCAGGCTCATAAGATGGGTGTTGCTTCTGCAAGAGTTTGATATAGAAATAAGAGACAGAAAAGGGACAGAGAATCAAGTAGCTGATCACCTGTCCCGGATAGAACCAGTAGCAGGAGCATCCCTCCCTCCTACTGAGATCTCTGAAACCTTTCCGGATGAGCAATTGTTTGCCATTCAGGAAGCTCTGTGGTTTGCAGACATTGCAAACTATAAGACACAAGGTTCTCCTTCTGTAACCATAGAGAGGAAACATGAAAAGCTTCTCTCAATACAGAGTCAAACAAAACCCCCACATTCAAACTCTAAGTTTGGTGTTGAGAGGCCACAACCAAACTCTAAGTTTGGTGTTGGGAGGTTCCAACCTTGCTCTGATTATCTGTGAGGCTCCACGAGAGCTTACTGTCAAGCTATTGACATTAAAGAAGCACTTGTTAGGAGGCAACCCAATGTTATTTCATATCTATTTTATTTTCTTTTTGTTATTTTGTGATTTATTAGGTTGATGATCATGTGAAGTCACAAAAACTATTGAAAAATCAAAAACAGAATGAAAAATAGCATTGAAAACAACACACCCTGGAGGAGAGCAGTCTGGCATTTAAACGCCAGAAACAAGCATCTGTCTGCGTTTAACACCAGAAACAAGCACCAAGCTGGCGTTTAACGCCAGAAACAAGCATCTGCCTGGCGTTAAACGCCAGAAACAGGCTACATTTGGGCGTTTAACGCTAGAAACAAGCAGCAGTCTGGCATTAAACGCCAGGATTGCACAGCAAGGGCGTTTTACACGCCTAATAGGAGCAGGGATGTTAAGTCCTTGACCCCACTTGATCTGTGGACCCCACAGGATCCCCTCAGGATCTGTGGACCCCACAGGATCCCCACCTACCTTACCATTCAAATTCAAACCATTTTCCTCCCAAACCCACCCATTCACACACCTCCATCTCCTCCATCTTCTCCACTTTTTTCTTCTTTTGCTCGAGGACGAGCAAACCTTTTAAGTTTGGTGTGGTAAAAGCATTACTTTTTGTTTTTCCATAACCATTTTGTGGCACCTAAGGCCGGAGAAACCTCTAGAAAGAGGAAAAAGAAGGCAGTTATTTCCACCCCCGAGTCATGAGAGATGGAGAGGTTCATCTCAAGGGTCCATAGTTCAGTGGTAGAGCATTTGACTGCAGATCAAAGAGTTATGAGGAAGGAGCAACAAAGACAAGGAAGAGTCATAGAGGAGCTCAAGAGCACCATTGATTCTTCAAGAAGAGGAAGACGCCACCCTCACTAAGGTGGACCCGTTCCTTAATCTCCTTGTTCTTATTTCTCTATTTTTCGTTTAATATGCTTTATATTTATTTATGTTTGGGTCTTATTACATGATCACTAGTATCTAAGTGTCTATGTCTTAAAGGTATGAATGTCCTATGAATCCATCACCTTTCTTAAATGAAAAATGTTTTCTGAAAAAGAAAAACAAGTACATGAATTTCGAATTTTAAAATAGTTTAATTATTTTGATGTGGTGACAATACTTTCTGTTTTCTGAATGAATGCTTGAACAGTGCATATGTCTTTTGAATTTGTTGTTTATGAATGTTAAAATTGTTGGCTCTTGAAAGAATGATGAAAAAGGAGAAATGTTATTTGATAATATGAAAAATCATAAAAATGATTCTTGAAGCAAGAAAAAGCAGTGAAGAACAAAGCTTGCAGAAAAAAAATGCGAAAAAAAAAGAGAGAGCAAGAAAAAGAAAAAGTAAGCAGAAAAAGCCAAAAGCTCTTTAACCTAAAAGGCAAGAGCAAAAAGCCAATAGCCCTTAAAACCAAAAGGCAAGGGTAATAAAAAGGATCCAAGGCTTTGAGCATCAGTGGATAGGAGGGCCTAAAGGAATAAAATCCTGGCCTAAGCGGCTAAACCAAGCTGTCCCTAACCATGTGCTTGTGGCGTGAAGGTGTCAAGTGAAAACTTGAGACTGAGCGGTTAAAGTCGAGGTCCAAAGCAAAAACAGAGTGTGCTTAAGAACCCTGGACACCTCTAATTGGGGACTTTAGCAAAGCTGAGTCACAATCTGAAAAAGTTCACCCAGTTATGTGTCTGTGGCATGTATGTATCCGGTGGTAATACTGGAAAACAGAGTGCTTAGGGCCACGCCAAGATTCATAAAGTAGCTGTGTTCAAGAATCAACATACTGAACTAGGAGAATCAATAACACTATCTGAATTCTGAGTTCCTATAGATGCCAATCATTCTAAACTTCAAAGGATAAAGTGAGATGCCAAAACTGTTCAGAAGCAAAAAGCTAATAGCCCCGCTCATCTAATTAAGACTGATCTTCATAGATGTTTTTGGAATTCATTGTATAATTCTCTTCCTTTTATCCTAATTTGTTTTTAGTTGCTTGGGGACAAGCAACAATTTAAGTTTGGTGTTGTGATGACCGGATAATTTATACGTTTTTTGGCATTGTTTTTAGGTAGTTTTTAATATGTTTTAGTCACTTTTTATTATATTTTTATTAGTTTTTAAATAAAAATCACATTTCTGGACTTTACTATGAATTTTTGTATTTTTCTGTAATTTCAGGTATTTTCTGGCTGAAATTGAGGGAGCTGAGCAAAAATCTGATTCAGGCTGAAAAAGGACTGCTGATGCTGTTGGATTCTGACCTCCCTGCACTCGAAATAGATTTTCTGGATCTACAGAAGTCTAATTGGCGCGCTCTCAATTGGGTTGGAAATTAGACATCCAGGGCTTTTCAGCAATATATAATAGTCCATACTTTGCTCAAGGATAGACGACGTAAACTGGCGTTCAACACCAGTTCCATGTTGCAGTCTGGCGTCAAACGCCAGAAACAATTTACAAATGGGATTTGAACGCCAGAAACAGGTTACAACCTGGCGTATTAACTCCAGAAACAGCCTAGGCACGTGTAAAGCTTAAGTCTCAGTCCCAGCACACACCAAGTGGGCCCCAGAAGTGGATTTCTGCACCATCTATCTTAGTTTACTCATTTTCTGTAAACCTAGGTTACTAGTTTAGTATTTAAACAACTTTTAGAGATTTATTTTGCAACTCATGACATTTTAGATCTGAACTTTGTACTCTTTGACGGCATGAGTCTCTGAACTCCAATGTTGGGGGTGAGGAGCTCTGCTGTGTTTCGATGAATTAATGCAACTATTTCTATTTTTTATTCAAACACGCTTGTTTCTATCTAAGATGTTTATTCGCACTTCAATATGATGGATGTGATGATCCGTGACACTCATCGTCATCCTCAACCTATGAACACGTGCCTGACAACCACCTCCATTCTACCTTCAATTGAATGAATATCTCTTGGATTCCTTAATCAAAATCTTCGTGGTATAAGCTAGAATCCATTGGCAGCATTCTTGAGAATCCAGAAAGTCTAAACCTTGTCTGTGGTATTCCGAGTAGGATTCAGGGATTAAATGACTGTGACGAGCTTCAAACTCACAAGGGTTGGACGTAGTGACAGACGCAAAAGGATCAATGGATCCTATTCCAGCATGAGTGGAAACCGACAGATGATTAGTCGTGCGGTGACAGCGCACCTGGACCTTTTTCACTGAGAGGACGAATGGTAGCCATTGACAATGGTGATCCACCAACACACAGCTTGCCATAGGAGGAACCTTGCGTGCGTGAAGAAGAAGACAAGGAGAAAGCAGAGATTCAGAAGACAAAGCATCTCCAAAACTCCAACATATTCTCCATTACTGCAGAGCAAGTATTTAATCCATGCTCTTTTATTCTTCGCAATTCATACTGATAATTATAATTGATTTCCTGACTAATATTTACAAGATGACAATAGATTGCTTCAAACCAACAATTTCCGTGGGATCGACCCTTACTCACGTAAGGTATTACTTGGACGACCCAGTGCACTTGCTGGTTAGTAGTACGAGTTGTGAAAAGTGTGATTCACAATTCGTGCACCAGTTAACCTTTACTAAACAAAGAAAGGTCAAGTGGACTAATCAATTTGATCTTTAGGTCCTAGTCAATTCCTAAGGAAAGACTAGAGTTATTGGAATTCGATTCAATTAGCAAAAATAACAATTATCAATCACGATGAGTTTGATAACTCAAGAGTCTCCAATAAATCAATTAAAGCAGAGAATATGAAGAGCTAAATCATAAATTTGAAATACCTCAATTGCATTAATAAAAGAAAATCAATCTAAACATAAAGAGTTCATAAGCCAATTTGGCAACATAATTAATTAAATGAGAGCATTAAAGTATCTGAAAGTAAAAGAGAAATATAAAGTAAAAGAAATATTGAACCTGATAAAGAGTTGAAATCCTAAATCCTTTAAGATGAATCCTAATCCTAAAACCTAAGAGAGAGGAGAGAACCTCTCTCTAAAACTACATCTAAGTCATGAAAAGTGAATAATCGAAGGCCCTCTCTGAATGGATGTATTCTCCCACTTTATAACCTCTAATCTGTGCTTTCTGTACTTGGATCTGGGCCAAAAAGGGTTTCAGAAATCGCTGGGAGCGTTTTTTGCAGTTTCTGGTGCGTGGCGTCTGTCACGCATTCGCGTGGGTCACGCGGTCGCGTCATCTGGGAGTTTTCCTTGTCACGCGTTCACTTCGGTCACGCGTACGCGTCATCTACGTTCTGCTCAAGGCGCGCGTCTGCGTCAGTCACGCATTCGCGTCGCTGCCCTTTCGCGCTGGGCATGCGGCCGCGTCGTCCATGCGTTCGCGTCGCTGCCAGTTCCTTCAAAAACTCTATTTGTGCTTTGCTCCCATTTTTGTATGTTTCCTTTCCATCCTTTAAATCATTCCTGCCTTAAGGGATCTGAAAATATTCAACACACAAATCATGGCATCGAATGGTAATAAAGATAATTAAAATAATTATTTTTAAAGCATAGAAAACATGTTTTTCACATACATCACATAATAAGGAAGGGAAAGTAAAACCATGCAATTTTACATGAATAAATGAGTGAAGGGTTGGATAAATCACTTAAATTGAGCACAAAATATATCATAAAATATAGGTTTATTAACCTCCCCACACTTAAACAATAGCATGTCCTCATGCTAAATCCAAGATAAAGAGTAAGGTAAGGTTAAAGTGGTGGAATCTCATGCAATGCAATCTATTCTAAATGTAACTACCTAAATGAATCATGCAATTTTAATTATTATTCACTTGTATATAAAGCTTACATGTAGTTAAATTAATTCATATCCTCAAGGAATCATATATGCATAGTCAAACCTTAGATAATGTTAAAGCACTTTTACAATTGAGATGGGTAAAAATATTTCACAAACTTGCAAGACATTTAATAATTTAGGCAGAGATATATGGTGATGAGCTATTGAACCCTCACTGGATTTTGTGTTTACTCTCTAGTCACTCAGTGTTTATTGGGTTAATCACTCTATTCTTTTTCTATCCTTACTTTTTATAACTTTGTTCTTCATCTAACCAATCAACAATTATAGAATACAGACATACAAAAATCATGAGGTCTTATTCAAGGTTGTAATGGGGCCAGAATAAAGGTAAGGGTATACGTATAAGGCTAAGTGAGCTAATAAGTGAATCCTTAATTAGTCTAAGATCTCACCTAACATACATACTTTATATAATTTTAAAGTTCCTTAACCTAATTGCTCAAATTTTTCCACTTTGTATTGCAAACTCATGCATTAAATTTAATTTTGTCCCATGTGCATTGATTCTCTTTATTTTGTAATCGGGAAATTTTTGTATATTCCCTTATTTAAATAATGAAAATGTAAATAAATAACTATATATATATATATATATATATATATATATATATATATATATATATATATTTTAATGCACATGGTAGTTCAATTGTTTTGATTTCACATGAGCATGCTTCCCAAACTTTTGTTTTTGGAATAACTTATTCTTTTTAAATTCCTACTTTGTTTTTATCATCCTATGTTCCCATAAAATTCCCCACACTTAAACTATACACAATTTCTATCTTAAGCTAACCAAGGATTCAACTTGGGATAATTATTTTGTTTTTCTGCTTAAGGCTAGTAATGTGGTTTATAGAGCAAGAGGGAATTAAAAAGCTCAAGGGGGCGAACAAGGGTGATGTAAAAGGTAGGCTTAATTTGGGATAAGTGAGGAAAAATTCAAATGATGGCCTCAATCATCTCTTGGTATGTATCTATATTCTATAGTTGGACATATAGATTAAAACAAAGTAAAGAAAATCAAAATGAAAAAGAAGGGTAAAACACACAGGAATGAAATTTATGGTTTGAATGTAACCATACAATTAAGCTCAAAACTCAGGCTGTGTGTTCTCCAGCTCAAAAATCATATATCAGTTATACATGTCATCCAAGTAGAAATTAAGAGTTCCCATTATTCTCAATGTAAATTTTAGGGTGGCCCTTAAAATCTTAGTGTTGTTCCTTGATGAAATGTTGTTAACTAACTAACATGTAATGCTATATATACAAGGTGTGTGGATTGTTTTAATTTACTAAAGTTTCTGGTTTACTCCTTTTATTTCCAATTAAACCAAACTATCATATTCTAAAAGGGTAAACTATACTAATTAATCCACATATTCTATAACTAATAAGTTTATAATTGCAAACTAAACTAAATGGCTAAAGATATCAACTAAAGTGCAAAATGCGGAAAATAGGGTAGAAATACAGCAAAAGAACAATGTATAAGTACTGAAAATAAAGATAAAAATACAGAAAAATAAACAAAATAAGATAAAAGAGTCTGTAGTGGTTCACCCAAAAGATACGCCATAGATGGCGACCTCCCCACACTTAAAATATAGCATTGTCCTCGATGCTCACTCAAGCTGGGTGTGAAGGAGTGTCATCACTAGAAGGATGGGCTGCTGGTGTCTCTGTGGTGGCCTGAAGATCTATAGACTGGATGAGGATAGGAGGATCTGTCTACTGCAGTGGAGGTGCTGACTGGAGAGGGATCTCTGGGTCTACGGCCTGAATCTGATGTGGCTCCTCCTGATGTGGTGTAGCCTGCTCCGGTCCTGCCTGCTCAGCCTCTCTCTATGCATGTGTCTCATCCTCATGCTCGTCCGCCTCCTCCTCAGATGGCTCTGATGGTGTATCAGGCTCGAAGGGGATGTCACCGCCAGATCGGATCATCAACTTGAGGTGATCATAGCGTCGCTTGTTGCGACGCTCGGATCTCTCATATCGCTGCCAGTTGCGGCGCTCCATCTGGTCCAGCTCCTAAATAAGCGGTACACGAGGTGGTAAATGGGCTCTAAGGCAGGTGGAGGTGCAGTGGGTGGGGCTGGTGCAGTAGTGGAAGAAGAACGGGCAGCTGAAGTTGTGGCTGCCTTACCAGAAGCGGTAAGGAATGGAGGTATGTGGCCTAAAGCCTGAAACTTCCTGCTGTGAGGAATGATCTTCTTGCAGTCCACAGTAGGTAGCTTCTCATTGGCAAGCTCCCAAGGCACGTCAGCTCGACGGCCGAGCTGCGTAATCAGATATGGGAAAGGGAGAGTGCCTCTGACATGGACCCTGGCCATGTAATACTAGATGAATCATGGAAGATACAGGTATTTACCCTCCATCACACACCAGAGGAGGGTGATCATAGCAGCAGGCAGCTCTGTATCATGAGTGCTCGGCATAACAAAGTTGCTCAGGATCTGGTGCCAGAGCCGAGCCTCATCATTTAGATACATCAGCTTGATTCCCTTAGGCATTGTTGTGTTCTTTCCCATGACCCATGGGACAGTAGGATCAAGGGCTATCCTCTGCTTGACAGCATCCCAGTCAAATCGCATAAAGCGCATGTCCTCTTCAGCCTTTTGGTAACCGTCAGGCTGATCTGACTTAGGCTGAAGCTGCAGAATATCCTCAATGGCTTCCTCAGTGACCAGTATCTGTTTCCCTCTGAGGTGCACTATATCCAGGGAAGTCTTGAAATAGTTGCAGTAAAACTCTCTTACCCAGGAAGCATTGACCTCTGTCAGGTTTCTCTCCAAGAAGAACCAGCCTCTATGTTTTATCTGATCGGAGGTGTACTGCTGTAGTTCTTCTGGAATTTTCAGAGTTCTCTCCAGGTACAGGTTTCTGGAGGTGGCAAACACTGGATACTTCAGCTCACAATATCTGTTTGCAAATTTTACCAAATCTGTGGCAGTGAGGAGCTGGTCAGCCTTCTCCTACGGGGTAAAGTGCTTTTCCTGCCAGGAGTCATCATGCATAATGTCCAGGATAAACATAGAGGATTCACCTCTTTTCCTTTTACCAGTGGTGGCTTTGCCTTTTCCTTTGCGCTGAGGGTCAGACATCCTGAAAAGCAAAAATTCCAGGATATAAATGAAGAACAAAGTAGGAAAACAAGTAGGCAAATAGAATAATAGCAATATAAGCACATAGTGGCAAAAGAGCAGTAAAATGAGTTAAATAAATGTACATTTTGGATTGTTTCGGAGTTAAAAATCTAAGATGAGAAATCACATTCCAAAATATATTATAAGCAGAATACCTGTTAATTAGGAGAAACAATAATCATGCCATGAGTTAAAAAGTTGAAGGAGTTAGTTAAAAAGCAAAGGGAGAAGTTAGAAAGTTAAAAGTGGTTAAAAGCAAAAAAGAGGTTAGAAAGTGGAAAGCAGTGAGTTAGGAGAAAGAAAGTTAAAGTAAGTGGCATGATAAATGTTTCCTAGGTAACAAGAAATTCACAAATTTAAAGACTAAGCAACTCATAATCAAGCAAGGATATCAAGTTGATGATGATTCACATAGATATAGAAATAGCAAAAATTGAAATTGAATAATTAAAAGTGCAATTTATGAACCAGGAAATTGAAAGAAAAAAGAATTTTGGCCCGTGCATTCATGAATTGGTTTGGTTGTAGTTAAGTAGTGCAGAATTGAAAATGCCAAAACCAATTCCTGAATGTAAAAATGAAATAATTTGCAAAGAATTGGGCAGCATTCCGGCTAAAATTGGATGTTCTCGAGTAATAAACAGCAAGGAAACAGTTCATATAAGGTAAAATAATGCTGCAAATACACATAAGTAATTTGAACATGAAAGAGTGGTGTGTGCTTGGGCTGAGCATTGAGCTTTACACGTGTAGAGGCTTCTCTTGGAGTTGAACGCCAGTTTGTAACCTGTTTCTGGTGTTTAACTCCACTTTGCAACCTGTTTCTGGCGTTTAACTCCAGAATGCAACATGGAACTGGCGTTGAATGCCAGTTTGTGTCATCTAAACTCGAGCAAAGTATGGACTATTATATATTGCTGGAAAGCACTGGATGTCTACTTTCTAACACAATTGAGAGCGCACCATTTGGAGTTTTGTAGCTCTAAAAAATCCAATTTGAGTGCAGGGAGGTCAGAATCCAACAGCATCTACAATCCTTCTTCAACCTCTGAATCTGATTTTTACTCGAGTCCCTCAATTTCAGCCAGAAATTACCTGAAATCATAGAAAAATACACAAACTCATAGTAAAGTCCAGAAATATGAATTTTATTTAAAAACTAATAAAAATATACTAAAAACTAACTAAATCATACTAAAAACTATGTAAAAACAATGCCAAAAAGCGTATAAATTATCCGCTCATCACAACACCAAACTTAAATTGTTGCTTGTCCCCAAGCAACTGAAAATCAAATAGGATAAAAAGAAGAGAATATACTATAAATTTCAAAATATCAATGAAACTTAGCTCCAATCAGATGAGCGGGAATTGTAGCTTTTTGCCTCTTGAATAGTTTTGGCATCTCACTTTATCCCTTGAAGTTCAGAATGATTGGCATCTATAAGAACTTAGAGTTCGGATAGTGTTATTGATTCTCCTAGTTCAGTATGTTGATTCTTGAACACAGCTACTCTATGAGTCTTGGCCGTGGCCCTAAGCACTTTGTTTTCCAGTATTACCACCGGATACATAAATGCCACAGACATATAACTGGGTGAACCTTTTCAGATTGTGACTCAGCTTTGCTAAAGTCCCCAATTAGAGGTGTCCAGGGTTCTTAAGCACACTCTTTTTTTTGCTTTGGACCTTGACTTTAACCGCTCAGTCTTAAGTTCTCACTTGACACCTTCACGCCACAAGCACATGGTTAGGGACAGCTTGGTTTAGCCACTTAGGCCATGATTTTATTCCTTTAGGCCCTCCTATCCACTGATGCTCAAAGCCTTGGATCCTTTTTATTTACCCTTGCCTTTTGGTTTTAAGGGCTATTGGCTTTTTTCTCTTGCCTTTTGGTTTAAAGAGCTTTTGGCTTTTTCTGCTTGCTTTTTCTTTTTCTTTCTTTTTTTTTGCCATTTTTCTTTTCTCTTTTTTTCTGCAAGCTTTTGTATTCACTGCTTTTTCTTGCTTCAAGAATCATTTTTATGATTTTTCAGATTATCAAATAACATGTCTCCTTTTTCATCATTCTTTCAAGAGCCAACATATTTAACATTCATAAACAACAATTTCAAAAGACATATGCACTGTTCAAGCATTCATTCAAAAAATAAAAAGTATTGTCACCACATTAAAATAATTAAACTAGTTTCAAGGATGAATTCGAAACCATGTACTTCTTATTCTTTTCTTTTTAGAACATTTTTTTATTTAAGAGAGGTGATGGATTCATATTCATAACTTTAAGGCATAGACACTTAAACACTAATGATCATGTAATGAAGACATAAACATAAAGCATAGTAAACAAAAAACAGAAAAATAAATAGACAAGGAGATTAAGGAATGAGTCCACCTTAGTGAGGGTGGCGTCTTCCTCTTCTTGAAGAACCAATGGTGCTTTTGAGCTCCTCTATGTCTCTTCCTTACCTTTGTTGCTCCTCCTTCATAGCTCTTTGATCTTCTCTAATCTCATGAAGGATGATGGAGTGCTCTTGGTGTTCCACCCTTAGTTGTCCCATGTTGGAACTTAATTCTCCTAGGGAGGTGTTGATTTGCTCCCAATAGTTTTGTGGAGGAAGGTGCATCCCTTGAGGCATCTCAGGGATTTCATGGTGGGGAATTTCCTCATGCTCTTGTTGAGGTCCATGATCTCTTATTTGCTCCATCCTTTTCTTAGTGATGGGTTTGTCCTCTTCAATGAGGATGTCTCCCTCTATGTCAATTCCTGCCAAATTGCAGAGGTGGCATATGAGGTGAGGAAAGGCTAACCTTGCCCAAGTGGAGGACTTGTCAGCCACCTTGTAAAGTTCTTGAGGTATAATCTCATGAACTTCCACCTCCTCTCTAATCAAGATACTATGGATCATGATGGCCCGGTCTATAGTAACTTCAGACCAGTTACTAGTAGGAATGATTGAGCGTTGAATGAACTCTAGCCATCCCCTAGCCACTGGTTTGAGGTCATGCCTTCTTAATTGAACCGGCTTGCCTCTTGAGTCAATTTTCCATTGAGCTCCTTCCTCACATATGTCTATGAGAACTTGGTCCAACCTTTGATCAAAGTTGACCCTTCTTGTGTAGGGGCGTGCGTTCTCTTCCATCATTGGCAAGTTGAACGCCAGGCTTACATTTTCCGGACTGAAGTCTAAGTATTTCCCCCGAACCATGGTAAGCCAATGCTTTGGATTCGGGTTCACACTTTGATCATGGTTCCTAGTGATCCATGCGTTTGCATAGAACTCTTGAACCATTAAGATCCCGACTTGTTGAATGGGGTTGGTGAGAACTTCCCATCCTCTTCTTCGGATCTCATGTCGGATCTCCGGATACTCATTCTTTTTGAGCTTGAAAGGAACCTCAGGGATCACTTTCTTCTTGGCCATAACTTCATAGAAGTGGTCTTGATGGACCTTTGAGATGAATCTCTCCATCTTCCATGACTCAGAAGTGGAAGCAATTGCCTTCCCTTTCCTCTTTCTAGAGGTTTCTCTGGCCTTAGGTGCCATAAATAGTTATGAAAAAACAAAAAGCTATGCTTGTACCACACCAAACTTAAAATGTTTGCTCGTCCCCAAGTAAAAGAAGAAAGAAAGTAGTAAAAGAAGAAAAAAAATGGAGGAGAGGGAGAGATATATTTGGCCAAGGAGAAGAAGAGAGGTTGTGTTGTGTGAAAATGAAGAAGGAATGAGGGGTTTATATAGGAGTGAGGGTGGGTGTAGGGTTCGGCCATTAGGGTTGGGTTTGGGAGGGAAATTAGTTTGAATTTTGAAGGTAGGTAGGGTTTATGGGGAAGAGAGGATGGATGTGAGTGGTGAAGAGGTAATGGAAAAGAGTGATTGAGGTGATTGGTGAAGGGTATTTGGGGAAGAGAGTTATGAAAAGGTGTGAAGAGGAGAGAAGAAAATGTGGGGATCATGTGGGGTCCACAGATCCTGTGGGGTCCTGTGGGGTCCACAGATCAAGTGGGATCAAGGACTTAGTATCCCTGCTCCAATTAGGCGTGTAAAATGCCCTTGCTGTGCAATCCTGGCGTTTAACGCCAGATTGCTACTTGTTTCTGGCGTTAAACGCCCAAATGTAGCCTGTTTCTGGCGTTTAACGCCAGGCAGATGCTTGTTTCAGGCGTTTAAACGCCAGACTGCTCTCCTCTAGGGTGTGCTATTTTTAATGCTATTTTTCATTCTGTTTTTGATTTTTCAGTAGTTTTTGTGACTCCACATGATCATCAACCTAATAAAACATGAAATAACAAAAAGAAAATAAAATAGATATGATTAAATAACATTGGGTTGCCTCCCAACAAGCGCTTCTTTAACGTCAATAGCTTGACAATGAGCTCTCATGGAGTCTCACATATGTTCAGAGCATTGTTGGAACCTCCCAACACCAAACTTAGAGTTTGAATGTGGGGGTTCAACACCAAACTTAGAGTTTGACTGTGGGGGCTTTGGTTGACTCTGCAGTGAGAGAAGCTTTTCATGCTTCCTCTCCATGGTTACAGAAGGAGATCCTTGAGTTTCAAACACAAGGTTGTCCTCATTTAGTTGGAGGACCAACTCTCCTCTGTCCACATCAATCACAGCTCTTGCTGTGGCTAGGAAGGGTCTTCCAAGGATGATGGATTCATCCTCATCCTTCCCAGTGTCTAGGATTATGAAATCAACAGGGATGTAAAGATCTTCAACCTTTACTAACACGTCCTCTACTTATCCATAAGCCTGTTTTCTTGAGTTGTCTTCCATCTCTAATGAGATTTTGGCAGCTTGCACCTCAAAGATCCCAAGTTTCTCCATTACAGAGAGTGGCATTAAGTTTATTCCTGACCCCAGGTCACACAGAGCCTTCTCAAAGGTCATGGTGCCTATGGTACAGGGTATTAAGAATTTGCCTGGATCCTGTTTCTTTTGAGGTAATTTCTGCCTATCCAATGCATTTAGTTCATTAGTGAGCAAGGGAGGTTCATCTTCCCAAGACTCATTACCAAATAATTTGGCATTCAGCTTCATGATTGCACCAAGGTATTTAGCAACTTGCTCTTCAGTAATGTCTTCATCCTCTTCAGAGGAAGAATACTCATCAGAGCTCATGAAGGGCAGAAGGAGGTGCAATGGAATCTTTATGGTCTCTAGATGAGCCTCAGATTCCTTTGGTTCCTCAAAGGGAAACTCCTTATTTGTCACTGGACGTCCCAGGAGGTCTTCTTTACTAGGATTCACGTCCTCCTCTTCCCTTGTAGGTTCGGCCATGATGGTTAAATCAATGGCTTTGCACTCTTTCTTTGGATTTTCTTCTGTATATTGCTTGGGAGAGTACTAGGAGGAGTTTCAGTGATTCTTTTACTCAGCTGGCCCACTTGTGCCTCCAAATTTCTAATGGAGGACCTTGTTTCATTCATGAAACTTACAGTGGCCTTAGATAGATCAGAGAATATATTTGCTAAGCTAGATGGATTCTACTCAGAAGTCTCTGTCTGTTGCTGAGTGGATGATGGAAAAGGCTTGCTATTGCTAAACCTGTTTCTTCCACCATTATTAAAGCCTTGTTGAGGCTTTTGTTGATCCTTCCATGAGAAATTTGGGTGATTTTTCCATGAGGGGTTATAGGTGTTCCCATAAGGTTCACCCATATAATTTACCTCTGCTATTGCAGGGTTCTCAGGATCATAAGCTTCTTATTCAGAAGATGCCTCTTGAGTACTGTTGGATGCAGCTTGCATTCCATTCAGACTCTGAGAAATCATATTGACTTGCTGAGTCAATATTTTATTCTGGGCCAATATGGCATTCAGAGTATCAATTTCAAGAACTCCCTTCTTCTGAGGCGTCCCATTACTCACAGGATTCCTCTCAGAAGTGTACATGAACTGGTTATTAGCAACCATGTCAATGAGTTCTTGAGCTTCTGCAGGCGTTTTCTTTAGGTGAATGGATCCACCTGTAGAAGTATCCAATGACATCTTAGCTAATTCAGATAGACCATCATAGAATATATCCAGGATGGTCCATTCTGAAAGCATGTCAGAAGGACACTTTTTGGTCAGTTCCTTGTATCTCTCCCAAGCTTCATAGAGGGATTCATCTTCCTTTTGTCTGAAGGTTTGAACATCCACTCTAAGCTTGCTAAGCTTTTGAGGAGGAAAGAACTTGGCTAAGAAAGCCGTGACCAGCTTATCCCAAGAGTTCAGGCTATCCTTAGGTTGAGAGTCCAACCATATTCTAGCTCTGTCTCTTACAGCAAACGGGAAAAGCATAAGCCTGTAGACCTCGGGATCAACCCCATTAGTCTTAACAGTATCATAGATCTGCAAGAATTCAGTTAAGAACTGAAAAGGATCTTCGGATGGAAGTCCATAAAACTTGCAGTTCTGTTGCATCAGAGAAACTAATTGAGGTTTCAGCTCAAAATTGTTTGCTCCAATGGCAGGGATTGAGATGCTTCTTCCATGTAAATTGGAATTTGGTGCAGTAAAGTCACCAAGCATCTTCTTTTCACCTCCACCATTGTTATTGGTTTCGGCCATGTCTCCTTCTTTTTCGAATATTTCAGTAAAGTCCTTTTCAGAGTGTTGTGTTTTAGTTTTCCTTAGCTTCCTCTTCAGAGTCCTTTCAGGTTCTGGATCAGCTTCAACAAGAATGTTCTTATCCTTATTCCTGCTCATATGAAAAAGAAGAAAACAGAAAAGAAGAGGAATCCTCTATGTCACAGTATAGAGATTCCTTTATGTGAGTAGAAGAAGAGGAGAATAGAAGAAGGAGAAGAGAAAAATTTGAAAATTAATTAAAATAAAATAAAAATATTTTTGTTTTTATTTTAAATATTAATTAGAATTCGAAAATTAAAAAGAGAAATAAAATTAAATTAAAATTTAAAACAATTAGTTAATTAAAAAGAATTTTGAAAAAGGGGGAAGGAGTTTTCGAAAATTGGAGAGAGAAAAGTGGTTAGGGGGTTTTGAAAAAGATATGATTGAAATAGAAAACTTTTAAAATCAAACAAAAATTCAAGTAGTTAATTGAAAAAGATTTGAAAATCAATTTTGAAAAGATAAGAAGTTAGAAAAAGATTTTGAAATTAAAATTGAAAAAGATATGATTGAAAGATATTTTGAAAAAGATTTGATTTTTGAAAAAGATTTTGAAATTAGCAATAAAAAAGATATGATTGAAAATTATTTTGAAAAGGATATGATTGAGAAGATATGATTGCAATTTGTTAAAAAAAGATATGATTGAAAAGATATGATTGAAGAAGAAATTAAAAAGATTTGATTTTGAAAATTAAAGTTGATCACTTGACTAACAAGAAACTAAAATATATGATTTTAAAATTCAAAGATTGAACCTTTCTTAATAGGCAAGTAACAACTTGAAAAATTTTTGAATTAAAACATTAAATGTGAGCAAGATTTTCGAAAATATGAAGTAAGAATGAGAAAAAGATTTTGAAAATTAATTTTAAAAAATTTTCGAAAATATATATAAAAAATTGAAAAAGATTTGATTTTTGAAAAAGATTTGAAAAGGGTAGAATTTTTAAATTGAAATTTTGACTTGATTAGCAAGAAACAACCAAATTTTAAAACTTTTGACTAAATCAAACCAAAATTTCGAAATTTATGAGAAGAAAGAGGGAAAGATATTTTTTTATTTTTAAATTTTTAATGATGAAAGAGAAAAACACAAAATTGACACAAAACATAGAAATTATGAATCAAAACAACTAATGCATGCAAGAACACTTTGAATGTCAAGATGAACACCAAGAACACTTTAAAGATCAAGATGAACATCAAGACTTATTTTGAAAATTTTTAAGAAAAGAAAAATATGCAAGACACCAAACTTAGAAATTTTCAAACTTTAGACACTAACAAATTGAAAATGCATATGAAAAACAAGAAAAGACATAGAACATAAAATTGCAAAGATCAAACAAAGAAGATCATTAAGAACAACTTGAAGATCATGAGGAATACATGCATGAGTTTTTGAAATTTTTAAGAAAAATTAAAAAGATGCAATTGACACCAAACTTAAAAATTGACACTAGACTCGAACAAGAAACATCAAATTTTTTTTTTTATGATTTTATTAAAATTTTTTTATTATTATTATTATTTTTTTGAAAATTATTTTGGGAAGAACGAAAAAGAAGAAAGATTTTTTGTATTTTTCGAAAATAAGAAATAAAAAGCTTAAAAATAACATAAAATTACCTAATCTGAGCAACAAGATGAATCGTCAGTTGTCCAAACTCGAACAATCCCCGGCAACGGCGCCAAAAACTTGGTGCGCAGAAATCGTGACGGTTCCATTCCTTGGTAACGGTGCTAAAAACTCAATACGCACGTTCATGATCTTAGTTCTTTGTCACAACTTCGCACAACTAACCAGCAAGTGCACTGGGTCGTCCAAGTAATAAACCTTACGTGAGTAAGGGTCGATCCCACGGAGATTGTCGGCTTGAAGCAAGCTATGGTCACCTTGTAAATCTCAGTCAGGCAGATTCAATTGATTATGGAGATTTAGTAATTAAAAGATAAATAAAATATAAAATAAAGATAGTGATACTTATGTAATTCATTGGTGAGAATTTCAGATAAGCATATAGAGATACGTTCGTTCCTCCTGAACCTCTGCTTTCCTATTGTCTTCATCCAATCATTCATACTCCTTTCTAAGGCAAGCTGTATGTTAGGCATCACCGTTGTTAATGGCTACATCCTATCCTCTCAGTGAAAATGGTCCAATGCGCTGTCACTGCATGGCTAATCATCTGTAGGTTCTCGATCATACTGGAATAGGATCCATTGATCCTTTTGCGTCTGTCATTGCGCCCAGCACTCGCGAGTTTGAAGCTTGTCGCAGCCATCCCTTCTCAAATCCTACTCGGAATACCACAGACAAGGTTTAGACTTTCCGGATCTTAAGAATGGCCGTCCATGGATTCTAACTTATACCACGAAGATTCTGATTAAGGAATCCCAGAGATACTCATTCAATCTAAGGTAGAACAGAAGTGGTTATCAGGCACGTGTTCATAGGTTGGGAATGATGATGACTGTCACTATCATCACATTCATATTGAAGTGCGAAAGAATATCTTAGAATCAGAATAAGCTTGAATTGAATAGAAAAATGATAGTACTTTGTATTAATTCATGAAGAACAACAGAGCTCCACACATTAATCTATGGTGTGTAGAAACTCTACCGTTGAAAATACATAAGTGATAATGGAGTTCATTGGTCTCGGCCCCAGAGGAGAACCAGAGTCACCAAGACTAAAATGATCCGAAGATGCAAATACAATAGTAAAAAGTCCTATTTATGCTAAACTAGTTACTAGGGTTTACAGAAATGAGTAAATGATGCAGAAATCCACTTCTGGGGCCCACTTGGTGTGTGCTTGGGTTGAGCATTGAGCTTTACACGTGTAGAGGCTTCTCTTGGAGTTGAACGCCAGTTTGTAACCTGTTTCTGGCGTTTAACTCCACTTTGCAACCTATTTCTGGCATTTAACTCCAGAATGCAACATGGAACTGGTGTTGAACGCCAGTTTTCGTCGTCTAAACTTGGGAAAAGTATGGACTATTATATATTTCTGGAAAGACCTGGATGTCTACTTTCCAACGCAATTGAGAGCGCGCCATGTGGAGTTTTGTAGCTCCAGAAAATCCACTTTGAGTGCAGGGAGGTCAGAATCCAGCAGCATCTGCAGTCCTTCTTCAACCTCTGAATCTGATTTTTACTCAAGTCCCTCAATTTCAGCCAGAAATGACCTGAAATCATAGAAAAACACACAAAATCATAGTAAAGTCCAGAAATGTGAATTTTATTTAAAAACTAATAAAAATATACTAAAAACTAACTAAATCATACTAAAAACTATGTAAAAACAATGCCAAAAAGCGTATAAATTATCCGCTCATCAAAGAGCAGTGTAACAGCAGCATGAAACAGTAAGGAACAGTATATGAACAGTATTAACATCACAGCAACATTAGAATTGCAAAATTTATAAAACAAGTAGCAAGAACAGCGCAATTATCAGGCCTAAATCCACTAACCACATCCTAGCTACCTAACCACCTAGAATCCACTACAAACATGCATCTCTAACTAGCCTAATTTTAAACATAAACTGAAAAATATGCAACTAACTACGAATGAAAGAAAAGTGGCATACGGTGGAACCTGATATGCGTATGAACTAAGGTAGGGATTAGAGAGATGGCGGTGGTGAAATGGCGGTGTTGGGAGGGGGCACGGCGGCGCGGTGGTGGAACAGGGAGGCTGGCGCGGTGATGGGCGGCTGTTCGCGGTGGCATGGGGGTTTCGGGTAGGGTTAACTGTGGAGGGGGTGGTTTAAGAAGAATGGGGGTGAGGGTGGTGGTGGTGGGAGGCGACGCTGGTGGCAGGGCGGTCGTGGCTGGCCGCGATGGGGAGGGGCAGTGGCGGAGTGGGGGAAAGAAGAGAGAGAAGAAGGGGGAGGGGAGAAGGAAGAAGGAGAGAGGGTGGTCGTCGCGGTGGGTCTGGGTGGTTGTGGGTGGTGTGGCGGTCGGAGGTGGTTAGAGCAGAGAGGGAGCAGAGGGGGGGTTGGGGGGAAGAGAATGGGGGCACGATGGGGTAGGGTTTCACGTGACTGGGGGTTAGTGGATTTGAGTCCACGCGATCGCGTGGCTAGGGTGAAATGGGGTTGACGCGGTCGCGTGGCTGACGCGATCGCATGGAATGGGTAAAAGATGAAGGACGCGGTCGCGTGAGGTACGCGACGGCGTCGCTAAAAATTGTGCTAAACGCACAATTCCAGCGTCGCTTCAGTGCAACTCTCTGTCTCCATTTAGGGTGCCATGCTATCCACGCGACGCGGATGCGTCGCTTACGCTTTCGCGTGGGATGGGTGTTTTGCAAGTGACGCGTTCCCGTGATGGACGCGAACGCGTGAGTCATTTTGTGCTAAACGCACACCAGCCACACGATTCCAGCCCAGATTTCTGGGCGTTGGATTTTTACGCCAATTTCTAGATCACACGTTCGTGTGATTGACGCGGACGCATGGGAGGTGTTTTTTGCAACTGACGCGAACGCTTTAGCGACGCGATCGCGTCGCGCGCTTTTTTTTTTTAATGCAATTATGCAATTATGTAGTATGCAATGCTAATGCAAATGCTACGAATATTATCCAGGTGCAATAAAAATAAAACAATATAAAAATAAACAAAACGAAATGAAACTGAAACAGGAACGATCATACCATAGTGGGTTGTCTCCCACCTAGCACTTTTAGTTAAAGTCCTTAAGTTGGACATTTGATGAGCTTCCTGTTATGGTGGCTTATGCTTAAATTCATCCAGAAATCTCCACTAATGTTTGGAATGACAACAGCCTCCGGGGTCCCAAACTAGGCATGTAAAGCTTTTGAGCAGCTTCAAACAGATTCTCAGGCTCCTGGGGTGACGAATATCAGAATAGATTCCAGGATCCCAAACTTCGCTTTTAAATCCGCCTTTGTCTCGACCTATATTTTTCCATCCAGGCGGTTTAGAAATTGTGTTCTCACCAAGATGACCAAACGTCTTCCGAGACCCATTCAATTGAACTTGGTACCAATCCGTGCACTTTGAATTGAAGCGTGGAATCTTATTGAATCTTGCACACCAGCTCTGAGTACGAGCCATTTCCCTCTTACTCTTAAAGCCGCAGAGAGCTCTAAGCTGGCCATCTGTTTCAAGCAAACCATATTCAAGTGGAAAAGTAAAGATAAAGGTTAAGGATTGGACCCACTTAAAGCTTGTGTTAGGTGGTAATGGCCTTGGGATAGGTGTTTCCAGTGGTTCTGTACGTTCTACTCCCTTGTATTCTTCTGTGAATTCCTCTACTTCTTTGCAAAATTTTTCAACTGCAACTGCGTCCTGATCAAAGTCTTCTATGTCTTCCTCGTCACTTAAGTCATACGTTGGAGGTTGAGAGAAATCTACCTCGACATCATCTTCGTATTCACTTGGATAAGGTTCTTCAGGCTCTAGGAATTCAGTTGCGGATGTGAGTTTGTGATTAGGAGAGCTTGATGCATGATCATCACTGCCTATGGAATCAACTTCTTGGTCTGTTCCGTCCAATTTCTCACAAGGTATATGCTTTGGAGGTTGTGCACTGTCCTCTTTGGCATCAATTTCTAACTTCTCAGCAGAATCCTTTATAGCTCTCGATTCCTATGGAGGTTCAGCATCTCCTAAATCTTCAACCACTTCTTCCTCTACAACTATCATGGCTTCCTCTACTTGTTCCAATACAAAGCCATGCTCTTCATTGTCCACCGGAGTTTCTAGTATTTTCTTCATGCTACGCTCTTCTTTTGATTCTCCACATGCAGCCATGGGAGTATTTTGAGTGCTCAGATGTCGAGAAGCTATTATATTTACTACCTCAGTTAAGGCAGTAGTGAGTTCCCGTACGCCCTTTTGCATCCTCGCTTGCCCTTGAAGAAGAACACGAAGTTTGTCATTCATTGGAGGTTGGGGTGGGTGATGCATGGAAAATTTGTCTCGTAACAAATTTCCTTCGGTAAGTGTACCGAATTTTGTCGTCAAGTAAAAACTCACAATAGAGTGAGGTCGAATCCCACAGAGATTGATTGATCAAGCAACTTTAATTAGAGGAATGTTCTAGTTGAGCGAATCAGAATTTGAGTTAAGAATTGCAGAAAATAAAATGGCGGGAAAGTAAATAACAGAAAAAGTAAATGCTACAAATAAAGAGCTGAAAGTAAATGACGGAAAGTAAATTGCAGAATTGTAAATGGGAATGGGGTAACTGCTCATAAAAGTAAATGACAGAAACTAAAGAGAATGGGTAAGATCAGAAATGGGGAGTTCATTGGGCTCAGGAGATGTTGCATTCTCCGGATCAATTTCATTTTCATCTCTTCCTCAATCAATGCATTCATTGATCTCCTTGGCAATCTTAAGTGATCGAGTTACAATTCCTTGTAATTCAATCTCTCAAATCCTGATCAATAGCCAATTCCTTGGTCAATTGCTCATGAGAAGAGATGAAGTATGGTCACTGATTATACCACATGCATTTCCCAAATCAAGTATTGAGAGAATTATAGTCACATATCCATCCAAACCCAATTTGGTCCAGCATGAGAAAGCATTTCTAGCATGATCTCTTCCTTCCTCTTTCAAGGTTCAGAAGAGATCCAAGTTTGAATAGCTTCTTTTCCAAGATAACTATCCAATTGGATGAAGATCGAAAGCTTTCAAGTAAAATCAAGAAAACAGATAGAAGAAGAATAATGAAAACTAGTATTGATCCATCAAATTACAACAGAGCTCCCTAACCCAATGAAAGGGGTTTAGTTGTTCATAGCTCTGGAAAATAAAAGCAAAGATGGAGAATAGATTATGAAAACAAAACTAGAAGTGCAGAGAATGGCAAAATACAGAGAGTAGTTTTCCCCCAATTTCCAATCTCCTTCAATCAATTCAAAGCTACTCCTATATATACTACTCTTCTGATCTTCTAGTTGGCTCCTCAAGTCTTGGGTATGGGCCTTTGGATCTTGAGTTTGAAGCAGTTATCTTCTTCATTGGGCTTAGCTTTACTTGCAGAGAGAAAGTGTGAAGTGGGCAGGGACTTTAGCTCAGGACGTTAGTGGTGTTAACGTTAAGTGAAATTGTGGGTTCGAGAACGTTAGTGACAATCACCTTTTTCACTAACATTCCTGACCCAAGTTAGAGCCATGTTAACCTCAATGTTAGTGGCATAAACATTGCCACTAACGTTGCCTCTTGGTCCTTCGCACACGTTATTGGGACTTACCTTTCCCAATAACGTTGAGAAGCCTCCCCCTTTCTTACGTTAGAGTCCATATTAACTTAGTTAACGTGGCTCTTAATGTTAACTTGCCAACCTTCAAGAACGTTAGTGACACTTACCTTTGTCACTAACGTTCCAATGTGCCCCTATCTCCCACGTTAGAGTCCACGTTAACTAGGTTAACGTGGCCTCTAACGTAGCAATGCTAGCCATCTCCAACGTTAGTGACAAAGGTGAATGTTACTAACGTTGGCTCATCATCTCTCTTCTTCACGTTAGCTTCCATATTAACTAAGTTAACGTGGGAGTTAATGTGGCTCATTGTGGCTTGTGTGGTTCATTCCGACGTTAGTGACAAAGTTAGGTGTTTGTCACTAATGTTGGCGATCATATACTTTCTCCACGTTGGCTTCCACGTTAACGTGGCTTGTGGAGGCTTGGCCAACGTTAGTGACAAAGTTAAATGTCACTAACGTTGGCTTCTCTTTTGCTTCTTAACGTTAGAAGCCACCTTAACTAAGTTAACGTGGCCACTTATGAGCTTGGCCCAACGTTAGTGACAAAGGTAAGTGTCACTAACGTTGGCTCCATTTTCTTTCCTCCACGTTAGAGTTCACGTTAACTTAGTTAACGTGACTCTTAACGTGGGCTATGATGGCTTTGAGGACGTTATTGGCGATTACTTTTCTCATTAACTTTGCAATCTAGCTCCCATTCCTACGTTAGAAGTCACGTTAGTGAGACTAACGTGGCTGCTAACGTGGTTCTTCCTTGCTTCCTTTGTCCTGAAATCAAGCAATAAAGTGCATCAAAGTTCTAGTCCAAGTCATGGGAAATGCAACATCCAATTTGTCATTAATTTCATGCAAAATCCTCATGAAATCATGTAAAGTGCACAATGTATGCTTGAATCAAGATGTAAGTGAATATCTACCCAAAACTAGCTTATTTTCTAAGAAAATGCATGAAACTTCCTTAAAAATAGTAAAGAAAAGGTCAGTAAAACTGGCCAAAATGCCCTAGCATCAGTGGGTATGAGGGTTCATTGGTTGGGGAAGAGGGTTCAAAATGAGAATGTGGAAGTTCTTGGGAGTAATTGGATTGGAATTATGGTGGGTAACGGTCATACGATGGTGAATGGTGAAAAGGAGCTTGTGAGTGTGGTGGTTCAAAGCTACGCTGAGAGGATGGTCTATAAGCACAAGGTGGGGCTTGTTGGTAATTACAAGGGGTCCACCATATCTATCAGCTTGGTATGCATTGTAGAGTGGTCCTTGCCCATGATATCTTGGAGGGTGTTGTTGCCTAAAGGGTTGATCAGGGCCTCTTGGCTCCATCCATCTTTGATTGCTTAGACCTTGATGCATATTCCTGTTGTAGCTTCCACTCCTTTCAACAATTTTAGAACCAAACTCAAAGCGAGAGGGGTGAGAATTCATAGTAGCTAATAGGAATAAAATAAAAACAAAAACAAATAAACAAATAAAAGAAAAATATTTACAATAACCAATAATAAGGCACACGTTTGCAGTTCCCCGGCAATGGTGCCATTTTTGAAGAACGAATGATTGACGGTTTAGAATTCAGAATAAATTCTCGTTGCAAGTATAGTTTCTAAACCAAGCAATCATCCTTTCTTACAAACGTTTTGGTTGTCACAAGTAACAAACCCCTTTAAAATTGATAACCGAAGTATTTAAACCTCGGGTCGTCTTCTCAAGGAACTGCAGGGATGTGTTCTTATTATTGGTTATGAGTTTTGTAAATTGGGGGTTTTGAAAGTAAGAAACAAGTAATTTAAATGACAAGTAAAATAAATAAATAACTGTAAAATAAACTCTTGTCAAGGTATGAGAACTGGAATTCCTATCCTAGTTATCCTTATCAATGGTGATGATAATTGGGTTTTAATCCCACTTAGTTAACCTTTACTAAACAAAGGAAGGTCAAGTGGACTAATCAATTTGATCCTCAGGTCCTAGTCAATTCCTAAGGAAAGACTAGAGTTATTGGAATTCGATTCAATTAGCAAAAATAAGAATTATCAATCACGATGAGTTTGATAACTCAAGAGTCTCCAATTAATCAATTAAAGCCGAGAATATGAAGAGCTAAATCATAAATCTGAAATACCTCAATTGCATTAATAAAAGAAAATCAATCTAAACATAAAGAGTTCATAAGCCAATTTGGCAACATAAGTAATTAAATGAGAGCATTAAAGTATCTGAAAGTAAAAGAGAAATATAAAGTAAAAGAAATATTGAACCTGATAAAGAGTTGAAATCCTAAATCCTTTAAGAGGAATCCTAATCCTAAAATCTAAGAGAGAGGAGAGAACCTCTCTCTAAAACTACATCTAAATCATGAAAAGTGAATAATCGAAGGCCCTCTCTAAATGGATGCATTCCCCCACTTTATAACCTCTAATCTGTGCTTTCTGTACTTGGATCTGGGCCAAAAAGGGTTTCAGAAATTGCTGGGAGCGTTTTCTGCAGTTTTTGGTGCGTGGCGTCTGTCACGCGTCCACGTGGGTCACGCGGTCGCGTCATCTGGGAGTTTTCCTTGTCACGCGTTCGCTTCGGTCACGCGTACGCATTATCTGCGTTCTGCTCAAGGCGTGCGTCCGCGTCAGTCACGCGTTTGCGTCGCTGCCTTTTTGGCAGTAGTGAGTTCCCGTACGCCCTTTTGCATCCTCGCTTGCCCTTGAAGAAAAACACAAAGTTTGTCATTCATTGGAGGTTGGGGTGGGTATGAGGGTTCATTGGTTGGGGAAGAGGGTTCAAAATGAGAATGTGGTGGTTCTTGGGAGTAATTGGATTGGAATTATGGTGGGTAAGGGTCATACGGTGGTGAATGGTGAAAAGGAGCTTGTGAGTGTGGTGGTTCAAAGCTACGCTGAGAGGATGGTCTATAAGCACAGGGTGGGGCTTGTTGGTAATTACAAGGGGTCCACCATATCTATCAGCTTGGTATGCATTGTAGAGTAGTCCTTGCCCAATATATCTTGGAGGGTGTTGTTGCCTAAAGGGTTGATCAAGGCCTCTTGGCTCCATCCATCTTTGATTGCTTAGACCTTGATGCATATTCCTGTTGTAGCTTCCACTCCTTTCAACAATTTTAGAACCAAACTCAAAGCGAGAGGGGTGAGAATTCATAGTAGCTAATAGGAATAAAAGAAAAACAAAAAAAAAATAAACAAATAAAAGAAAAATATTTACAATAACCAATAATAAGGCACACGTTTGTAGTTTTCCAGCAACGGTGCCATTTTTGAAGAACGAATGATTGACGTTTAGAATTCAGAATAAATTCTCATTGCAAGTATAGTTTCTAAACCAAGCAATCATCCTTTCTTACAAACGTTTTGGTTGTCACAAGTAACAAACCCCTTTAAAATTGATAACCGAAGTATTTAAACCTCGGGTCGTCTTCTCAAGGAACTGCAGGGAGGTGTTCTTATTATTGGTTATGAGTTTTGTAAATTGGGGGTTTTGAAAGTAAGAAACAAGTAATTTAAATGACAAGTAAAATAAATAAATAACTGTAAAATAAACTCTTGTCAAGGTATGAGAACTGGAATTCCTATCCTAGTTATCCTTATCAATGGTGATGATAATTGGGTTTTAATCCCACTTAGTTAACCTTTACTAAACAAAGGAAGGTCAAGTGGACTAATCAATTTGATCCTCTGGTCCTAGTCAATTCCTAAGGAAAGACTAGAGTTATTGGAATTCGATTTAATTAGCAAAAATAAGAATTATCAATCACGATGAGTTTGATAACTCAAGAGTCTCCAATTAATCAATTAAAGCCGAGAATATGAAGAGCTAAATCATAAATCTGAAATACCTCAATTGCATTAATAAAAGAAAATCAATCTAAACATAAAGAGTTCATAAGCCAATTTGGCAACATAAGTAATTAAATGAGAGCATTAAAGTATCTGAAAGTAAAAGAGAAATATAAAGTAAAAGAAATATTGAACCTGATAAAGAGTTGAAATCCTAAATCCTTTAAGAGGAATCCTAATCCTAAAACCTAAGAGAGAGGAGAGAACCTCTCTCTAAAACTACATCTAAATCATGAAAAGTGAATAATCGAAGGCCCTCTCTGAATGGATGCATTCCCCCACTTTATAACCTCTAATCTGTGCTTTCTGTACTTGGATCTAGGCCAAAATGGGTTTCAAAAATCGCTGGGAGCGTTTTCTGCAGTTTCTGGTGGTGGCGTCTATCACGCGTCCGCGTGGGTCACGCGGTCGCGTCATCTGGGAGTTTTCCTTGTCACGCGTTCGCTTCGGTCACGCGTACGCATCATCTGCGTTCTGCTCAAGGCGTGCGTCCGCGTCAGTCACGCGTTTGCGTCGCTGCCCTTTCGCGCTGGGCATGCGGCCGTGTCGTCCATGCGTTCGCGTCGCTGCCAGTTCTTTCAAAAACTCTATTTGTGCTTTGCTCCCATTTTTGTATGTTTCCTTTCCATCCTTTAAATCATTCCTTCCTTAAGGGATCTGAAAATACTCAACACACAAATCACGGCATCGAATGGTAATAAAGATAATTAAAATAATTATTTTTAAAGCATAGGAAACATGTTTTTCACATACATCACATAATAAGGAAGGAAAAGTAAAACCATGCAATTTCACATGAATAAATGGGTGAAGGTTGAATAAATCACTTAAATTGAGCACAAAATATATCATAAAATATGGGTTTATCACCCAGCATCCAAAATGGGCGCCCAACTCCTGCACTCCAAGCCTGGCGCCCAACTCCAAGAAGTGGCGTCCAGCGCCACCAACTCCAAATGTGTTGGGCGCTCAACACCCAATCCCAGAGCTCGGCTCTGAGTAAAATTTCAACTCCTAGTGACACAGAATTTCTCAAAGCCCAGTGCCAATCTATGGAGCTCGGCGCCAAGATCATAATTCACTCTCAAGAAGCTCTAAAATCAACCCAAGATTCAAGATTTAATTGATTAATTAGCATTAACTTCTAGAAAGATAAGAAGATTTAGTTGTTAGAATTTAGTTTAGATTAGATTTAAATTATTATTTTGAATTTGAAAAAGTTGTTATCTTACTCTTCAGTGATAGGAAGATAAAATTAGTTTTTGAATTCCAATTAATTAGGGAGTTAGAATATAAATAAGAGAACAAGGTTCACATAAATTATCTTGGAATCTACAGATCAAGGAACTCTTTAGTTTTAGGTTGTTTTAGTTTCTACTATTAGTAACTAAACCTTCTCTGTTAGATGTTAGGAGTTCTGTTTGATTTTATGGATTAGTAATGCAAGTGTTTTCTTTATTTTGATTCATGATTTTCTATTTTTTCAAGATTGAGTCTCGTTCTTCATCTTTAATGGTTAAAAATATTGGAAAATATTCCAATTCTGTCTTGAATTCTATTATTTCTTTGGAAAATTAATATCAGAATTAGCTTGAAACTCTTTCTCATAATTTTCAACTTGACTAGGAATAGTATTGTAAAAGTTGTGTAGCTTTAAATCGAAATTGTGCTTAACCTCTTCTATTAATTAGTTGACTAAGGAATTGGCGACTAATTAAGTTAAGAGAAATTTGATTGCCAAGGAATTGGAATTCAATTATAAATGATTTGCTGTAAAAAGATTTTTTCATGCGTCAAAGTAGGAAAATACAAGTATTATTTTTTCTAAGAATTAAACACCTCCGAAACCTTTAACATTCCATTTCCTAATTACTTCTCCAAAGTTTCTAAGCTTTTTCTCACTCACAATCAACAATCTTTTTCACTGTTCTTTGCTTCTACTACTACTTCAAGATCTACAACCCTCTTGCCAAGATTTGATTGATCTAATTAGATATTCAATTAGACGTTACTTGATTCAATCTGTTAATCTTCGTGGGAACGATCACTACAAAATTAAAATTTAATTTTGGGAGTATTTTAGTGGAGGTTTCTAAAACCCTCTACCATACATTTTATTTATGAAAATTTAAAAAACCTCCACTAATAATTAATATAGAATTAAAATACAAAATTCTCCCCCCCAAAACACTTCTTATTTTCACAAAGATAAGAGTGGTTAGCGGACGAGAGAACGTCCATAAAATCCTAAATTCTCTACCGCCATTTTCGCCGCGTTCCCTCTGCCGTTTTCGCCACCGGCGCGCCATTACAATTGCCATGGCCGTTGCAGTAGAGAGCTTCTGGATTGAGCCACCTATTTTATCAATGCGTTTTCATATCTGTCTCTCTATATTGTCGTTCCTGTCACTGTTGCCACTGTAGTTTCCGCAGCCGTTGCCGCCACAGTTTCAGCCGTCGATGCCACTGTAGTTGTCGTGGTACAACACGTTTTCAGATCTGTTCACTCCTGAGCTTCTTCTTCAATGCCGCTTCCTCTCACTCCAATTTCTCCTTTGAACTGTCGATGGTACTTCTTTTTCTTCTTTTTCCATATTAATTTGCTGATATTTCTTCTTTGTTAACAATAAATTTCTTCTTTGTCTCTCCTCCTCAGTTTTGTTGCAACTTTTTCACTGGTAACCCCTCTTGTTCTATATTTTTTATTGTTTTTTATTTGTGTTGATAAGGAGTATTGGAAATGAGGCAGGGAAGACATGATAATTGATCATTGAAGCTATTTTGTTTCACGCCAGTAGATTTTAAGTTTTGGCAAAATAATTCTGTCTATCTCTCTCTCTCTCTCTCTAATTTGATGGAAGCAGCTAGGGTTTCTCTTACTTGCATCTCAATTTAGTAGCATCGGCATCCAATAATCTTGCTTGAAATTCGTTACGGAGGTAACACCATATTAGATTTTCCCGATTTTCCTGATTATTCGGTTGCAAACAAAAAGGAGAACATTTGTTACTTGTCTTAATAACTCTACTGTTTAGAATTCAGCTCCGATCCTCAATTTGATTCGATTACTTCTAAGGATTATTTGATTCGTTTGAATTTGAGATTGCTATGTGTGTGCTAGTGCGGTTGCTTATTCGTAGTTCTTATCTGATGTTTAATCGGTTTTGAGGGAGGGGGGCTTTATGTGTTTCATACATTTTTTTATTAGTTGTGTTCTGATTTTGGGGATTTTTTGGATGTCGTTGTTTTTGTAGGGATCTCCTGGGATTGAAGATAGTGGCAAGTCTGAGGCACATTTGACTTCGGCTGCTGCTTTTGTGGGGGGTGGAATTTAGGATGCTTGTGATGATGCTTGCAGCATTTGTCTTGAAGCCTTCTGTGATAGTGATCCTTCCACCATATGACCCTAATTTTTTTTATCACGTGTTCATTTCTTGGATGACTAAAGTGAGATAGAATCAAAACTATACAATAATAAATTGATAGATTTGAAACCACTGCAGATTTGCTAGCAGAGGTGTGTAGAAGAGAGATAGAAGCAAACATTAAACCTGATCCAGACATCGATGTTTATATGAAAGTAAGAATAGTATTAAAACTATACTAACTAATACACCTATTATTTTAAAGCTTCAAATAATTCACAATTATTACTGTAAATGTTTGAACTTGTATGTGTCTTTCTGTATCTTATGATTCTCAGGCCAGAGCAGCTGGAGGCCACAAAGCGAATATTATAACAAGTATGTCATGCTTAAAACTACCTGACACTAATACTAAAAGGCAAAAAAATTTAAATAATCCCTTCACTTGAAAAGATGAAAATCCTTTAAACCTATGTTATGGGCCTAAGTGTTTACTTGTTTGAACTTTGAAGCAGACTTATAAATCGGCATTGATGAAAGCAATAGGTGAAACCACTAAAAAATTAGGTTTTTAAGACATGGTTTAGGAAATGACACTATAGCATCATCTGATCTATAATTCTATATAACCGACTCCGCTTTAGTATTCTCGATTATTATTTTGGAAACATTTAATTGTATTCGCTTTTCAGAGTTCATGTGTAGCTGCTCTAAATTTTCAAAAGGGAATACACGGTACTGGCAGTTGGCACCATCAGTTTTTGGGTTAATTTGAGCTGCATTGTTATATAGAATATAACAGATTAAGAATATTCATACACTCAACACATAATTATGTCATTACAATTAAGAATATAACAAATTCGATCTTCTTGATTCTTCAAGTTATCATCATTTCATTGGCATTGTATTTTTAGGTTTTGGGACTTGAGATCTGTGCAGATACTTTTGTGGGAAATGCAATGTTAAGAGGTATCTCTGGTGGACAAAGAAAACGTGTTACAATAGGTAACAATTTTACTGTCTAATAATATTTAATTTAATTTCTATATTGTTATGTAATGTGACAAGCATTTGTTATCTAATTAAAATAACTCACACGGTTGAAAAATATATAGCGGAGATGTTGGTTGATTCAGCCGAGCTCTTTTCTACTAATAATAAAATAAAGAAGGATGTGGGAGAATAGGGTGAGATTAGAGGCAAGGATGCAATGATTGAGGAGGAATGGGGGAGGTTGAGGGCTAAAGGAGTGATTTTATTTGTGGGAGGAGTTTGGTAGGAAGAAACTTCTACTTTACAGGCAGAATTTTTGTAGCGGTTGACTTAGATGTGAGATACTCATCCAAAGTATTAACCGATTCCTCTAATATTTTTCATGCATTATCACCACAACCAACGGTAATAGCCAAAAGACCTACAAAAGAATTAGATTAAATATTAATCAAATGAAACGTAATATATCAAGCATATGTGAGTTAATCAAGTCCTTTGTAGATGCATTTTTGGATCTTTTTTTATTGAAGCAAGACAAGAATGTAATAAGGTAGTAAATCTAAAAAAAGGAAAGCACTTCAAGATTATGGTAACTCATAACTATCATAGTTTGATAGATCAATAAATATGAGTAATGTATATCATCTCATTATTTGACAAGAATCATCTCTGACATTAATACCTCAAATAGCAATCATCATTGTTAGAGAAATAACAAATACAAAAGAAGATAAATCACATAAATAGGAATAATAGACATGCTTTTAGAAAAAGTCAACAAGATAGCATAGTAGTGCAAGCATAAGTGCTAGGAGTGATTTAATTTTATTTTCAAGTTTTAGATAATGAATGTTAAAATTAATTATTAGTAGAAAATTAAAATCGTTCAGATGAAAATAATAATTAAAAAACTTTTTTTATTTATGGAATCCTAGTTACAATCACTCTACTCCCTGGCCCGAAGTGAATTAGTTCAAGAAAATCTCTTAGAAGCTTTGGAGTATTCATATTATCTAGCACAAGGAGAACCTTCTTCTTACTTAGCCTTCTCATGGTGGAGGAATTTGTCCTGTTTGCACCAGTTATATGATGATTTTCTTCCCCTAATAAATATTTTGTTTTATGGTTTTGCTTTTGTATAGGGGATCTCTTATCCCCCATTTTATTTTATCATGTTCCTCATCGTAATGAAATTGTTTTTTATCAAAAAATAAAAATAAAAATAAATGTAACTTGCAAGTGAATCTGAGCCTGTAAAGATGTTTGAGAGAACTGCCAATTTGGCCAACAACCAGATAATTAATTACTGATGCAATCCTATAGAAATATGGTTGGTCTTGATTGTCATTGCTCCTGGTTCACCAGTATATTTCTGATGCCTACTGTATTAGATTATTAGGTCAGGTGGAATACAGTTCAACTATGACATAGTTTTCTTTAGCTCATATTTTCTTGTCTTTATATGTATTGTTGTTGGGATTATTTGTGTATAGTTGTACCTCAATTATTTGTGCTTGCTATTGTTTTATCATAGAGGCCACAATTGGTGAAGGGAAACATGCAACTTTACTCCGTGGATCAGCAACGTAGTCAGGCTCTTGAAGCTCATGCTGCATCCTTTGCTCAATTTAAGGTGAGATTTGATATGATTATGCGCTTCTACACTTATTTATTGATCACCTGAATAATTGCATACTTTGACTACTATGTGTTGGATGAAATTTAATTTTTCTTTTGGACAGGTTTTTGGAAATGATAATCCTTCTGTTTTGATATCTTTTGCCTCAAAGACACTTAATGCTAGTCAAATTATATTGAAGCTACATGTTATTGAGCTGGATGCACAGTCAGGTCTACATATTTTGGCCTCTCACACCTGTCTCCTATGTTTTTATTCTATGGCAGCATGGGTGTTACACAAACGTGTCTTGTAGTACCAAGTTACTTGTCCTCTCCTGATTTTTCATGTAATTACATGATATTGGAATATTTTTATTTTGAGACTTTTATGTAATTAGATGATATTGAAATATTATAGTTGTTATTTTATTTTACTTTTTAAAGAAAAACAATAATAGTTATGTAGAACAATACCATATGTAATTATGTTTGGAACTATTGACATTGAGAATTTTTTTATACAGAGTTATGTCTTATTTTGAGGAATTATTTTGTAAAATATTTAGTTTTTAATGAAAGGAGAATATGTAAATGAGATGAGATTAATAAGTGATTTGAA
Organism: Arachis hypogaea; assembly: GCF_003086295.3. Lineage (NCBI taxonomy): Eukaryota > Viridiplantae > Streptophyta > Magnoliopsida > Fabales > Fabaceae > Arachis > Arachis hypogaea. Next base: position 124,821,509 of record NC_092054.1, on the reverse strand, counting down.
ATTAAAAATAAATAAATAATTATAAGGTTTGTGGAGGTTTGAAAATGTCACAAAATAGTTAATTTTTGTTAAATTAAAAAATCAATTTGTGGGGGTTTTAAACTGTCACAAAAGTGATTTAAAACCGTCACAAAAGTCTAATATAAAACTCCCACTAAACACACATAAAATCTCCACTGAATAGATTGTGGAGGTTTTTAAAAACCTCCACAAAAGACCTCGTGGCACCTCAAATTTTGGGGGTTTTAGAAACCCCACAAACTATTTGGTAGGGGTTATAAACCTCCACAAATAAGAGAAAAAATTGCCACAAATAAACAAAAATCTTGTAATGGATATCTACTCACCGTGGTATTATTTGAAACAATTTGGTGCACTTGCCAATATATAAGCGTATCAATTTTTGACTCATCAATAATATTTCATCCAATGACTATATACTATATAATTTTTGTAAGAAATAATGGCTTTCTAAAAAAAATAAAATTGTAGGATTACTTAACTTAATATAATTTTTTTCATGTGAAAATGTCACTTAAATATATATGCTTAACTTTTTAAGTCTTTAATTTCTAATCTTTCATGTTTTATGGATCTTTTCTAACATAATATATACCGTCGAATTTTATACTGATCTCTAGAACTGTTGAAGTGACATTATATTCTCACACACACTGCAACGCTAGCTAGCTAGTTATTAATCTGATCTATAACATATGAAAGAAAAATCACTATGAATAACGTTTTATTCTTCATATTGTTCACGTTGTATTAATACGACTTATACAAATGATTTCATGATTACTAAACTATAAAATTGGCCACTAACCCCATTATGGAACCCGACAATCCCACTTAAGGAGGTATATATTAATTAATACACTACAAGAGAAGTGGATATTAACGGTGATTTTGCGTTTTAAACTGTCGCAAAATAAAATAACAGCGGTTTAACAACCGTTCTCTTTTAGAGTGCGGAGATTAGTTTTTTCGACAATTTTCAGTAACCGCTGGTATAACCACTGCTAATTAGGGTTGTTGAGTTTGCGACAGTATATAATCGCAGCTATTTCAGTGAGTGGATTTAAAAAATAAATTGCGGCGGTTATAAAATTGCTGCAAATTTATGTGCGTTTTAAAAAAATATTGCGACGACTTTGAACTGCCACAATTTCATACACTAGCTTAAAAAAAGACTAACTAATTACAATAGTTTATACCATTTTTCTTTACTATAACCTATTTTCTTTACATTATGTTTATTAAACTTTAGATATTAACATAAAAAAACATAAATTAAACAATATTAAACTTGTAGATAATTTCAAAATGTTAACTAAAAAATACTTATTTATAAAATCAAAAAACATGATACTCGAGTGCACGTGCACACACACACAGAGAGACAGGCATGGGGAGAACAAAATTAAGGTGGTAAAAATAAGCACCTTAAAAAAATCCTAAATATTGAAGCTCATTGAGAGTCATCACTAATAAAAAATAAACCATGGGACATATTTCATTTAGATCCTTGTGCATGTCTTTGCGTCCATTTTGGTCATTGTTGAGAGTTTCCATGAGAAGGGGTGGAACATACTATACTGTTCCATTCTCTTCAAAATCCTGGTAGTGTGAGAGAATGATGGTATCAATTGACATCTTAACAACTCCGAATAAAAGCGTTGCGACAATGTACCCAAGAACCCAGCAAACCTACATTGCACAGAATCTAAAATGAGGTTTGAATAAATGAAGTTGAAAACTTATTTTCTTGGACCTGAAAACTATGTTTTCGTAACTGAAAGTTGAATCATCATATCTAATACTTAGTTTTAAATAATAATTCATCTTCACGCCATACTCATTTAATTATATATCATAGAAAACATACCAAAACAGGCGAGAGTTTATGTGCAGCTCTTACATGTGTGTATCCAACATGAGGAATGCAAAAATAACACTTGAGAGAATGACACATAGTTTTCCTAGGAACAAAATAATATCGCCAATCACATTCACATGTCCGATCCGTAGGATGGTATTCATAATCAATTATGTTGCAATATTATAGGATCTGAAGAAACTTTCACCTGTTATAGGAATATACATTTGTGAAGCAAATACTCAATTAGTTAAATGCAGGGATAGAAAGAGAAAGACATATAAATGAAAAAAGTAATAATATATTATGTATTAAGAAATGCAACAAAGATTGGAATGTGATTGAGCCTCTCCAAACTTGTAGATGAAAAAGAGTACTAATGCATGCATAAACATTTTCTTTATGGGAGAGAAACAAAACTTACGATTATGAATGCATTTCAATTCACTGATTTGTTGATCCTTCTAATACACCTTAGAAAAATTGAGAAAATCTGTATGTAGCCTTACAAATCCAGTTGTCGGGCTTATAACTGGATACTTTTAGTTTGCGATGCATAGATTCAAGCAAAAACCAGATCGACTCTACAAATGATACAGTCAGATAGCCAAGAGCCACAAAACCAAGATTATAACACCCTACCACACAAAGCTTTATGCTTAAGCCGAAAACAGAGGTGGTGTGGTATTACGACCTCTAAAGTATAATAATAATAATAATAATAATAATAATAATAATAATAATAATAATAATAATAATAATAATAATAATAATAATAATAATAATAATAATAATAATAATAATAATAATAATTGAATGAATGTAAAATTCGAGGAGCCTTGAAGGAAAACTTAAGCAACAAGTTGTAAAAAGAAAAGCACATCGCTCGCGTAAATAGTTACTTGAACAGGAAGAAAATAAGGATATATATACACACACATAGAGCAGAGTATCCAAAATACAGAATATTAAGCTCCAGGCTCGACATGCGAAGCCAAGGTCGGCTGGAGAATATCATATATACATATATACAACCCAATATCCCAAAATACATAGACATACGCTTAGTTCTCCACAAAAGTCTCTAAGAAGATCAGATTTAAAACATAAACACGGAGAATCATCTAGATACACACACACACACACACACACACACACACACACACACACACACACACGTAGAAAAATATCTAAAGTTCAGCATCCCAACTTTGCTTGCAAACAGAACTCCTGACGTCTAGCGAGGTGCCTCTTGACCTGCATCTGAAAACCCTAAATATACGTATGGAATGAGAATTAGGAGTTTTCAGCATGGTAATGGTGCCAACATACATAATATATATAAGGTTCCGGGAAAGCTAGAGGCGATCCTAGAACTCCGACACTCAGATTTAAAACTTAGCATTATAAGTTAAACCAGAAACAAGGTGAACTATCTAAGGTACGTAGATTCTAATCCAATTATAACTTAACCCCTCAATTTTCACTCTCCTCCAACCCCCTATACCCCGGTGGAACAAATCCCGTCCCTCCTCTGCCACAAGGGATCTCTCAGTTGCATAGACATATAATACAGACAAAGAAAACACAGATAGATTTCAGTTATAGCAAACAAAACATATAGCAGTTAAGCATAGATTATCAAGTAGGCAATCCCAAGTAATGCAAACAAAAACAAAACAGACAAATGCATATGATGTATGCTTGTCCTATGGCTGATGAGTCTCATTTGTCGGTTATATAGCCAAACCCGGTCCGGTAGCTAACCCTGGACAGTCCCTTCGTGCGTGCATCCCCAAGAGTCTATGCATAGCTTTTACAATCAATCATCAAATTCATCTTATTGGGGGAATTTTCGGGGAGTTAAAGTGCCGGGCCACATCTTGCAACATAGGGTCAACAGAGTATTGAATCTCGACCAGGAGCGAATGGCAGCTAGCCATTGCATCTACCCAAGAAAACTCGTATCTCAGATAAAAGAAGTGCAATAAGCCACATATTCATTCAGATTCGATTAATCATTATCATTACGGCCGTTATTCATCACATAATCAATGTTCCAACACTTCTCATAATAAATCACCACTTCACAATCTTTCTTCACTACCAAGTTACCACCCTTCATATGTTCACCCCCTTCCACTATAGTAAGAACTACATTTTTAGACTGTAGAATGTAACTATAGATGTTTAGAAATTAGAAAATAGGTTGAAATCACAAAAATTCACTTTCCTTTAAAAACAGGGGTTCCGCGTATCTATGCCATGTTTCGCGTACGTGGGGATGTCATTTGCCCAACTCGCGTATGCGATCCATATTCGCGTACGCGAGCCCCTTGGACAGAGGAGATGACTCGCGTCGCGTGGCACTTGCCCGCACACGCGAGATGTCTGGACAGAGCTGAACATCCACGTCGCATGTGTGTTCGCGTACGCATGTCCTCTGTAGATGTTAAAAAAGCTGCTAAGTCCTGCAGAATTCACTTTTATACACCAAATTTTTTACGGGAATAACTTTTTTGTTAAAAATCATTTTTAGTCCATTCTTCGAACGGCATGAACTTCACGGACACAATTTTCATTTAAAATATATTCAGATACGTTTAAGGGTCCGGAAGTAGAGTTATGGCCCGCCAAAGTTTGGTCAAAAATCAAATTTTCATAAAATTTACCAAACCTCCATTTTTACCAATAACCTTATTCAACCCAAAGTTTCACACTTTATACAACATCATATAAGACCAAAACATCTTCATATCCATTCAAACTCTCCTACAATATACCAATACTCCATTATATCAATCTCATTCTAACAATTCACATTTCAAGCAACATAACTCGTATATATATATATATGCATCAACATTACAATTCATAAATCTTCATCCTCATCAATCATTATCACAAGCTTATAACAAACTCATATTTCACCAAAACTACCAACATTACCAATTTCACAACATTCAACCTATCCTACGGTCAACTAGCCAAAGTTTTTACGTTACATTATATATTATCTACGAGAAACCAAAACTATACCTTGGCCGATTTCTCCCTAATGTCGAAGCACCTCAAACTCCTCCATTCCACTAATGCCCAAGGTTCCAAACACACGCCAAACAGAAAATCCAGCCTCCAAAGTCCACAATCAAGATTTCTCACCACCAGTTTTGGTTCCAACACTTGTAATCTAGTCTAATACCAAATAATATTACACAAAAATTAACTTAGGGTTCATAGTTATAAATGATTCACAAGAGTTAGAGACTTTTCACTTTACCGATGGAAATTGGGACAAGACTTGGCAAGCCCACTAAGTTAGCTTGATCCTAAACACCAAAATCAACAAAATATCAACACCATTGTTCAAGATTTTTTAAATTGAGAGAGATGAGTAGCTGGGTGAGAAATTGAGATTTACCTACCAAATTGTTTGGTGGGTTTTGTAGGGGTCGACGTTGTGATTGCGTGGCCACAAACGGTGCGGCGATCGGAACTCTGAATTGAAAGTTATGTGAAATTGAGATTTTTGGTAAGGGTTTTGAATGTTCTTCTTTCTCTCCCTTGGTGTTTTCAGCGTGAATTTCATTTGATGGAGAAGGAAAGAACTGAAACTCTTAAGTAGTGATGAAGTGGGTCGAGCCTTGGCCATGTGTAGGTCCGGTTCAACCGGTTCCATCTCTTTGGCCAAATTTTGGGCCAAAACCTTAAAAATTAGTGTCAAAACTCATATTTTAATTATTTCTACTTCATCAAACTAAAAAAAAATTAATTTTCTAATTATTTTAAATAATAATTAATTTATTAGTTAGTTAATTACTAATTATGTAGGGTTTACAAAGATTGTAACGCATAAGCCACTTCATGGAGGAAATGACTGAAAGAAGAAGGATTTCTTGCTACACCAAGAAAGATAAATTATTTTTAAGTAACATAAAACACACTACACAACTCAAATCTTCCATTTGATCACATATACACAACATAATACACTAGTTCAATCAATAGAGCAAAAATTTTTTTACCGAAAAAGGAAAAACACTAAAAATAAAAGGGAAAAAGAAAAAACTCACCCAAAGCGGCAATTCGAAAACAATGAGCCATTACAAATAGCAGGAGAACTACTCTTTTCTCTTTCAAGTATAGCTTTCAATACTTTTCAAATAGCACAAAACCAAGGTCCAAAAGCGAACAAGCACCATCAAATATTTCTGAGTAATCATATATTTCTAAATAAACTCTTTCATCATATACAATAAGAGTATATTACTATATCCCTTACATTCAATCAAATGATTTAATTAACATCGTCATCGTCATCAAAATATTCATCTTCACTGTCATCAATACCATTTTGAGAAATTTTGAAAAGAAAAGAAGTGGAAAAAACAAATGAAAAATAAAAAAAATTCAATGTGCTTCTAATGCTTACGGAATCAAAATAAGCACAAAAATACCGCATGTTTAATAGATATTAAAAAGAAAAAAGTCTTTAGCACCCAAAATCTCATATAGAAAAACAAGGACTTTATCATCTTCATCTAACTCTTCAAAATCAGCATTTAAATCAAGTGGCAAATTCAGGATATATAATCTATTGAAAATATAAAATATGGAGAGAAAAATTACTGCTCAAATCATCTTTGATTGCTTTAAGTTGTTAATTGAAATGTAACTTTCGGTGTTCAATCAATTGACAAATCCAAGAATCCAAATAAAAAGGTAAATAAGAAAACCAAGACCCGAATAAAGAAAAAAAAAAGAAGAAGGAGAAGAACCTAAGATGGTGGTGGTGGCGACGGGGCTAGCAGCAACAGAGGTGACTGTGGCAAGAAACTTGTGTAGCTGCAGCAAATTCGAACCACAAATAGAGCAAATTTGGTAGAAGAAAGGAAGTAAGGGAGCACCGCTTCGGGGTCAGGGCTAGCAGAAGTAGCGCCAATCGAAGCTCATGGAGTAAGGGTTAGTGTCAACAAGATTTGAGGGGCTCATGGAGCGCATTTATGCTTGTAATCTCTTCATGTATTTGGAAAATTCTCGGTCTAGTGAACAATTCAACTTTTTCCCTATAGCTAAAGTAGGAAAAAAAATATTAGTAAGAATATATTCATAGAACATTGTGAAGGACAGTGAAGGAACAGAAATTTTGTACAACTGGTTCTACCATGTGAGAAGAAAAAGCGGTGGAAAACTGCCAACTTTTAATTAAGATGGAGTGACAACAACGATGACAATGTCACAATGAGTGATGATGGTGATGGCACAATGAAAGGAACTGGATTGTAAGGGTTTGTGGGAGAAAGAAAATTTGCGAGAGAAAGACGAAAATACGAATTAGAGTGTTCGAGAGAAGTACCAATAGGTAGAAGGAGACGAATAGACACGTGCCAAATTATATTTATCTTTTAGTGATGGTTATCAACAAATATGTCACCGCTAATCAAATCGTCACAATCATTTCTATTTGGTGGTGGTTATGCAAATTAAAGCTAAATGACCGCCGCAGTCCTCTGTCTCTGTTGTAGTGATATAATATTTTTTTTTCTTTCTTTTGTTGTTGCGTTCGTATAAACGTTAAAATAATAATGTTCAAGAAGCAAGTCAAATAAGAGACAAGAGAAAATTAAACATATACTCATTCATATGCTGCACGTGCTTTGGACTTTTGAAAATAACATACAGTTCTAATAACCTAATGTGAAAGTAATAGTACAAATTTGGACTATGATGAGCGGATAATTTATACGCTTTTTGGCATTGTTTTTACATAGTTTTCAGTATGATTTAGTTAGTTTTTAGTATATTTTTATTAGTTTTTAAATAAAAATTACATTTCTGGACTTTACTATGAGTTTGTGTGTTTTTCTGTTATTTCAGGTATTTTCTGGCTGAAATTGAGGGACCTGAGCAAAAATCTGATTCAGAGGCTGAAAAAGGACTGCAGATGCTGTTGGATTCTGACCTTCCTGCACTCAAAGTAGATTTTTTGGAGCTACAAGAGTCCAAATGGCGCGCTCTCAATTGCGTTGAAAAGTAGACATCCAGGGCTTTCCAGAAATATATAATAGTTTATACTTTGCCCGATTTTAGATGGCACAAACTGGCGTTCAACGCCAGTTCTCTGCCCTATTCTGGCGTTAAATGCCAGAAACAGGTTGCAAGTTGGAGTTAAACGCCCAAAACAGGTTACAACCTGGCGTTTAACTCCAGAAACAGCCTAGGTACGTGTAAAGCTTAAGTCTCAGTCCCAGCACACACCAAGTGGGCCCCGGAAGTGGATTTCTGCACTATCTATCATAGTTTACTCATTTTCTGTAAACCTAGGTTACTAGTTTAGTATTTAAACAACTTTTAGAGATTTATTCTGGACCTCATGACATTTTCACGTTTTACATTGTATCTCTACAGCATGAGTCTCTAAACCCCATGATTGGGGGTGAGGAGCTCTGCTGTGTCTCGATGAATTAATGCAATTACTTCTGTTTTCTATTCAATCATGCTTGTTTCTATTCTAAGATATTCGCTTGTACTTAACCGTGATGAATGTGATGATCCGTGACACTCATCATCATTCTCAACTTATGAACGCGTGCCTGACAACCACTTCCGTTCTACCTTAGATTGAGTGTGTATCTCTTAGCCTTTTGGTTCATGATCAGAATCTTCGTGGTATAGGCTAGGATTATTGGCGGCCATTTCTGAGATTCGAAAATTCTAAACCTTGTCTGTGGTATTCCGAGTAGGATCTGGGATGGGATGACTGTGACGAGCTTCAAACTCACAAGTGCTGGGCGTAGTGACAGACGCAAAAGGATCAATGGATCCTATTCCAACATGAGTGAGAACCGACAGATGATTAGCCGTGCGGTGACAGCGCATTTGGGCCATTTTCACTGAGAGGACGGATGGTAACCATTGACAACGGTGATCCACCAACATACAGCTTGCCATGGGAGGAGACCTGCGTGCGTGAAGAAGAAGACAGTAGGAAAGCAGAGATTCAGAAGACAGAGCATCTCCAAAACCTCAATCTGTTCTCCATAACTGCATAACAAGTACTATTTAATTTATGCTTTTTACTCCTCATAAATATAATCACTCTTATCATTGATTTTCTGACTAAGAATTACAAAATAACCATAGCTTGCTTCAAGCTGACAATCTCCGTGGGATCGACCCTTACTCACGTAAGGTATTACTTGGACGACCCAGTGCACTTGCTGGTTAGTAGTACGAGTTGTGAAAAGTGTGATTTACAATTCGTGCACCAGACTACAAGTCTCCAACATAATTTGATTTCAATGATATTTCAAAATATTATTAATTATTAAAAAAGTGTTATTAAAACTCTTCCTTTTTCTTTTCAAAATCACTTGTATCTTCTTTTATTCAATGCAAATCATGTTCGAATTAAATAAGACTATTTAAACAGTAAAATTCAAGAATTTTGGTTAAACTAGCACACTTAGTTGAACTATTTGTTTATTGTGTTATAAAATTATGTTTTTTAGTTTTTTTTTTTATTAAAGATAGGGAGAATCAGAACCGCAATCTTTTAGGTGAGTATAAAAAAATTATGCCATTTGAATTATAATTTATTAATTTATTTTCTTTCTTTTTTAGTTTAAATTGATAAAATAGAGTATATGAATTATTATATCTTTAATATATTAATTATTAAATAATATAGTAATAAAGAAATGATACAGATGATCGAATTAGAGGCACTACATAAAACATATTAGTGATATAGGTTAGTCAATTAGTTATTCTATTGATATATTAATTAGAGAGTTTGTTATTGATATATTAAAGATAATAAGTAATAACCAACTTGAGTTGGTCGGGTGGTCAGCTCAAATCACTCGTCCGCTTAAGCAAGTGTGTCGGGGGTTCGAATCCCACCTTATGTATGCAGCAACCCATTGGCCAGCGACAGACCCTTAAATGGAGCTCCGATCCACGACGAATTAGTTCTTGGCCTGTCGGGTTGGGGGATACCGTGGGCAACCAAAAATAAAAAGATAATAAGTAATAAATTCTAGTTAAATTGAGTTGATTTAGTGGCACAAAGAGACAGAAAAGGAAGGACTTCTATTGGAATTCCCATCTAATTTCTCATAAAAGTAGGACAAAAAAAAACTGGATTTCGCTTTTTTGGATTGATGATTCCCTTACCCTTACTCCTATGAGAGTGATGGTTCCCTTTCTTTCTTATACCGAGGTTAAGGGTTCGGTAGAGTCACTTTCACCCCGAAACTAATCCCGAGCAAATTATTAGTCTACAATAAATTCTTAGATATAAGTCATATTCATGACAAATTATATTTTAACTCGTCCGGCTTAGAGATATTACGAGAAACAAAAAGGTAACAAACTAACTAATAATATATATCCCAATAGAGGAACTTATTAATAACCCATATCACTCACTAATAAAACCAAAACATGGTCTGTGGTTACAGGTCCATCTAATGCAAAGGTTATTGGATGTAGATGGATATTTACCATCACGAAACATCCAAAGGTTTGGTAATGTTTTGTTTAAATTAATGATATAATTTAAATGCGAAGAAGACGTGCAAGTATTATGGTGTTGCTATCACGAAAGATTTTATATTAGTCCTCCCTTATTGCAAGGAGGAGGAATATTCGGTGGATATGAATATGTAAAGTGGCGATGGGAACGTAGGCAACGAAGAAATGGGGGAAAAGGACCACGCAACACAACTGGATTAGCTGCATTTGGCGGTTATTGTTTGCCTAATCATACACTCATCATTCTTTCTGCCCACTCTACTAACACTACTTGATAATTACAATGATAAATGACTGCTTATCGCTCCTTAGCAGATAAAAAAGAAAAGAAAAAAAAGATGGTTCTCCTTGATATGGAATTTATTTTCCTATACATACATTTAGGAATTTATATTTTAATTTTAGAGTAATATTCTAAATTAAATTTTAAAAAAATTTTAGTCAATTATTTTAATTCTCAATAGATTTTAATCACTAAATCAGTCTTCAAACTTCTATTTAATAAAATATACCAGTCTTTATGTTAAATTATTCGTCTAAATAAAAGGTCTAATTTTATAATTTAAAAATTTTTTAAGGACTAATATTTTTTTTAATTAAATAAATGATAGAGATTGATTTGTCTAATTTTTTATTAAAGTTTGACATAAGAATTAAGATGTTTAACAAAATAAAAAATTAATTTAATGATTAAAATTTATTCAGAATTAAAATCTCTTGCTTTGGTATATTTACTACTCTTGTATAACTGTATAAGCAAAGAGCACCTTGGTCGGTTTTTAACTTTTATAGACCTACAAATGATTGTGCCCTATAATTGGAATGGGCTCATTTTGAAGTATGGAGATGGTCAGATGGGGCCACTTCCACCCTATGAAAACAAGAAAAAGAATTGGGCTACTGCACTTCATTTTACTGGTGGAAAATCGATTTGATTGGGCTGATATCAAATATTAAAGGATAAAATATATTTTTTATTTTAAAATTTGTACAATTTTAAAAATATTTTTATATTTTATTTTACTTTAATTTTGTTTTTTAAATTTTTGATTTTGCATTAAATATCTATGACAACTAAGGATGCATTTTATTTGTGTTTTTATTTTCTGTTTTGAATTTTAATGTTTCCTGTTTTTTAGATTTTAATAAAAAAAAGTGAAAACAAAAGGTAAAAACAGAAAATAAGATTTTATTGTTTTCACTTTTTTTTACAATCCAAAAAAATAGAAAATACTCAAAATAAAAATGCATTTTAAATTTTAAAAAATTTTAAGACCAATTCAGCAATAATGCATGATAATTATGTCTGATTTACTTGTGTTGAAGATTGTTCTTATAAAATTGTTGCTAAATTTGTCTTAAATTTTTTAAAAATTACTTGTCAAGAATATATTTAATACAAATAAAAAATTTTGGGATAAAATTAAAACAAAATAAAATTTAGGGTTATTTTTAAAATTTTTAGCAAATTTTAAGGACAAAAAATATACTTTTTTTTAATTAAATTATTTTTAAAATATTTAATTCTTTTTTTGAATATTTAATTAAATTCTTTTTAAGAACTTGCTTTTTTGAAAAAATTAATTGTTCCTCACTTCAATAAAAAAAATAACTTTTTGTTAAATATTTAATTAAATTTATTGGCTACATGTCAAATTAAGTGATTTTTAATTGAAAAAGAAAAAGAATTATATAATTGGTATCCTTGGGGAATATAATAATCTTTTATGTCACTAGTTGTAGTTTTACACACACAAAATTTCTTTAGTATTATTGTATTTATCGAATCCAAACAAATTAAAATAATAACTATTAAAGAGTACTTCTACAATTATAAATATGAAAAATTTTTCTACTTCTATTAGTACTTTCCCTTGTACTTGTGATAATGAAGAAATAATTATTTCAAGGTTTTAGTAATAACTGAAATTTATTAAATTATGTATAGATAAAGTTATTCAAGTAAAAAAGTTTAATAGATATTATTTATTTAAAGTAAAAATCTCTACTAACATTTACTATTATAAAATCCATAAAATATGACCTAAAGAAGTTTGGAGGACAAGGTTTGAATATTGACACAGTCGAAATATTTGGTAACCAAAGAAAATCAACCAAAAACAGTCATAACTTGTTTTGTTTAGCATTCATTAATTGTTACGACAATTAACGAATGTTAAATAAAACAAATTTTGGCTGTTTTTTTTTGTCTCTCTAGCATTAATAAGGAAAATAAAGTAAATTTGTGACTAGTATTAAATGAACAAATAATAAAAAAAGACACAAAACATTATTCAAATAATTTTTTTCTGGTTGTCCTGATAACACGATCATTGTTAGTTGTCCATCAAGATCCTCAAAGGTAATAGGTAAGCAAACGCTTGAATCTGTCACACACTTTGATGCAATTAACTTATTAGCTTTGCCAACGAGATGTATGTCATCCCAAAACAGATATTGATCCCTCCTTGGGCATGGTTCAGCAAATGAAACACAATATATTCCGGTCTCATTTACTTCACAACAGGGATCTCTTGCATTTGTCAGATCTAAAACAAAATAAAAAATACATTAAAACACTAGAGCCCAGAGGAAAGAAAAATTTTATTTGTTATTATTTTATGTGTGGTGTTTGTTGCTGGTAGCTTAGGATATAAATAAAGAGATCAAAAAACATAAAAATTATATCTCTTCTATAAATAATTTTAGTGTTTACATTTTGCATTTTAGAATGACAAATAATCAAAGATAACTTTAAAGGTTCACTACTATTTTTATTAATATTAGCTAATATTTTAAGTTATTAATACTGTATTTTTATACTATCAGGATTTAAAAGTTTAAGATTTAAAGTTTAACTAATTTCATATTTTTTAACATATAACAATATCTTTGTTAAAAATAGTAAATTTTTTTGGCACATTGTTGATAATTAATATGTACTATCTTACATTTCTATCTTTAATTACAAATACCAAACGCTACTATTTTAAGTTGCATTTAGCAATTATCTGAAAAGAATGTATTATTAGTGGCTATCTAGTTCTGTCTTGAGACTATTAGCAATGGAAAATTTAGTGTACGAAAATGGCTTACCATATTTGAAAGGGTTTTCGGCCATATCATAAATAACCCTAAAAGTTTTGGCAATAATGAATCTTGTCCCCGGAAGCTTGGATGCCAATGCCACAAGCTCATAGTAAAGCTTGCCATTGAATACAGCAATCATGCTATTTAATTCCTCAGAACATTCTTCACTTTCACCAAGTTTTTGACGCACCACTGGGTAACATCCAACGGGACCAATTTCAAACACAATCATATACCTTGCTCCTAATTCGTATAGATCCTGCATCAGATAACGGTGGTCAACAATAATCGATCACTTCTACGATAGGAAAAATGATAATGTCACTCTTCAGATAATTATTTTGTATTATATGTTTGCATAAATTTGTAGAAAAAAGAAGTGACATTATCATTTCTCTGTAACAGTTATTAGAAGTATAAATAATATTTTTGTTTAATTAATTAATACTTGAATGTAGGTGCGGAGTTGTGTCATGAGAAGATTGCTGAATTCGTCTCTAATGGATTGTGAAGCTTCGTGATTGTGTTTGCTTGCAGCACCATAAACAAAATTGTCCAAAAAGTCACGAGCACCAATAGAAATTGCAAATATAGAGTTTGCCAAGTGTTGAGAGATTCTATGTGTAGAGTTGCCAAAGCGGTGTGGCAAGTGTTCTTTAACGGCGTGACCAAACAATTCAATTTGCCTTGTCATACTGATAGTATAATTCTACATACACAACACAATTGTAGCATAGCACACTACCCATTAATTATCAAAAATCCATTAAAAAGGGGTTTTTGTTAAGTTTGAGTTTCAAATGTTTCTTCTAATTAAGTTTTAAATATTCTTATTTCTAAGAGTCTCAGATATTCATTTTCTTGTGTTGGATGTTAGCTGCAGTGTTAACTGCGCAATGTTGGTTTTCAAAACCTTTTGTTTTTTAAATGATTGTTGTATAAAAATTAAAAAAGAAATCCAAAATTTTCATGTGTATTTATATGCATCTTTTGGACATAAATAAGACAACTTAATTAAATGAGAAATTGACAGTAAATATGGTAAAAGTTCTCACACTATTAGATCCTGTTGTAGGAAGAATGCCAGCAGGCCCAGATGCATAACCATATCCCGCTGGATTGAATGCATATTGTTTGAAATCAACAACCCAATATGGAAGAGTCGATGTTAAGTTAAGGAACATAGCTGCATCATAAATGCCACGAATTAAATTGTTAAACAATGTTGCAGCTATATCAATGAGATTTACCGAATCAAAAAAATAAATAAATAGAGATTTCGTTAATTATTTCTCACCAATTTCATCTGCAACTGTACGACCATTTGTGTATCTACCGCTGAATCCATCAGAGTCAACGCCATAAGGGGGTGCAATGGATTCAGTGCCAGATCCACAATCAACCGTGGAGTCTCCAAATACATATTGAGCATCTAAGCCGTGAGCAATTGATAAAAGGTTATCAACCTCAGCTTCACAACAATAATAATAATAATTAACTACGAAGATTAAAAAACAATAGAGAAATGTGGTGTGCATAAAGAAATAATAGTGATAAACAATAAGTTGTTCTCCTTGTTTATCTCTGTTTTCCAAGTTTTCTCGGTGGTGAAAATAGATCCCAAATGTTTCATCGTTATTGAATAACCACAAAAATAAGTGTGAGATTTACCATTTAATTTGTTGATGAGTTTTAAGAGATGTAAATTTAGAAATTAGACAACTCATCATCATTTATTATATAGAAGTTGTCACTAGATAACTAAAAATAAAGGAACGGTCTGCATATTTTTTTTTTGAAAGTAGAGCTCAACACATGAAGTGGAGCATAGTCAAAACTGATAAATAAAGACAAACATCAAGGGAGTAGTAACTTATATCTCTATGTTATCTCCGGCATTGCCATCAACAACTAAAGAGATTCGCACCTACCCACTTGTTGTAGTTCGGAGAGTACATGTTAATAATCTCCTCCACTCCTTTTCCTTTGTTCTGGAATAGTCTTCTATTTCTTTCCAACCACAAATTTCAGATAATCGCGCAAAAGCTGACTATCCATACTTTACGTTCCGCCTTTTTAGCTGAAACCTCTGTCCAACTTAGGAAATGCTCCTTCAACAAACTCGGACAAGACCATAATCTACTAGCATATGATAGTCATGCACACCAAACCTGCCAAGAAAAATTACAGGCTAGAAGCAAGTGATGACCAGACTCCACACAGTTATTGCATGGTACACATAAAGTATCTTGTTGGTTAATGACCCCGAGTCGACTCAGTCTCTCTTTCGTACTGATTCTGCCAGTCAATGCAAACCAAACAAACACCTCCACTCTTGCTATCTATACATATTTCCCATGATCTGACTTTAAAACTTTGGATTATACTACTGTGCTGAAAGTATGTGGCATGGTGAAGGAGTAGCGCGTATTTATGTTGCTTTCAAATTCCCTAACAATTCTTTCGTCATAGCAGATTGTGCCCAGATGATGATGTATGCGGACAATTGATTAGATGATAGTAATCTTGCGTTAATGATGATGATTATCTTCTTGAGCATTTTTTGAGGCCAGCAAATATTTGGTATCACATTGAGGTTTATTTTGTTTTTGATTGTATTGTTGAACAAAAATGAAGTGACTATAACGTATCACATTAAAGTCTTTTTTTGTTGTATGCTTTTTGGCCCATAAAATATGTTTCTGGATATATAAATTAAATTGGGCCATAAAAAAATGCTATTATAGTAATAACAAACAATAAAAATAATCAAGTTGAGTTAGTTTAGTAGTAAATTTTATAAAATTTCGTAAATTAATAAATTAATTAATTATGAGCCAAAGAAATTATGGAAATTAAATTTTAAAATTTGAAGAGGTGAAAATATTTAAAATACAAATTTTAATACTAATTTTAAAGGTTTTGGCTTAAAATTGGGCCAAAGAACTAAATCGGTTGGACCGGGTCCATATTGAGCCCAATGCGCAACATATAAAACCCAAGAAAGTGACTCTTTCCATTGAGTGATTTTGATGATTTTGGTGGTTTAGATGCAATCTAGCATTGGATAATTATTGGGTTTACCCCAATCATCAATGGATAAGGTAAGGAAACTCTAAAACCTTATGGGTTATCCAATTTTGTGAATTCTAGGTTAATTGTGGTGAATTATATGGATTCGATGGAATTTGTGTGGGATTGGAGTTGAATTGGCAAATTGGAGCGATTGGAATCAAGCTTTGGCAGCGGGGCTTGTTGGAATTGATTTGAAATTTTGGAAGCTTGAATTGTGCATTTTGAGCTTAGGGAGGAATCGACCAAGGTATGATTTTGGTTTCTCGTAGTTAATATATAATGTTCCATAAAAACTTAGGCTAGTGGCCATAAGATAGGTTGAAATTGTATGTAATGATTGATTGTGATTATGAGGATAATGTGAATAACTAAGAGATTCGAAATACTATGAGAATGGTTATGAGATTGAGATGTGCTTGCCTGAGTAGTATGTAAGGGTCGGGCCTTGTCCTACTTGCTCCAGATTAATGTTTGAGATAACTGGGCAGTAGCATCAGTAGTGGTTTGTCTCACTTGTTCCGGGTTAGTGATTGAGGTGCCTGGGTAGTAGCAGCAGTACTGGTTTAATCTACCTGCTCTGGGTTGAGTTTGTAAACACCCACTTGGGTAGTAGTAGCAGTAGTGATTTATTCCACTTGCTCTGGGTTAAGCAGGTTGTAGCAAGGGGTTGTGACTTAAACCTACTTATTTCGCGATGGGGTGTTTCTGTCCAAGGTTAGCTAAAGATTAGAGCCATCAGGTACAATGACATCCTCTGCCTTCGTACGTACCTGAACTCTATAATCTCCACCTTCAACTCATATTAGGGCTTGTTTTGGTGGGTTTTTAAGAAAAGATTTTTTTATTTTTTTAAAGATCTTATAAAAAAAATAAAAGTAACTTTAAGTTTGGATATCTCATGTAAAAAAAAAAAATTTATCTATCAATTATATTTGGGTATAATAATATAAAAGTATTTTTTTATTTATTTATTATGTGAAACATATTTTTTAAAGAAAAAAGATATTTAAAAAAAAGATATAAATTATAAGTTCTCAAAAAAAGATATATTTTTTTATTTTTGTAGTACTTTTATCTTTACTACTAGAAAATTTTCAAACACGCTAAAAAATAAAAAAGATTTTTTTATTAAAAAAGATCTTTTTCTATTAACTTAATGACACCCAAACAAGCACTAGAAAGATTGTATCGGTGAATATAGAAATGAACTGAAGAAGAAGAAGAGAGAAAAACTGAAACAGAGGATGAAGAGTGTTCCAAGGGTTACCTGAAACTGTAGGTCGATCTCGGACGAGATCTTCTGTACTGGTCGGAGATGACGTGTCCGGCTAGTGGGTGGCGGCCGGAGCTGTCGTGTCCGACTTGTTGGACTGGCTACACTGCTGATCCTTTGTCACCGGAGGGTGGTGGTACCTGCAAGAGACTCCGATGCTTAAGTTAGCATGGGTATTAAACAGGTTTTAGTAGAATCAGAGTATGAGTTATACCTGGGTGCTCCAGTATATTTATAGAGGTGTAGAGTGACCTTCTTAGATAAGATAAGTTAGTTATCTTATCTTATCTTATCTTATCTTTGAGTGAGGTCATCTTATCTTCTGGGGAATCGCCTTTATCTTTCTAGGCTTTGACTGCCTTTAGATTGGGCTGTGTCCTTTCGTCTGGGCCTGCTTGGGCCTCTTACGGCAATTTGGCCGAGCTCTTTGTGAAGAGGTCGGGCATTGGCCGAGCTCTTTGAGAAGAGGTCGGATAGTCTGACCTGAAGAGGTCGGTCGGCTTGTCGCTAAACATCCCGGGTCAAACAGCTTGACCCAGGGTATGAACAGTGCCCCTGCTTGAGTTCGATCTTTCCGTGAGGTTGTGCTTTTCAGAGCTTCGATCTCTTTAGAAGTCGTGCTCAAGCATCTGTCTGGCTTGTTTCTTCATTGCTTTGCAATCTTTTGCAGATTTTCTAGAGGTTTGGTACTTCACAGTCTAGCCTCTTTTGAGTAGTAGTGTGGGTTTTCTTCTCTTGCCTTCTGGATCGCGCCTTGCTTTAAGTTTGTGTTGACAACCCTCTGCTTTGGCGAAGTTATCCCTGTGGCTTGATATCTGGACTTTTAGTGACTTGTCCAATGATTTTTTAGTGTTCTTTATATAGAACCTTTTCTAGTCTTGGATGACGTTTGTAGTCTTGTTTGAGATTGTGCCTTCTTTGAGTGGAGTTGTATCCCTTTTAGCTAAGCACATTTGAGCCTTAAGTTGTTTCTCAACCTTTTGGCTTGTTCTATTTTGAGATTGTACTTGCGCCTCTTCTTAGCTGACGTCGTCCTGTACGACTTTGCCCCTGCTTGAGTTCGGACCTTTCCGTGAGATCGTGCTTTCGGAGCTTTGATCTCTTTGGGGAAGTCGTGCTCAAGCATCCTGACTTTGGTCGATCTTAAGTAGTTTCTCCTTGTGCGAGTTTGGTATTGCCCCTTTTTAGTTTGTTGAGAGGTCTTTTGGGGCTAATTTGTCCGACAACTTTTTAGTGTTCTTTGGTAGAATCTTTTTAGTTGGTCTGAACAATTTTGATAGCCTTGTCGTGGAGCCGTGGCTTTTTGGGCAAAGCTATGTCCCTTTTAGCGCACGTTTTTCGTTGGTCCGATTTCTCTTGTCGATCCTTCTTTAGCTTTCGTTGGTCCGACTTCTCTTGTCGGTCCAAGTTGTAGCTTTTGTTGGTCCGACTTCTTCCTGTCGGTCCAAGCTGTAGCTTTTGTTGGTCTGACTTCTTCTTGTCGGTCCAAGCTGTAGCTTTCGTTTTTCTGACTTCTTCTTGTCGGTCCAAGCTGTAGCTTTCGTTGGTCCGACTTCTTCTTATCGGCCTCTTCTAAGTTATTTCTTAGTAATCCTCTTTCTTGGACCTTTGTCAGGTCTCTTTCAGGGATTACTTTTATAACTTGTTTGTAGGAGGCCGACTTCTTTACGTCGTCCTCTTCTAAGTTATTTTTGTAATCCTCTTTCTTGGACCTTTTTCAGGTCTCTTTCAGGGATTACTTTGTAGGAGACCGACTTCTTTATGTCGATCTCTTCTAAGTTATTTTGTAATCCTCTTTTTTGGACCTTTGTCAGATCTCTTTCAGGGATTACTTTTATAACTTGTCAGTTATAGGAGACCGACTTCTTTATGTCGATCTCTTCTAAGTTATTTTTGTAATCCTCTTTCTTAGACCTTTGTCAGGTCTTTTTCAGCGATTACTTTTATAACTTGTCTTTGTAGGAGACCAACTTTGTTAGGTCGATCTCTTCTAAGTTATAGCAATTCCTCTTTTATAGGGTTGGCCAGACCTCTTTCCAGGGATTTGCTGATAACTTGGGTTGACTTGGTCCGACTTCTCAACGTCGGCCAGTCTTTAAGTTATTATTTTAGCAATCCATAAGACCTCGTCGGGTTCTTTTTTCGGATCACTTTCGATAACTTCTTGCATTATTCTGTGTTCATCTTTGCCGATTTGTAGAAGGTGATTTCTGTTTTAGTCGACCTTTGGATGAATCGCGTTTTCATCTTTATTGGTCTTCTATTGTGATCGTGTAGTGAATCTGTTTTTCACTTTTTGCCGATCTGTTGCTTTATAATCGGGCGATGAATTCTGCTTTCACTTTTTTGCCGACCTTGTCGAAATCGGGCGATGAATTCTGGTTTCATCTTTGCCGACTTTTATCGTGATCGGGCGGTGAATTTGGTTTTCACCCCGCCGACCTTGTCGTGATCCAGCAGTAAAATTTGCATTTCAGATTAATGCGTCTTGGTATAGCAGTGAATTTTGTTTTCACTTTGTCAACCTTTGTCGAAATCAAATGATGAATTCGGTTTTCATCGTGGTCGGGCGGTGAAGTTGGTTTTCACCTTGCCGACTTGTCGCTTTGTAATCAGACGATGAGTTTGGTTTTCATCTTGCCGACTTTGTCGTGATCGGGTGGTGAATTTGGTGTTTCACCTTGCCGACCTGCCGTAGTCGGGCGTCTTGGTAGGAAACTTTTTAGGGAATCTGCAATCTTCTAAACAATAAAATGAAGATAAGAGTGTGTACATGTTAGTACTTACCTTTCTAGGTCGGGCAATCTTTTTGGATCTCGGCCTGGCGCCCTTTTTAGATATGCCATGACCTTGGTAGCTATTGCCCCTCGAGGTTGGACACTTTGTAGCAACCTTTCCCAATTCTTCTGAACAATTTGGTATGGTCCTTTCCAGTTGGCTGCTAGCTTCTCTTCTCCTGACCAACCTATTTTGATGTCATTTCGGATTAGAATGAGATCGTTGTTGCTAGATTTCCTTCCGATTGTATCTTGAGGCCATTTGACGTTTTAACGCCTCTTCCTTGATCCGAGCTCTTTCTCGGGTTTCTGGAAGTAGGTCGAGTTCTTCCTTTTGAAGTTGGGAGTTGGCCTCTTCACTGTAGTGGATCACTCTGGGCGATCCTTCTTTGACCTCCACTGGGATCATTGCCTCCATTTCGTAAGCTAATCGGAAGGGTGATTCCTTTGTAGTGGAGTATGGAGTTGTCCGATATGTCCATGGGACTTGTGGGAGCTTTTCTGGTGGGGCTATAGGGAAGTTGGCATGCTTTTGATGTAAAGCTTTGACTTTGTATTTGGGTTTTTTCTATGAAGAACTTTGGTTCTTTCTGCAAAAAGTTTGCATCTTTGATCGTTTGTTATGACTTTTCTTTTGTCGCTCACCTTTGAGAAGAATGTGTGCTTTGCTTAGGGTTTGGTCGCTGTTCCTGTTTCTTTTCATCATTGCCTGACTCCTTTTGTACAAAAGTTCTAGCTTTTGTTTTGACCTTTTGAGAGGTGTTCGGACTGTTTGGGTATAGATTGTCGACTTCTTTTCTCTGTGTTCTTGCCCTGATGTTGCCTCCAAAGGGTGCCCCTGGACTTTCGTGTGAGTCCTGGGGTTTCTCTTTTACTGCCACGTCTGTCACTTGATGTTCTGCTATTATTGTCCGAGTTGTTTCCTTATTTGCCCGAGTTGTTTGGTAGTAATCCCATAGTCGACCTATGTCTTTGAGATGTCTACTAAGATCCCGGACAGCATGTCTGATTAGCTGGATTTCATAGTTTTAATGTGTGTTACTGTGGCTGACCCTGAGTACATCCCTTATACCGCCTTCGAGATTGACTTGTTGTGGTCTTGTAATGTAGCCTGGATGAGGCTTCTGTTATTGTCCCCTGGTTTGGTGTTGGCTAGTTTTGAAAATGCATCAGCTCGGACATTCTATGTGTCGGACTTCCTTTTTCCCGATTTTATCCGAGCTATTGGTGCTGGCTGGTTTTGAAAATACATCAGCTCGGACATTCTATGTGTCAGACTTCATTTTCCCCGATTTGTCCGAGCTGTTTTCTATTTTTGTCCAGGGTCCCCTGAATTGTCCGAGATGTTCTCTGGTTTTGTCCAGGGTCCCCCGAATTATCCGAGCTGTCATCTGTAGGATTCTTCCAGCTAAGTTTATTTTCTGTAGGATGCCTTTTATGGGCTGGTTGGTCCGAACTCTGATAGTGTGAGCTTGAAAGTATGGGTGGAGTCGTTGAGAGGTGAGTACGAGGGCGTAGGTGAACTTTTTCTATCTTTTGATAGTTTAGTTCGGCCCCTTGTAGAGCTTTGCTGATGAAGTAGATGGGTTGTTGCCCACTTTCGTCTTCTCTGACTAGTGCTGAGGCTATTGCCCGACTTCCTATTGCGAGGTATAATATGAGTTCTTCACTTTCCCGGGGTCTGGTGAGAATGGATGGTTGCCCCAAGAATTTTTGAAATCTCGGAAGGCTTGTTCGCATTTCGTTGTCCTTTTCAAACCTCTCTCCCTTCCTTAATATACCTCTTTGAGGTGTCTTTTGCAAGATGATTTGGAGATCGAACCTCCTGTGAATCCTCCATTTATCATATGAACACGTCTCTTAGGGAGGTGAGGTAGACGTTCAAA
Source organism: Arachis hypogaea (assembly GCF_003086295.3). Taxonomy (NCBI): domain Eukaryota; kingdom Viridiplantae; phylum Streptophyta; class Magnoliopsida; order Fabales; family Fabaceae; genus Arachis; species Arachis hypogaea. The sequence continues at coordinate 124,798,988 of NC_092054.1, read as the reverse complement.
CTCGTCCGACCTCTTTGGTGTGAGGTGGATCTTCAACTCGTCCGACCTCTTTGTTGTGAGGTGGACCTTCAACTCGTCCGACCTCTTTGGTGTGAGGTGGACCTTCAACTCGTCCGGCCTCTTTGTTGTGAGGTGGACTTTCAGCTCGTCCGACCTCTTTGTTGTGAGGTGGACCTTCAACTCGTCCGACCTCTTTGGTGTGAGGTGGACTTTCAACTCGTCCGACCTCTTTGTTGTGAGGTGGACCTTCAACTCGTCCGATCTCTTTGGTGTGAGGTGGACCTTCAACTCGTCCGACCTCTTTGTAGTGATTGGGCGAGGTGGTGTGATCTTCTCAGTGTTGCATATTTCTCGGTAAACACCCACAAGAGACACCCGAAGAAGGGTGTAATTGTGGTGTTTTCTAGGCTTCTCACCGGGTTGATATTATTTTTCTTGGATTCTTTATCCTTGTCCCGTGGTGGGTTAGGAGAATCCAGTTTTTGAGCTGTCTCCCTATCGGGAGTTCTCCTCCATATTGATATAGTTTTCCGCCCTTTCTTGAACCTCGTTTAGAGATGTTGGGTACTTCTTGGATATTGAGTGGCGGAAGGTTCCTTCTCTTAGGCCATTGATGAGTCCTATGATGGCCACTTCTATTGGGAGACTTTGTATGTCAAGGCATGCTTTGTTGAATCTTTCCATGTAGCTGCAGAGACTTTTCCGATCTCCTTACTTGATAGACTTGGGGCGTGCTTGGCTTTGTCTTTTTGGATGGAGAATCTGGCCAGGAATTTCTTGGCTAGGTTGTTAAAGCTTGAGATGGACTTAGGAGGTAAGTTGTCGAACCATCTAATTGCTGTCTTCGTGAGAGTTGTTGGAAAAGCTTTGCAGCGAACAGCGTCTGAGGCCTCCGTGAGATACATCCTGCTTCTGAAATTGCTAAGATGATGGCTTGGATCTGATGTGCCGTCGTACGGGGTCATGTCGGGAGCTTTGAAGTCCTTGGGAATTTTAGTTTTCATGATTTTCCTAGTGAATGGATCTTGATCTTTGCGTGAGTTGTCCTCAGGGGTGGTCCGGGTAGCCTTTGCTTTGAGATCGGCTTCAAGTTGTAGGAGTTTATCTTCTAACTCTCGACGTCGCCTTACCTCTCTTTGTAGATCCTTGCCAACTTCTCGTTGATGCTGGCTTTCTTTTTCAAGTTGCTTTAGGCGATCTTGAAGCGCTTCTATTACTCCCGGATTTGATGAGTTTTTGTCTCCATTAGATTCCGGAGTATCTTTTGGTGTAGCGTCCGTATTTTTGTGCGGCATTCTGTTCTCTAGATTTGAATCATGGTCGTTGTCATGGTCGTCCGCCATGGTGATGGGATGACTTCCAGGTCCCCGGAAACGGCGCCAATGTTTCAAGGGTTACCTGAAACTGTAGGTCGATCTCGGACGAGATCTTCTGTACTGGTCGGAGATGACGTGTCCGGCTGGTGGGTGGTGGCCGGAGCTGTCGTGTCCGACTTGTTGGACTGGCTGCACTGCTGATCCTTTGTCACCGGAGGGTGGTGGTACCTGCAAGAGACTCCGATGCTTAAGTTAGCATGGGTATTAAACAGGTTTTAGTAGAATCAGAGTATGAGTTATACCTGGGTGCTCCAGTTATTTATAGAGGTGTAGAGTGACCTTCTTAGATAAGATAAGTTAGTTATCATATCTTATCTTATCTTATCTTATCTTTGAGTGAGGTCATCTTATCTTCTGGGGAACCGCCTTTATCTTTCTAGGCTTTGACTGCCTTTAGATTGGGTTGTGTCCCTTCGTCTGGGCCTGCTTGGGCCTCTTACGGCGATTTGGCCGAGCTCTTTGTGAAGAGGTCGGGCATTGGCCGAGCTCTTTGAGAAGAGGTCGGATAGTCTGACCTGAAGAGGTCGGTCGGCTTGTCGCTAAACATCCCGGGTCGAACAGCTTGACCCAGGGTATGAACAGTAGGGTGTTACATTATGGTATCAGAGTAGTTCTTTCTTGTAAAGCCTGAGGGATGGACTGACTATGCTTCTGAGTATACTCTGGGTGTGTATATGATGAGCGCATAATTTATATCCTTTTGGCATTATTTTTACTTAGTTTTTAGTATGTTTTAGTTACTTTTTATTATATTTTTATTAGTTTTTATGCAAAAATCACATTTCTAGACTTTACTATGAGTTTGTGTATTTTTCTGTGATTACAGGTATTTTCTGGCTGAAATTGAAGGAACTGAGCAAAAATCTGATTCAGAGGCTGAAAAAGGACTGCAGATGCTGTTAGATTCTGACCCTCCTGCAATCAAAGTGGATTTTCTGGAGCTATAGAAGCTCAATTGGCGCACTCTTAATTGCGTTGGGAAGTAGACATCCTGGGCTTTCCAGCAATATATAATAGTTTATACTTTGCTCGAGACTTGATGGCCCAAACTGGCGTCCAAAGCCAGCCTAAAACATCTTGGCGTAAAACGCCCAAACTGGCACCAGAATTGGAGTTAAACGCCCAAACTGGCACCAAAGCTGGCGTTTAACTCCAGGAACAGCCTATGCTCGTGTAAAGCTCAATGCTCAACCCAAGCACACACCAAGTGGACCCCGGAAGTGGATTTCTACACTATCTGCACTTAGTTACTCATTTTCTGTAAACCTAAGTTACTAATTTAGTATAAATAGCACTTTTTACTATTGTATTCACATCTTTTGGAACATCTTTTGATCACTTTGATCTTTTGAGACCATTGTTCATGTTTGGGGACTGGCCTCACGGCCATGCCTAGACCTTTTTCACTTATGTATTTTCTACGGTGGAGTTTCTACACCCCATAGATTAAGGTGTGGAGCTCTGCTGTTCTTCATGAATTAATGCAAGTACTATTGTTTTTATTTCAATTCACGCCTACTTCTTCTCCAAGATATACTCTTGTACTTAATTCAGTTAAGTCAGAATGAAGGGGTGACCCGTGACAATCACCCAATCTTCGTTACTCTCCCTGGCAATGGCGCCAATAACTGGTGCACAATACCATGGTCCAAGCATAACTTCACAACTTCGCACAACTAACCAGCAAGTGCACTGGGTCGTCCAAGTAATAAAACCTTACGTGAGTAAGGGTCAATCCCACGGAGATTGTTGGTATGAAGCAAGCTATGGCCACCTTGTAAATCTCAGTCAGGCAGATATCAAATGGTTATGGAGTTTTCGAATTATAATAAATAAATAGAAAATAAAGATAGAAATACTTATGTAATTCATTGGTGAGAATTTCAGATAAGCGTATAGAGATGCCTTCGTTCTTCTGAACTTCTGCTTTCCTCCTGTCTTCATCCAATCAGTCCTACTCCTTTCCATGGCAAGCTTTATGTAAGGGCATCACCGTTGTCAATGGCTACATCCCATCCTCTCTGTGAAAATGGTCTAAATGCTCTGTCACGGCATGGCTAATCATCTGGAGGTTCTCGATCATACTGGAATAGGATTTACTATCCTTTTGCATCTGTCACTACGCCCAGCACTCGCGAGTTTGAAGTTCGTCACAGCCATCCCTTCCCAGATCCTACTCGGAATACCACAGACAAGGTTTAGACTTTCCAGATCTCAGGAATGGCCATCCATGGGTTCTAACTTATACCACGAAGATACTAATAACTCGGACTCGGTCCCCTGTATTAGATATCTAAGAGATACTCATTCTAGCTTGGTTGCATGTAGAACGGAAGTGTTTGTCAGGCACGTGTTCATAAGTGAGAATGATGATGAGCGTCACATAATCATCACATTCATCATGTTCTTGGGTGCGAATGGATATCTTAGAAGCAGAATAAGTTGAATTGAATAGAAAACAGTAGTACTTTGCATTAATTCATGAGGAACAGCAGAGCTCCACACCTTAATCTATGGAGTGTAGAAACTCTACCGTTGAAAATACATAAGTGAAAGGTTCAGGCATGGCCGAGAGGCCAGCCCCCAAAATGTGATCACAGGATCAAAAATACAATCCAGGATGTCTAATACAATAGTAAAAAGTCCTATTTATACTAAACTAGCTACTAGAGTTTACAGAAGTAAGTAATTGATGCATAAATCCACTTCCGGGGCCCACTTGGTGTGTGCTTGGGCTGAGCTTTGGCTTTCCACGTGCAGAGGCTTCTTTTGGAGTTGAACGCCAGTTTGTAACGTGTTTTTGGCGTTCAACTCTGGTTTGTGACGTGTTTCTGGCGTTTAACTCCAGACTGCAGCGTAGAACTGTCGTTCAACGCCCTTTTGCATCATCTAAACTCAGCCAAAGTATAGACTATTATATATTTCTGGAAAGCCCTGGATGTCTACTTTCTAACGCAATTAGAAGCGCGCCATTTTGAGTTCTGTAGCTTCAGAAAATCCACTTTGAGTTCAGGGAGGTCAGAATCCAACAGCATCAGCAGTCATTCTTCAACCTCTGAATTTGATTTTTGCTCAAGTCCCTCAATTTCAGCCAGAAAATACCTGAAATCACAGAAAAACACACAAAATCATAGTAAAGTCCAAAAATGTAAATTTAACATAAAAACTAATAAAAACATCCCTAAAAGTAACTAGATCCTACTAAAAACATACTAAAAACAATGCCAAAAAGCGTATAAATTATCCGCTCATCAGCCATGCGGTAGCTGTACCTGGTATTTTTTATCTGAGACGAGAAATTTGACAGTTGATTAGTCGTGCAGAAATCGTAGAGGACCATTTTCACTGAGAGGATCTTACAGCTTGCCATGGAAAGGAGCACGCTTGGTTGGAAGAAGGCAGTAGGAAAGCAGAGGTTTAGAAGCAACAAAGCATCTCCAGACGCTTATCTGAAATTCCCACCAATGAATTACATAGGTAACTTTATTTTATTTTATGTTTTATTTATATTTTAATTATCAAAACCTCATAACCATTTGAATCTGCCTGACTGAGATTTACAAGATGACCATAGCTTGCTTCAAGCCGACAATCTCCGTGGGATCGACCCTTACTCACGTAAGTTTTATTACTTGGACGACCCAGTGCACTTGCTGGTTAGTTGTACGGAGTTGTGAAAAGTTTGAATCACGATTTCATGCACCAAGTTTTTGGCGCCGTTACCGGGACTTGTTCGAGTTTGGACAACTGACGGTTCATCTTGTTGCTTAGATTAGGTAACCTTTATTTTCTTTTCAAAAAGTTTTTAAAAATCATTCAAAAAATTTTTTTTTCTTTTTCGTTTTCAAAATTTATTTTCAAAAAAAATGCAAAAAAATTAATAAAATCATAAAACCAAAAAATTTTATGTTTCTTGTTTGAGTCTAGTGTCAAATTTTAAGTTTGGTGTCAATTATATTCTTTTAATTTTCTTAAAATTTTCGAAAATTCATGCATTGTGTTCTTCTTTGATCTTCAAGTTGTTCTTGATGATTTTCTTTGTTTAATCTTGTGATTTTCTTGTTTTGTGTTTTTTGTTGTTTTTCATATGCATTTTTGAATTCATAGTGTCTAAACATTAAAAATTTCTAAGTTTGGTGTCTTGCATGTCTTTCTTTTCTTAAAAATTTTCAAAAATATGTTCTTGATATTCATCATGATCATCAAAGTGTTTTTGGTGTTCATCTTGACATTCAAAGTGTTCTTGTATGCATTGGTTGTTTTAATCTTAAATTTTATGTCTTGTGTCATTTTGTTGTTTTTCTCTTTCTTCATTAATTCAAAAAAATCAAAAATAATATCTTTCCCTTATTTTACTCATAACTTTCGAAATTTTGAGTTGATTTGGTCAAAAATTTTTAAAATTTAGTTGTTTCTTGTTAGTCAAGTCAAAATTTTAATTTAAAAACTTTATCTTTTCAAATCTTTTTTCAAAAATCAAATCTTTTTCATTTTTCTTTCATAGTTTTCGAAAATCTCAAAATTAATTTTCAAAATCTTTTTCTTATTTTTATTTCATAATTTTTGAAATTAATGCTAACAATTAATGTTTTGATTCAAAAATTTTTAAGTTGTTACTTGCCTATTAAGAAAGGATCAATCTTTAAATTTTAGAATCATATCTTTTAGTTTCTTATTAGTCAAGTAATCAACTTTAATTTAAAAAAAAATCAAATCTTTTTAATTTCCTTTTCAAATCTTTTTCAAAAGAGATTTCAATCGTATCTTTTTCAAAACTTAATTTCAAATTTTTTTCTAACTTATCTTTTCAAAATTGATTTTCAAATCTTTTTCAATTAACTACTTGACTTTTTGTTTTAATTTTAAAAGTTTACTATTTTTTATCTTTTTCAAAATCACCTAACTACTTTTCTCTCTCTAATTTTCGCAAACCACTAACAACTTTTTCAAAATTCTTTTTAATTAACTAATTGTTTTAAATTTTAATTTAATTTTATTTCTTTTAATAAATTCGAATTCTAACTAATAATTAAAATAAAAATAAAAATATTTTTCTTTTCTTTTAAATTAAAATTCTTTCCACCTCAAAAGTTGAGCAAGCTTAGAGTGGAAGTCCAAAACTTCAGACAGAAGGAAGGTGAATCCCTCTATGAAGTTTGGAAAAGATACAAGCAATTGATCAGAAGGTGTCCTTCTGACATGCTTTCAGAATGGAGCATCCTATGTATATTCTATGATGGTCTGTCTGAATTGTCCAAGATGTCATTGGACCACTCTGCTGGTAGATCTCTTCATTTGAAGAAGATGCCTGCAGAAGCCCAGGAACTCATTGAAATAGTTGCAAATAACCAGTTCATGTATACTTCTGAAAGAAATCCTGTGAATAATGGGACAATTCAGAAAAAAGGAGTTCTTGAGATTGATACTCTGAATATAATATTGGCTCAGAATAAAATATTAACTCAGCAAGTCAATATGATTTCTCAGAGTCTGACTGGAATGCAAGTTGCATTCGGCAGTACTAAAGAAGCTTCCTCTGAAGAAGAAGCTTATAACCCTGAGAATCCTGCAATGGAAGAGGTGAATTACATGGGAGAATCCTATGGAAACACTTACAATCCTTCATGGAGAAATCATCCAAATTTCTCATGGAAGGATCAATAGAAGCCTCAACAAGGCTTCAATAATAATAATGGTGGGAGAATTCGGTTTGACAATAGCAAACCTTTTCCATCATCATCTTAGCAACAGATAGAGAATTCTAGGCAGAGCCTCTCTGACTTAGCAACCATAGTCTCTTATCTAACTAAAACCACTCATAGTTTCATGACTGAAACAAGGTCCTCCATTAGAAACTTGGAGGCACAAGTGGGTCAGCTGAGTAAAAGAGCTACTAAAATCCCTCATAGTACTCTCCCAAGCAATACAGAAGAGAATCCAAAAAGAGAGTGCAAGGCCATCAACACGTCCAACATGGCTGAACCTGTAGAGGAGGGAAAGGCAGTGATTTCTACTGAGGAAGACCTCAATGGACGTCTACTGGCCACTAAGGAGTTCTCTATTAAGGAACCAAAGGAATCTAAGGCTCATACTGAGACCATAGAGATTCCACTGAACTTACTGTTGCCATTCATGAGCTTTGATGAGTATTCTTCCTCTGAAGAGGATGAAGATATTACTGAAGAGCAAGTTGCTCAGTATCTAGGAGCAATCATGAAGCTGAATACCAAGTTATTTGGTAATGAGACTTGGGAGGATGAACCTCCATTGCTCATCAATGAACTAAATACCTTGGTTCAATAGAAATTACCTCAGAAGAAACCGGATCCCGAAAAGTTCTTAATACCTTGCATCATAGGCACCATGACCTTTAAGAAGGCTCTGTGTGACCTTGGTTCAAGTATAAACCTCATGCCACTCTCTGTAATGGAGAAACTGGGGATCTTTGAGGTACAAGCTGCAAGAATCTCACTAGAGATGGCAGACAGTTCAAGAAAACAGGCTTATGGACTTGTAGAGGATGTCTTAGTGAAGGTTGAAGGCTATTACATCCCTGCTGACTTCATAATCCTAGACACTGGGAAGGATGAGGATGAATCCATTATCCTTGGAAGACCCTTCCTAGCCACAGTAAGAGATGTGATTGATGTGGACAGAGGAGAGTTAGTCCTTCAATTGAATGAGGACTACCTTGTGTTTAAGGCTCAAGGATCTTCTTCTGTAACCATGGAGAGGAAGCATGAAAAGCTTCTCTCAATACAGAGTCAAACAGAGCCCCCACACTCAACTTCTAAGTTTGGTGTTGGGAGGCCATTATCAAGCTCTGAGTCTCTGTGAAGCTCTCTAAGAGCTCACTGTCAAGCTATTGACATTAAAGAAGCACTTGTTGGGAGGCAACCCAATGTTATTTAATTATATTTATTTATATTCCATTGTCATTTTATATTTTCTTTAGGTTGATGATCATGTGAAGTCATAAAAATAAATGCAGAATTAAAGCAAAATGAAAAATAGTATAAAAAATAGCACACCCTGGAGGACAGACTTACTGTCGTTTAAAAGCCAGTAAGGATAGCAGAATGGGCGTTTAACGCCCAGTCTGGCAGCATTCTGGGCGTTAAACGTCAGAATGGGTAGCACTCTGGGTGTTTAACACTAGAAAGGGGGTGTCTGGCGTCTGGCTGGCATTAAATGCCAGAAATGGCAGACAGACTGGCGTTTAACGCCAGAAAAGGGAGTCTAGCTGGCGTTTAACGCCAGAAAGGGGCAGTAGACTGGCATTTAACACCAGGAAAGGTAGCAGAGCTGGCGTTTAACACCAAAATTGGCACACAGAGGATGTTTGAACGCCAGATTGGTGCAGGGAGTAGAATTCCTTGACACCTCAGGATCTGTGGACCCCATAGGATCCCCACCTACCCCACCTCTTCTTCTCTCCTCTTCACACCTTTCCATAATACTCTTCTCCAAATACCCTAGACCAATCCCATCAATAACTCTTCCCCAAATACCCTGCACCTATCAAATCGTACCCTCTTCCCCATATCCTCTTCACCACTCACATTCATCCATCATAAACCCCACCTTCTTCACCATTCAAATTCAAACTATTTCCCTCCCAAACCCACCCATTCTCACACAGATCCCCTCTCCCTCCTACCCTATAAATACCCCTCCTCACTATTTCAACTTTCACACATCACAAACACTTCTTCCCCCCTTGGCCGAACCACTCACCTCCCTCCATCTCCTCCATTTCTTCTTCTTCTACTCTTTTCTTTCTTCTTTTGCTCGAGGACGAGTAAACCTTTTACGTTTGGTGTGGAAAAAGCCCTGCTTTTTTTTATTTTTCCATAACCATCAATGGCACCTAAGGCCGGAGAAACCTCTAGAAAGAGGATAGGGAAGGCAATTGCTTCCACCTCCGAGTCATGGGAGATGGAGAGATTCATCTCAAAGGTCCATCAAGACCACTTCTATGGAGTTGTGGCCAAGAAAAAAGTGATTCCCGAAGTCTCTTTCAAGCTTAAAAAGGGTGAATATCCGGAGATCCGATATGAGATTCAAAGAAGAGGTTGGAAAGCTCTCACCAACCCAATCCAACAAGTCGAAATCTTAATGGTTCTAGAGTTCTGTGCCAATGCATGGATCACTAAGAACCATGATCAAAGTATGAACCCAAACCCAAAGAATTGGCTCACAATGGTTCGGGGGAATTACTTGGATTTCAGTCCGAAAAATGTGAGGTTAGCATTTAACTTGCCAATGATGCAAGGAGATCCTCACCCTTTCACTAGAAGGGTCAACTTTGATCAAAAGTTGGACCAAGTCCTTAGGGACATTTGTGTGGAAGGAGCTCAATGGAAGAGAGACTCAAGAGGCAAGCCGGTTCAACTAAGAAGGCTTGACGTCAAGCCTGTGGCTAGGGGATGGTTGGAGTTCATCCAATGCTCTATCATTCCTACTAGCAACCAGTTTGAAGTTACAATAGACCGGGCTATCATGATCCATAGTATCATGATTGGAGAGGAAGTAGAAGTTCATGAGATCATATCCCTAGAACTCTACAAGGTGGCAGACAAACTCTCTACCTTGGCAAGGTTAGCCTTCCCTCATCTCATCTGTACCCTATACAATTCAGCTGGAATTGTCATAGAGGAAGACATCCTCATTGAAGGAGACAAGCCCATCACTAAGAAGAAGATGGAGCAAATAAGAGAGCCCACTCATGGACCTCAACAAGAGCATGAGGAAGTTCCTCATCAAGAAATCCCTGAGATACCTCAAGGGATGCACTTTCCTCCACAAAACTATTGGGAGCAAATCAACACCTCCTTAGGAGAATTGAGTTCCAACATGGGGTAGCTAAGGATGGAGCACCAAGAGCACTCTATTATCCTCAATGAAATCAGAGAGCCATGAGGGAGGAGCAACAAAGGCAAGGAAGAGATATAGAGGAGCTCAAGCACTCCATAAGATCTTCAAGAGGAAGAACTAGCCACCATCACTAAGGTGGACCTGTTCTTTAATTTCCTTGTTCTTATTTTTCTATTTTTCGAATTATATGCTTTATGTTTTGTCTATGTTTGTGTCTTTATTACATGATCATTAGTGTCTAGTGTCTATGTCTTAAAGCTATGAATGTCCTATGAATCCTTCACCTTTCTTAAATGAAAAATATTTTTAATTGCAAAAGAACAAGAGGTACATGGATTTTGAATTTTATCTTGAAATTAGCTTAACTATTTTGATATGGTGGCAATACTTTTTGTTTTCTGAATGAATGCTTGAACAGTGCATATTTTTGAATTTGTTGTTTATGAATGTTAAAATTGTTGGCTCTTGAAAAAATAATGAAAAAGGAGAAATGTTATTGATAATCTAAAAAATCATAAAATTGATTCTTGAAGCAAGAAAAAGCAGTGAAAAGCTTGCAGGAAAAAAAGAGAGAGAGAAAGAAAAAGAAAAAGCAAGCAGAAAAAGCCAATAGCCCTTTAAACCAAAAGGCAAGGGTAAAAAGGATCCAAGGCTTTGAGCATTAATGGATAAAAGGGCCCAAAGGAATAAAATCCTGGCCTAAGCGACTAAACCAAGCTGTCCCTAACCATGTGCTTGTGGCATGAAGGTGTCAAGTGAAAAGCTTGAGACTGAGCGGTTAAAGTCGTAGTCCAAAGCAAAAAGAGTGTGCTTAAGAGCTCTGGGCACCTCTAACTGGGGACTTTAGCAAAGATGAGTCACAATCTGAAAAGGTTCACCCAGTTATGTGTCTGTGGCTGATAAACCCAAATTTTATGATTCATTTTGTGCTCAATTAAGTATTTTTATTAATTCTTCACCCATTTATTCATATGAATTGCATGGTTTTTACTTTTCCTTCCTTATTTTATGACATATGTGAAAACATGTTTCCTATGCTTTAAAAATACTAAATTTAATTATCCTTCATTACTATTTGATGCCGTGATTTGTGTGTTAAGTATTTTCAGGTCTCATAGGGCAGGAATGGATTAAAGAACAAAAAGGAAACATACAAAAATGGAAGGAAAGCAAAAAAAAATGGAGTTTTGAAGAAAAGGGCAGCGACGCGAACGCATGGATGACGCGGACGCGTGCCTAGCGTGAAATGGCACTGACGCGAACGCATGAACGACGCGGACGCGTACCTTAAGCAGAACACAATTGACGCGGACGCGTGACTGATGCATACGCGTGACCAAGGAAAACTCCAAACTACGCGAATGCATGACCTACGCGCACGCGTGACGGACGCCTGAAAGATGCAGAAGATTGATGGTTTATAGGTTATAAAAACTCTCGTTGTGAGTATAGTTACTAAACCAAGCAATCAACCTTCCTTACAAACGTGTTGGGTGTCACAAGTAACAAACCCCTTAAAAATTGTTAACCGAGTATTCAAACCTCGGGTCGTCTTCTCAAGGAACTGCGAGGAAGTATGTTCTTATTATTGGCTATAAAGGTTGTAATCGGGGTTTAGAAGGTGAGAAGCAAGTAATTTAAATGACGAGTGAATTAAATGGCAAGTAAGAATAAATAATAACTGTAAAACAACTTTTGGCAAGATAAGGGAAATTAGAAGTCCAACTTAGTTATCCTTCTCAACAATAATGAAAGTTGTATCTTAATTCCACTTGGTCAACCTTTACCAGAGCAAAGGAAAGTTAAGGGACTAATTAAATTGACCTTTGAATCCTAATTATTTCCTAAGAAAAGGTTGGGATTAATTAAGTTCAACTCAATTAGCAAGGTAACGATTATCAATTATGTTGAGTTTAATAACTGTTGAGTTACTGAATTCTTAACCAAAACCAAAAGGGGAAAAAGTAAATTACTAAAATAATAAAAGAGTCCTTAGATGGGAAGCAATGGCAGCTTAAATCAAGAGAACAATCATAAACTGAAAATACCTCAAATTATCATTAATTCAATTAGAAATCTGTAACATGGAATAATTCTCAGATCAATTTATAATAATAATCAATTCAAATGTTGGAATAAATAAATAGAAGTAATACTAAAAGAACATTAAACCTGGATCCAGAGTTACTCTTAAAACAAGAAGAAAACCTAAATCCTAAAAGAGAGAGAGAGAAGATCTCCCTCTCAACTAAATCTAAATCATTGAAAGGTGAAAATATGCGAGCTCTCTTTGAATGGAAGCATTCCCACACTTTATAACCTCTGGTCTATGCTGTCTGTACTTGGATCTGGGCCAAAAAGGGCTTCAGAATTCGCTGGGGGCATATTCTGTAACTTCTGGTGCGTGGCCTCTGTCACGCGTCCGCGTGGGTCACGCGGTCGCGTCATTTGGAGCTTTTCCTTGCCACACGGTCGCGTCAGTCATGCGACCGCGTCATATGTATTCTGCTTAAGGCGCGCGGTCGCGTCAGTCATGCGGCCGCGTCGCTGCTGATTCGTGCTTGGCACGCGATCGCGTCATCCATGCGATTGCGCGGACACCAGTTTCTTTAAAGCTCCGTTTTGCTTCTTCCTTCCATTCTAGTATGTTTCCTTTTTCATCCTTTAAGTCATTCTGCCTTTAGAAAATCTGACACTACTCAACACACTAATCACGGCATCGAATGGAAATAAAGGTAATTAAAATAATTAATTTTTAAAGCTTAGAAAACATGTTTTTCATTATATGACATAATGAGGAAGGGAAAGTAAAACTATGCAATTAATGTGAATAAGTAGGTGAAGAGGTGAATAAATCACTCTAATTAAGCACAAAAGAACTCATGAAATATGGGTTTATCAACCTCCCCACACTTAAACACTAGCATGTCCTCATGCTAAATCCAAGGTAAATAATTAAGGTTAAAGTGATGGAATGTTATGAAATGCAACCTATGCCAAATGCATCTACCTAACACTACAAAAAATTTTGGTAAAAATGGCGGTTTTTTTTGGTATTTACGGCGGTTTGAACCGCCATTATTACCAATAATGGCGGTTTCATAAAGCGACGTAATTCTAGGCGCCATTATGGTTATTACGGCGGTTTTCTGAAAACCGCCACAATTCCCTGGGTTAAAACGGCGGTTTTTGAATAGGTTAAAACGGCGGTTCAAACCGCCGTTATTTCCAGGGTTAAAATGGTGGTTTTTGGATAGGTTAAAATGGCGGTTACCCTGACAGAGTGACATTTTGGTTGGTTAAAACGGTGGTTCAAACCGCCATTATTTCCAGGGTTAAAATGGCAGTTTTTGGATAGGTTAAAACGACAGTTTGAACCGCCATTATTACCCTGACAGAGTGGCGTTTTGGTTGGTTAAAACGGCATTTTTGAACCGCCATTTTTACCCTGACAGTAGCATTTTGATTGGTTAAAATGGCATTTTTGAACCGCCGTTTTACCCTGACAGTGACATTTTTTATCGTTTAAAAAAATAATTTTTACCGTCATTTTTATCGCGTTAAATAAATAATTATGATTAAAATTTCACAATAGCAAAAAATCATAATCCATAAATGAAATATTATATAAGTCATAAACAAAATATTAATATAATATATAATTTTTTATTATTGAAAATCAAAAGTAATAACTCTTATACAAAACCTTGTCTTACTAAACTTACCAAAATATAAGCATTGCAATAAACACTAATCAGTCAAATCTACCATCCAATTTCCTAAACTATATTAATATCTAATAATGTATTTAAACCATCTAATAAGTGTTGTTTTTACTACTTAGAATATGAACATACAAGACAAGTAGCTTAGCTAAGTGATGATGAATAAGATTTGAAGACCAAAAGTTTCCTCCTTTAACAACCCTGCCTTAGTTTCTTGGTCTCTTGTGTGAGTTTCATCCCAGAGACTTGCTCCAACACTCCAATTTTATTATCCAAACTCATCTCTCACAAACCAATGATATCACAACGAGGCAGATTAGCAAGGACATCAATAGTGCCTGTAAACTGGTTGTTCTGCAGATACCTGCACAAATATAAACAAGTCAACTTGGAATATAATCAATATGTTAACAGGAGGAGGAAGTCTCACAATGAAGAGAAGGCAGAAAGCTTCATGAAGTTAACATTCAATCCTTGCTGGAACTGATTGTGAGCAAGATTCCTATGTTCTCAAAAACAATAAAAAAAGTTACTCCAATAGCTCATGGAGCTGGTTGAAAGACTGGACTACACTTTCAGAGTTCAATCATGCAAGAGAAAAAAATTACAACAGTAAAATACCTACCTCAACCCTTTTTTTCTCCATAAATAATATTGATGGAAGGGAGATTGTATAGTCTTCTCTCATGATCCTTCTCCCTCTGTTTCCTTCACTCTTCTTCAACAGCCTTCTCTTTGGCAGCCTGAATTATGATATCAATATATAAACATAAAAAATATTTAATGTATTTTAATCATAATGGAAGCGCTGGTTTTGGCTCCACCTCTTGAGCAAGGCGTTCTTGCCCACGTCTTACTCTTCTATCCAAGTCCATTACCTGTAATTATAAAAATTGAAATTATTCATTAACATATAGAAGAGAATAAACTTAATTGACTGTCAGAAAACATGTAGGTAGCTTACCAATTTCTCATAGAACTGAGCAAGGTTAGCTTTAAATTTGGGTACGAATGATTCCAAACTTAAGTGTGTGACTATACTACTCATTATAAATATTATATTTATTTATTTTAAGGATATAATAATAAAAATAATTGTGGCACGCACAAGATACAAAATTATACAGGTAAGAAATTTATCATGACATGAATTAGGAACTTGTTATAATATAATGCATTTTTATTATTCTAGCAACCTTAACTAAAATTATAGGGCAGGCTATGATCATCATTTCCAAAATCGATCATCCATATTCCTGGACTCGATCAAATATCAATATGGGTAAGTAATTGTTGATCATTAAACTAATAATAAAGAAAGGCAAATTCATTAGGTTTACTAATAATAAGAATCAAACTGAACAATTTAATTATGATTTCCTAAATTAATGTTACTTAAGAATACAATCTTTATTTTAGGAGCCCTAATTAAAGCCCTCCCACCCTAATTAAGAGAGTAGTGTCCTGGAAGGCTTTGAAGAATTTGGTAGTTGCAATAAAGCTGGAGAGTGAAGATTCTCTCCTTTTTGGATTTGATTGTTCTTACTACACACATATATTCCATGATCTACATGAATATGATAAGTAGGGTGGACTACTTTCTTATTATGATTATTGGATTTATGTATATATACAACCATTGGTTACCATATCACGTTTGCTTAATATTCGCTTCAAGTGATTCATAGATCTGCCATTACACAATAATTACTAATGCCAAAATAATTCTTGGTAAGACACATGATGCAAAGAGGGTAAAAAACCAGAATTAAAACTTACTTCTTTAATTTCTCCATATAATCCAAAAATATGCTTAAGTTCGTCATTTGAAACAGATGAATCAAGACCAGATATCATCACACCACCATGACCAAATATCCTTTTCTGGAGCATTGTCTAAAATATCATCAAGTAAAGATAAAACTATAAGCAAAGCAAAAGAACTTGGAACACAAAGAAACTGACAAGGGAAGAATATAGCAATAACTACCTTTGGAATTGAATAATGTATGTCAAGCTATTGAGATCTCAACTTATCAAAAAGCTTCTTGAGACCAAGTAGAAGATAAACAAATTCACCAGCTAACATAAGCAAAAATTAAGAATAAGTCAAAAATCTATAAATAACAGAACATATGCAAATAAGAGGTAAGATCATAAATTCATAATCATTCAGTAAACTAATGATTATTAACTCTACTTGATTGCCGTAAGATGAAGCACAATCGATATGTCCGTATCCAACCTGACATGTCAAACACAATAATTATAATCAAAATTAATAATCATCCACCTCTAGGGTTAGCTCTTCTACTTATAATACAATAATCAAAACTGTAAAATTGTAATGGTTTAACAAAACTATAAAAATAGAAAAAATGTGAGTGTACCTTGATAGCAGTGGTAGCTGCTTTGGCCAAGGCTCCAGGATTTTCAGCCTGAAAAGTTCCTAATCCAACAGAAGGTATCTTGGCACCTGTGTTCAGCTTGAAGAATCTAATTTCCTCCGCCATAATTTCTTTAATTAATTAATTAATTAAATAATTCTCTTCAACGATCACTTGCATAATCGCTTTGGTGTTTAGTTATTCGTAAGGTAATCATCAATTAATTGCGTAATCTAATTTGTTTTGTTTGCTTAAAGAAGAGGCAAGGCAGAAAATTTAATTACCTTCTCCAAAAGATAAGCTATCCTGTTGCCTAGAAGTTACTGAAATTAATCTTATCTGTACTAAATGAACCTTGTAAAGTTAAATTATTTGACCTTGTAATAGAGCTTGAATTCGATAAACGTACCATCTCTACTATTTTGTACCAAGATGCTTAATAATTCTTCTGTTTCTCAACTGATGAGCAGTATACAGTTAAAGGGTCAAACACAATCGCAACTTCATTATGAATGAACATTAGAAACCAATAATATTACTTTACATGCATTAAAACATTATCCCTATAGAGATGCGAACCAAATAAAAAGGGAGAAAATTAGCACAACATTTGGAGCAATGAAGGAAAGAAAGGAAGCAAAGATTATAACTCTGAAAGAGTAGCTTCATATGAAAGTTCCCTTTCTATACTCAAGGCTAATTCTCTCTTGACATATGCATTTGACCCACCCTGATCATTTCGTCTGAGTCTACCATGACTTTACCTTCGTCCATTTTGTACAGTTCCACTGGTTCTGCGCTGCGAAGACGAATTCTTGGATGCGGCTAGCTCTGCAGCTAGTCTTTCATTATGATTCATGAGTTTGGAAACTTCTTCTGACAATGCCTTGAGCTCAACAGCAGCAGCTGAAGCTAGTCCTTTAGCATATGAACTCTCTTCTGTTAGTTCTTTCACCTTCTGTTTCAGCTCTTCTATCTCTACAGAAAATCAGCAGGAATGAGGACTTGACTATAAAAAAATATCTTAAATATGTTCATGCACCATGACAGAATTGAAATGTTCATGCACCATCAATTGCCAATTGAAATGTCTATGCTACATAATAAGGGCACTGTTGTCTCACATGATTAGCAGCATTGCAATTAGAAAATCAATTGGATTAATGACATACTCTGTTTTTGTTTAAGTTGGAAAATACTACAACAAAGTTTACTTTAAGGACTAAATTTAGGGTTTTTATTTTCCCCTCACATGTTCCACTAAAGACCTGCTCAGTGCTAGCATTCATTTGAACCCTATCTGGAGTCTGGACTTTCTGTTTAATGCGAATGATATGTATGGATCTATTAGAAAGACGTAAATAATTCTCACCTCAAGTTCGAAAGATTTCTCATTTAGCTGTGCCATCAACTTAGAAACAGTCTTCTGCATTAAAAAAAATATATTAAGCTGGACTGCTAACAAGTCAGAGGAATTCCCCTTAAAGTCTAAATGTTGTGCAGATAAACTGAATTTTCAATAACAACGAACTATCAGAACTTTCACTTGTGTTTCAATATTTCTACCATGAAGATCTTTATAATAACTTGATGTATTTTTCATGTATATATAGAAGGAAAGACAACTGAGTGAAGACTGAAGTAGTCTAGTCAGTTTGGAGTCCCTATAAGGTATCTGACTAGGTTTATCTTCGGTTAATTTTGAAATGACTTGTGTTCAACAAAGATAATTACACTTTAATACAGGTACAAACATACGTTTGTAGATAACAACGCATACAAAAGGCTTTAAACAATGCATGCAATGGTGCTTTAAATAGATAGGCTGGTCTTTAGGACAGCCAGGCCATCCAACCCATTTGACAGTACAAAATAAACCAAATAGAAATTTCCTGGTAGTTAGAACAGACATCTCTGCTAATTAGAACAGAGAGACAATATGATATAGTCTTGGGCCAGCAACAAAGTCGCAGGGCCTTTACTTCTACTTCAGCCTACCATGTACCATTTCCCTCCCCAAACTAGGATTAGAGTTGTTAGGAACCCCTAAAGAATCAGCCCATTATATAGAGCCAAATTATCAGAGGCAGCAGTTACCTGCCAGTTGCTTCTCCAACTTTGATAACCCCTTTGATCTGAAATCCAGATAAGCAATTGACACAACAGGTAATTATAATTATAATTATCAAATTAGCTCAATTAAATTTCACTAACCTTATAACTGAATCTGTCTTTTCTTTTGGCTTTCTCATTTAAGAGTGCTTCCACATCCTCTCTTGTGAACTCTATTATGCTAGATAAAACAGACTTTGCTAGATCTTTTGGAGAAATGATCTGATAATTTACAGAATCCTTCATTCTATTTTTTGAAACCCTGCAATGATACAAGAACATATAAATTATTTGTCAAACAATTGATGTACTATACAATGCAAACATTAGTTGAAACCTAGAATAAAATCAAGAACAAGTTACAACCCTTTTCCTACATGTAGCGGCTAAATCAACATGTATATGATATGTATATTTTAAAGTTTGCATTTAACCTTGTTCAGCATTTTCTGCTTACCTGCTACACTGTTCTACAACTTCAAATTTCATTAAGTTTACATTCATAAACCTAGTTTAGTTTATTATTCATTAAGTTATACGTGAGTTACCATCAAGAATCCTAACACTTTAATGTTACAAATGGATGAAAACCTTAAGGTCTTATATAGATCTAAGAGAAATACCAGACCTAAGAGGAAACTAACAGCCAAAACAAAATTCAAACACAAACAGCAACAGAAATGAGACCTTATACTAAAAAAATCAATAAATCAATCACTTTCGACAGAAATAAATTCAAAAACTAAGAAGAAAATAATATCAGAAACAAAAAATAAAATCCCTAATAGAAACGGAACATAAATGAGACCTTTGGAAGAGTGAGGGACAGCAGCAAAGGCACCAAGCAGAGAAATAGAGGAACGTCAGCGGCGGCAGAGCAGCGGAACACAAATTGCTGTTGATCTTGCTGCGCAAATGGCGGAATCGATTTCTCCACTCGCGATGAATCCTCGCAAACAGTCTTAAAAGAGAGACTTATCACAGAGAAGGAAATTAAAGGAAAGGAAAGGAAGGAAAAAAGGAAGGAAAGGAAGCTGACTTAGATCGTCGCAGAGGAAGGAAAGGAAGATGTTGACGATTTTGGTGGAGAAGACACAGAGGTTGATAAGGAGAAGAAGCTGGAGGAGACGTCACCGGAGGAGATCGCCGTTGTAGGAGATCGACGCCGGATGAGATGTCACCGGAGAAGATCGTCGGAGAACGCAAGAAGATCGGAGATCGTTGCACAGGCCAGGAGCAACAGCGTGACACGTGTGGTGTTTCGACTTTCAAGTTTCTACTAAGGGTTTCTGGAATGTATGGATTACTAATTCTGGTTTTATACCACGTGATAACTGCGGTTCAAAACCGCCATAATTACAAAAAAAGCCAAAAATCCAAAAATCAATTACGGTAGAAGTAGAAAACGCCAGAATATCAAAATATTATGGCGGTTCTTCAAAGTCGCCATAATATAAATGCCATTTTAACCTCTTTTTTTGTAGTGTAATGAGTCATGCAATTCTAACTCATCCACTCATATATAAAGTTTACATGTAGCTAAGTGAATTCACATTCTCAAGGAGTTGTGTGTATATATATAGCCAACCCTTAAATAATAAAGCACTTTAGCAAATGAGATGGGAAAGAAAACATTGTACAAACTTGCAAAACAATTAGTAAATTTTAAGCACAGATATATGTTGGTGAGTTATTGAACCCTCACTGGATTTTGTGTTTACTCTCTAGTCACTCAGTGTTTATTGAGTTTATTCACTCTATTTTTCTTTTTATTCTTAATTTCTACAACTTTGTTTTTCATCTAACCAATCAACAATTATAGAATATAGTCATACCAAAAAGTCATGAGGTCTTAATTAAGGTTGTAATGGGCCAAGGTAAAGGTAAGGATTTATGTATAGGGTTAAGTGAGCTAATAAGCGAATCCCTAATTAGACTAAGATCTCACCTAACATACACATCTAGTAAAATAAAATTTCTTTACCTAATTTTCCATAATTTCCCACTTATTGTTACATGCTCATGTTTCACTTTTTATTTTATTTTTTTATTCCATGTGCATTGTTTTCATTGGGGAATTTCCTTTTTGTATTCCCTTTTATTTAGATGCTGAAAAATAACTTTTTTTTTAATGCACATGATGATTAAATCACTTAGATTTTCTCATGAGCATGCTTCCCAAATTTTATTTTATTCCTTTTTACTTTTTCTACCCTTTTGTTTCTATTACCCATGTTCCCAAAAGGTTTCCCACATTTAACTCTATTTATAATTTTCTATCTTAAGCTAACTAAGGATTTACTTGGGGTTTTCCTTTGTTTTTCTGCTTAAGGCTAGTAATTTGGCTAAATAGAATAAAGGGGTTTTAAAAAGGCTCAAGGGGGTTAACAAGGGTGATGTAAAAGGTAGGCTGATTTGGGGTGAGTGAGCTAAAATCAAATAATGGCCTCAATCATTCTCCTGGTATGTATCTATTATATATTCTATAATTGGACATATAGATTAAAGCAAAGTAAAGAACATCAGAATAAAAAGAAATGTGACACACAGAAATAAAATTATGGTTTGAATGCAACCATACAATTTAAGCTCAAGACTCACAGGCTGTGTGTTCTCTAACTCAAGCATCATATATCATTCATATATTGTATGCAGGTTTAGTTAAAAATTCCCATTATTCTCTTGAAAAAAATTATTTAGGGTAGCTTTTAAAGTTTTAATGTTTCTCCTTGATGAAATGTTGTCAACTAACATGTAATGCTATATATACAAGGTGTGGGTTGTTTTGATTCTGTTAAAGTTTCTAGTTTACTTCCTTTTTATATTTTTCTATTTAAACTATACTATCTTATGTTAAAAAGGGTAAACTATACTAATTAATCTACTAATAAATCAGAATTGCAAACTAAACTAAACAACTAAAATAAACTAAATGGCTAAAGTATGAACTAAAGATGCAAAATGCAGCACATAGAGTAAAATACACAAGTAGCAATGTATAAGTACTCAGAAAATAACAATAAAAAAAAATACAGAAAAATATCCAAAATAAAAGAAAAAGTATGTAGTGGTTCACCAAAATAAACGCCAGAGATGGCGACCTCCCCACACTTAAAATGAAGCATCGTCCTCGATGCCCAATCAAGACTGGTGTGAAGGAGTGTCATCAATGGTAGGGATGGTAGCTGGGGTCTCCGTGGCGGTGGTGGGCTGAGGGTCTGGCTGCTGTGGAGGTGGTACGGACTGGAGCGGGATCTCCAAATCTGCAGCCTCTATCTGGGGCATATCCTCCTGATGCGGGGCAGCCTGCTCTGTGGCTGCCTGCTGATGAGTCTCCGCCTGGGAATGAGGCTCCTCCTCGTGCTCATCCTCCTCCTCGTGCTCATCCTCTGATGGCTCTGAAGGGGTGTCGGGCTCGGAGGGGATGTCGGCGCCCTGTCTGATCATTAGCTTCTGATGAGAATAGCGTCGCCTGCTGCGGCGCTCTAATATCTCATACCGGCGCCTGTTACGATGCTCCATCTGATCAAGCTGGCGGAATAGACGGTGCACGAGGTGATAGACCGGCTCAGAGGCGGGTGGAGGTGCAGTGGTGGCAGCAGAGGCAGCTGGGGCAGCTGTGGATGAAGAGGGTCCAGCAGACAGAGGGGCTGTCTCATCAGTAGCAGTGACAGGTGGTGGTCTGTAGCCCAAAGCAAGGAAGTTCTTGCTGTGCGGGATGATCTTCCTGCAGTCCGCTGCTGGTGGTCTCTCATCGGCATCCTCCCAAGGCACATCAGCCTGACGGCCTAGCCGTGTAACCAGGTAAGGAAAGGGGAGGGTGCCTCATATGTGGGCCCTGGCCATATAATGCCGGATAAAATGAGGTAAGTATATGTCCTTACCCTCCAGCACACACCAAAGGAGGGTGATCATGGTAGCCGGGATCTCCGTCTCGTGAGTACTTGGCATCACAAAATTACTCAAGATCTGATGCCATAGCCGAGCCTCATCGTTCAAGTACACTCTCTTGATTCCTCTAGGCATAGTGGTATTCTGACCCATCTCCCAAGGAACAGCAGGGTCGAGAGCTATCCTGCCTTTACGGCATCCCAGTCAAACTGCATCTGGCCCATGTCCTCTACAGCCTGTGCAAAACCATCTGGCTGATCGGACTTGGCTAGGAGCTGAAGAATGGTCTCTATGGATTCCTCTGTGACCAGAATTTGCTTTCCCCTCAGGTTCACTGCATCAAGGATAGTAAGGTAGTAGTTGCAATAGAATTTCCTGACCCAAGATGCATTAACCTCTGTCAGTGGTCTCTCCAGAAAGAACCAGCCCCTTTGCTTGATTTGCTCAGTAGTGTACTGCTGGAGGGCCTCTGGAATCTTCAAGGTACGTTCTAGGTATAGATTTCTGGAGTTTTTAAAAGCTGGGTACTTCAGTTCACAGTACCGGTTTGCAAATTTTATAGGATCATCTACAGGGAGCAGCTGGTTAGCTTTCTCCTGCAGTATGAAGTTCTTCTCTCGCCATGATGAATCGTGCATTAGAGCAATGATGGACTGGGAGGAATCTCCTCTTTTGTGCTTGCCAGTGGCTTTGCCTTTACCTTTCCTCTGTGAGGTAGACATCCTGAAAAACAGAAAATCAGGAATGGATAAAAAATAGGAAAGCAAATAGGCAATTAAACAAAGGAAACTCAAAGCGGTAAGGGAGAAATAGAATAAGGAAAATGAGTAATTGAAATGTGATTGAATGAATGTTAAATGGAAAGAAAATAAGCAATATGCCATGGTTAGAAAATTAGAGGAAAGTGAAAATAATCAGAAAAGAGACCAAAAGGGTTAGTATGGTTAGGATTTGAAAAAGAAATTAGTAAATTAAAATCAGTGAGTTAGGAAGGTAAGTGGCATAGAAAAATTCCATATAACAAGGATTCACAGGTAAGAATAGAAGTACTCATAATTGAACAAGCAGTTTATGAAGGAGGAAATCAAAAAGGATGAGAAGATCTACCATAGCATTCATGTAGTGGTTTGGGTAAAGCAGAGTAAAACAAATTTCAGAAATGCCAAACCAAAACATGAATGAAAACAAAATTAAGAAATTTGGGCAGCATTCCGGCTAAAATTGGATTGTCCCAGAAAATAAACAACAATTTAATCAGTTCATATGAATTAAAAAATCAAGCTGCATGTACATAGATATAAAATAAACATAAAAACTCAATGTAAACAGCAGCAACATACAAGAAAGCAGCATATGAATCATGATTATAGCAGCAACAGATTTGCACATAGGATAAAACAGAAGTAAGAACAGTGCAAGTAAACAGACCTAGATCCACTAACCACAGCCTAAGCTACCTAACAACCTAAAAATCCACTACAACATGCAAGTCTAACTGGTGCACGAATTGTGAATCACACTTTTCACAACTCATACCACTAACCAGCAAGTGCACTGGGTCGTCCAAGTAATACCTTACGTGAGTAAGGGTCGAATCCCACAGAGATTGTTGGATTGAAGCAATCTATGATTATTTTGTAAATCTTAGTCAAGAAGTCAATTATGTTTATCAGTTGAATTGTAAATAAACAATAGAGCATGGATTAAAGGTTACTTGTTATGCAGTAATGGAGAATATGTTGGAGTTTTGGAGATGCTTTGTCTTCTGAATCTCTGCTTTCCTCTGTCTTCTTGTTCACGCACGCACGTCCTCCTATGGCAAGCTGTGTGTTGGTGGATCACCGTTGTCAATGGCTACCTTCCATCCTTCCAGTGAAAACTATGCTCACGCGCTCTGTCACAGCACGACTAATCACCGATTGGTTCTCGATCCGGTTGGAATAGGATTTACTATCCTTTTGCGTCTGTCACTAACGCCCAGCCTTCAGGAGTTTGAAGCTTATCACAGTCATTCAATCCTTGAATCCTACTTGGAATACCACAGACAAGGTTTAGACTTTCCGGATTCTCATGAATGCCGCCATCAGTTCTAGCTTATACCACGGAGATTCTGATTAAGGAATCTAAGAGATACTCATTCAATCGGATATAGAACAGAGGTGGTTGTCAGGCACACGTTCGTGGTTTGAGGAGGGTGATGAATGTCACAGATCATCACCTTTATCACAGTTAAGCGCGAATGAACATCTTAGCTAGGAACAAGCGTGTTTGAATGGAAAACAGAAATACTTGCATTAATTCATCGAGACACAGCAGAGCTCCTCACCCCCAACAATGGGGTTTAGAGACTCATGCCGTCAGAGAATACAAAGTTTAGATCTAAAAATGTCATGAGATACAAAATAAGTCTCTAAAAGTTGTTTAAATACTAAACTAGTAACCTAGGGTTACAAAATATGAGTGGACTATGATGGATGATGCAGAGATCCACTTCTGGGGCCCACTTGGTGTGCTGGGGCTCACTTGGTGTGTGCTGGGGCTGAGACTTAAGCAATTCACGTGCAGAGGCCATTTGTGGAGTTGAACGCCAGTTTTTGTGCCAGTTTGGGCGTTCAACTCCAGTTTTTGATCCTTTTCTGGCGCTGGACGCCAGAATTGGGCAGAGGACTGGCGTTGAACACCAGTTTACATCGTCTATTCTTGTGCAAAGTATGGACTATTATATATTGCTGGAAAGCCCTGGATGTATACTTTCCAAAGCAATTGGAAGCACGCCATTTCGAGTTCTGTAGCTCCAGAAAATCCACTTTGAGTGCAGGGAGGTCAGAATCCAACAGCATCGGCAGTCCTTTTTCAGCCTGAATCAGATTTTTGCTCAGCTCCTTCAATTTCAGCCAGAAAAATACCTAAAATTACAGAAAAACACACAACTCATAGTAAAGTCCAGAAATATGATTTTTTCCTAAAAACTACTGGAAATAAACTAGAAACTAACTAAAACATACTCAAAACTATATGAAATTAACCCCAAAAAGCGTATAAAATATCCGCTCATCACAACACCAAACTTAAACTGTTGCTTGTCCTCAAGCAACTAGACAAATAAAATAGAAGACTAGTAGGTTGAGAAGCAATAATATCTCAGAGTTTTTGATTGAAGCTTAGATCCCAATTAGATGAGCGGGACTAGTAGCTTTTTGCTTCTGAACAGTTTTGGCATCTCACTTTATCCATTGAAGCTCAGAGTGATTGGCATCTTATAGGAACTCAGAATTCAGATAGTGTTATTGATTCTCTTAGTTCAGTGTGATGATTCTTGAACACAGCTTCTTTATGAGTCTTGGCCGTGGCCCTAAGCACTTTGTTTTCCAGTATTACTACCGGATACATAAATGCCACAGACACATAAATGGGTGAACCTTTTCAGATTGTGACTCAGCTTTGCTAAAGTCCCCAATTAGAGGTGTCCAGAGTTCTTAAGCACATTCTTCTTTTTTTTGCTTTGGACCTTGACTTTAACCGCTCAGTCTCAAGTTTTCACTTGACACCTGCACGCCACAAGCACATGGTTAGGGACAGCTTGGTTTAGCCGCTTAGACCAGGATTTTAGTCCTTTAGGTCCTCCTATCCACTGATGCTCAAAGCCTTGGGATCCTTTTTATTTGCCCTTGCCTTTTGGTTTTAAGAGCTTTTGGCTTTTTCTGCTTGCTTCTTCTCTTTTTTTTTTTTTTTTTTCTGCAAGCTTTGTTCTTTGCTGCTTTTTCTTGCTTCAAGAATCATTTTTATGATTTTTCAGATTATCAATAACATGTCTCATGTTCATCAGTCTTTCAAGAGCCAACATATTTAACAGTCTTAAACAACAAATTCAAAAGATATATGCACTGTTCAAGCATTCATTCAGAAGACAGAAAGCATTGCCACCACATTTAACCAATTAGAATTTCTTTTATTAAACTCTAAATTTTATTGCTTCTTATTCAAAAGATCTACTATTTTATTCATGTTTAATGATGATGAGAAAAATAAACTATAGCTTAATTGGAGATAAAATCAAATAGATACTAATTACTATTATATGACTTCTAAGGTAAACTTTTTATAAGGACACTGTCACAGAGTTAAGGCAAAAATTGGAAATTAACAACCTTTATTCTGGGGGTATGGGGGTTCCTCTGATCCTTGGGATGCTTGGTATTACAGAAGACTTTTGGCGCTTCAGTTCCCTTAAGTCACGTCCCTGTTCCTCTTGTTCTTTAAACATATGGGTCAGCATTTGACTGTGTTCCTTCTGTTGTTTTATTATTTGCTCCAGAGCTTCCTGTATCTTGGTGACAGACGTCTCAAGATATTCCCAGTATTCTGCTTGAGGAATCTCTGGGAGGAATTCCTGTGCTCTCTTCTTGATAGGATCCTCCTGTGCTTGTTGTCTCTCCATTGATGCTTTGGTGATTGACTTTTCAATTAGGATATATTCAGTTATTCCCATCTTGACTCCAGCGTCCTTGCAGAGCAGAGAAATCACGCTTGGATAAGCCAACCTGGCCTCTCTTGAATTTTTATTAGCTATCTTGTAGAGTTCAGTGGAAATCAGCTGATGAACCTCCACTTCCTTCCCCGTCATGATGCAATGAATCATCACTGCTCTTTTAACTGTGACTTCAGAACGGTTGCTGGTGGGCAACAGAGAACGCCCAATGAAGTCCAGCCATCCTCTAGCAACTGGTTTGAGATCCTCTCTCTTGAGTTGATTTGGGACGCCCTTTGTGTTGGTGGTCTGACAAACCCCAATTTGAGGATTTATCTTGTGATGATTTCAGGGGTTTTATCAATGATTCCACACACTTTCCATATGAAAATACAAGATTTTGCATTCCTTCCCTAGTTTTGCCTCATGAATGAAAACATGCTTGTTTTGCACTAAAATAGATACATTTCTAATCTTCTCTTGATGCCATTCGATGCCGTGACTTGTGTGTTAAGTGGTTTCAGGATATAGAATAGGAATGGACCGAAAGAGAGAAGGAAGACGGGTACAAAGGAAGGAAGCATGAGGATTAAGCTTTGAAGGTTTCCGCATGGGCGCGTGCGCGCACCTGGCGCGCCTGCACGGATAGAGCAACGCGAAGCCAAAGCCAAGAGCCGGCTTGAGAAGCGGCTAAGCCAGGAACTAATCTTCACGGGCGCGTACGCGTACATCACGCGTCCGCGCACATTACAAGACGTCTCAACGGTGCGCGCGCGTGCCTTGCGCGTGCGCGCCGATTTGCGAATATGATTTTTTTAAGAAGTCACGTGACTTAGGCGTGGAGGCAGTTAAGGATTCCACTCTTGGAGAAACACCTTGGCGGGAAAAACTTAAGAAGACCAAAGGAACAAGGGTTAAGGACACTTTTAGTTCATTTCTTCTAGATCTAGATATTTTCCTTTTTTTTTTGGAAAGAAGAGAGAGTTAGTTACACTTTTTGGGAGAAGAAGAGGGAGATTCCAAGCTTCACTAGGGTTCATCCTCTTCTAATTTCTGAATTTTCAATGACTTTTTGGTGAGATCCATTACAATTCTCACTCCACTTTGTTCATGTCATAGATTTCCTTCTCCAATTTCAAATAGTAGATACAATTGATCAATTCTCATAGATCTAGAATTCAACTTTGTAATTTTGGATTTCATCTCTATTTTGGATTTTTCATTGCTACTCTTTGAGACTTGTTGTTAGATCTTTGTGTTGCAATACTTTCAATTCAACCTTTCTTCTCATTTTACTATGACTTTCCTTCTTGCTCATCACATGTTTGATAAAATGACAACACTAGTTATGGAGTAGAATTTTCACACTTGGCATAGGGTTTGGTCCTTGGAAGAAGTTGAATAGTTGTATCAATAGTTGATTTAGAATTAGGGATTGCTAGTTGGCTTGGAGTGCACTAAAGCTAGATTCCCATAAGGTGAAGCTAGGACTTGTGACTCAAGTTGATTATTTGACTTTCCTCTATACCTAGGGGATAACTAAATGAAGCAAAGCCTAATTGTATCAACATTGAAAGGACTATAAGGATAGAATTTCCAATGCCAACCCTAAGCCAAGTCTTTTGATAATTGATTGTTTGTTTCTCATTACTTGCTAAAACCTACAAAGGATTCCAACAAGGCTTACTAAATAAATAAGATGCATACTTTGGCAATTCCAAGGGAGAACGACTCGGGAGACTAGTACTCTCGGATATAGATTGTAGATTTGTTTGATGAAGGATTTTGCGTCGGTTTAGACTATACTACGATTGATCATTTGATAATTTCTATACCGGCAAAAATTTATTCATCAAAATGGCGCCGTTGCCGGGGAATTTGCTTAGTGTGCCATGTTATTGTTTTGGATTAAGTGTGTATATATGTACATAGTGCACTTCATTGTAAATTGCTCAATTGATTAACTTCTCATCGTTACAATGAATTCCATTTCCCCTTCATTGCATGACGCGTTCACAACCGAATCCGAGCTTAGCCCCTTTTGATCCGGAAATAGAACGAACTTTGTTTCATATTAGACAAGCTCGGAGGCGGCTAAGATTTGGAAAGGGTGAAGAGGTTTTCACCACCTCAACCACCTTACTACAAGTGAACATTGAACCGTCACTCAAAGAAGGCATTAATCATACTCCCATCAATCTAACTAACAATTCTTCTTTTGTTTTAGGTACTAATACCATGGACGCTCCAAGGAGAGTTACTATCAAGGAAGCGGGTGCACCGGATTATGTCCTTCAACCCCTTCATGTAACTCACCCCAATTTGAATGCGAACTTTGAATTGAAGACCGCTTTGATCAATCTCCTACCCAAGTTTCACGGACTTCCCGCACAAGACCCTATTCGACATCTCAAGGACTTTCATCGCATATGCTCAACTACTAGACGGGAAGGTTCCGATGAAGTTGCTATATGGTTGTTTGCTTTCCCTTTCTCTCTTGAGGACAAGGCCAAAGAATGGTTCTACACTCTCTCTAGTGAAGTTACCTCCGATTGGGACCTACTTAGAAGGGGATTCTTGGATAAATTCTTGCCCCCGGAAAAGATGGATAGACTAAGGAAAGAAATGTCTTGTATTGTGCAAGGTGAGACGGAACCACTATATGAGTATTGGGAACGGTTTCGCAAACTACTAGATGCGTGCCCTAATCACATGCTCGACACTCAAGTATTGCTTGGATACATATGTCAAGGGATGCGAGAGCAAGATAGAACCCTCTTGGACACTTCTAGCAATGGTTCTTTGTCCAAATATAAAACCGCGGAGGAGGCATGGCAACTTATTATTGACTTAGCCGAATCCAATCAACATATGAGGCGAAGAGTCAACCGTCCAAGGACCGTGAACGAGGTATCAACTAGTAGTGAAGCCACCGCTCTAGCTCAATCCTTGAATGAGATGACATCCGTCTTGAGGCAACTCCAATTGAATCAACAACAACCACAACAACCTCAATCATATCAACAACAACCTCCACCATCTCAACAACACAACCAACAACAATTGGTCCCTCAAAGAGTATGTGGTATTTGCTCTTGCTACTCTCACTACACGGATGAGTGCCCAAACCTTCAAGAAGACAACACTTTGGCGGCCACCCATAATTTCTATGACCGCCCCAATCAAGGGTACTACCAAGGAGGTAATCCTAACCAAGGGCACCCTTATCAAGGAGGAGGCTACAACCAAGGAAGTGGACACAATAATCAAAATTGGAAAGACAATCATCAACAAGGGAATAGGGATAACAACAACAATGGAGGAGGTCAAAGATGGAACAACAACTCGCAAAATTTCTCACAAAACCGACCATACAACTTACAAAATCAACCATACAATCAACAAAATCCACAAAGAAACTACCAAACATATCAACCACCACATCAAAGACCACCACCCAACCAATCACAAGCTCCTCAACTCACATATGCAACCACCCCCTCCAACCAAGACGAAACACTCCGGACCATCATCCAAGGCCAAAAGGAATTACAAAACACACTTGCTTCCGGCCTCACCGGCCTCACCTCTACACTACAAGCTCTTCTTGCACGTATGGACACACCATCGACCCCCACTCCTCAACCCCCAATCCAAAGTGCCATTCCCTCTCAACCTCAACCAAATCCAAAAGGGGGCATCAATGCCATCACCCTTAGATCCGGTACACAACTAAAAGAGAAGGAAGCAAGGGATCCAAGTCCTATCACAACCGCCCAAGGGGAAGAGAGAATAGATATAGAAGAGGTAGTGGAAGAGGAGACACCACAAGCCATAGTTGAAGATGAAGCCCAACCAACAAGGGAGACAACCAAGGCCAAAAGAACCTTGGAAGAAGAAATTGCTCAACCACTTCCATTTCCAACGCTTGCAAAGAAAGCAAAAAAGCGCATAGAACTCGACCCCAAAATGGTAGAAATGTTCAAGAAAGTTGAGGTAACCATCCCCCTCTTCGATGCCATCCATCAAGTTCCTAGATACGCTAAATTCCTCAAAGATTTATGCATAAACAAGGATAGAATTCTTGAATTGGAAACCATCCCATTGGGGAGTTCTATTTCCGCTTTGATGGGAACATTACCGGAGAAGTGTGATGACCCGGGCCCTTGTATGGTCACTTGCACCATCAATGGAGTTCAATTTAGAGATTGTATGTGTGACCTCGGAGCATGTGTTAGCATCATGCCGCTCTCCGTTTATCGGGTATTGAACTTGCCCCCACTAAAAAGGTCGACGGCAAGATTTGTCCTAGCGGATAAAAGCATAATAACCGTAGCGGGTGTTGCGGAAGATGTATTGGTGAATATAAAGGGGTTGGTGTTTCCGATTGACTTCTATGTCCTTGAAATGCCGTCAAGCGAAACCGAGAGAGCATCCTCTATCCTACTTGGAAGGCCCTTCTTGAGAACTTCTAGATTTAAACTTGATGCTTACTCGGGGAACTACTCATTTGAAATTGATGGAAGAATTGTAAGCTTTAGCCTAGAGGAAGCAATGAAGCATCCACCGGAGAACCATTCTCTATTTCGGTGTGACCCAATCGATAACATAGTAGCCGAAGTGCATCTTGCAAGATTAGATGAGAAGTACATGGTCAAAGAGGCAAATGAAGAGTCAAGCGAACTAAATACCACACATCATACAAGCCATCCGGAAACTCAAACTTCAAGAACGGCAATCTTGGACGCTTGCCATGCTTCCGAAGGAGGTGGTCACTATGGGCCCCAAAGAACGGCAAGAAAAATCCTTGATTGCGGATTTTGGTGGCCAACTCTTCTCAAAGATGCTTCTCTCTATTGCAAATCTTGTCCCCAATGTATTAGGTTTGGAGATATTTCCAAGAAGGACGAAATTCCCCAACAAAATATGCTTTTTTGCGAAATCTTTGACGTATGGGGAATCGACTTCATGGGACCATTTCCAAACTCCAATGGTTTTCTCTACATCTTGTTAGCCGTCGATTATGTGTCAAAATGGGTTGAGGCAATCCCCACCCGAACGGATGACGCTAATGTTGTGTATTCTTTTGTGAGGAACAACATCATTTGTCGCTTTGGTGCCCCAAGAGCAATCATAAGTGACCAAGGATCCCACTTTTGCAACAAAAGAATAGACGGCCTCATGAGAAAATATGGCATCATCCACAAAGTCGCCACGGCTTACCACCCTCAGACAAACGGCCAAGCCGAAGTCTCTAACCGGGAAATCAAGCATGTATTGGAAAGGATTGTAAAGCCGAATAGGAAAGATTGGAGCATTAAACTCTCCGATGCATTGTGGGCCTATCGAACGGCTTACAAGACACCCATTGGCATGAGCCCCTTCCGGCTTGTATATGGCAAAGCATGTCACCTACCGGTAGAGATCGAACATAAAGCTTATTGGGCCGTAAAGGAGTGTAATATGAGCTTGGGTGGGGCCGGAGTAGAGAGAAAGCTTCAATTGGCTGAATTAGAATGTATGAGATTGGAAGCTTACGACAACTCCAGACTTTATAAGGAAAAGTTGAAAGCCATCCATGACAAGGACATTAGGAGAAGAGAATTCCGACCCGGTGACCTAGCCCTTCTCTACAATTCAAGGTTGAGACTACTACCCGGAAAGCTTAGATCAAGGTGGGATGGGCCCTACCAAGTGGAGAAAGTAGAACCTTATGGAGTCTATCACTTGCGCCACCCATCAAGCCCGGACATCTTCAAGGTAAACGGGCACCGTCTCAAATTGTATCATGGTGAGCAAAGAAAGAACGCCAAGGAATTTGAAGTGTTCCTCTTGAGGGATGCAACTCTTGAATAAACACCATAAGCTGCTGAAAGTCCAACTTAAGGACATTAAACAAAAGTGCTAGGTGGGAGACACCCCACCATGGTAAGATCTTCCTTTGAGACTTGTACATAGACACTTGACTTCATGTTTGTTAGCTAGATTTTAATGACAACTCCCCTTCATTTGTTGACTTCATTTGCTATAGTGCTTAAGTGGCTGTATGGAAAGGGGGGTTTGAAATGTTGAAAATGGTGTAACCACTTGCAAATTTAGAAAAAAAAAAAAACCCACCCTTCTGCGCGTGCGCGCACATGGCGCGTCCGCGCACATGAGCGAAATCCGCCAATCGCCGCGCAAGCGCATGGCGCGCGTCCGCGCCGATTGCTTTGCTGCCCCCCTAGTACATTCTACAGAGGGTTAAGCCTCTCTCAAGCCTACACTAAGCCACCAGCCCAACACCTTTGCCGCGTGCGCGCACCTGGCGCGCACGCGTCCATCCAAAGCAAGCACGGAATGCGCGCGCGCGCCACAGCCGCGCACGCGCCCTTTCACTCTGCACTCCTCTCTGGGCCATTTCACAGAGAGTTGAGCCCCCTCCAGGCCCCTCTCATGCCTGGGGCACAACCACGAGGATGCGCGCGCGCACTGTGCGCGCGCGCGCCAAAACACGCTGAAGCCATCTCTGGTACTTCTTCCAGAGAGTTCGGCCACCCCTATGCCTCTCCTGTGCCCCCAGCCCAAGCGCATGGGCGCGCACGCGACCTGCGCGCGCGCGCGCCCCTAGCCCACCTCGCTCCCTGCGCGAGCGCGCACCGCGCGCGCACGCGCCGGTGATCGACGCCGTAAAAATAAAAGGGACACATTCACCCGTTCATTCTCATTCCACCTCTCTTCTTTTTTTTCCATATCTTTCTACATCTCACAAGGTATTATACTAGGCCCCCTCTTAGTCCATTAATCTCTCATTTAATTGCACCATCTTTTAGGTAGCTTCCTTCTTCTTTTTCTTCTCTCCTCCCTCTTTCTCTAGTTCCTCCCTTGGGATGTCTTTGCTCCCTCTTCTCTCTCAATCCAATTCTTCATGTGCATTTGGGTCTCAAACTAACTTACATGCATAGATGAATGGTGTTACTTACTTTTCTTGCACTCAATATGCATTACATTCATTAATAATGGATTGTGGAAAGTTACATTGCTCTCATTTTCACATAATCATACACTACTTGAGGGATGCACACCAAGTGTTCGATGAAAGGCACACTTGAATTTTAGACTTATTGTGACTACCTTGCCTCTCAACCAAGCACTTTTGAGTGCATCCCCACTTTCCACAAACCATTCATCCCCATTTTCTTAGCTTGCCTTCCACTTATGGTCCCTAAGGGTATGTGCCTCTCATGCCTCTTCCTTGCATGCTTAAACTACCCTTGCACCACATGAAAATTATTTGCCTTGCTCTTCACACATTATCCTAGTTACATGTTGTAGCTGTCATGTAACAAAGATACCCATATTCTATGGCATAACTTTCATTACATAGAGCTCATGTACCTCCATTTCTTTGGGTTTGATATTTTCCTTTCTTGCTTCTACAGGATGGTCATCAAAAAGGACAACGGGAAAGGCCCCAAGAAGCCGGCTTCCAATAAAGCGCGCCGAGAACTAACGGCCAAGCCCCTCCTGAAGAAGATTAAGGGCCCCATTGACGTTCTAGAGAAGGACAACCCTCCTAAGGATTCAAACAAGTTTCCCAACCGTTACTGCGAACTTGTTTACTCCAGAATGATTGAAAGGAATTACCATCCGGAACCCCTCTTAGTCTTACCGGCTCACCTCAGTCCGATTGTGATGCCACATATTGACCGGAGGCATTGGAGATTCCTCTTGAGGCAACCAACGGAGGCCAATCTCTCATAGGTGGTGGAATTCTACTCCAACTTCCACTCACCTCATCTCACATCAATATTTGTGCGCCGAAAACAAGTGTCGGTCACAGTGGAAGCCATCCGAGAAGTCCTTGGGATTGCACCGTCAACGGATGCATATGACGCTTACCAAGACGTCTTGGCTACATGCGTTGACCGCGCATTCGATTGGAGCGCGATCCTCCGCGTCATTGCTTTACCCGATGCATATTGGATTCGGGGGACCATAAAGCGAAGACCCAAGGGTTTAGATGTCCGCCACCTCACTCAAGAAGCCACGGCATGGGCCCAAATTCTAGCTCACTACGTGCTCCCAAGCACACATGGGTCATCCATCACCGCCGAGCTTGCCTTATTGATATGGTGCATCTTGACCGAGAAACCGGTCAATGTTCCGCATGCCATCCGCCAATCCATGGGGCGCATTCATGCCAAGGGAAATCTACCATTCCCCGCTTTAGTGACGGCATTAGTTGCGAAAGCCGGCGTCAACCGGGAGACTAAAGATAGGCGAACCTCAATACCGGTCGATGGTGATATCATTCCGACCAAGAGATGCCTCAAGCCTCCGGAAGTCACCAAGGACATTGAACTGCCCACACCAACTGGCCACGCTACCACTTCATCTACATCACAAAAATCGGCCGTCCAACGCCTTGAAGACCATCACAACAAATTAGACCGTTATGAGAGGCGCAACCAACGCCGCTATGCTCATGTGAAGCGGCTTCTAAGCATAATCACCCCACCTATGGAGGAACCCGATATCTCCACCTCCACCGCAACTTCAAGCGGTGATAGCAATGGCATTGGAGATGTGGCACACTCGGAGCTCAATCAACCACTGCGCCTAACCTCTAGCACGGAGGACCGTGCTAAGTTTTAAGTGTGGGGAGGTCGGCCGACCGATCTCCGTAGGTAACATCTAAATAAATCTGAATAAATTAGGATAGGTTGCATGATTAGGTTTTAGTTAGCACCATTCGCATGATAAGTCCGCTTGGTTGGAACAATGAAATTCTCTCTTAGGAAAACCAACACTTTGGGGCAACCATGGCATTGCAAAATTTTAAATGCTTTGATGCCAAAGTTGCATGAAGAATTATATTTTGGAACATGGTTTGAGCTAAGAACACAAGCTTGTGAGATTTGAGCCTAATGGTGTGGTTACGTCTTATAACCACTTATTTTTCCTTCTTGTGTGCATTATTCTCCTTCTATGATTGTGATCTTTGATTTGTTTGACTCTTTATGTCCATTATTTGGTGTATTCATGCATTTATATGATTGAGGCCATCATTCCATTAGCTCACTCACCCAAACGGCCTTACCTTCTATCTTCCTTTGTTAGCCAAATTTGAGCCTACGATTAACCCACTTTGTTCTTAATTTAGCACATTACAAGCCTTAAAGCGGAAAACAATAAAAATCCTTATTTGGATCTTTGATTAGCTTAGGCTAGTGTGTGTGAGTATCATTCAAGTGTGGGAACCTTGGGACATTGGGTGAATAAAAGGGTATTTTGTATTATTATCGAGAATATTGGGAATTGGGTACATACTCATGAATTGATCAAATGTAAAACCTTATGCATTGACGCTCTTGTATATAGAAAAAAAATGAGAAAAACAAAAGAACAAAAGAAAAAGAAGAACAATATGGAAAAGAAAAGAAAAAAAAATAGAAAAAGAGAAAAAAAAAGGGGAAGAAAAAAAATAATAAAAAGGGGACAAAATGCCCCAAAGTGAAGCTCGAGAGGAATCAATGCATAAGTATTGTGAAACGAAAAGAAAATGCATGAGTATACGGAAAAATGAGGAATGGGTAGTTAGGTTAGTACTTAATTGTATAGGTCATTATATAGGTTAGGTGGGAAAAGTTTAAGTTAATCAAAGATTCAAATCCTAAGTCCACTAGCCATATATGACCCTGCCTTGACCCTAGCCCCATTACAACCTAAGGAAAAGACCTCATGATAATTGTATGCATGCATTGAATAATTGTTGATTGTTAGATGAAAAACAATTCTTGGAAAGCATGATTAAGGGAGAATTGAGAGAATAAACCCCAAACACCGAGTGAGTAGAGTGCAAGCACTTCCGACGAGGGTTCGATGCTCAATCCTTTGATTCCCGGCTCTCGCGAGCATTCCTCATGCAAGATTGCACATATTGCATTTGATGCTTAGAAAGTGGCAAGTCCTATGCTTTGACCACCATCATGTCCCATGTGCTCGCATATGTCCTAAGAAGGCTAATTTGTTCCCAACCAAGTGGATAGTAGCACTAGTCATAGTTGCATGCATATAAGTAGGTTACACTTCATGAGTCTTATACTTTTGCGATCCCTCGGTCTTCTGTGTTTCTTTGTATTTCTCTAAGCATGAGGACATGCTAGAATCTAAGTGTGGGGAGGTTGACAAACCCCAATTTGAGGATTTATCTTGTGATAATTTCAGGGGTTTTATCAATGATTCCACACACTTTCCATATGAAAATACAAGATTTTGCATTCCTTCCCTAGTTTTGCCTCATGAATGAAAACATGCTTGTTTTGCACTAAAATAGATACATTTCTAATCTTCTCTTGATGCCATTCGATGCCGTGACTTGTGTGTTAAGTGGTTTCAGGATATAGAATAGGAATGGACCGAAAGAGAGAAGGAAGACGGGTACAAAGGAAGGAAGCATGAGGATTAAGCTTTGAAGGTTTCCGCATGGGCGCGTGCGCGCACCTGGCGCGCCCGCGCGGATAGAGCAACGCGAAGCCAAAGCCAAGAGCCGGCTTGAGAAGCGGCTAAGCCAGGAACTAATCTTCACGGGCGCATACGCGTACATCACGCGTCCGCGCACATTACAAGACGTCTCAACGGCGCGCGCGCGTGCCTTGCGCGTGCGCGCCGATTTGTGAATATGATTTTTTTAAGAAGTCACGTGACTTAGGCGTGGAGGCAGTTAAGGATTCCACTCTTGGAGAAACACCTTGGCGGGAAAAGCTTAAGAAGACCAAAGGAACAAGGGTTAAGGACACTTTTAGTTCATTTCTTCTAGATCTAGATATTTTCCTTTTTTTTTTGGAAAGAAGAGAGAGTTAGTTACACTTTTTGGGAGAAGAAGAGGGAGATTCCAAGCTTCACTAGGGTTCATCCTCTTCTAATTTCTGAATTTTCAATGACTTTTTGGTGAGATCCATTACAATTCTCACTCCACTTTGTTCATGTCATAGATTTCCTTCTCCAATTTCAAATAGTAGATACAATTGATCAATTCTCATAGATCTAGAATTCAACTTTGTAATTTTGGATTTCATCTCTATTTTGGATTTTTCATTGCTACTCTTTGAGACTTGTTGTTAGATCTTTGTGTTGCAATACTTTCAATTCAACCTTTCTTCTCATTTTACTATGACTTTCCTTCTTGCTCATCACATGTTTGATAAAATGACAACACTAGTTATGGAGTAGAATTTTCACACTTGGCATAGGGTTTGGTCCTTGGAAGAAGTTGAATAGTTGTATCAATAGTTGATTTAGAATTAGGGATTGCTAGTTGGCTTGGAGTGCACTAAAGCTAGATTCCCATAAGGTGAAGCTAGGACTTGTGACTCAAGTTGATTATTTGACTTTCCTCTATACCTAGGGGATAACTAAATGAAGCAAAGCCTAATTGTATCAACATTGAAAGGACTATAAGGATAGAATTTCCAATGCCAACCCTAAGCCAAGTCTTTTGATAATTGATTGTTTGTTTCTCATTACTTGCTAAAACCTACAAAGGATTCCAACAAGGCTTACTAAATAAATAAGATGCATACTTTGGCAATTCCAAGGGAGAACGACTCGGGAGACTAGTACTCTCGGATATAGATTGTAGATTTGTTTGATGAAGGATTTTGCGTCGGTTTAGACTATACTACGATTGATCATTTGATAATTTCTATACCGGCAAAAATTTATTCATCATGGTCCACCTGGCTCCAGGGATACATATGTCCTCTAGGATCTTATCCAAGCCAATGTCTACTCTCATCATCCTCCTGTTGAAGGAGTCTGGATCATCCTTTAGCTGAGGTAGCTTTAATATCTCTCTGATCTTGTCAGGGGTGGTATGAACAATCTTTCCCCTGACCATGGTCCGAAATTCGTAGCAGGCTGTTCCAGATAGTCTTTGCTTGTCAGTCTACCACATATTAGCATAGAACTCCTGGACCATGTTCCTTCCTACTTTCGTTTCAGGATTAGCTAGGACTTCCCAGTTCCTGATTCGAATTTGCTCCTGGATCTCCGGATATTCGTCTTCTTTCAGATCGAATCTAACTTCCGGGATTACTGATCTCAGACCCATTACTTTAAGATAATGGTCTGAATGTTCTTTAGATAAGAACTTCCCTTGATTCCAAAGTGGTTTTGGAACGCTCTCTTTCTTGCCTCTTGGATTGGATTGTTTTCCTTTGGGAGCCATGATCTTAGTGATCTCGGAAAAACACACCAAACTTAGAAGTTTGCTTGTCCTCAAGCAAAAGAAAAGAAAGGCGAGGGATAGAAGGAGATCGAGGTGCACTTGTTGATGGAGGAGGGGGGAGGCCGAACCCAATTTTAAAGGGGTGGGGGGTGGGTTTTCGAAAAATTGGAAGACATAAGATAAAAAGATTGAGTTGAAAAAGATAAGATAGAAGATAGAGTTTAATTTTGAAAAGATATGATAGATTTTTGAAAAAGATAACTCTGAATTTTGAAAAAGATAATATGGATATTTGAAAAAGATATGGATTAGTTGAAAGAATTTTGAGTGAAAAAGATAGATTTGTTTTCAGAAAAGATTTTGAAAAGAGTTGGATTGAATTTGGAAAGATGGATTTTTAGAAATTAAGGATTTTAGAAATCAGGGTTCTTGATATGTTCATGTAAAAATCATTCATTGAAGCATAAAATTTGAAATTAAAATGGAAATACGTGTGGGATAACTGGATTTGGCTCCTCCCTATCTTCCTGGCGTTTGAACGCCCAAACACTGCTTGTTTTGGGCGTTCAACGCCCAAATGCTGATCTCCTGGGCGTTCAGCGTCCAGTTGCTGCCATTACTGGCGTTCAACGCCCATTGGGTGCCTGTTTCTGGCGTTGAACGCCCAATTGCTGTCTTTACTGGCGTTCAGCGCCCAATGGATGCCCATTTTGGGCGCTGAACGCCCAAAATGCCTCTTTACTGGCGTTTTCTTGCCATTGAGCTCCCTATTTCTGTTTTGTGTGCATATTCCTTCTGTAACCCTGTAAACTTATACAAATGATTCTATACCTTAGTGTCAGTGAACTTTATATAAACAAATAAAAATAAAAATAGGGCAAAAATGCTTAGAGGATTGATGCCCCATGGCTGGGTTGCCCCAGCAAGCGCTTCTTTATTGTCTTTAGCTGGACCTCGCTGAGCTTTTAATCTAGCTTCAGCCTTGAGCATTCTTGCTCAATGTTGCCTTCAAGATAATGCTTGATTCTCTGCCCATTGACAATGAACTTCTTATCAGAATCAATATCTTGAAGCTCCACATAACCATATGGTGACACGCTTGTAATCACGTATGGTCCCCTCCACCGGGATTTCAGTTTCCCGGGGAATAGCCTGAGTCTAGAGTTAAACAACAGGACCTTCTGTCCTGGTTCAAAGATTCTAGATGACAGCTTTCTGTCATGCCATTTTTTTTATTTTCTTTATAAAGCTTGGCATTTTCGAAAGCTGTGAATCTGAATTCCTCTAGCTCATTTAGCTGGAGCAATCGTTTTTCTCCTGCTAATTTGGCATCAAAGTTTAGGAACCTGGTTGCCCAATAGGCTTTATGTTCCAGTTCCACGGGCAGGTGACATGCCTTACCATACACAAGTTGGTATGGAGAGGTCCCTATAGGGGTCTTGAATGCTGTTCTGTAAGCCCACGGAGCATCATCCAAGCTCCGTGCCCAATCCTTTCTACGGGTACTTACTGTCCGTTCCAGGATTCTCTTTAATTCTCTATTAGAGACTTCAGCTTGCCCATTGGTTTGTGGATGATATGGAGTGGCTATCTTGTGGCGAATTCCATACCGAACCATGGCAAAGTAAAGCTGTTTATTGCAGAAGTGAGTGCCCCCATCACTGATTAGTACTCTAGGGACACCAAACCTGCTAAAGATATGTTTCTGGAGGAACTTCAGCACTGTTTTAGTATCATTATTGGGTGTGGCAATAGCCTCAACCCATTTTGATACATAGTCAACTGCCACCAGAATATAAGTGTTTGAGTATGATGGTGGGAAAGGTCCCATGAAGTCAATTCCCCATACATCAAACAACTCTATTTCCAAGATTCCTTGTTGAGGCATGGCGTAACCATGAGGCAGATTACCAGCTCTTTGGCAACTGTCACAATTACGTACAAACTCTCGGGAATCTTTATAGAGTGTGGGCCAATAGAAGCCACATTGGAGGACCTTGGTGGCTGTTCGCTCACCTCCGAAATGGCCTCCATATTGAGATCCATGGCAATGCCATAGGATTCTCTGTGCTTCCTCGCTGGGGACACACCTACGGATAATTCTGTCTGCACATCTCTTAAAGAGATAGGGCTCATCCCACAAGTAGTACTTTGCATCAGTAACTAATTTCTTCTTTTGTATTCTATTGTACTCCTTGGGTATGAACCTTGCAGCTTTATAGTTTGCAATATCGGCAAACCATGGTGCTTCCTGAATGGCAAATAGATGCTCATCAGGGAACGTCTCAGAGATCTCAAGAGAAGGGAGGGACGTCCCATCCACTGGCTCTATCCGGGACAGATGATCAGCCACTTGGTTTTCTGTCCCTTTTCTGTCTCTTATTTCTATATCAAACTCTTGCAGAAGCAATACCCATCTGATGAGCCTGGGTTTTGAATCCTGCTTTGTGAGTAGATATTTAAGAGCAGCATGGTCAGTATACACAATCACTTTTGATCCTACTAAGTATGATCTGAACTTGTCAATGGCATAAACCACTGCAAGTAGTTCTTTTTCTGTGGTTGTGTAATTTTTCTGGGCATCATTTAGAACGCGACTGGCATAATAAATGACATGCAGAAGCTTGTCATGCCTCTGTCCCAATACTGCACCAATGGCATGATCACTGGCATCACACATTAGCTCAAATGGTAATCTCCAGTCTGGTGCAGAAATGACTGGTGCTGTGACCAGCTTAGCTTTCAGCGTTTCAAACGCCTGCAGGCACTTTGTGTC
This sequence comes from Arachis hypogaea, assembly GCF_003086295.3. Classification (NCBI taxonomy): domain Eukaryota; kingdom Viridiplantae; phylum Streptophyta; class Magnoliopsida; order Fabales; family Fabaceae; genus Arachis; species Arachis hypogaea. The sequence goes on along the minus strand of NC_092054.1, from coordinate 124,757,165 downwards.
AAACACAAATGGCGTGTCAGCAGCTAGCAGATTGCTTAGAGGTTTTGCGATTTTTGAAAAATCCTTTATAAACCTCCTATAGAATCCTGCATGCCCCAGAAAGCTTCTGATTGCCTTAACATTGGCAGGTGGTGGTAATTTTTCAATTACCTCTATTTTTGTTTGATCCACCTCTATTCCCTTGTTTGAGATTTTATGCCCAAGAACAATTCCTTCAGTCACCATGAAGTGACACTTTTCCCAGTTTAAAACTAGGTTGGTTTCTTGGCATCTTTTCAGAACAAGTTTCAGGTGATCAAGACAGGAGCTGAATGAGTCTCCATATACTGAGAAGTCATCCATGAAGACTTCCAGAAATTTTTCCACCATATCAGAGAAAATAGAGAGCATGCATCTCTGGAAGGTTGCAGGCGCATTACATAGCCCAAATGGCATCCTTCTATAAGCAAACACTCCGGATGGACATGTGAATGCTGTTTTCTCTTGATCCTGGGGATCTACTGCAATCTGGTTATAGCCTGAGTAGCCATTCAAAAAGCAGTAGTACTCATGACCTGCTAGTCTTTCTAGCATCTGGTCTATGAATGGTAAAGGAAAATGATAATTTCTGGTGGCTGTATTGAGCCTTCTGTAGTCAATACACATGCGCCATCCTGTGACTGTTCTTGTAGGAATCAGTTCATTTTTTTCATTATGAATCACTGTCATGCCTCCCTTTTTTGGGACAACTTGGACAGGGCTCACCCAGGGGCTATCAGAAATGGGATAAATAATCCCAGCCTCTAGTAGTTTGGTGACCTCTTTCTGCACCACTTCCTTCATGGCTGGATTTAGCCATCTCTGTGGTTGAACCACTGGTCTGGCATTATCCTCCAATAGGATTTTGTGCATGCATCTAGCTGGGCTTATGCCCTTAAGGTCACCTATGGACCACCCAAGAGCTGTCTTGTGTGTCCTTAGCACTTGAATAAGTGCTTCCTCTTCTTGTGAATTTAAAGCAGAGCTTATGATCACTGGAAAAGTGTCACCTTCACCCAGAAATGCATATTTCAAGGATGGTAGTAGTGGCTTGAGTTCGAGTTTAGGAGGTTTTTCCTCTTTCAGAAGAAAGTTCAGAGGCTCTTTCATGTCCCCTGAATCCTCCAAATCAGGCTGAATATCTTTAAAGATGTCTTCCAACTCTGATTCGAACTCTCAGCCATGTTGATCTCTTCTACCAAAGAGTCAATAAGATCAACTTTCATGCAGTCTGTTGATGTGTCTGGATGCTACATGGCTTTGACAGCGTTCAACTTGAACTCATCATTATTGACTCTCAGGGTTATTTCCCCCTGTTGGACGTCAATGAGGGATCGTCCAGTTGCTAGGAAGGGTCTTCCTAGAATGAGAGTAGCACTCTTGTGCTCCTCCATTTCCAGCACAACAAAGTCAGTGGGAAAAGCGAATGGCCCAACTCTGACAATCATGTCCTCAATCACGCCTGATGGGTATTTAGTGGAACCATCAGCAAGTTGGAGACATATCCGGGTTGGTTTAACTTCTTCAGTTAAGCCAAGCTTCCTGATAGTGGATGCAGGTATCAGGTTGATGCTTGCCCCAAGATCGCATAAAGCTGTCTTGGTGCAATCACCTTCTAATATGCATGGTATCAGAAAACTCCCAGGGTCTTTAAGCTTTTCAGGAAAGCTTTTCAGAATGACTGCACTGCATTCTTCAGTGAGGAGAACTCTTTCTGTTTCTCTCCACTCCTTTTTATGACTCAAGATTTCTTTCATGAACTTGGCATAAGAAGGTATTTGCTCAAGTGCCTCTGCAAATGGAATCTTTATTTCAAGAGTCCTTAGATAATCTGCAAAGCGAGCAAATTGCTTATCCTGCTCCTCTTTCCGGAGTTTTTGAGGATAAGGTATCTTGGCTTTATATTCCTCAACCTTAGTGGTTAAAGAAGCCTTTTTAGAGGGGTTGTTATCAGCACTTGTGTGAGTCTGATCCCTCACTGGCAATTGAGTGCCAGAGTCAGAAGCTGGAGTGACGTTAGACGCCAGCTCACTGTCTGTTCCTGGCGCCTGAACGCCAGAAATGTGCCCATTTTGGGCGTTCAACACTGGATTCTGCCCCATTTGGGCGTTCAACGCCAGATTCTTGCCCATTTCTGGCGTTGAACACCAATTCTGCCTTGTTTCAGGCGCTGAACGCCAGTTTTGGGCATGGTCTGGGCGTTCAGCGCCAGCCTTCCACCCATTTTCTGGCGTTTTAGTGCCAGAATTATTTTTCCCTGGGCTCTTACTGTCCTCAGGTGAATTTTTGGTGGGTCGCTCATTTCTTGAATTTTTGATGCCTTGAGGTGGGGTATTTAGTGTTTTCCCACTCCTCAATTGAACTGCTTGGCATTCTTCTGCTATTTGCCTTGATAGCTGCTGCTTTGTTTGCTTAAACTGTTCGTCCATATGTATATTAGCTATCCTTGTCTCCTGTAGCCTGTCCTTGAATTCAGCTAACTGCTTTGTTAGAAAATCCAATTGCTGATTGAATTCAGCAGCTTGTTTTACAGTACTGAATTCAGCAGTTACTGTTTTAACCTCTTCATTCATGGAAGGGTTGCTGCTTAGATACAGATGCTGATTCCTGGCAACTGTATCGATGAGCTCTTGAGCCTCTTCAATTGTCTTTCTCATATGGATAGATCCACCAGCTGAGTAATCTAGAGACATCTGAGCTCCTTCTGCAAGCCCATAGTAGAAGATGTCTAGCTGAACCCACTCTGAAAACATTTCAGAGGGGCATTTTCGTAGCATCTCTTTGTATCTCTCCCAGGCATCATAAAGAGATTCATTATCTCCTTGTTTAAAGCCTTGGATGTCCAGCCTTAGCTGTGTCATCCTTTTTGGAGGAAAATATTGATTCAGGAATCTTTCTGTCAGCTGTTTCCATGTTCTTATACTGGCCTTAGGTTGGTTATTTAACCACCTCTTAGCTTGATCTTTTACAGCAAATGGAAACAGTAATAGTCTGTAGACATCCTGATCTATTTCCTTATCATGTACTGTGTCAGCAATTTGTAGAAATTGTGCCAGAAACTCTGTAGGTTCTTCCTGTGGAAGACCGGAATACTGGCAACTTTGCTGCACCATGATGATGAGTTGAGGATTCAACTCAAAGCTACTAACTCCAATGGAAGGTATGCATATGCTACTCCCATATGAAGCAGTAGAGGGGTTAGAATATGACCCCAGAGTCCTCCTGGACTGTTCATTTCCACTTATGTCCATGATGGACAAAAGGGATATAACTTGGATTGATTTACCTTTTTAATTATTTTATTTTATAGAAAGAGGACACTTAACCAAAAATAAAAATAATCAAAAATTATGGTTTTCGAAAAAAAATTGAGGAGAGAGAAAGTGTTTAGGAAGTTTTGAAAAGGGTATGATGATTTTTAAATTTTTTTTTTTATATAATTTTCGAAAATTTGTTTTTAAAATAGAGAGAAAAGATATTTTTGAATTTAAAGAGGAGAGAGAAAAACAATAAGACAGCACAAGATTTAAAATTTTTAGATCTAATGCTCCCAATTTTCGAAAATTTTGGAGGGAAAACACCAAGGAACACCAAACTTAAAAATTTTAAAATCAAGTCACAAGGAAAACTCAAGAACACGAAGAAAGAACACCAAACTTAAAATTTTTAGAAAACCAAGCCAAAATTTTCGAAAACCAAAGGGAAATCAACAAGAAAACACCAAACTTAAAGTTTGGCACAGGATTTAATAAAAAAAATTATTTTTGAAAAAGATTTTAAAAATATGATAGCCAATTACCATGAACATAAGCACCACGTTCTAACTAATTGAGCTATAAATTTAAAGTGTTTTAACAGGGGATAAATAATAAAAGACTCTAAACTAAAAAGAAAAATTTTTCCTAATCTAAGCAACAAAATAATCCGTCAGTTGTTCAAACACGAACAATCCCCGGCAACGGCGCCAAAAACTTGGTGCACGAATTGTGAATCACACTTTTCACAACTCGTACCACTAACCAGCAAGTGCACTGGGTCGTCCAAGTAATACCTTACGTGAGTAAGGGTCGAATCCCACAGAGATTGTTGGATTGAAGCAATCTATGATTATTTTGTAAATCTTAGTCAGGAAGTCAATTATGTTTATCAGTTGAATTGTAAATAAACAATAGAGCATGGATTAAAGGTTACTTGTTATGCAGTAATGGAGAATATGTTGGAGTTTTGGAGATGCTTTGTCTTCTGAATCTCTGCTTTCCTCTGTCTTCTTGTTCACGCACGCACGTCCTCCTATGGCAAGCTGTGTGTTGGTGGATCACCGTTGTCAATGGCTACCTTCCATCCTTCCAGTGAAAACTATGCTCACGCGCTCTGTCACAGCACGGCTAATCACCGATTGGTTCTCGATCCGGTTGGAATAGGATTTACTATCCTTTTGCGTCTGTCACTAACGCCCAGCCTTCAGGAGTTTGAAGCTCGTCACAGTCATTCAATCCTTGAATCCTACTCGGAATACCACAGACAAGGTTTAGACTTTCCGGATTCTCATGAATGCCGCCATCAGTTCTAGCTTATACCACGGAGATTCTGATTAAGGAATCTAAGAGATACTCATTCAATCGGATATAGAACAGAGGTGGTTGTCAGGCACACGTTCGTGGTTTGAGGAGGGTGATGAATGTCACAGATCATCACCTTTATCACAGTTAAGCGCGAATGAACATCTTAGCTAGGAACAAGCGTGTTTGAATGGAAAACAGAAATACTTGCATTAATTCATCGAGACACAGCAGAGCTCCTCACCCCCCAACAATGGGGTTTAGAGACTCATGCCGTCAGAGAATACAAAGTTTAGATCTAAAAATGTCATGAGATACAAAATAAGTCTCTAAAAGTTGTTTAAATACTAAACTAGTAACCTAGGGTTACAAAATATGAGTGGACTATGATGGATGATGCAGAGATCCACTTCTGGGGCCCACTTGGTGTGCTGGGGCCCACTTGGTGTGTGCTGGGGCTGAGACTTAAGCAACTCACGTGCAGAGGCCATTTGTGGAGTTGAACGCCAGTTTTTGTGCCAGTTTGGGCGTTCAACTCCAGTTTTTTATCCTTTTCTGGCGCTGGACGCCAGAATTGGGCAGAGGACTGGCGTTGAACGCCAGTTTACGTCGTCTATTATTGTGCAAAGTATGGACTATTATATATTTCTGGAAAGCCCTGGATGTCTACTTTCCAACGCAATTGGAAGCACGCCATTTCGAGTTCTGTAGCTCCAGAAAATCCACTTTGAGTGCAGGGAGGTCAGAATTCAACAGCATCGGCAGTCCTTTTTCAGCCTGAATCAGATTTTTGCTCAGCTCCTTCAATTTCAGCCAGAAAAATACCTGAAATTACAGAAAAACACACAACTCATAGTAAAGTCCAGAAATATGAATTTTTCCTAAAAACTACTGGAAATAAACTAGAAACTAACTAAAACATACTCAAAACTATATGAAATTAACCCCAAAAAGCGTATAAAATATCCGCTCATCACTAACTATCCTAATTATGAACATAAACAGAATAAAAAAAATACAGAAAAGTTACGAACAGATAAAAAAATGGTTGCGTGTTGCGGAACCTGGTAAGCGGAAGGGGTGGAACAGGGAAGAAGGTGGCTGCGGTGACGTCCGGTGCGGTGGTGGTGCACGGCGACGCGGTGGTGGTGGCGGAGGGGGTTGGTGGCGGATAAAGGGTTTAGGTTAAGTGTTGGAGGAAGAGGATAGGGTGGGAGGTGGGGGTTGGTGTTGTTGGCTGAAGGGGTGGGGCGCGGTGGATGGCCGGCGGTGGTGGGCGTTGGTGGCGGCGAGCAGCGGTGGAAAGGGGAGGAGAGAGGAAGAAGGAAGAAGAGAGAAGGGGAGGGGTGGTACGGCGGCAGTGGCGGGTCGGCGGCAATGTCTGGGTGATGGTGCGGTGGCGGCTGGAAGGTGGTGGGTGGTGGTTGGAGGGAGAGGAGGCAGAGAAGGGGAAGAGGGTTGGGGGTGAGGGCTGCGCGACTGATAGGGTTCGCGGGCTGGGGGGTTATATTTTCGAATCCACGCGGCTGCGTGGGGCACGCGGTCACGTGGTTGGGACGAGAATGGGAGTGATGCGATCGCGTGGGGTGCGCGATCGCATGAGAGGGGGAAAGAAGGGTGACGCGATCGCATGGGTCGCGCGATCGCGTCGCTGGAAGTCGTGCTAAACGCACGACTCCAGCGCCGTTTTAGCGCAACTCTCTGTCTCCTTTTGGGGCGATGTGCAATCCATGCGACGCGATCGCGTCGCGCACGCGGTCGCGTGGGATTGGTATTGGGTAAGTGACGCGATCGCATGGGGCATGCGATCGCGTAGGCCAATTTGTGCGAAACGCACAAGGGCCGCACGATTCCAGCCCAACTTTCTGTTCGTTGGATCCTTACGCCGATATATATATCACGCGGCCGCGTGGAACACGCGGTCGCATGGGTGGTGTTTTTCGCGATATGACACGATCGCATGGGGCATGCGGTCGCGTCGTGCAACCTTTTTTTTTTATATGCATGAAAAATGCAGAATGCAATGACTATCATGAATGCTTATGCATGATTCCAGGTTTAATAAATTAAAATAAAAAAGGAAAAATGAAAGCAATTAACAAGAAATAAGTTGAAAAAGAGGCGACCATACCATGGTGGGTTGTCTCCCACCTAACACTTTTAGTTAAAGTCCTTAAGTTGGACATTGGAAGAGTATCCTGTTATGGTGGCTTGTGTTTAAATTCGTCCAAAAATCTCCACCAGTGCTTGGAATGCCAATAGCCTCCGGGGTCCCAAACTAGGCATGTAAAGCTTTTGCGCAGCTTTAAACAGATATCCAGTCTCCCGGGATGACGAATGTCAGAACATAATCCATGATCCCAAGCTGTGTTTTTAGATCCACCTTCATTTTGATTTGTAAGTTTCCATTCGGGTGGGTTAAAGAGTAGAATCTCACCGTGGCGACCAAATGTTCTCCGTGATCCATGCAATTGAGCACGATACCAATCCGTGTACTTCGAGGTGAAGCGTGAAACCTTATTGAACCTGGTGCACCAGCTCTGAATACGAGCCATTTCCCTCTTACTCTTAAAGCCGTAGAGAGCTCTAAGCTGGCCATCTGTTTCAAGCAAACCATATTCAAGTGAATAAGTAAAATTATAAGTTAAGGATTGTACCCACTTGAAGCTTGTATTGGGTGGCAATGGCCTTGGGATAGGTGTTTTTGGTGGTTCTGCAAGTTCCGTTTCCTTGTGCTCTTCTGTGAATTCTTCCACTTTCTTGCAAAGATCTTCGATTGTATCTGTATTCTGGTCAAAGTCTTCTGCGTCTTCCTCATCACTTGAGTCATAGATTGGAGGTTGAGAGAAGTCTACCTCCGCATCATCTTCATATTCACTTGGGGAAGATTCTTTGATCTCAGAGAATTCACTTGCGGATGCAAGTTCATCACTAGGAGCACTAGACTTGTGACTATCATCATCAAGGAAATTTGCTTCTTGTATTATTCCGTCTGATTCCTTGTAAATGACTTGCCTTGGGATTGTACTGTATCCTCCTTAGCATCAATTGTGGTATCTCGGACGGAGTTTTCCTCGATTCTGGATTCCCAGGGAAGTTCATCATCGCCTAGATCTTCAACCAACTCTTCTTCTTGAACAATGATAGCTTCTTCCACTTGTTCTAGTACGAATTCATTCTCTGTCTTGTCCACTGGAGTCTCTAGTATTTCTTTCATGCTACGCTCTTCATTGGGCTGTCCACATGGAGCTGTGGTTGATCCTTGTATATTTGAGCGCCTAGTGGCCCATTGAATTAGTGCTTGCTCCAGTTGTTGAATGGTTGTTTGAAATTTAATCATTGTTTCTTTCAGGCGATCCTTTCCTTCGCGGTTTGCCAGACTTGGACATGATACAAAGGAAAGTGGTGATGATTGGGAACGATTGGATTGGTATTGGGGTAAGGAAGGATCATATGATGGCGAATGGTGAAGAGAAGCTTGTGAGTGTGGCGGTTCGAGGTTATGTTGAAAGGATGGTTCATATGCATGGGGTGGGGCTTGTTGGTAGTTACAAGGTTGTCCACCTTGTCTTACAGCTGGGTATTGATGCACGAAATTGTGATGTCCAGGCTCGAATAATCCCTGGCAACGTGAGCAACTTGGTGCGCGTAATCGTGATTACACACTCATAATTTGTCACAACTTCGATACAACTAACCAGCAAGTGCACTGGGTCGTCCAAGTAATACCTTACGTGAGTAAGGGTCGAATCCCACGGAGATTGTTGGTATGAAGCAAGCTATGGTCACCTTGTAAATCTCAGTTAGGTAGATATAAATGGATAATAGTGTTTTCGAATAATAAATAATAGAATAGGGATAGAGGTACTTATGTAAATCATTGGTAGGAATTTCAGATAAGCGAATAGAGATGCTTTTCGTTCCTCTGAACCTCTGCTTTCCTGCTATCTTCATCCAATCTGTCTTATTCCTTTCCATGGCTGGCTTTATGCAAGGGCATCACCGTTGTCAGTGGCTACATCCCCTCCTCTCAGTGAAAGATATGCTCACATGCTCTGTCACAGCACGGCCAATCATCTGTCGGTTCTCGATCATGCTGGAATAGGATTCACCCTCCTTTTGCGTCTGTCACTAACGCCCAGCACTCGCGAGTTTGAAGCTCGTCACAGTCATTCAGTCATTGAATCCTACTCAGAATACCACAGACAAGGTTTAGACTTTCCGGATTCTCTTGAATGCCGCCATCATTCTAGCTTACGCCACGAAGATTCCGGTTAGGAGATCTAAGAGATATTCATTCTAGCTTATTTCATGTAGAACGGAAGCGTTTGTCAGGCACGCGTTCATAAGGGAGAAGGATGATGAGCGTCACACATAATCATCACCTTCATCATGTTCTTGGGTGCGAATGGATATCTTAGAAGCGAAATAAGAAGAATTGAATAGAAAACAGTAGTACTTTGTATTAATCTTTGAGGAACAGCAGAGCTCCACACCTTAATCTATGGAGTGTAGAAACTCTACCGTTGAAAATACATAAGTGAAAGGTCCAGGCATGGCCGAGATGGCCAGCCCCCTAAACGAGATCAATAGTCTCCTAAGATGAACAATGGATTAAAACTGAGACCAAAGATGTCAAATACAATAGTAAGAGGTCCTATTTATAATAAACTAGTCACTAGGGTTTACATGAGTAAGTAATTAATGCATAAATCCACTTTCGGGGCCCACTTGGTATGTGCTTGGGCTGGGCTTTAAGTGTTGCACGTGCAGAGGTCATTTGTGGAGTTGAACGCCAGTTTTTGTGCCAGTTTGGGCGTTCAACTCTGGTTTTGGATCCTTTTCTGGCGCTGGACGCCAGATTTGGGCAGAAGGCTGGTGTTGAACGCCAGTTTACGTCGTCAATTATTGGCCAAAGTATGGACTATTATATATTGCTGGAAAGCCCTGGATGTCTACTTTCCAACGCAATTGGAAGCGCGCCATTTCGAGTTCTGTAGCTCCAGAAAATCCACTTTGAGTGCAGGGAGGTCAGAATCCAACAGCATCAGCAGTCCTTCTTCAACCTCTGAATCTGATTTTTGCTCAAGTCCCTCAATTTCAGCCAGAAAATACCTGAAATCACAGAAAAGCACACAAACTCATAGTAAAGTCCAGAAATGTGAATTTAACATAAAAACTAATGAAAACATCCCTAAAAGTAACTAGATCCTACTAAAAACATACTAAAAACAATGTCAAAAAGCGTATAAATTATCCGCTCATCAGGTATGCACGGTAGAATGGTCTTTGTCCAGGATATCTCGGAGGGTGTTTCCGCCAAAAGGGTTGATTAGATCCTCTTGGTTCCATCCATCCTTGATTGGTCTGACCTTGATGCACATTCCTGCTATAACTTCTATTTCCTTTAACAATATTAGAACCAAACTCAAAGCGAGAGGGGTGAGAGTTCATAGTAGCAAATAAAGAGAAAAAGGAAAAACAACAATAATTAAACAAGCAAAAAAAAATATTTACAATAACCAATAATAAGGCACACGTTAGTAGTTCCCTGGCAACGGCGCCATTTTTTGAAAGATGCAGAAGATTGATGGTTTAGAGGTTATAAAAACTCTCGTTGTGAGTATAGTTACTAAACCAAGCAATCAACCTTCCTTACAAACGTGTTGGGTGTCACAAGTAACAAACCCCTTAAAAATTGTTAACCGAGTATTCAAACCTCGGGTCGTCTTCTCAAGGAACTGCGAGGAAGTATGTTCTTATTATTGGCTATAAAGGTTGTAATCGGGGTTTAGAAGGTGAGAAGCAAGTAATTTAAATGACGAGTGAATTAAATGGCAAGTAAGAATAAATAATAACTGTAAAACAACTTTTGGCAAGATAAAGGAAATTAGAAGTCCAACTTAGTTATCCTTCTCAACAATAATGAAAGTTGTATCTTAATTCCACTTGGTCAACCTTTACCAGAGCAAAGGAAAGTTAAGGGACTAATTAAATTGACCTTTGAATCCTAATTATTTCCTAAGAAAAGGTTGGGATTAATTAAGTTCAACTCAATTAGCAAGGTAACGATTATCAATTATGTTGAGTTTAATAACTGTTGAGTTACTGAATTCTTAATCAAAACCAAAAGGGGAAAAAGTAAATTGCTGAAATAATAAAAGAGTCCTTAGATGGGAAGCAATGACAGCTTAAATCAAGAGAACAATCATAAACTGAAAATACCTCAAATTATCATTAATTCAATTAGAAATATGTAACATGGAATAATTCTCAGATCAATTTATAATAATAATCAATTCAAATGTTGGAATAAATAAATAGAAGTAATACTAAAAGAACATTAAACCTGGATCCAGAGTTACTCTTAAAACAAGAAGAAATCCTAAATCCTAAAAGAGAGAGAGAGAAGATCTCCCTCTCAACTAAATCTAAATCATTGAAAGGTGAAAATATGCGAGCTCTCTTTGAATGGAAGCATTCCCACACTTTATAACCTCTGGTCTATGCTGTCTGTACTTGGATCTGGGCCAAAAAGGGCTTCAGAATTCGCTGGGGGCGTATTCTGTAATTTCTGGTGCGTGGCCTCTGTCACGCGTCTGCGTGGGTCACGCGGTCGCGTCATTTGGAGCTTTTCCTTGCCACGCGGTCGCGTCAGTCATGCGACCGCGTCATATGTATTCTGCTTAAGGCGCGCGGTCGCGTCAGTCATGCGGCCGCGTCGCTGCTGATTCGTGCTTGGCACGCGATCGCGTCATCCATGCGATCGCGTGGACACCAGTTTCTTTAAAGCTCCGTTTTGCTTCTTCCTTCCATTCTAGTATGTTTCCTTTTTCATCCTCTAAGTCATTCTGCCTTTAGAAAATTTGACACTACTCAACACACTAATCACGACATCGAATGGAAATAAAGGTAATTAAAATAATTAATTTTTAAAGCTTAGAAAACATGTTTTTCATTATATGACATAATGAGGAAGGGAAAGTAAAACTATGTAATTAATGTGAATAAGTAGGTGAAGAGGTGAATAAATCACTCTAATTAAGCACAAAAGAACTCATGAAATATGGGTTTATCAACGCCACGTACAGGAATCTGCAAAAAATGCCCCAGCGATTTCTGGACCCTTTTTCGGCCCAGATCCAAGCCAGAAACACAGAATATAAGCTAGAGAATGGAGGAATCAAGAGAGATGTAATGAGAACATTCATAATTCACTATTTTAGGTTTTAGATGTAGCTTTTAGAGAGAGAGGCTCTCTCCTCTCTCTTAGGATTAGGATTTAAAATTTCTATTATGTTTAGACTACTTCTCTTTAATCACAGGTTCAATGTTCCTTTAATTTATTTTCTACTTTTATTTATTCTATTATTTTAATTGTTATTTATCTTGCCTAATTGACTTATGAACTTCCGTATGTTAGAATTGATATTTTTATTTAATATAATTTGAGGTATTTCAGACTTATGATTGCTTTCTTTAATTTATGTATCCAAATTATTTTCATTCGAGTAGATTTTCTTTCCTTTTGGTTTTAGTTGAGTAATTGGTGACACTTGAGTTATCAAACTCAGCAGTTGATTGGAAATTGGGATTGCTGATTGATTTGGATCCCTCTAAAGCTAGTCTTTCCATAGGAGTTGACTAGGACTTGAGGAATCAAGTTAATTAGTCCACTTGACTTTCCTTTATTTAGTAAGGGTTAACTAAGTGGGAGCAATAACAATTCTCATCACACCTGATAAGGATAACTAGGATAGGATTTCCAGTTCTCATACCTTGCCAAGAGATTTTCTAATTAATTATTAATTTAATTTTCTTGCCATTTAAATTACTTGTTCCTTATTTCAAAAAACCCAAAAACATCCCTTTTTCCATAACCAATGATAAATCATACTTCCCTGCAATTCCTTGAGAAGACGACCCGAGGTTTAAATACTTCGGTTATTAATTTTACTGGGTTTTGTTACTTGTGACAACTAAATTTTTGTACGAAAGGAATTTTTGTCGGTCTAGAAGCTATACTTACAACGGGAATTTATTTGTGAAAATTCTAGATCGCGCGAGAGTTTCATTCGTTCAGTGGCATTTATGTATCCGGTGATAATACTGGAAAACAAAATGCTTAGGGTCACGGCCAAGACTCATAAAGTAGTTGTGTTCAAGAATCAACATACTGAACTAGGAGAATCAATAACACTATCTGAATTTTGAGTTCCTATGGATGCCAATCATTCTGAACTTCAAAGGATAAAGTGAGATGCCAAAACTGTTCAGAAGCAAAAAGGCTACAAGTCCCGCTCATCTGATTGGAACTAAGTTCATTGATAAGTTTGGAATTTATTGTATTTTCTCTTCTTTTATCCTATCTTGTTTTTAGTTGCTTGGGGACAAGCAACAATTTAACTTTGGTGTTGTGATGAGCGGATAATTTATACCCTTTTTGGCATTGTTTTTACTTAGTTTTTAGTATGTTTTAGTTACTTTTTATTATATTTTTATTAGTTTTTATGCAAAAATCATATTTCTGGACTTTACTATGAGTTTGTGTATTTTTCTGTGATTTCAGGTATTTTCTGGCTGAAATTGAGGGATGGTGCACGAAATTACAATCACACTTTTGTAACTCTGCACAACTAACTAGCAAGTGCACTGGGTCGTCCAAGTAATACCTTACGTGAGTAAGGGTCGATCCCACGGAGATTTTCAGGTTGAAGCAAGCTATGGTTATCTTGTAACTCTTAGTCAGGATATCAATAATTCTCAGATTTAATTGTAAAAAGTAAAAGAACATGAAATAAATACTTGTTATGCAGTAATGAAGAACAAGTTGAGGCTTTGGAGATGCTTTGTCTTCTGAATCTCTGCTTTCCTACTATCTTCTTCTCCATGCACGCAAGGCTTCTTCCATGGCAAGCTTTAAGTTGGGCATCACCGTTGTCAATGGCTACTTCCTGTCCTCTCAGTGAAAATGTTCCAAATGCGCTGTCACCACACGGCTAATCATCTGTCGGTTCTCGATCATGTCGGAATAGGATCCATTGATCCTTTTGCGTCTGTCACTGTGCCCAACACTCGCGAGTTTGAAGCTCGTCACAGTCAACCCTTTCCAGATCCTACTCAGAATACCACAGACAAGGTTTAGACGTTCCGGATCTCAGGAATGGCCGCCAATAATTCTAGCTTATACCACGAAGACTCTGATCTGAATCATGAGGCTAAGAGATATGCATTCAGTCTAAGGTAGAACAGAGGTGGTTTTCAGGCACGCGTTCATAGATGAGAATGATGATGAGTGTCACGGATCATCACATTCATCAGGTTGAAGTGCGACTGAATATCTTAGAATAGAAGCAAGCGTGATAGAATGGAAAACAGTAGTAATTGCATTAATTCATGAAGAACAGCAGAGCTCCTCACCCCCAACAATGGGGTTTAGAGACTCATGCCGTAGAGAATACAATAAGAAACATGTAAAGTGTCATGAGGTGCAAGATGAATCACTAAAAGTAGTTTTTATAGTAAACTGGTGACCTAAGGTTACAGAAAATGAGTAAGCTAGGGTGTTTAGTGTAAAAATCCACTTCCGGGGCCCACTTGGTGTGTTCTTGGGCTGAGCATTGAAGCTTTCATGTGTAGAGACTTTTCTTGGAGTTAAACGCCAGCTTTTGTGCCAGTTTGGGCGTTTAACTCCAGCTTTTGTGCCAGTTCTAGAGTTAAACGCCAGAATTCTTGAGCTGACTTGGAACGCCTGTTTGGGCCATCAAATCTCAGGCAAAGTATGGACTATTATATATTTCTGGAAAGCCCAGAATGTCTACTTTCCAACTCAATTAAGAGAGCGCCAATTGGGCTTCTGTAGCTCCAGAAAATCTACTTCGAGTGCAGAGAGGTCAGAATCCAATAGCATCTGCAGTCCTTTTTCAGCCTCTGAATCAGATTTTTGCTCAGGTCCCTCAATTTCAGCCAGAAAATACCTGAAATCACAGAAAAACACACAAATTCATAGTAAATTCCAGAAAAGTGAATTTTAAATAAAAACTAATAAAAAATATAATAAAAACCAACTAATTTATACTAAAAATATACTAAAAACAATGCCAAAAAGCGTATAAATTATCCGCTCATTACAACACCAAACTTAAATTGTTGCTTGTCCCCAAGCAACTAAAAATTAAATAGGATAAAAAGAAGAGAATATACAGTAAATTCCAAAAACATCTATGAAGATCAGTCTTAATTAGATGAGCGGGGCTATTAGCTTTTTGCTTTTGAACAGTTTTGGCATCTCACTTTTTTCTTTGAAGTTCAAAACGATTGGCATCTATAAGAACTCAGAATTCAGATAGTGTTATTGATTCTCCTAGTATAGTATGTTGATTCTTGAACACAGTTACTTTATGAGTCTTGGCCGTGACCCTAAGCATTTTGTTTTCCAATATTACCACCGGATACATAAATCCCACAGACACATAACTGGGTGAACCTTTTCAGATTGTGACTCAGCTTTACTAGAGTCCCCAATTAGAGGTGTCCAGAGCTCTTAAGCATACTCTTTTTGCTTTGGACCACGACTTTAACCGCTCAGTCTCAATTTTTCACTTGACACCTTCACGCCACAAGCACATGGTTAGGGACAGCTTGGTTTTGCCGCTTAGGCCAGGATTTTATTCCTGAGGGCCCTCCTATCCACTGATGTTCAAAGCCTTGGATCCTTTTTATTACCCTTGCCTTTTGGTTTAAAGGGCTATTGGCTTCTTCTGCTTGCTTTTTCTTTCTTTTTCTCTTTTTTTCGCATATCATCCTCTTTTTTTTTTCTATTCACTGCTTTTTCTTGCTTCAAGAATCAATTTTTTTATTTTTCAGATTATCAATAACATTTCTTCTTTTCCATCATTCTTTCAAGAGCCAACAATTTTAACATTCATAAACAACAAATTCAAACATATGCACTGTTCAAGCATTCATTCAGAAAACAAGAGTATTGCCACCACATCAAAATAATTAAACTGTTTTAAAATTTGAAATTCATGTACTTCTTTTTCTTTTTCAATTAAAAACACTTTTTATTTAAGAAAGGTGATGGATTCATAGGACATTCATAGCTTTAAGACATAAACTTTAAATTTTATTAATCATGGAATGACAATAAGACTCAAAAATAAATATAAGAGCAAACCAATAATAATAGAAAACAGAAAATAAAAAAACAGAAAAATAAATGACTCTTAAAATAGACTCTTAATAATAAAGGTTATCATAGAGTTAGGACTCAACAACCTTGATTTTGAGAAGTGGATGCTCCCTCAATCTGTGGGGTGCTTGGTCCTTCAAGGGAGAGCTTCTGGCGCTTCAGCTCTTGTAGCTCACGCCCCTGCTTCTCCTGTTCCTTTAGCAGTTTGTAGAGCATGCAGTTTTGATTCTGCTGTTCTTCCTTAAGTTGTTCCATAGCTTCTTGCAGCTTGGTAACAGATGCTTCTAGGCGGGTCCAGTAGTCAATTTCAGGAATTTCTGGGAGGAACTCCTGCGCCCTCATTTTTATGGAGTTGTCTTGAACTTGTCCTTCCATTGACTTCTTGGTGATTGGGTGTTCGATTGGGATGAATTCATCTACTTCCATCCTTACCCCAGCATCTTTACATAGCAGAGAAATTAAGCTTGGGTAGGCCAGTTTGGCTTCAGTGGAGTTCTTGTTTACAATTGTGTAAATATCACAAGAAATCAGATGATGAATCTCCACTTCTTTTCCAAGCATAATACAATGAATCATCACTGCTCTTTTGACAGTGACCTCAGACCGGTTGCTAGTGGGCAATATAGAATGCCCAATGAAGTCCAGCCAGCCTCTTGCAACTGGTTTGAGATCTCCCCTCTTGAGTTGGTTTGAGACACCTTTTGAATTGTTTATCCACTTAGTTCCAAGGAGGCATATGTCCTCTAGAACTTGATCCAACCCCTTATCTACTCTCACCATTCTCCTATTAAAGGATTCTGGATCATCTTATAGTTGAGGCAGTTTGAAGACCTCTCTTATTTTGTCCAGATGGAAGTAAATAAGCCTCCCTCTGACCATGGTTCGGTAGGTATGAAAGGCGGTTCCAGTTATTCTCTGCTTATCTGTTAGCCACAGATTTGAGTAGAATTCCTGAACCATGTTTCTTCCAACCTTTGTTTCAGGATTAGCTAGAATTTCCCATCTTCTGTTTCGAATTTGCTCTTGGATCTCCGGATATTCATCTTCTTTCAGATTGAATTTAACTTCCGGGATCACTGACCTCAGACCCATTATTTTGTGGTAATGGTCTACATGTTCTTTGGTTAGGAACCTCTCTTGATTCCAAAGACTCTTTGGAGTATTCTCTTTCTTGCCTCTTGATTTGGTTTATTTTCCCTTAGGTGCCATGATCTTGATGAGTTTTAGCTCAGTGATCACGGAAAAACACACCAAACTTAGAGGTTTGCTTGCCCTCAAGCAAAAGAAAGGAAAGGGGAGAGAGAGGAGAAGAGGCAAATTTGAATGGTGGAGAGGATGGGATGGCCGAATGTATATTTATAGGAGGAGGGGAGGGATTTCGAAAAATTTGAAAGAGATATGACATAGAGATATGATTGATGGAAGAAAATAAAATCATGATATGAAAAAGATGAGATTTGTAATTGAAAAAGATATAAAGATGTTAAATCTGAAAATTTGGTTATGCATCTAAGAATTAAGAGATGATATGATGAGTTGAAAAAGATTTGGAAAGAAATTAAGAAGATAATTGAGTTTTTGAAGAAGATTTGGGAAGGATTTGAAAGAAAATTGAAAAGAGATTTAGAAAATGTTTGAATTTTTGAAAATTGAGGGTAAATGATGAAAGTTTGAAACATGTTTATGCAGAAAAGTATAAATCAAAACATGAAAATTTGAAAAAATTTGAAGTTGGAAACAAAATCTCCTCCCTCTTCCTTTCTGGCGTTAAACGCCCAGAATGGTATCCATTCTGGCGTTTAATGCCCAATTGTTGGCCATTATGGGCGTTTAACGCCCAGCCAGGTACCCTGGCTGGCGTTAAACGCCAGAAACCCCTTTATCACTTGGCGTTTGCTGAACGCCTAGGATGCTGCAATTCTGGCATTAAACGCCCAAAATGGCACCTTTACTGGCGTTAAACGCCTAGAATGGTACCTATTCTGGCGTTTAACGCCCAAAATGCCCTTTACTGGCGTTTTCTTGTCAGCAAGCTTCTTTTCTCTGCTTTTTGCACTGAATCCTTCTGTAACTCTGTGAATTCCTTCAGTTTTGGTGATTAACCTTTGAAGAAAAATGTATATCAAACTTCTACAAGTATTAATTAAAACAAATAACTTGCTAATGGCTGGGTTGCCTCCCAGCAAGCGCTTCTTTATTGTCTTTAGCTGGACCTTTACTGAGCTTCATTCAAGCCTCAGTTTTGAGCATTCTTGCTCAAAATTGCTTTCAAGATAATGTTTGATTCTCTGTCCATTAACAATGAACTTTTTGTCAGAATCAATATCTTGAAACTCAACATAACCATATGGTGACACTCCTGTGATCACATATGGTCCCCTCCACCGGGATTTTAATTTCCCGGGGAATAATCTGAGCCTAGAGTTGAATAGCAGAACTTTTTGTCCTGGCTCAAAGACTCTGGATGACAATTTCTTGTCATGCCACTTTTTTGCTTTTTCCTTATAAATTTTTGCATTTTCAAAAGCATTGAGTCTGAACTCCTCTAGCTCATTTAGCTGGAGCAATCTTTTATCACCAGCTAACTTAGCATCCATGTTTAGGAATCTGGTTGCCTAGTAGGCTTTATGTTCCAGTTCCACGGGCAAATGACAGGCCTTGCCATACACAAGCTGGTATGGAGAGGTTCCTATAGGAGTCTTGAATGCTGTTCTGTATGCCCACAGAGCATCATCCAAGCTCTTTGCCCAATCCTTTCTACGGGCAATTACAGTCCGTTCCAGGATTCTCTTTAGTTTTCTGTTAGAGACTTCAGCCTGCCCATTTGTCTGTGGATGATACGGAGTTGCTACCTTGTGGCTAATTCCATATCGAACCATAGCAGAGTAAAGCTGTTTATTGCAGAAATGGGTACCCCCATCACTGATTAGTACTCTGGGAACACCAAATCTGCTGAAAATATATTTCTGAAAGAACTTCAGCACAGTCTTGGTATCATTAGTGGGTGTGGCAATTGCCTCCACCCATTTAGATACGTAGTCTACTGCCACCAGAATGTAAGTGTTTGAGTATGATGGTGGGAAAGGACCCATGAAATCAATACCCCATACATCAAATAATTCAATCTCTAAGATCCCTTGTTGAGGCATGGCATAACCATGAGGCAAGTTACCAGCTCTTTGGCAACTGTCACAGTTACGCACAAACTCTTGGGCATCTCTATAGAGAGTAGGCCAATAGAAGCCACATTGGAGGACTTTAGTGGTTGTTCGCTCACTTCTGAAATGTCCTCCATACTGTGATCCATGGCAATGCCACAGGATCTTCTGTGCCTCCTCTCTAGGGACGCATCTGCGGATCATTCCATCTGCGCATCTCTTAAAGAGATATGGTTCATCCCATAAGTAGTACTTTGCATCAGAAATTAGTTTTTTCTATTGCACCCTGCTGTACTCCTGGGGTATGAACCTCACAGCTTTATAATTTGCAATGTCTGTAAACCATGGTGCTTCCTGAATGGCAAAGAGTTTCTCATCCAGAAAGGTTTCAGAGATCTCAGTAGAAGGGAGGGACGCCCCAACTACTGGTTCTATCCGGGACAGGTGATCAGCTACCTGGTTCTCTGTCCCTTTTCTGTCTCTTATTTCTATATCAAACTCTTACAGAAGCAACACCCATCTTATGAGCCTGGGTTTTGAATCCTGCTTTATGAGTAGATATTTAAGAGCAGCATGGTCAGTGTACACAATCACTTTTGATCCTACTAAATAGGATCTAAATTTGTCAATGGCATAAACCACTGCAAGTAACTCCTTTTCTGTGGTTGTGTAGTTCTTCTATGCGTCATTTAGAACACGACTGGCATAGTAAATGACATGCAAAAGCTTGTTGTGCCTTTGTCCCAACACTGCACCAATGGCATGGTCACTGGCATCACACATTAATTCGAATGGTAATGTCCAGTCAGGTGTAGAGATGACTGGTGCTATGACCAGCTTGGCTTTCAGGGTCTCAAACGCCTGCAGACACTCTGTGTCAAACACAAATGGTGTGTCAGCAGCTAGCAGGTTGCTTAGAGGTTTTGTAATTTTTGAAAAATCCTTTATGAACCCCCTATAGAATCCTGCATGCCCCAGAAAGCTTCTGATTGCCTTAACATTGGCAGGTGGTGGTAATTTCTCAATTACCTCTACCTTGGCTTGATCCACCTCTATTCCCTTGCTTGAAATTTTGTGCTCAAGGACAATTCCTTCAGTCACCATAAAGTGACATTTTTCCCAGTTTAAGACCAGGTTAGTCTCTTGGCACCTTTTCAAGAGAAGTGCTAGATGATCAAGACAGGAGCTGAATGAGTCTCCAAATACTGAGAAGTCATCCATGAAGACTTCCAGGAACTTCTCTACCATATCAGAGAAGATAGAGAGCATGCACCTCTGAAAGGTTGCAGGTGCATTGCACAGACCAAAAGGCATTCTTCTGTAAGCAAATACTCCAGATGGATATGTGAATGCTGTTTTCTCTTGGTCTTGAGGATCCACTGCAATTTGGTTGTAGCCTAAATAGCCATCCAAAAAGTAGTAGTATTCATGGCTTGCTAGTCTCTCTAGCATCTGGTCTATGAATGGTAAAGGAAAATGATCATTTTTTGTGGTTGTATTGAGCCTTCTGTAGTCAATACACATACGCCACCCTGTAACTGTTCTTGTGGGAACAAGTTCATTCTTTTCATTATGAACCACTGTCATGCCTCCTGGTACGCGGAATCGTGATTACACTTTAATTATGTAAAATTCATCGCTCTTTCTTTCCCTGGTAATGGTGCCAAAAACATGATGCCAAGACCATGGTTCACAACTCCGTGTAACTAACCAGCAAGTGCACTGGGTCGTCCAAGTAATACCTTACGTGAGTAAGGGTCGAATCCCACGGAGATTGTTGGTATGAAGCAAGCTATGGTCACCTTGCAAATCTCAGTCAGGCAGATATAAATTGATAATGGTGTTTTCGAATAATAATTAATAGAATAGGGATAGAGATACTTATGTAAATCATTGGTAGGAATTTCAGATAAGCGAATGGAGATGCTTTTCGTTCCTCTGAACCTCTGCTTTCCTGCTATCTTCATCCAATCAGTCTTACTCCTTTCCATGGCTGGCTTTATGCAAGGGCATCACCATTGTCAGTGGCTACATCCCCTCCTCTCAGTGAATAATATGCTCACGCACCCTGTCACGGCATGGCTATTCATCTGTCGGTTCTCGATCATGCTGGAATAGGATTCACCCTCCTTTTGCGTCTGTCACTAACGCCCAGCACTCGCGAGTTTGAAGCTCGTCACAGTCATTCAATCATTGAATCCTACTCGAAATACCACAGACAAGGTTTAGACTTTCTGGATTCTCTTGAATGCCACCATCATTCTAGCTTGCGCCACGAAGATTCTGGTTGGAGATCTAAGAGATATTCATTCTAGCTTATTTCATGTAGAACGGAAGTGTTTGTCAGGCACGTGTTCATAGGGGAGAATGGTGATGAGAGTCACACATAATCATCACCTTCATCATGTTCTTGGGTGCGAATGGATATCTTAGAAGCGAAATAAGATGAATTGAATAGAAAACAGTAGTACTTTGCATTAACCTTTGAGGAACACAGCAGAGCTCCACACCTTAATCTATGGAGTGTAGAAACTCTACCGTTAAAATTACATAAGTGAAAGGTCCAGGCATGGCCGAGATGGCCAGCCCCTCTGATCTAAGAACCATGCGTCCAAAGATTGTTTACACTGATCAAAGATGGTTCAAAAGATATCTAATACAATAGTAAAAGGTCCTATTTATAATAAACTAGCTACTAGGGTTTACATGAGTAAGTAATTGATGCATAAATCCACTTCCGGGGCCCACTTGGTGTGTGCTTGGGCTGGGCTTGAGTGTTGCACGTGTAGAGGTCCTTCCTGGAGTTGAACGCCAGGTTTTGATCCATTTCTGGCGTTCAACTCTGGTTTTGGATCCTTTTCTGGCGCTGGACGCCAGAATTGGGCAGAGAGCTGGCGTTGAACGCCAGTTTATGTCGTCTATTCTTGGCCAAAGTATGGACTATTATATATTGCTGGAAAGCCCTGGATGTCTACTTTCCAACGAAATTGAAAGCGCGCCATTTCGAGTTCTGTAGCTCCAGAAAATCCACTTTGAGTGCAAGGAGGTCAGAATCCAACAGCATCAGCAGTCCTTCTTCAACCTCTGAATCTGATTTCTGCTCAAGTCCCTCAATTTCAGCCAGAAAATACCTGAAATCACAGAAAAACACACAAACTCATAGTAAAGTCCAGAAATGTGAATTTAACATAAAAACTAATGAAAATATCCCTAAAAGTAACTAGATCCTACTAAAAACATACTAAAAATAATGCCAAAAAGCGTATAAATTATCCGCTCATCACAACACCAAACTTAAATTGTTGCTTGTCCCCAAGCAACTGAAAATCAATTAGGATAAAAAGAAGAGAATATACTATAAATTCCAAACTATCAATGAAACATAGCTTCAATCATATGAGCGGGACTTATAGCTTTTTGCCTCTTGAATAGTTTTGGCATCTCACTCCATCCATTGAGGTTCAGAATGCTTGGCATCTATAGGAACTCAGAGTTCAGATAGTGTTATTGATTTTCCAAGTTCAGTATGATGATTCTTGAACACAGCTATTTTATGAGTCTTGGCCGTGGCCCTAAGCACTTTGTTTTCCAGTATTACCACCGGGTACATAAATGCCACAGACACATAATTGGGTGAACCTTTTCAGATTGTGACTCAGCTTTGCTAAAGTCCCCAATTAGAGGTGTCCAGGGTTCTTAAGCACACTCTTTTTTTTTGCTTTGGACCTTGACTTTAACCGCTCAGTCTCAAGTTTTCACTTGACACCTTCACGCCACAAGCACATGGTTAGGGACAGCTTGGTTTAGCCGCTTAGACCAGGATTTTATTCCTTTTAGGCCCTCCTATCCACTGATGCTCAAAGCCTTGGGATCCTTTTTATTGCCCTTGCCTTTTGGTTTTAAGGGTTATTGGCTTTTTGCTCTTGCCTCTTGGTTTTAAGAGCTTTTGGCTTTTTCTGCTTGCTTTTTCTTTTTCTTTCTATTTTTTTCGCCTATTTTTTTTTCTGCAAGCTTTGTTCTTTGCTGCTTTTTCTTGCTTCAAGAATCATTTTTATGATTTTTCAGATTATCAAATAACATGTCTCCTAGTCATCATTCTTTCAAGAGCCAACATATTTAACATTCTTAAACAACAACTTCAAAAGACATATGCACTGTTCAAGCATGCATTCAGAAAACAAGAAGCATTGTCACCACATCAATATAATTAAGCTAAGTTCAAGGATAAATTCGAAACTCATGTACTTCTTGTTCTTTTTGAATTAAAACATTTTTTTCATTTAAGAGAGGTGATGGATTCATAGGACATTTATAACTTTAAGACATAGTTACTAACTACTAATGATCATGTAATGAAGACACAAACATAGATAAGCACATAACATAGAAAACGAAAAACAGAAGAAATAAGAACAAGGAATGAATCCACCTTAGTGATGGTGGCGTTTCCTTCTTGAGGAACCAATGATGTCCTTGAGCTCTTCTATGTCTCTTCCTTGTCTTTGTTGCTCCTCCCTCATTGCTTTTTGATCTTCTCTTATTTCATGAAGCATGATGGAGTGCTCTTGATGTTCCACCCTTAGTTGTCCCATATTGGAACTCAATTCTCCTAGGGAGGTGTTGATTTGCTCCCAATAATTTTGTGGAGGAAAGTGCATTTGAGACATCTCAGGGATCTTCATGGAAATGAGCTTCTTGCGCCTCTTGAGCTCCATGACTGGGCTCTCTTGCCTGCTCCATCTTTTTCTTAGTGATGGGCTTGTCCTCTTTAATGAGGATATCTCCCTCTATGTCAATCTCAGCCGAATTGCATAGGTGGCAAATGAGGTGAGGAAAGGCTAACCTTGCCATAGTGGAGGGTTTGTCAGCCACCTTGTAGAGTTCTTGAGGTATAATCTCATGAACTTCCACCTCTTCTCCAATCATGATGCTATGGATCATGATGGCCCGGTCTATAGTAACTTCAGACCGGTTGCTAGTGGGAATGATTGAGCATTGAATGAACTCCAACCATCCTCTAGCTACAGGCTTGAGGTCCAATCTTCTTAGTTGAACCGGCTTGCCTTTAGAGTCAACCTTCCATTGAGCTCCTTCTACACATATGTCCATGAGGACTTGGTCCAACCTTTGATCAAAGTTGACTCTCCTTGTGTAGGGGCGTGCGTTCTCTTCCATGTTTGGCAAGTTGAACGCCAACCTCACATTTTCCGGACTAAAATCTAAGTATTTCCCCCGAACCATTGTAACATAGTTCTTTGGATCCGGGTTCTTACTTTGATCATGGTTCTTGGTGATCCATACATTGGCATAGAACTCTTGAACCATTAGGATGCCGACTTGTTGGATGGGATTTGTTAGAACTTCCCAACCTCTTCTTTGAATTTCATGTCGGATCTCCGGATACTCATTTCTTTTGAGTTTGAAAGGGACCTCGAGGATCACCTTCTTCTTGGCCACAACATCATAGAAGTGGTCTTGATGGGCTTTGGAGATGAACCTTTCCATCTCCCATGACTCGGAGGTGGAAGCTTTTATCTTCCCTTTCCCCTTTCTAGAGGATTCTCCGGTCTTAGGTGCCATCAATGGTAATGGAAAAACAAAAAGCTTATGCTTTTACCACACCAAACTTAGAATATTGCTCGCCCTCGAGCAATAAACAAAAGAATAGAAGAAGAAGAAGAAGAAGAAATATGGAGAGGGAGATGTGGTTTCGGCCAAGAGGAGTGTAGAGGGATGTGTTGTGTGAATTTGATGAAGAATGGAGGTCTTTATATAGGGAAGGGAGGGGGGAAGGTTTCGGCCATATGGGTGGGTTTGGGTGGGAAATTGGTTTTGAATTTTTGAAGGTAGGTGGAGTTTATGAGGTAGGTTTATGGGGAAGAGTGGATGGATGTGAGTGGAGGTAGGTGGGAATCCTGTGGGGTCCACAGATTCTGAGTGGGTCCTGTGGGGTCCACAGATCCTGAGGTGTTCAAGGATTTACATCCCTGCACCCATTAGGCATGTAAAAATGCCTTTGCACACAACTCTGGGCGTTCAGCGCCAGGTTGGTGGCCATTTTGGGCGTTCAACGCCCATTTGTGTGCCATTTCTGGCGTTGAACGCCAGAACCATGCCTGTTCTGGCATTCAGCGCCCAGAAGCTGCCCATTTTGGGCGTTCAGCGCCAGCACCATGCTCTGTTCTGGCGCTGAACGCCAGACAGATGCTCCTCCAGGGTGTGATTTTTCTTCTGCTGTTTTTGATTCCGTTTTCAATTTTTATATTTATTTTGTGACTCCACATGATCATGAACCTACAAAGACATATAACTAAGGAAAATATAGTTAGCTAAATAAAAATTGGGTTGCCTCCCAACAAGCGCTTCTTTAATGTCAATAGCTTGACAGTGGGCTCTCATGGAGCCTCACAGATGTGCAGAGCTTTGTTGAGACTCTCCAACACCAAACTTAGAGTTTGGATATGGGAGTTCAACACCAAACTTAGAGTTTGGTTGTGGCCTCCCAACACCAAACTTAGAGTTTGACTGTGGGGGCTCTGGTTGACTCTACTTTGAGAGAAGCTTTTCATGCTTCCTTTCCATGGTTGCAGAGGGAGATCCTTGAGTTTTAAACACAAGGGAGTCCTCATTCCATTGAAGGACTATTTCACCTCTGTCAACATCAATCACAGCTCTTGCTGTGGCCAGGAAAGGTCTTCCTAGGATGATGGATTCATCCCCTTCCTTTCCAGTATCCAGGACTATGAAATCAGCAGGGATGTAAAGGCCTTTAACCTTTACTAACACGTCCTCCACCTGTCCATAAGCCTGTTTTCTTGAACTGTCTGCCATCTCTAATGAGATTTTAGCAGCTTGCACCCCATAGATTCCCAGTTTCTCTATTACAGAGAGGGGCATGAGGTTTATTCCTGAACCAAGGTCACACAGAGCCTTAAAGATCATGGTGCCTATGGTACAGGGTATTATGAACTTTCCAGGATCCTGTCTTTTCTGAGGCAAAGTCAGTTGATCCAGATCACTTAGTTCATTGATGAACAAGGGAGGTTCAACTTCCCAAGTATCAATGCCAAATAATTTGGCATTCAGCTTCATGATTGCACCAAGAAACTTGGCAGTTTGCTCTTCAGTAACATCCTCATTCTCTTCAGAAGAGGAATACTCATCAGAGCTCATGAAGGGCATAAGGAGGTTCAATAGAATCTCTATGGTCTCTAGATGAGCCTCAGAGTCCTTTGGTTCCTCAGAGGGAAGCTCCTTATTGGTCACTGGACGTCCCAGGAGGTCTTCCTCCTTGGGATTCATGTCCTCCTCTCCCTCATTGGGTTCGGCCATTTTGCTTATGTCAATGGCCTTGCACTCTCCTTTTGGATTCTCTTCTGTATTGCTAGGGAGAGTACTGGGAGGGATTTCAGTGATCCTTTTACTCAGCTGGCCCACTTGTGCTTCCAAATTTCTAATGAAAGACCTTGTTTCATTCATGAAACTCACAGTGGCCTTGGACAGATCAGAGACTAAGTTTGCCAAATTAGGAGTATTTTGTTCAGAGTTCTCTGTCTGTTGCTGAGTGGATGATGGAAAAGGTTTATTATTGTTAAACCTGTTTCTTCCACCATTATTAAAGCCTTGTTGAGGCTTTTGATCCTTCCATGAGAAGTTTGGATGATTTCTCCATGATGAGTTATAGGTGTTTCCATAAGGTTCACCTAAGTAATTCACCTCTGCTATTGCAGGGTTCTCAGGATCATAAGCTTCTTCTTCATAAGAAGCCTCTTGAGTACTGTTGGATGCAGCTTGCATTCCATGCAGACTCTGAGAGATCATATTGACTTGCTGAGTCAATATTTTATTCTGAGCCAATATGGCATTCAGAGTATCAACTTCAAGAACTCCCTTCTTCATAGGCGTCCCATTACTCACAGGATTCCTTTCAGAAGTGTACATGAACTGGTTATTAGCAACCATGTCAATGAGTTCTTGAGCTTCTGCAGGCGTTTTCTTTAGGTGAATGGATCCACCTGCAGAAGTGTCCAGTGACATCTTTGATAGCTCAGATAAACCATCATAGAATATATCCAGGATGGTCCATTCTGAAAGCATGTCAGAAGGACACTTTTTGGTCAACTGTTTGTATCTTTCCCAAGCTTCATAGAGGGATTCACCTTCTTTCTGTCTGAAGGTTTGAACATCAGCTCTAAGCTTGCTCAGCTTTTGAGGAGGAAAGTACTTGGCTAAGAAAGTCGTGACCAGCTTATCCCAAGAGTTCAGGCTGTCTTTGGGTTGAGAATCCAACCATAATCTAGCTCTGTCTCTTACAGCAAAAGGGAAAAGCATGAGCCTGTAGACTTCAGGATCTACTCCATTAGTCTTAACAGTATCACATATCTGCAAGAATTCAGTTAAGAACTGAAAAGGATCTTCAGATGGAAGTCCATGAAACTTGCAGTTCTGCTGCATCAGAGAAACTAATTGAGGTTTCAGCTCAAAGTTGTTTGCTCCAATGGCAGGAATGGAGATGCTTCTTCCATGTAAATTGGAATTAGGTGCAGTAAAGTCACCAAGCATCTTCCTTACATTATTATTATTTTCGGCTGCCATCTCCTCTTCCTGTTCGAAAATTTCTGAAAGGTTATCTCTGGATTGTTGTATTTTAGCTTCTCTTAATTTTCTCTTCAGAGTCCTTTCAGGTTCTGGATCTGCTTCCACAAGAATGTTCTTATCCTTGCTCCTGCTCATATGACAAAGAAGAGGGCACAGAAAAATAATAATAATAATAGAGATTCTTTATACCACAGTATAGGGATCCCTGTGTGAGTAGAAGAAGAGGGGGAGACAAAGAATGTAATATAATGGAAGAAACACAACTGTAAGGATGGCAGAGATGTGAGATGAGATGTTAGTAGATGAATGAATAAATAGAATAAGATGGGAGAGGGAAAATTTTCGAAAAATATTTTTGAAAAAGAGTTAGTGATTTTTGAAAATGGTTTTTGAAAAATGTTAGTATTTTTTTCGAAAAATTTTAAAATCAAAAATAAAAATAATTAGTTAATAAAAAAGAAATTTTTGAAAAAGAGGGAAGATATTTTCGAAAATTAGAGAGAGAGAGAGAGTTAGTTAGGTATTTTTGAAAAAGTTAAGAAACAAATAAAAAGTTAGTTAGTTAGTTGGAACAAATTTTGAAAAGATAAGAAGTTAGGAAGTTAGAAAAGATATTTTGAAATCAAATTTTTTTGAAAAAGATAAGATAAGAAGATATTTTGAAAAGATATGATTGAAATTAGTTTTGAAAAAGATTTGATTTTTAAAATCACAATTAATGACTTGATTCACAAGAAATCATAAGATATGATTCTAGAACTTAAAGTTTGAATCTTTCTTAACAAGTAAGTAACAAACTTGAAATTTTTTGAATCAAAACATTAATTGATGATGTTATTTTCGAAAATATGATGTAAAATTAAGAAAAATATTTTTGAAAAATATTTTTGAAATTTTCGAAAATAACTAAGAATTTTTGAAAAAGATTTGATTTTTGAAAAAGATAAGATTTTCAAATTGAAAATTTGATTTGACTCATAAGAAACAACTTGATTTTAAAAATTTTTGAAAAAGTCAATCCAAATTTTTGAATTTGATGAGGGAAAAAGGGAAAGATATTTTTTTTATTTTTGAATTTTTATGATGAGAGAGAAAAACAACAAAAAGATGCAATGCATGAAATTTTTAGATCAAAACATGTGATGCATGCAAGAATGCTATGAATGTCAAGATGAACACCAAGAACACTATGAATGTCAAGATGAACATCAAGAACATATTTTTGAAAAATTTTTTATGCAAAGAAAATATGTAAGACACCAAACTTAGAAATCTTTCATCTTTAGACTCTAAGAAACGAAAAATGCACATGTAAAACAAGAAAAGACACAAAATATGAAAACATCAAGATCAAACAAGAAGACTTACCAAGAACAACTTGAAGATCATGAAGAACACTATGAATGCATGATATTTTCGAAAAATGCAAGATGCACATGCAATTGACACCAAACTTATGATATGACTCAAGACTCAAACAAGAAACAAAAAAATATTTTTGATTTTTATGATTTTCTATTTTTTTTTTTTTGGATTTTTTTCGAAAATTATATGAAAAAGAAAAACTAAGGATTCCAAAATTTTTAACATGAATTCCAGGAATCTTGCATTCTTAGTCTAAAGCTTCAGTCCAGGAATTAGACATGGCTCACTAGCCAGCCAAGCTTTCAATGAAAGCTCCGGTCCAAAACACTAGACATGGCCAATGGCCAGCCAAGCTTCAGCATGTAATTCAGACATGACATGCCTGACATACTCATTCCCAAAGGAATTAGACATGGCTTTACAGCCAGCCAGGCTTCAACATGCTTCATGAAACACTAGAATTCATTCTTAAAAATTTTGAATAAATTTTTGAAAACATTTTTATATTATTTTTTTTCGAAAACACAAGAAAAACTTTTTTGAAAGATTTTTTGAAAGAGTTTTGAAAACAAAACAAAAATAAAATTACCTAATCTGAGCAACAGGATGAACCGTCAGTTGTCCAAACTCAAACAATCCCCGGCAACGGCGCCAAAAACTTGGTACGCGGAATCGTGATTACACTTTAATTATGTAAAATTCATCGCTCTTTCTTTCCCTGGTAATGGCGCCAAAAACATGATGCCAAGACCATGGTTCACAACTCCGTGTAACTAACCAGCAAGTACACTGGGTCGTCCAAGTAATACCTTACGTGAGTAAGGGTCGAATCCCACGGAGATTGTTGGTATGAAGCAAGCTATGGTCACCTTGCAAATCTCAGTCAGGCGGATATAAATTGATAATGGTGTTTTCGAATAATAATTAATAGAATAGGGATAGAGATACTTATGTAAATCATTGGTAGGAATTTCAGATAAGTAAATGGAGATGCTTTTCGTTCCTCTGAACCTCTGCTTTCCTGCTATCTTCATCCAATCAGTCTTACTCCTTTCCATGGCTGGCTTTATGCAAGGGCATCACCGTTGTTAGTGGCTACATCCCCTCCTCTCAGTGAATAATATGCTCACGCACCCTGTCACGGCACGGCTATTCATCTGTCGGTTCTCGATCATGCTGGAATAGGATTCACCCTCCTTTTGCGTCTGTCACTAATGCCCAGCACTCGCGAGTTTGAAGCTCGTCACAGTCATTCAATCATTGAATCCTACTCGGAATACCACAGACAAGGTTTAGACTTTCCGGATTCTCTTGAATGCCACCATCATTCTAGCTTGCGCCACAAAGATTCTGGTTAGGAGATCTAAGAGATATTCATTCTAGCTTATTTCATGTAGAACGGAAGTGTTTGTCAGGCACGTGTTCATAGGGGAGAATGGTGATGAGCGTCACACATAATCATCACCTTCATCATGTTCTTGGGTGCGAATGGATATCTTAGAAGTGAAATAAGATGAATTGAATAGAAAATACTAGTACTTTGCATTAATCTTTGAGGAACAGCAGAGCTCCACACCTTAATCTATGGAGTGTAGAAACTCTACCGTTAAAATTACATAAGTGAAAGGTCCAGGCATGGCCGAGATGGCCAGCCCCTCTGATCTAAGAACCAGGCATCCAAAGATTGTTTACACTGATCAAAGATGGTTCAAAAGATATCTAATACAATAGTAAAAGGTCCTATTTATAATAAACTAGCTACTAGGGTTTACATGAGTAAGTAATTGATGCATAAATCCACTTCCGGGGCCCACTTGGTGTGTGCTTGGGCTGGGCTTGAGTGTTGCACGTGTAGAGGTCCTTCTTGGAGTTGAACGCCAGGTTTTGATCCATTTCTGGCGTTCAACTCTGGTTTTGGATCCTTTTCTGGCGCTGGACGCCAGAATTGGGCAGAGAGCTGGTGTTGAACGCCAGTTTACATCGTCTATTCTTGGCCAAAGTATGGACTATTATATATTGCTGGAAAGCCCTGGATGTCTAATGTCCAACGCAATTGGAAGCACGCCATTTAAAGTTTTGTAGCTCCAGAAAATCCACTTTGAGTGCAGAGAGGTCAGAATCCAACAGCATCAGCAGTCCTTCTTCAACCTCTGAATCTGATTTCTGCTCAAGTCCCTCAATTTCAGCCAGAAAATACCTGAAATCACAGAAAAACACACAAACTCATAGTAAAGTCCAGAAATGTGAATTTAACATAAAAACTAATGAAAACATCCCTAAAAGTAACTAGATCCTACTAAAAACATACTAAAAACAATGCCAAAAAGCGTATAAATTATCCGCTCATCACCTCCCTTCTTGGGAATATCTTGGACAGGGCTCACCCAGGGACTATCAGAAATAGGTTAAATAATCCCAGCCTCTAGTAACTTAGTGACCTCTTTCTGCACCACTTCCTTCATGGCTGGATTTAGCCACCTCTGTGGTTGAACCACTGGCTTGGCATCATCCTCCAATAGGATTTTGTGCATGCATCTTGCTAGGCTAATGCCCTTAAGGTCACTTATGGACCACCCAAGAGCTGTCTTGTGTGTCCTTAGCACTTGAATTAGTGCTTTCTCTTCCTGTGGATTTAAAGCAGAGCTTATGATCACTGGAAAAGTGTCACCCTCTCCCAGAAATGCATATTTCAGGGATGGTAGTAGTGGTTTGAGCTCTGGTTTAGGAGGTTTCTCCTCTTCCTGAGGGATTTTTAGAGGTTCTTTTATTTCCTCTGGTTCCTCCAAATCAGGCTGAATATCTTTAAAGATGTCCTCTAGCTCTGACTCAAGACTCTCAGTCATATTGATCTCTTCTACCAAAGAGTCAATAATATCAGTGCTCATGCAGTCATTTGCTGTGTCTGGATGCTGCATAGCTTTGACAACATTTAACTTGAACTCATCCTCATTGACTCTCAGGGTCACTTCCCCTTTTTGTACATCAATAAGAATCCGTCCAGTTGTTAGGAAAGGTCTTCCTAGAATGAGAGTTACACTCTTGTGCTCTTCCATTTACAGCACTACAAAGTCAGTGGGAAAGGCAAATGGCCCAACCTTGACAATCATGTCCTCAATGATGCCTGATGGATATTTAATGGAGCCATCAGCAAGTTGAAGACATATCCGGGTTGGTTTGACTTCTTCAGTCAACCCAAGCTTTCTGATAGTGGATGCAGGTATTAGGTTGATACTTGCTCCAAGGTCACATAGAGCTGTCTTGGTGCAAGCACCCTCTAGTGTACATGGTATCATAAAGCTTCCTGGATCTTGAAGCTTTTCTGGTAAGCTTTTTAGAATGACTGCACTGCATTCTTCAGTGAGAAACACTCTTTTAGTTTCTCTCCAATCCTTCTTATGACTTAAGATCTCTTTTATGAACTTAGCATAAGAGGGTATTTGCTCAAGTGCCTCTGCAAACAGGATCTTTATTTCAAGAGTCCTGAGATAGTCTACAAAGCGGGCAAATTGTTTATCCTGTTCCACTTGGTGGAGCTTCTGAGGATAAGGCATCTTGGCTTTATATTCTTCAACCTTAGTTGCTGCAGGTTTATTTCCTACAGAAGTGGTTGGAGAAGCCTTCTTAGAGGGGTTACTATCAGCACTTGCAGGTGTCTGATTCCTCATTGGCGTTTGAACGCCAGGATTGGGTGCTGGATGGGCATTTAACGCCAGCTTCCCACCCTTTTTCTGGCGTTTGAACACCAGAGTTGTTCCTCTCTGGGCTCCTGATGTCCTCAGAGGGATCTTGGGTAGTGGCTTGGTCATCCTCTGTCATTTGTTCCTTTCTTGACTTTTTGCTATTTTGAGCTGAGTTATTCAATGTCTTCCCGCTCCTTAGTTGGACAACTTGGCATTCTTCTGTTATCTGTTTAGATAGCTGCTGTCTTGTCTGATTCAATTGTGCTTCTATATTCTTGTTAGCATTTTTAGTGTCTTGGAGCATCTCTTTGAATTCTGCTAATTGTTTTGTCATAAGGAGTAATTGCTGATTGAGTTCAACAATCTGTTCTTGAGGATTAGGATCAGAAGTTACTGACATAGCCTCTTCTTTTATGGAGGACTCACTGTTTAAGTACAGATGTTGATTTCTAGCAACTGTATCTATGAGTTCTTGAGCCTCTTCAATTGTTTTTCTCATGTGTATAGATCCACCAGCTAAGTGGTCTAGAGACATCTGAGCTTTTTCTGTAAGTCCATAGTAGAAGATGTCTAACTGTACCCACTCTGAAAACATTTCAGAGGGACATTTTCTTAGCATCCCTCTGTATCTTTCCCAGGCATTATAAAGAGATTCATGATCCTCTTGTTTAAAGCCTTGGATGTCCAGCCTTAGCTGTGTCATCCTTTTTAGAGGGTAAAATTGATTCAGAAATTTGTCTGTTAATTGTCTCCATGTTTTTATACTTGCTGTGGGTTGGTTATTTAACCACCTCTTAGCTTGATCTTTTACAACAAATGGAAACAATAATAATCTGTAGACATCTTGATCCACTTATTTATCACGTACTGTGTCAGTAATTTGTAAGAACTGTGCCAGAAACTTAGTAGGTTCTTCTTGTGGAAGACCGAAATACTGGAAATTTTGCTGCACCATGATAATGAGTTGAGGATTTAGCTCAAAGCTGCTTGCTTTTATGGGAGGTATACAGATGCTACTCCCATATGCAGCTGTAATGGGGTTAGCATATGACCCCAGAGTCCTTCTGGACTGTTCATTTCCACTTATGTCCATGATGGAGAAAAGGGAATCGATATGAATTGCAATTATATATTTATTATATTTTTTTAATTAAAAGTAACCAAAAATAATAAGTAAAATAAATGGAAAATAAAATAAAATTTCGAAAACAAAAAGAAAATAAAATAAAAGCAAATTGAAAACTAAATTAATTAATTAATTAAAAAGATTTTGAAATTAGCAATCAAAAAGATATGATTGAAAATTATTTTGAAAAAGATATGATTTAGAAGATATGATTGCAATTAAAAAAAAGATATGATTGAAAAAATTAAAAAGATTTGATTTTTGAAAAAGATTTGAAAAGATCAATTTTTGAAATTAGAATTTTGACTTGACTAAAAAAATATATGATTTTGAAAATCTTTGACTAAATTAATGCAAAATTTCGAAATTTATGAGTAAAATAAGGAAATGATATTTTTTTATTTTTGAATTTTAATGCGGAAAGAGAAAAACAACAAAATGACACTAAACTTAGAAATTTTAGATCAAAACACAGAGAACAAACAAGAAAACTTTGAATGTCAAGATGAACACCAAGAACACTTTGAAGATCAAGATGAACACCAAGAACAAATTTTTGAAAAATTTTTAAGTAAATAAAAGCACAAAAACACACCAAACTTAAAATTTTTAGAGAATCAAACACAAATTTTCGAAAAATTAAAGGAAAACACAAAGAAGACACCAAACTTAGAATTTTTTAAGAATCAAGAAAGAACTAAGGACATGCAATTTCGAAAAATTAAAAGAAAATAAAAACATGCAATTGACACCAAACTTAAAATATGAAATTAAACTCAAATAAAAGACTCTAAACCAACAAAAATAAAATATTCCTAATCTAAGCAACAAGATAAACCGTCAGTTGTCCAAACTCGAACAATCCCCGGCAACGGCATCAAAAACTTGGTGCATGAAATTACAATCACACTTTTGCAACTCCGCACAACTAACCAGCAAGTGCACTGGGTCGTCCAAGTAATACCTTACGTGAGTAAGGGTCGATCCCACGGAGATTGTTGGCTTGAAGTAAGCTATGGTTATCTTGTAACTCTTAGTCAGGATATCAATAATTCTCAGATTTAATTGTAAAAAGTAAAAGAACATGAAATAAATACTTGTTATGCAGTAATGAAGAACAGGTTGAGGCTTTGGAGATGCTTTGTCTTCTGAATCTCTGCTTTCCTACTATCTTCTTCTTCATGCACGCAAGGCTCCTTCCATGGCAAGCTTTAAGTTGGGCATCACCGTTGTCAATGGCTACTTCCCATCCTCTCAGTGAAAATGTTCCAAATGCGCTGTCACCGCACGGCTAATCATCTGTCAGTTCTCGATCATGTCAAAATAGGATCCATTGATCCTTTTGCGTCTGTCACTACGCCCAACACTCGCGAGTTTGAAGCTCATCACAGTCATCCCTTCCCAGATCCTACTCAGAATACCACAGACAAGGTTTAGAAATTCCAGATCTCAGGAATGGCCGCCAATAATTCTAGCTTATACCACGAAGACTCTGATCTGAATCATGAGGCTAAGAGATATGCATTCAATCTAAGGTAGAACAGAGGTGGTTGTCAGGCACGCATTCATAGATGAGAATGATGATGAGTGTCACGGATCATCACATTCATCAGGTTGAAGTGCGAATGAATATCTTAGAATAGAAGCAAGCGTGATAGAATGGAAAACAGTAGTAATTGCATTAATTCATGAAGAACAGCAGAGCTCCTCACCCCCAACAATGGGGTTTAGAGACTCATGCCGTAGAGAATACAATAGGAAACGTGTAAAGTGTCATGAGGTGCAAGATGAATCACTCAAAGTAGTTTTTATAGTAAACTGGTGACCTAGGGTTACAGAAAATGAGTAAGCTAGGGTGTTTAGTGTAAAAATCCACTTTCGGGGCCCACTTGGTGTGTTCTTGGGCTGAGCATTGAAGCTTTCATGTGTAGAGACTTTTCTTGGAGTTAAACGCTAGCTTTTGTGCCAGTTTGGGCGTTTAACTCCAGCTTTTGTGCCAGTTCTGGAGTTAAACGCCAGAATTCTTGAGCTGACTTGGAACGCCTATTTGGGCCATCAAATCTCGGACAAAGTATGGACTATTATATATTGCTGGAAAGCCCAGGATGTCTACTTTCCAACGCAATTGAGAGCGTGCCAATTGGGCTTCTGTAGCTCCAGAGAATCCACTTCAAGTGCAGGGAGGTTAGAATCCAACAGCATCTGCAGTCCTTTTTCAGCCTCTGAATCAGATTTTTGCTCAGGTCCCTCAATTTCTGCCAGAAAATACCTGAAATCACAAAAAAATACACAAACTCATAGTAAAGTCCAGAAAAGTGAATTTTAAATAAAAACTAATAAAAAATATAATAAAAACCAACTAATTTATACTAAAAACATTCTAAAAATAGTGCCAAAAAGCGTATAAATTATCCGCTCATCAAGGGACCTGAGCAAAAATCTGATTCAGAGGCTGAAAAAGGACTGCAGATGCTGTTGGATTCTGACCCTCCTGTACTCGAAGTGGATTTTCTAGAGCTAAAGAAGCTCAATTGGCGCACTCTCAATTGTGTTGGAAAGTAGACATCCTAGGCTTTCCAGTAATATATAATAGTCCATACTTTGCTCGAGGCTTGATGGCCCAAACTGACGTCCAAAGCCAGCCTAAAACATCTTAGCGTAAAACGCCCAAACTGGCACTAGAATTAGAGTTAAACTCCCAAACTGGCACCAAAGCTGGCGTTTAACTCCAGGAACAGCCTATGCACGTGTAAAGCTCAATGCTCATCCCAAGCACACACCAACTAGGCCCCGGAAGTAGATTTCTGCACTATCTGCACTTAGTTACTCATTTTCTGTAAACCTAAGTTACTAGTTTAGTATAAATAGCACTTTTTACTATTGTATTCACAACTTTTGGAACATCTTTTGATCACTTTGATCTTTTGAGACTATTGTTCACATTTGGGGGCTGGCCTCACGGCCATGCCTAGACCTTTTTTACTTATGTTTTTTCTACGGTGGAGTTTCTACACCCCATAGATTAAGGTGTGGAGCTCTACTGTTCTTCATGAAATAATGCAAGTACTATTATTTTTCTTTCAATTCACACCTACTTCTTCTCCAAGATATACTCTCGTACTTAATTCAGTTAACTTAGAATGAAGGGGTGACCCGTGACAATCACCCAATCTTCTTTACTCGCTTAACCAAGATCCGCGTGCCTGACAATCACAAAGCGGTCTATATGATGTTCAATGTAGTCAT
Source organism: Arachis hypogaea (assembly GCF_003086295.3). Lineage (NCBI taxonomy): Eukaryota > Viridiplantae > Streptophyta > Magnoliopsida > Fabales > Fabaceae > Arachis > Arachis hypogaea. Next base: position 124,720,221 of record NC_092054.1, on the reverse strand, counting down.
TGGACGACAGCCGGAGTATATTCTCTTGGATATCTGATACACGGACCGAGTTCGTGAGATTAGTATCTTCGTGGTATAGGCTAGAATTATTGGCAGCATTCTTGGGATCCGGAAAGTCTAAACATTATCTGTGGTATTTCGAGTAGGATCTGAGAAGGGATGACTGTGACGAGCTTCAAACCTGCAAATGTTGGGCGCAGTGACAGTGTACAAAAAGATCAATGGATTCTATTCTGACGCTAGTGGGAACCGACAGATGATTAGCCATGCGGTAGCTGTACCTGGTATTTTTCATCTGAGACGAGAAATCTGACAGTTGATTAGCCGTGCAAAAACCGTAGAGGACCATTTTCACTGAGAGGATCTTACAGCTTGCCATAGAAAGGAGCACGCATGGTTGGAAGAAGGCAGTAGGAAAGCAGAGGTTCAGAAGCAACAAAGCATCTCCAGATGCTTATCTGAAATTTCCACCAATGAATTACATAAGTAACTTTATTTTATTTTATGTTTTATTTATATTTTAATTATCAAAACCTCATAACTATTTGAATCCACCTGACTGAGATTTACAAGATGACCATAGCTTGCTTCAAGCCGACAATCTCCATGGGATCGACCCTTACTCACGTAAGTTTTATTACTTGGACGACCCAGTGCACTTGCTGGTTAGTTGTGCGGAGTTGTGAAAAGTGTGAATCACAATTTCATGCACCAGTATACATACTATTTAGGATGTCTGTTTGACATATATAGCATAAAGGTTCATGAGCATACTTTTGGAGATTCGAAGCACTAGACTTGAGATATTAAGATTGATCACCTTAATATCAATTGTTCGGTATAGACAAGACCTGAAGGGCATCTTGTGGAAGCGAGTGAGGTGATACGGTTGACTATAGGGCTGCTACTGTGCAGGCTATTACTGACGGGTTGAGACAACAAGCTAAAAACGGTGATAGCAGCGGAAATGGACTTGGTGGTGGTGATGACCAAGGGATTTGAACTTGTGCAGCTGGAGAAAGGTCAATGGCCTTTAGTTTTTGAGGTGAAAAGATTCAACAACATGTTTTGGTGGAAGCGAGTACAGATTTGAGTTCATCGAGGTTTATAATCAGAGTGGTGCTGTGGAAACGCGATAATTTTGGTGGCTCTAGAATTGTAGTGACGTGAGAAAGGAGTTTTACGATATGAGATTGTTTTGAGAATTGATGAAGAAGCGAGGAAATAGAAGTGGGTGTATGTGAGTTTAGGTTGGAATATTGACTCATATTAGGAGATTGGGAAAATGATTAGTGTTTAAGATAGTTGAGAAGGATTAGAGATTGATTTGACTTAGATAGAACCCTTGAAGGAAAAGGGAGTTGGTAGTCATTGAGAAAGAGTTAGACGAAGCTAAGAGCGAAATAAACGGGTATAACTTAGGCTTGAATTTGGTTTAAGTTTAAGATCATGTATATGAGAATGAAGAATATCAAATAGGTATTTGAATTAACATTGGAGAATAGTAGAGTGAATAGTGGGAGATCGGTTGATTTTGAGAGAACATATATAAAGATTAGAAAGCAAATTTTGAGGGTAAAATTTTTTATTAGGTGGGTAGGATGTAAACCCCGGGTAATTAGTAACTAATTAGCCAATAAATTAATTATTATTTAAGAAATTAGAAAGTTAAAATTTATAGTTTAATGGGTAGAAATAATTAAAATATGAATTTTGGCACTAATTTTAAAAGTTTTGGCCCAAGATTAAGCCAAACGGACTAAAAACGCTAATGGGTTGGACCGGACCCAAGTTGGGCCCAAGCCCAACATACATATAGACATTTAAGTGGCCAATTCAGCCACTTTCAGCACAAGAAGGCTGAAGCAACGTGATTGAGAGGAAGAGAGGTAAGGATTTCACCAAATCACTATTCATCTTTATCTTATATTGCTCATAAATTAAGCTACGGAGCTCCGATTGACGAGCCATTTACAGCCACACGTTTGGCTTGGAATTATCTACAAAACCCACTAAACAATTTGGTAAGGAATTTGATTTCTCTGGTCCAGTTCTCTCTTCCCAACAGCTTCAAAAATTTGGCTATAGTTATTAAGTAATTTTTGTGATTTTGGATGTTTAGGTACAATCTAGCACTTGATTGCTATTGAGTGTTGTCCCAATCAACATTGGGTAAGGTGAGCATATTCAAATCCCTTGTGGTTTTGTGTATATATGAAATCCTAGGTTTGATTTATGAAATTTTGTGTATTTGCTAGCTTAAATTAGTTGTGTGAAGTGTATTGGTGAATTGGTTGCTTGGTGATACGTGAGCATCTTATACCATTTTTCATGTTGTTTTTATAGTATTTTTAGTTAGATTTTATTAAGTTTTATTATGTTTTAGTGCAAAAATTTATCTTTAGATGATACATTGAGTTTTTGTGTTATTTTTATGATTTTAGGCGAATATGGCAGAGTCTTGTGCAAAGACGAAGAAAGGATAGCAGATGTTGTCAATCATGACCTCCTTGCATTCCAAAGAGCATAAATTGAGCTACTGAGGTCCAATTGGAGCGGTCTCAACGGCGTTAAAAAACTAACTTCCAAAGCTTTCCAACTATATATGATAGTCTATACTTCTCTTCCAGAATCACTGCCAAAGCTGGCGCTAACTTGGCGTTTAGCGCCCAAGAAGGAGTAGCTCCTAGTGTTGAATGCCAAAACTGGTGTTCAACGCCAACCAGGGAGCAAGAACCAGCAAGCTCATCTCCCCTATGGGCTTTCAACGCCCATAATTGAATTTGAACTCCAGCATCAGCCCAAACACTCACCAAGTGGGCCCCAAGTGGATTTTAGCACTCCTTAACTTATCTTATCCTTGTAACTTTTAAATTTAAATTAATATCTTTTAGGTTTAGCTTTTACTATTTAAAGAGGAGATCACTTAGATTCAGGATACACTACTTCAGATCTTCTTTATTTTTCACTCTATTTTCTCTGTAAAGTATGTGTAACTAAACCTCCTAGTTAAGGTTAAGAGCTCTGCTTATTTCTATGGATTAATATTATTACTCTTCTATTTTAATCAATGTTTGATTTTATTCTAAGGTGTTGTTTTTGTTCTTAATCTTATGAATCCGGGGTGGAACGATAGTATGACCCCTTATTCTACATGAGAACTTGTGATTCTCGACAAAGCTATCTCGCTTGGGCTACAGCTTGAAAACACTCCTCCTAAACTGTGAACTACCTGGACTAATTTGGATATGTGACATAAAATCCGGTTAGCTTTGGGTAATTGAGGTTTTGTGGTGCTAAACTAGATTTCTGAACTCCACCCTCTAATTTGAAAGAATTGACCTTGTATGTGGCATTTTAGTAAGATTTGGGGAGATTAACTCGCTAAGACATTAGGCTTTAATCACTTATGGTTTACCATGGAATGAATCATTTATTGTTAAAATAGTTAGTAAGAAGTATCAATCCAGAAAGATAAACATCTCCGAGACCTTAATTGTTTTCTCATTATTGTTTTACACCGATTCTTTACTGCTTTCTTTATTATCTTGTTTTATGCATTCTAAACAACAACCCTCTTTTCTGTTTGCCTGACTAAGTCTTGCAAGATAACTATTGCTTGCTCAATCTAATAATCCTTATGGGATCGACCCTCACTCACCTGAGGTATTACTTAGACGACCTGGTGCACTTGCCGGTGAAGTTTTTGGTGCCATTGTCGGGGATTGTTCGTGATTGACAACTACCAGTTGTTTTGTTGCTTAGATTAGGTACTTTTACTAGTTTTTCATTTAATTATTTTTCCTTTTTAATTTTTGAACCTTCTTTTGTTCACTCTTTTAAAATTTTTCGAAAATTCATCTTAGTCATCTTTTTCTCTTTTTCGAATTTTGTTTCAAATTTTAACTTTGGTGTCTTTTTAGTGTTTTTCTTTTCTTTTTAAATTTTCAAAAAAAAACTTAACTTTTCTTTTTTGGTTGCGGGTTTTGGTGTTTTGGCCTTTAACGAGGAATCGGCCAAGGTATGGTTTTGGTTTCTCGTAGATAATATATAATATTGCGTGAAAACTTAGGCTAGTTGACCGTAGGATAAGTTGAATTATGTGTATGATTGGTGTTGTTTGAGTATTAGAAGTAAGTGTTAAATTGATATGAATTATGATTGAAAATTGTGGTTTATGGTTGTCTTGGTGAAGTTGATCAAAGGTGATGTTGTACTTGTTGCACCAAATTAATGAAAGGTGAATGGAAATAATTGTGAAGTGGTTCGAAATTGTTGTAAAAGTGGATATTGATTATTTGATTGTAGAATTGTTGAGTTTGTTATAGGACTGGTGTTGATGAATGTTATTGATGGTGAAAGATTGAGGGTTGGTTGAGTAATATATATGTATATGTGATTATCAAATAATGAATGTGTTTGGCATTGAAAATTGTTGAGTATAATGGTAAGTTTATATGTTGAGTTAATGTGAATGTTAGTTGAAAAAATCAGTGGGTGGTGTTTGATGAATTATGATGTTGCTTAAAATATTTTTTATTAGGTTTTGGTTGATTTTTGGTTTGGAAAACTTGAGGATTGAGTTTTTGGTGAAACTTGATTTTTAACCAATTTCGGCGGTCCATAACTTGAGCCTCGAATTTTGGATTTGAATAAAATTTATTTCAAATTAAAGATAATTTCAAAAGCTTTAAAAACGGTATAAAATTTGAGGAAATCGAAGTTTTGTAGAGAAAGTTATGAACACCGGAAGTTAGGGGTATAAAATATAATTTTAATAACTTAGCAGCTTTTGAGGGAAAAAAAGGAGTCGCGTACCCGAGCACCTGCATGCGACGTGGGGAAGCATTTCTGTTTTCATGACTCACGTACGTGATAAACCCCATTTGTAGGGTTTATCTTAAGCTTGGTTTAAGGGATTTATGACCTTTTGCCCACATTTATTTAATAAAATAGCATGGTTTCATGATTGTCTCCCAATTTATGCTTATGTGTAAAAACATGCTTTCTAGGTCCTTAAGTGTTGATTTTAATTCACCTTTGATTCTACTAGATGCCTTGATTTGTTTGTTAAGTGACTTCAGGTTGAGAAGGCTAGGAATGGATCAAAGGGGAGAAGAGGAAAGCATGCAAAGTGGAGAACACATGAAAAACCAAAGATTTGGATATCTTCATCCATGCGCACGCGCACTGTATGCGCACGCGTGGATCGCGAAAACTTCAAGGGATGCGCACGCGTGCTGTACGCGTACGCGTTAGTGGCCGCACATAATTTTTAATAGAAAACGTGCCCAGCAATTTCTAGGAGCTGTGGGGCCCAGTTTACAACCAACTTTGGCGCTAAAATGCATATAAGGACCAAGGATTAAAGGGGAATCATCATCATACACATCATAATTCACATTAGAATTAGTTTAGAAGTAGTTTTAGAGAGAGAAGCTCTCGCTTCTCTTTAGGATTAGGATTAGGATTAGGTTTAGATCTAGATCTACTTCTTCTTCTTCTCTCTTAATTTTCCTCTTTCATCCTTAATTGTTCTCTTATAGTTGTAGCATTTACTTCTCTTGTAATTCCTTTGTATTGCTAGTTGTAGCTTATGAACTTTCTTTTGTAGATCTACATTTCTTCTTCAATGCAATTGGTAAGTTCTTTGTTGTTTCATAATTGTTTTGCCTTTCTATTGTTAATATCTTGCTTTTGTAGTTGTAGATTCCTTCAATTCTTGCAATTAATAATGTTTGCCTTTATTGCCCTCTATGTGTTTGTTAAAATGCTCCTTTTAGTTGTGAGTTAGATTTTTATTCCTCTTAGCTTGGGAAGGTAACTTAGGAACTCTTGAGTTACTAATGTCCAAGTAATTGATGATTGGGAGCCATTAACTCTAGGTCTCACTAATTGAATTGGTGGAGAGCTAGGACTTATGGACTTGGATTGATATAGCTCATTTGACTTTCCTTTACCTAGTTAAAGGATGACTTAATGGGATTGACCCTTGCCAAGACCTTTGTAGCTATTAGTTTACTTCCTTGTCATTTATCTTTCATGTCTCTTATCTCAAAAACCCCAAAACATACTCCATAACAAATAGTAAGAACACTTTGTTGTAATTCCTAGGGAGAACAACCCAAGGTTTAAATACTTCAGTTTATAGATTTTAAGGGTTTGTACTTGTGACAACCAAATTTTTGTATGAAAGGATTATCGATTGGTTTAGAAACTATACTTGCAACGAGATCTCATTACAGAAATTCTATACCATCAAAAATTCGTTCATCAAAATGGCGCCGTTGTCGGGAAATTGTAATGGTGTTGTGTTATTGGTTATTGTATATATGTGAATATTGTGAAGATGTTTGCCTTTTGCTTGTTTGTTAGCTTTTTGTAGTTGTAGGACTTTGTTTTCTTTATTTGTTATTAGGTTTTATTTTCTCTTGCTATCATGAATTCTCATTTTGGCTATGAGTTAGGTTATCAACATGTTGTAGGAAATGAGGACTATAATGAGGATGTGTATCAAGGATAGGACAATCAAAGGTGGGAGGAGCCATATGCATATGATCAATCTTCATGGCAACAACCTCCACCAATAGACTATGAACAAGAGCCATTCCATGATGCATATCAATCCAATGGCTATGGTGAATCTGCTTGTGACTTTCAAGAACCACCATCATATGCCTACGAGTCATATTCTCAACATGAACCTCAACCATACTCACAAGCCCCCTATCACCAAGCCCCTCCATACGACCCCAATCCATATCCACCATACCAACCGCCTTTTGAACTATATGAGCCATACATGGAACCATCATTTCAATATCAATACTCCCAAGAACCACCTCAGTATACACCACCATACCCTTACCAAGAAGAACCACCTTTTCCTATTATGAACCCTTTCTCCAAGACAATGAACCCTCTTATCCACTCCAATCCCCAATGGATGAAATCCTTAGCCTTATACTTCAAGGGCAAGGAGAAATACAAACGGAGACACTAGAATTTGTGGCTACCTTGACCAAGGTGGTAAGCATTTTAGCCTCCCAATGCTTGAGCACTCAAAGCACTCCCATGATCACGTGTGGAGAATTAATCGAAAATCATAGCATGAAAGAGAGATTGGAAACTCCGGTGGAACATGAGGGATGTTATTTGGTATTAGAGCAATTGGAGGAGCCTATGATCATTGAAGAAGAGGAAGAAGTAGTTGAAGACCTAGGAGATGCAGAACCTCCATGGGAAGCTAAAATCATAGGGAATCTCTCCAAGACGATTAAATTTGATGTTGAGGAGGAGAGTGCACAACCTTCAAGACAATTGTTGAATGAAGACTTGGAAGAAATTGAGCAAAAATTGAGTTCCCTTGGAGATGAAGATCATGCATCCAACCTTCTTGGTGGTGAATCCTTTGAATTTGAAGAACCTTCTCCCAATGAGATGGAAAATAATGTGAAGGTAGACTTCTCTCAACCTCCTATTTATGATTTGAGTGATGGAGAAGAGTTAGATGAGATTAATGAACAAGGGATTGAAGTTGAAGTAGTTTGTGAAAAGGTGGAGTGGTGCACAAAATTGTGATCTCTGGTAATGGCTCCAAAAACTTGGTGCTCTAATCTCAATTCATAATTTGTCACAACTTCGATACAACTAACCAGCAAGTGCACTGGGTCGTCCAAGTAATAAACCTTACGTGAGTAAGGGTCGATCCCACGGAGATTGTTGGTATGAAGCAAGCTATGGTCACCTTGTAAATCTCAGTCAGGCGGATAATAATTGATTATGGAGTTTTCGAAAATAATATTAATTAAACAGAAAATAGGGATAGAAACACTTATGTAAGTCATTGGTGAGAATTTCAGATAAGCCTATAGAGATGCTTTCGTTCCTCCGAACCTCTGCTTTCCTGCTGTCTTCATCCAATCAGTCTTACTCCTTTCCATGGCTGGCTTTATGTAAGGGCATCACCGTTGTCAATGGTTACATCCCCTCCTCTTGTGAAAATGGTCCAAATGCTCTGTCACAGCACGGCTAATCATCTGAGGTTTCCGATCATGCTGGAATAGGATTCACCCTCCTTTTGCGTCTGTCACTACGCCCAGCAATCACGAGTTTGAAGCTCGTCACAGTCATTCAATCCCAGAATCCTACTCGGAATACCACAGACAAGGTTTAGACTTTTCGGATTCTCATGAATGCCGCCATCAATCTAGCTTACACCACGAAGATTCTGATTAAGAGATCTAAGAGATACTCATTCAATCTAAGGTAGAACGGAAGTGGTTGTCAGGCACGCATTCATAGGGAATGATGATGATTGTCACATTCATCACATTCAGGTTGAAGTGCGAATGAATATCTTAGAAGCGAAATAAGATGAATTGAATAGAAAAACAGTAGTACTTTGCATTAATCTTTGAGGAACAGCAGAGCTCCACACCTTAATCTATGGAGTGCAGAAACTCTACCGTTGAGAATACATAAGTGATAATGGAGTTCATTGGTCTCGGCCCCAGAGGGGAACCGGAGTAACCAAGACTACGAATACAATGATAAAAAGTTCTATTTATAATAAACTAGTCACTAGGATTTACAGAAGTAAGTAATTGATGCATAAATCCACTTCCGGGGCCCACTTGGTGTGTGCTTGGGCTGATCTTGAAGTCTACACGTGGAGAGGTCATTCTTGGAGTTGAACGCCAGCTTTTGTGCCAGTTTGGGCGTTGAACTCCACTTTGCAACTTGTTTCTGGCGCTGGATGCCAGAATTGGGCAGAGATCTGGCGTTGAACGCCAGTTTGCGTCGTCTAAACTTAGACAAAGTATGGACTATTATATATTGCTGGAAAGCCCTGGATGTCTACTTTCTAATGCAATTGGAAGCGCGCCATTTTGAGTTCTGTAGCTCCAGAAAATCAATTTTGAGTGCAGGGAGGTCAGAATCCAACAGCATCAGCAGTCCTTCTTCAACCTCTGAATCTGATTTTTGCTCAAGTCCCTCAATTTCAGCCAGAAAATACCTGAATTCACAGAAAAACATACAAACTCATAGTAAAGTCCAGAAATATGAATTTAACATAAAAAATAATGAAAACATCCCTAAAAGTAACTAGATCCTACTAAAAACATACTAAAAACAATGCCAAAAAGCGTATAAATTATCCGCTCATCACAACACCAAACTTAAATTGTTGCTTATCCCCAAGCAACTAAAAATCAAATAGGATAAAAAGAAGAGAATATACTGTAAATTCCAAACTATCAATGAAACATAGCTCCAATCAAATGAGCGGGACTTATAGCTTTTTGCCTCTTGAATAGTTTTGGCATCTCACTTTATCCATTGAGGTTCAGAATGATTGGCATCTAGAGGAACTCAGAGTTCAGATAGTGTTATTGATTCTCCTAGTTTAGTATGATGATTCTTGAACACAGCTTCTTTATGAGTCTTGGCCGTGGCCCTAAGCACTTTGTTTTCCAGTATTACCACCGGATACATAAATGCCACAGACACATAATTGGGTGAACCTTTTCAGATTGTGACTCAGCTTTGCTAAAGTCCTCAATTAGAGGTGTCCAGGGTTCTTAAGCACACTCTTTTTTTGCTTTGGACCTTGACTTTAACCGCTCAGTCTCAAGTTTTCACTTGACACCTACACGCCACAAGCACATGGTTAGGGACAGCTTGGTTTAGCCGCTTAGGCCAGAATTTTATTCCTTTAGGCCCTCCTATCCACTGATGCTCAAAGCCTTGGGATCCTTTTTATTTACCCTTGCCTTTTGGTTTTAAGGGTTATTGGCTTTTTGCTCTTGCCTCTTGGTTTTAAGAGCTTTTGGCTTTTTCTGCTTGCTTTTTCTTTTTCTTTCTAATTTTTTTTCGCCTATTTTTTTTTCTGCAAGCTTTGTTCTTTGCTGCTTTTTCTTGCTTCAAGAATCATTTTTATGATTTTTCAGATTATCAAATAACATGTCTCCTTGTCATCATTCTTTCAAGAGCTAACATATTTAACATTCTTAAACAACAACTTCAAAAGACATATGCACTGTTCAAGCATTCATTCAGAAAACAAGAAGCATTGTCACCACATCAATATAATTAAACTAAGTTCAAGGATAAATTCGAAACTCATGTACTTCTTGTTCTTTTAAATTAAAACATTTTTCATTTAAGAGAGGTGATGGATTCATAGGACATTCATAACTTTAAGACATAGTTACTAACTACTAATGATCATGTAATGAAGACACAAACATGGATAAGCACTTAACATAGAAAACGAAAAACAGAGAAAGTAAGAACAAGGAATGAGTCCACCTTAGTGATGGGTGCGTTTCTTTCTTGAGGAACCAATGATGTCCTTGAGCTCTTCTATGTCTCTTCCTTGTCTTTGTTGCTCCTCCCTCATTGCTTTTTGATCTTCTCTAATTTCATGAAGGATGATGGAGTGTTCATGATGTTCCACCCTTAATTGTCCCATGTTGGAACTTAATTCTCCTAGGAAGGTGTTAATTTGCTCCCAAAAATTCTGTGGAGGCAAGTGCATCCCTTGATGTATCTCAGGGATTTCTTGATGATGAGCTTCTTCATGTGCCTGTTGAGATTCATGAATGTGCTCTCTTGTTTACTCCATCCTTTTCTTAGTGATGGGCTTGTGAGATGAATCTTTCCATCTCCCATGGCTCAGAGGTGGAAGCATTTGTCTTCCCTTTCCTCTTTCTTGAGGTTTCTCTGGCCTTAGGTGCCATTAATGGTAATGGAAAAACAAAAAGCTTATGCTTTTACTACACCAAACTTAGAATATTGCTCGCCCTCGAGCAAGAGAAGAAAGAATAGATGAAGAAGAAGAAGATATGGAGGAGATAGAGGGATGTGTGTATGGATGTGAGTGGTGAATGGAAAACAGAAGGGATGACCATGAATGGAGAGAGAGAGAGAGGGTGAGGTGGGTGGGGATCCTGTGAGATTCACAGATCCTGAGATGATCCTGTGGGGTCCATAGATCCTGAGATGATCCTGTGGGGTCCACAGATCCTGAGGTGTTCAAGGAATTACAACCTTGCACCAAATTAGGCATGTAAAATGCCCTTGCACACAACTCTGGGCGTTTAGCGCCAGGTTGGTGCCCATTTTGGGCGTTCAACGCCCATTTGTTGCCCATTTCTGGCGTTGAACGCCAGAACCATGCTTGTTTTGGGCGTTCAGCGCCAGCTCTTCTCCAGGGTGCAATTTTGGCGTTCAGCGCCCAGATGCTGCCCATTTTGGGCATTCAGCGCCCAGGTACTGCCCATTTTGGGCGTTCAGCACCAGAACCATGCTCTGTTCTGGCGTTGAACGCCAGACAGGTGCTTCCTCCAGGGTGTGATTTTTGTTCCGCAGTTTTTGATTCTGTTTATAAATTTTTCGTTTATTTTGTGACTTCACATAATCATGAATCTAAGAAAACATGAAAAACAAAAATAAAATTAGATAAATAAACATTGGGTTGCCTCCCAACAAGCGCTTCTTTAATGTCAATAGCTTGATAGTGGGCTCTCATGGAGCCTCACAGATGTTCAGAGCTTTGTTAAGACTTCCCAACACCAAACTTAGAGTTTGGGTATGGGAGTTCAACACCAAACTTAGAGTTTGGTTGTGGCCTCCCAACACCAAACTGAGAGTTTGACTGTGGGGGCTCTGGTTGACTCTGTAGTGAGAGAAGCTTTTCATGCTTCCTTTCCACGGTTGCAGAGAGAGATCCTTGAGTTTTAAACACAAGGTTATCCTCATTTAGTTGAAGGATTAATTCCCCTCTGTCCACATCAATCACAGCTCTTGCTGTGGCTAGGAAGGGTCTTCCAAGGATGATGGATTCATCCTCTTCCTTTCCAGTATCCAGGACTATGAAATCAGCAGGGATGTAAAGGCCTTCAACCTTTACTAACACGTCCTCTACTTGTCCATAAGCCTATTTTCTTGAATTGTCTGCCATCTCTAATGAGATTTTAGCAGCTTGCACCCCATAGATTCCCAGTTTCTCTATTACAGAGAGGGGCATGAGGTTTATTCCTGAACCAAGGTCACACAGAGCCTTAAAGATCATGGTGCCTATGGTACAAGGTATTATGAACTTTCCAGGATCCTGTCTCTTCTGAGGCAATGTCAGTTGATCCAGATCACTTAGTTCATTGGTGAACAAGGGAGGTTCATCTTCCCAAGTTTCAATACCAAATAATTTGGCATTTAGCTTCATGATTGCACCAAGGAACTTGGCAGCTTGCTCTTCAGTAACATCCTCATTCTCTTCAGAAGAGGAATACTCATCAGAGCTCATGAATGGCATAAGGAGGTTCAATGGAATCTCTATGGTTTCTAGATGAGTCTCAGATTCCTTAGGTTCCTCAGAGGGAAGCTCCTTATTGATCACTGGACGTCCCAGGAGGTCTTCCTCCTTGGGATTCACGTCCTTCTCCTCTCTTGTAGGTTCAGCCATGGTAATTAATTCAATGGCCTTGCACTCTCCTTTTGGATTCTCTTCTGTATTGCTTGGGAGAGTACTAGGAGGGATTTCAGTGATCCTTTTACTCAGCTGGCCCACTTGTGCTTCCAAATTTCTAATGGAAGACCTTGTTTCATTCATGAAACTCACAGTGGCCTTAGATAGATCAGAGACTAAATTTGCTAAGCTAGATGGATTCTGCTCAAAATTCTCTGTCTGTTGCTGAGTGGATGATGGAAAAGGCTTGCTATTGCTAAACCTATTTCTTCCACCATTATTAAAGCCTTGTTGAGGCTTTTGATCCTTCCATGAGAGATTTGGGTGATTTCTCCATGATGGATTGTAGGTGTTTCCATATGGTTCACCCATGTATTTTAACTCTGCTATTGCAGGGTTCTCAGGATCATAAGCTTCTTCCTCAGAAGATGCCTCTTGAGTACTGTTGGATGCAGCTTGCATTTCATTCAGACTCTGAGAAATCATATTGACTTGCTGAGTTAATATTTTATTCTGAGCCAATATGGCATTCAGAGTATCAATTTCAAGAACTCCCTTCTTCATAGGCGTCCCATTACTCACAGGATTCCTCTCAGAAGTGTACATAAACTGGTTATTAGCAACCATGTCAATGAGTTCTTGAGCTTCTACAGGCGTTTTCTTTAGGTGAATGGATCCACCTGTAGAAGTATCCAATGACATCTTTGATAGCTCAGATAAACCATCATAGAATATATCCAGGATGGTCCATTCTGAAAGCATGTCAGAAGGACGCTTTTTGGTCAGCTGCTTGTATCTTTCCCAAGCTTCATAGAGGGATTCACCTTCTTTCTGTCTGAAGGTTTGAACATCAGCTCTAAGCTTGCTCAGTTTTTGAGGAGAAAAGAACTTGGCTAAGAAAGTTGTGACCAGCTTATCCCAAGAGTTCAGGCTGTCTTTGGGTTGAGAGTCCAACCATATTCTAGCTCTGTCTCTTACAGGAAAAGGGAAAAGCATGAGCCTGTAGACTTCAGGATCTACTCCATTAGTCTTAACAGTATCACAGATCTGCAAGAATTCAGTTAAGAACTGAAAAGGATCTTCAGATGGAAGTCCATGAAACTTGCAGTTCTGCTGCATCAGAGAAACTAGTTGAGGTTTCAGCTCAAAATTGTTTGCTCCAATGGTAGGAATGGAGATGCTTCTTCCATGTAAATTGGAATTTGGTGCAGTAAAGTCACCAAGAATCCTCCTTGCATTATTATTATTTTCGGCTGCCATCTCCTCTTCCTGTTCGAAAATTTCTGAAAGGTTATCTCTGGATTGTTGTAATTTAGCTTCTCTTAGTTTCCTCTTCAGAGTCCTTTCAGGTTCTGGATCTGCTTCAACAAGAATATTCTTGTCCTTGCTCCTGCTCATATGACAAAGAAGAGGGCACAGAAAAAATAATAATAATAATAATAATAATAGGGATCCTTTATACCACAGTATAGAGGTCCCTGTGTGAGTAGAAGAAAAGAAGAAGAAAAAATTCGAACACAGATCGAAGAGGGGGTTCGAATTTGGTGAGTGATGTGAGGAAGAGATGTTAGTAGATGAATAAATAATTAGAATGAGATGAGAGAGGGAGAATTTCGAAAATAATTTTTTTGAAAAAGAGTTAGTGATTCTCGAAAATAGTTTTTGAAAAAGGTTAGTAATTTTCGAAAATAAAAAATCAAAAATTAAAATAATTAGTTAATTAAAAAGAATTTTTGAAAAAGAGGGAAGATATTTTCGAAAATTAGAGAGAGAGAGAGTTAGTTAGGTAGTTTTGAAAAAGATAAGAAACAAACAAAAAGTTAGTTAGTTAGTTGAAACAAATTTTGAAAAGATAAGAAGTTAGAAAAGATATTTTTGCAATCACTTTTTTTTTTTGAAAAAGGTAAGATAAGAAGATATTTTTGAAAAGATATGATAGAAATTAGTTTTTGAAAAAGATTTGATTTTTAAAATCTCAATTAATGACTTGATTCACAAGAAATCACAAGATATGATTCTAGAACTTAAAGTTTGAATCTTTCTTAACAAGTAAGTAACAAACTTGAAATTTTTGAATCAAAACATTAATTGATGATGTTATTTTCGAAAATATGATGTAAAATTAAGAAAAATATTTTTGAAAAATATTTTTGAAATTTTCGAAAATAACTAAAAAAATTGAAAAAAGATTTGATTTTTGAAAAAGATAAAAAATTTTTTTTAAATTGAAAATTTGATTTGACTCATAAAAACAACTAGATTTTAAAAATTTTTAAAAAAGTCAAATCTAATTTTCGAAATTTTAAGAGAGAAAAAGGGAAAGATATTTTTTTTTATTTTTGAATTTTTATGATGAGAGAGAAAAACAAGAAAAATGATGTAATGCATGAAAGTTATGGATCAAAACAATGAATGCATGCAAGAATGCTATGAATGTCAAGATGAACACCAAGAACACTATGAAGATCATGATGAACATCAAGAACACATTTTTGAAAAAAATTTTAATGCAAAGAAAACATGCAAGACACCAAACTTAGAATTCTTTAATGCTTAGAATAAAGAATTCAGGAATGCATATGAAAACAAGAAAAGACACAAAACATGCAAATGCAAAGATCAAACAAGAAGACTTACCAAGAACAACTTGAAGATCATGAAGAACACTATGAATGCATGAATTTTTTCGAAAAATGCAAGATGAACATGCAATTGACACCAAACTTATAACATGACTCAAGACTCAAACAAGAAACACAAAAAATATTTTTGATTTTTATGATTTTCTAATTTTTTTTTGTATTTTTTTCGAAAATTATTTGAAAAGGAAAAATAAGGATTCCAAAATTTTTAATATGAATTCCAGGAATCTTATGCTCTTCAGTCTAAAGCTCCAATCAAAGGGTCAGGCATGGCTTAATAGCCAGCCAAGCTTTCGTATGTAAATTACATCCATTGAGGTGATTAGTTGAAGACCAATCCCAAAGCAGTTTGGGTATGGCTTTACAGCCAGATAGGATTCAACATGTTTCATGAAATACTAGAATTCATTCTTAAAAACTCTGAAGAAAAAATAATATTTTTGAAAACAATTTTTATTTTGAAATTTTTTTTTTCGAAAACAAAGGAGAAAATTTTGAAAGATTTTTGAAAAATTTTTGAAAAGAAAACAAAAAGAAAATTACCTAATCTGAGCAACAAGATGAACCGTCAATTGTCCAAACTCGAACAATCCCCGGCAACGGCGCCAAAAACTTGGTGCACGAAATTGTGATCTCTGGTAATGGCTCCAAAAACTTGTTGCTCTAATCTCAATTCATAATTTGTCACAACTTCGATACAACTAACCAGCAAGTGCACTGGGTCGTCCAAGTAATAAACCTTACGTGAGTAAGGGTCGATCCCACGGAGATTGTTGGTATGAAGCAAGCTATAGTCACCTTGTAAATCTCAGTCAGGCGGATAATAATTGATTATGGAGTTTTCGAAAATAATATTAATTAAACAGAAAATAGGGATAGAAACACTTATGTAAGTCATTGGTGAGAATTTCAGATAAGCCTATAGAGATGCTTTCGTTCCTCCGAACCTCTGCTTTCCTGCTGTCTTCATCCAATCAGTCTTACTCCTTTCCATGGCTGGCTTTATGTAAGGGCATCACCGTTGTCAATGGTTACATCCCCTCCTCTTGTGAAAATGGTCCAAATGCTCTGTCACAGCACGGCTAATCATCTGAGGTTTCCGATCATGCTGGAATAGGATTCACCCTCCTTTTGCGTCTGTCACTACGCCCAGCAATCACGAGTTTGAAGCTCGTCACAGTCATTCAATCCCAGAATCCTACTCGGAATACCACAGACAAGGTTTAGACTTTTCGGATTCTCATGAATGCCGCCATCAATCTAGCTTACACCACGAAGATTCTGATTAAGAGATCTAAGAGATACTCATTCAATCTAAGGTAGAACGGAAGTGGTTGTCAGGCACGCGTTCATAGGGAATGATGATGATTGTCACGTTCATCACATTCAGGTTGAAGTGCGAATGAATATCTTAGAAGCGAAATAAGATGAATTGAATAGAAAAACAGTAGTACTTTGCATTAATCTTTGAGGAACAGCAGAGCTCCACACCTTAATCTATGGAGTGCAGAAACTCTACCGTTGAGAATACATAAGTGATAATGGAGTTCATTGGTCTCGGCCCCAGAGGGGAACCGGAGTAACCAAGACTACGAATACAATGATAAAAAGTTCTATTTATAATAAACTAGTCACTAGGGTTTACAGAAGTAAGTAATTGATGCATAAATCCACTTCCGGGGCCCACTTGGTGTGTGCTTGGGCTGAGCTTGAAGTCTACACGTGGAGAGGTCATTCTTGGAGTTGAACGCCAGCTTTTGTGCCAGTTTGGGCGTTGAACTCCACTTTGCAACTTGTTTCTGGCGCTGGATGCCAGAATTGGGTAGAGAGCTGGCGTTGAACGCCAGTTTGTGTCGTCTAAAATTAGGCAAAGTATGGACTATTATATATTGTTGGAAAGCCCTGAATGTCTACTTTCCAATGCAATTGGAAGCGCGCCATTTTGGGTTTTGTAGCTCCAGAAAATCCATTTTGAGTGCAGGGAGGTCAGAATCCAACAGCATCAGCAGTCCTTCTTCAACCTCTGAATCTGATTTTTGCTCAAGTCCCTCAATTTCAGCCAGAAAATACCTGAATTCATAGAAAAACACACAAACTCATAGTAAAGTCCAGAAATATGAATTTAACATAAAAACTAATGAAAACACCCCTAAAAGTAACTAGATCCTACTAAAAACATACTAAAAACAATGCCAAAAAGCGTATAAATTATCCGCTCATCATGGAGGTAGTCAAAAAAGAATACAAGGGAGTAGAGCTTGCAAGGACATTGGAGATACCTCTCCCCAAGCCACCACCATCCATTCTTTCATTCAAGTGGGTAAATTCTTTATACTTAAGCTTTATTATTCCCCTTGAATATGGTTTGCTTAAGACGGATGGTCAACTTAGAAATATTTGTGGCTTTAAGAGCAAGAGGGAGATGGTTATGGTGGCATGTTCAAAGCTTAATGGTGAGGGTTGGTATAGAGCTAGATTGCTTGGGTCTAGGAGAATGTTTGGTCACTTACATGAGAATTCTAAAGTCATGCCACCCGGATGGATTAATAATGATCAACTTCAAGATGGGTGTGAAAATAAAGTGTGGGATCCCGGATCGCACAAGGAGAATCAACCTTGGGAGCCCCAAGCTTGTGAAGAACTCCATCAAGACTTGGCTCAATGTATGAGAAATCTTGGGGCACAATGGAGAACCAAGCATTGGTGGGAGTTCTAAGATGAATTCAAGCACAAGCCACCTTGATGAGGAGCTCCCCATAAGTCCAACTTAAGGAAAATAAACAAAAGTGCTAGGTGGGAGACACCCCACCATGGTAAAATCTTTTCATTTTTCTCTTTTGTAAATATTGGTAATTAGTTTAAATTCATATTTTGATTGATTTGTTGAGTTTATTTGGTAGTCTAGTATGTTAAATAAGGTTTTAAGGTGTTTTGGTAGCTGTTCGGAGGTTTAGAATGCTTGGATTGGTGCAAAAATATAGAAAAATTTTGAAAAAACAGAGCACCATCCACGCGTACGTGTACTTCACGCGTACGCGTGCATCAAGCATTTTCGACCATCCACGCACACGTGCCATGTACACGTACGCGTGGATTGTAAGATTTCACCTCCTAGCCATTTTCCTGAGAGTTGCGCCTACACTGCGCCATCACTATGCCTTTCGCACAAGCCAACTCACGCGTACGCGTACCCGTCACTCTCGAAATAAGCCATCGACGTGGATGCGCCATGCACGCGTACGCGTCGCTCCATTGCACCACCATCCGCGCGCGCGCGCCATGCACGCGTACGCGCAAATGTCCTTCCTTCACTACATTTCTTTTCTTCTCCTCTTTCCATTTCTTTCCTTCTCCTTTCTTCTTCCCTTCTCCTACCCCTCATCCAACACTTCCAAACACCATTGATAACCATTTATTTTATTTAGTTAATTAGTTAGTTAGTTAGTTGATTAGTTAGTCACTTAGCTTAGTTTTCATTTCATTTTCTCTTTTTCCTTATAAGTGTTGGATTACTGATTTTGTTTGCCATATATTGCTGCTTATTACTAACTGAATGCTATCTTAGCATAATTATTTTTGGATATTCATTGTTGGATTCCTTGATTTAGGTTATATTTCGCATCTTGGTTTTGAATTCTTCATGCTTACCTTTTGAAAATACCAAGTGATGAGAATCGCCTTTGAGCTTGTAACTCTTCTTGAATTGCATGATTTGGCCACCATGTAATTGGAATCCTTTTCCTCGGTTAGGCAATTTCTTGATGGATGTTGTGCATTTATCTTAATGCATTGTGTTTCATGACCATATGCATCCATATGCTTTTAGCTTGAATGCTCTCATGCTTCTTTAATGCTTGTTTTACCTTACAAGTTTACTTAAAGTATCTCAAGCACACTAGAATGAGTAAAGTGCATGCTTCTTTTGTGACATCGCTTCTTATGTTAGTGTGTGTTCTAAAAGGTGCCTAATTTAGGATTCACACACCTAATCTTTCTTAATGTCACACTAATTCACTCGCTCAATTCTAGTGATTATTACCTCATTCCAACAATGTATGCTTCCTTGCTTTTGTATTTTCTTCTCTTATGGTGTTATTTTCTATTTTTCATAATTGATGCACCGCAAGCGAAAATGGAAATGGAAGAAAGAACACACAGCACCGGTTGATCTACCAGCCGAGGTAGCATTTCGGAGAGTCGCCATACCCCCTTCCTCATCTTTGAATGCACCGAGGACGGTGCAAACTTTTAAGTGTGGGGAGGTCGTCCGACCGGTCGGCGATTTTGGGTGACAAATTTTTAATCCCGACACTTTTGCATTTTATTTTAGGTTTTTAGGATTCTTGTTTGCATTTTCTTATTTTTGCATATATATACAAAATAAGCTTAGTCAAATAATGAAACTTTTAAGAGAAATTATCAATAGGGCACCTCAATTGATTTGAGTGAAAACTTTTCATAAAACTTGCTTGAATAATATATATTGTGGATCATGTTTTGAGCTAAGAACACAAGCTTGTGAGTTTTAAGCCTAATGGTGTGGTTACATCTTATAACCACTTATCTTCCTTCTTGTGTGTATTATTCTCTTTCTATGATTGTAATCTTTGATTTGTTTGATTCTTTATGTCCATTATTTGGTGTATTTATGCATTTATATGATTGAGGCCATCATTTCATATAGCTCACTTACCCAAATAGCCCTACCTTTTATCTTCCATTGTTAGCCAATTTGAGCCTACGATTAACCCATTCGTTCTTAATTTTAGCACATTACAAGCCTTGAAGCGGAAAACAATAAAAGTCCTTATTTGGATCTTTGATTATCTTAGGCTAGTGAGTGTGAGTATCTTTCAAGTGTGGGAAACTTGGGACATTGGGTGAATAAAAGGGTGCTTTGTATTTTTATATTTGGAAATTGGGTACATACTCATGTATTGATCAAATGTATAGACCTTATACATTGATACTCTTGTATATAGTTTGAAAGAAAGAAAAATGAGAAAAACAAAAAGAATAAAAAAAAGAAAGAAAAATAGAAAAAAGAAAGAAAAATAGAAAAAAGAAAGAAAAAAGAAAAAGAAAAGAAATAAAAAGGGGACAAAATGCCCCAACGTAAAGCGAAGCAATAACAATCAATGCATATGAGTTGTGAAATGAAAAAGAAATACATGAGTATGTGAAAAGTGAAAAATGGGTAGTTAGGTTAGTTTTGAATTGTATAGGATGTCATAGGTTAGGTGGGAAGTTTAAGCTTATCAAAGATTCAAATTTTAAGCTCACTTGACCAAATATGCATCCTTACCTTGACCCTAGCCCCATTACAACCTAAAAAAAAGACCTCATGATACTTGTATGCATGCATGGAATAAATGTTGATTGTTAGAAGAAAAACAAATCTTAGAAAGCATGAAATAGAGGAGAATTGAGAGAATCAACCCCAAACACTTGAGAGAATAGAGTGCAAACACTTCCGGTGAGGGTTTGATGCTCAATTACATGTTTTCACCTACAATCATCACTTTTCATGCAAGTTTGTAAAAATATTTAACAGCTCAATTCAATTATGGATTAGACTTGCTAGTCCTTAGCCCTTGTGCATATATGCTTCTTAGAAATTGATTTATTTTGACCAAGTAATTGCCTTCATGTAGATAGTTGCATATAGGTAGATTGCATTTAGATTTCATTGAATAAATTTTGATACCCGTTGTTTCCTTCTTGGTTTAAGCATGAGGACATGCTTGGTTTAATTGTGGGGAGGTTGATAAACCCATTTGTAGGGTTTATCTTATGCTTGATTTAGGGGATTTTATGACCTTTTGCCCACATTTATTCAATAAAATAGCATGGTTTCATGATTTTGTCCCAATTTGTGCTTATGTATGAAAACATGCTTTCTAGGTCCTTAAGTGTTGATTTTAATTCACCTTTGATTTCACTAGATGCCTTGATTTGTTTGTTAAGTGATTTCAGGTTAAGAAGGCTAGGAATGGATCAAAGGGGTGAAGAGGAAAGCATGCAAAGTGGAGAACACATGAAAAAGCCAAAGATTTGGATATCTTCATCCACGCGCACGCGCACTGTACGCGCACGCGTGGATCGCAAAAACTTCAAGGGACGCGCATGCGTGCTGTACGCGTACGCGTCGGCGGCCGCACGTGATTTTTAATAGAAAACATGTCTAGCGATTTTTGGGAGCTGTGGGGCCCAGTTTACAACCAACTTTGGCGCCAAAATGCATATAAGGACCAAGGATTGAAGGGGAATCATCATCATACACATCATAATTCATATTCATTCACATTAGGATTAGTTTAGAAGTAGTTTTAGAGAGAGAAGCTAGCTTCTCACTTCTCTCTAGGATTAGGATTAGGATTAGGATTAAGTTTAAATCTAGATCTACTTCTTCTTCTTCTCTCTTAATTTTCCTCTTTCATCGTTAATTGTTCTCTTGTAGTTGTAGCATTCTACTTCTCTTGTAATTCCTTTGTATTGCTAGTTGTAGCTTATGAACTTTCTTTTGTAGATCTACATTTCTTCTTCAATGCAATTGGTAAGTTCTTTATTGTTTCATAATTGTTTTGCCTTTCTATTGTTAATCTCTTGCTTTTGTAGTTGTAGATTCCTTCAATTCTTGCAATTAATAATGTTTGCCTTTATTGCCCTCTATGTGTTTGTTAAAATGCTCCTTTTAGTTGTGAGTTAGATTTTTGTTCCTCTTGACTTGGAAAGGTAACTTAGGAACTCTTGAATTACTAATGTCCAAGTAATTGATGATTGGGAGCCATTAACTCTAGGTCTCACTAATTGAATTGGTGGAGAGCTAGGACTTATGGACTTGGATTGATATAGCTCATTTGACTTTCCTTTACCTAGTTAGAGGATGATTTAATGGGATTGATCCCTGCCAATTCTCATGTTGTGGTTAGTGATAGGGATAGAGATCCTTGACTACCAACCCTTGCCAAGACCTTTGTAGCTATTAGTTTACTTCCTTGTCATTTATCTTTCATGTCTCTTATCTCAAAAACCCCAAAACATACTCCATAACCAATAGTAAGAACACTTTGTTGCAATTCCTAGGGAGAACCACCCGAGGTTTAAATACTTCGGTTTATAGATTTTAGGGATTTGTACTTGTGACAACCAAATTTTTGTATGAAAAGATTATCGATTGGTTTAGAAACTATACTTGCAACGAGATCTCATTATAGAAATTCTATACCATCAAAATTTCATTCATCAGTACGCGAGATACCAATTTTCACACTCCCGTGTACGTGGGCACAGTCTCGTGTACACGAACCCCTATTTGGCAGAAATGTGATTTTTGAAGTTTTACCCAATCCTATATCTTTCTAGGCCCTTTTGCACCTGTTTAAAGTCTATTAGTGAGCCTTAGACCTTAAAAGGAAGGTGATAATGTTAAATAAGAACTAATTGATAAAAATGATGATGATGATGATGATGATGATGATGATGATGATGATGATGATGATGATGATGATAATGAATTGCAATAGAGTTAGAGATGGATTGATGATGATAATGACATTGAGTAGGGAGGATGATTGAATTTGAGTGAATTAAACGATAATGAATGTGATATGTGACCCCCAGGTAGTAGGCAGTGGCGTTGTCCACTTGCTCTAGATATGAGATGAGGAAGAAGAATTATGAAAAATGAGCTCAGTTATGGAATTTTGAATGAATATGAAAGAATTGAAATGATAACGAAAGTGATAGGGAATTTTTGAATGTGAAACCTGGGCAATAGCAAAGATTGTGGTTCGTCCTGCTTGCTCCAGGTCAGTGATTGAGATACCTAGGCAGTAGCAGCAGTAGTGGATTATTCTACTTGCTCCAGGTTGAGCTTTTAAATACCCGCCTGGGTAGTAGCAACAGTAGTGGTTTAATTCCACTTGCTCTGGGTTAAGTGGGTAGTAGCAAGGGAGTTGTAGCTCAGACCCACTTGCTCCACCATGGGTGTTTCTATCCACGGTTAGCTACCAAAACATGTTGGGTTTGGCTATATTACCGACAAATGATATCATCAGCCATAGGGTAGGCATACATCATATGCATATGTTTGTTTTGTTTGATTGTGTACTATTTGGGTTTGCCTATGTGATTTCCCTATGTTTATTTGCTATATGTACTACCTGATGTATTTGCTTTCTACCTGTGTTTTCTTTATCTGCATTGTTTGTCTGTGCAATTGAGAGGCCCCTTTGTCTAGCGGAGGAGTGACTGATGAGCGGATAATTTATACGCTTTTTGGCATTATTTTTAGTATGTTTTTAGTAGGATCTAGTTACTTTTATGGATATTTTTATTAGTTTTTATGTTAAATTTATATTTCTGGACTTTACTATGAGTTTTTGTGTTTTTCTGTGATTTCAGATATTTTCTGGCTGAAATTGAGGGACTTGAGCAAAAAATCAGATTCAGAGGTTGAAGAAGGACTGCTGATACTGTTGGATTCTGACCTCCCTGCGCTCAAAGTGGATTTTCTGGAGTTACAGAACTCAAAATGGCGTGCTTCCAATTGCGTTGGAAAGTAGACATCCAGAGCTTTCCAGCAATATATAATAGTCCATACTTTGAATAAGGATTGACGACGCAAAAGGGCGTTGAACGCCAGTTCTACGCTGCAGTCTGGAGTTAAACGCCAGAAACACGTCACGAACCAGAGTTGAACGCCAAAAACACGTTACAACTTGGCGTTCAACTCCAGAAAGAGCCTCTGCACGTGTAACATTCAAGCTCAGCCCAAGCACACACCAAGTGGGCCCCAGAAGTGGACTTATGCATCAATTACTTATTTCTGTAAACCCTAGTAGCTAGTTTAGTATAAATAGGACTTTTTACTATTGTATCCTCATCTGATGATCTTTGGAACTTTTTTCCTTAGACATGGGGGCTGGCCATTCGGCCATGCCTGGACCATTATCACTTATGTATTTTCAACGGTAGAGTTTTTACACTCCATAGATTAAGGTGTGGAGCTCTGCTGTTCCTCATGATTTAATGCAAAGTACTACTGTTTTTCTATTCAACTCAACTTATTCCGCTTCTAAGATATCCATTCGTTCCCAAGAACATGATGAATGTGATGATTATGTGACGCTCATCATCATTCTCACTTATGAACGCGTGCCTGACAAACACTTCCGTTCTACATGCAAACAAGGCAGAATGAGTATCTCTTAGATATCTAATACAGAGGACCGAGTCCGAGTTATTAGTATCTTCGTGGTATAAGTTAGAACCCATGGATGGCCATTCCTGAGATCCGAAAAGTCTAAACCTTGTCTGTGGTATTCCGAGTAGGATCTGGGAAGGGATGGCTGTAACGAACTTCAAACTCGCGAGTGCTGGGCGTAGTGACAGATGCAAAAGGAAGGTGAATCCTATTCCAGTATGATCGAGAACCTCAGATGATTAGCCATGCCGTGACAGAGCATTTGGACCTTTTTCACAAGAGGATGGGATGTAGCCTTTGACAACGGTGATGCCCTTACAGAAAGCTTGCCATGGAAAGGAGTAAGACTGATTGGATGAAGACAGCGGGAAAGCAGAGAGTCAGAGGAACGAAAGCATCTCTATACGCTTATCTGAAATTCTCACCAATGATTTACATAAGTATTTTTATCTTTATTTTCTGTTTATTTATTATTATTATTCGAAAATACTATAACCATTTGATATCCGCCTGACTGAGATTTATAAGGTGACCATAGCTTGCTTCATACCGACAATCTCCGTGGGATCGACCCTTACTCACGTAAGGTTTTATTACTTGAACGACCCAGTGCACTTGCTGGTTAGTTGTGCGAAGTTGTGAAGTTATATCTGGACTATGGTATTGTGCACCAGTTTTTGGAGCCATTGCCAGAGAGAGAACGAACAACAAATTTTACAACCTCAGAGTAACAATTTCGCATGTATCAAGTTTTTGGCGCCGTTTCCGGGGATTGTTCGAGTTTAGACAACTGACGGTTCATCTTGTTGCTCAGATTAGGTAATTTTCTTTTTGTTTTATTTTCAAAAATTTTTCAAAAATCTTTCAAAAATTTCTCATCTGTTTTCGAAAATTATTCTAAAATTTTTTAAGAATGAATTCTAGTGTTTCATGAAGCATTTTGAAGCCTGACTGGCTGTAAAGCCATGTCTAAATTCATTTGGACTGGGGCTTCCAACCCAACATTATCAAGAGCAAGCTAGTTGTTGCTAATCCACCTGCTGCTGTTCCTGATCCACCTGATTTACATGCTAAAGCTTAACTGGCTATTAAGCCATGTCTAACCCTCAGATTGGAGCTTTAGACTAAGAGTGCAAGATTCCTGGAATTCATATAAAAAAATTTGGAATCCTTATTTTTCTTTTTTTCAAATTAATTTTCGAAAAAATCCAAAAAAGAATATATTTCATGTTTCTTGTTTGAGTCTTGAGTCAATTTTAAGTTTGGTGTCAATTGCATGTTTTAAAGTTTGCATAAAATTTTCGAAAAATTCATGCATTCATAGTGTTCTTCATGATCTTCAAGTTGTTCTTGGTAAGTCTTCTTGTTTGATCTTGATGTTTTCTTGTTTTGTGTCTTTTCTTGTTTTTCATGTGCATTTTTGCATTCATAGTGTCTGAACATGAAAGATTTCTAAGTTTGGTGTCTTGCATGTTTTCTTTGCATATAAAATTTTTCAAAAATATGTTCTTGGTGTTCATCATGATCTTCAAAGTGTTCTTGGTGTTCATCTTGACATTCATAGCATTCTTGCATGCATTCATTGTTTTGATCTAAAATTTCCATCCATTGAACATTTTTAGTGTTTTTCTCTCTCATCATTAAAAATTCAAAAATCAAAAAAATATCTTTCCTTTTTTCTCTCATAAATTTCGAAAATTTGATTGACTTTTTCAAAAAAAAATTTTAAAATCTAGTTGTTTCTTATGAGTCAAATCAAATTTTCAATTTGAAAATCTTATCTTTTTCAAAATCTTTTTCAAAAATCATATCTTTTTCACTTTTCTTATTTATTTTCGAAAATTTTAAAAATATTTTTCAAAAATCTTTTTCTTAAATTTATATCATAATTTTCGAAAATATCATCAACAATTAATGTTTTGATTCAAAAATTTCAAGTTTGCTACTTGCTTGTTAAGAAAGATTCAAACTTTAAGTTCTAGAATCATATCTTGTGATTTCTTGTGAATCAAGTCATTAATTGTGATTTTAAAAATCAAATCTTTTTCAAAACTAATTCAAATCATATCTTCCTATCATATCTTTTTTTTAAATCTTATCTTTTTCAAAAATTTGATTTTTTAGATATCTTTTCTAACTTTTTATCTTCTTATATTTTAAAAATTGATTTTCAAAATTTGTTTCAACTAACTAATTGACTTTTTGTTTGCTTCTTATCTTTTTCAAAACTACCTAACTAACTCTCTCCCTCTAATTTTCGAAAATCTCTTCCCCATTTTTCAAAAATAATTTTCGAAAATCCTCTTTCTCTCATCTCCTTCTATTTATTTATTCATCTACTAACACTTCATCTCACCCAAATTCGAACCCCTCTTCCATCTGTGTTTGAATTTTCTCTTCTTCCCTTCTTTATATTACATTCTTTTCTTCTTCTACTCACAAAGGGGAACCTCTATACCTGGGTAAAAAGGATCCCTATTATTATTTTCCTGTTCCCTTCTCTTTCATATGAGCAGGAGCAAGGACAAGAACATTCTTGTTGAAGCAGACCCTGAACCTGAAAGGACTCTGAAGAGGAAACTAAGAGAAGCTAAATTACAACAATCCAGCAAGCACCTTTCAGAAATTTTCGAACAGAAAGAGGAGATGGCAGCCGAAAATAATAATAATGCAAGGAAGATGCTTGGTGACTTTACTGCACCTAATTCCAATTTACATGGAAGAAGCATCTCCATCCCTACCATTGGAGCAAACAATTTTGAGCTTAAGCCTCAACTAGTTTCTCTGATGCAACAAAACTGCAAGTTTCATGGACTTCCATCTGAAGATCCTTTTCAGTTCTTAACTGAATTCTTGCAGATATGTGATACTGTTAAGACTAATGGAGTAGATCCTGAAGTCTACAGGCTCATGCTTTTCCCATTTGCTGTAAGAGACAGAGCTAGAATCTGGTTGGACTCTCAACCTAAGGATAGCCTGAACTCTTGGGATAAGCTGGTCATGGCTTTCTTATCCAAGTTCTTTCCTCCTCAGAAGCTTAGTAAGCTTAGAGTGGATGTTCAAACCTTCAAACAAAAAGAAGGTGAATCCCTCTATGAAGCTTGGGAGAGATACAAGCAACTGACCAAAAAATGTCCTTCTGACATGCTTTCAGAATGGACCATCCTGGATATATTCTATGATGGTCTGTCTGAATTAGCTAAGATGTCATTGGATACCTCTGTAGGTGGATCCATTCACCTAAAGAAAATGCCTGCAGAAGCTCAGGAACTCATTGACATGGTTGCTAACAACCAATTTATGTACACTTCTGAGAGGAATCCTGTAAGTAATGGGACGCCTCAAAAGAAGGGAGTTCTTGAAATTGATACTCTGAATGCTATATTGGCTCAGAATAAAATATTGACTCAGCAAGTCAATATGATTTCTCAGAGTCTGAATGGAATGCAAGCTGCATCCAACAGTACTCAAGAGGCATCTTCTGAAGAAGAAGCTTATGATCCTGAGAACCCTACAATAGCAGAGGTGAATTACATGGGTGAACCATATGGAAACACCTATAATCCCTCATGGAGAAATCACCCAAATTTCTCATGGAAGGATCAACAAAAGCCTCACCAAGGCTTTAATAATGGTGGAAGAAACAGGTTCAGCAATAGCAAGCCTTTTTCATCATCCACTCAGCAACAGACAGAGAACTCTGAACAAAATACCTCTAATTTAGCAAATTTAGTCTCTGATCTATCTAAGGCCACTCTGAGTTTCATGAATGAAACAAGATCCTCAATTAGAAATTTAGAGGCAAAAGTGGGCCAGCTGAGTAAGAAGATCACTGAAACCCCTCTTAGTGCTCTCCCAAGCAATACAAAAAAAAATCTAAAAGGAGAGTGCAAGGCCATTGACATAGTCAACATGGCTGAACCTAGAGAGGAAGGGGAGGACGTGAATCCCAAGGAGGAAGACCTCCTGGGACGTCCAGTGATCAATAAGGAGTTTCCCTCTGAGGAACTAAAGGAATCTGAGACTCATCTAGAGACCATAGAGATTCCATTGAACCTCCTTATGCCCTTCATGAGCTCTGATGAGTATTCTTCTTCTGAAGAGAATGAGGATGTTACTGAAGATCAAGTTGCCAAGTACCTTAGTGCAATCATGAAGCTGAATGCCAATTTATTTGGTAATGAGACTTGGGGAGATGAACCTCCCCTGTTCACCAATGAACTGAATGCATTGGATCAACTGAGATTGCCTCAGAAGAAACAGGATCCTGGAAAGTTCCTAATACCTTGTACCATAGGCACCATGACCTTTGAGAAGGCTCTATGTGACCTGGGATCAGGAATAAACCTCATGCTACTCTCTGTAATGGAGAAACTTGGAATCTTTGAGGTGCAAGCTGCTAAAATCTCATTAGAGATGGCAGACAATTCCAGAAAATAGGCTTATGGACAAGTAGAGGACATGTTAGTAAAGGTTGAAGGCCTTTACATCCATGCTGATTTCATAATCCTAGATACTGGGAAGGATGAGGATGAATCCATTATCCTTGGAAGACCCTTCCTAGCCACAGCAAGAGCTGTGATTGATGTTAACAGAGGTGAACTAGTCCCTCAATTGAATGAGGACTCCCTTGAGTTTAAAACTCAAGGACATCCTTCTGTAAACATGGAAAAGAGGCACAGTAAGCTTCTCTCAAAACAGAGTCAACCAGAGCCCCCACAGTCAAACTCTAAGTTTGGTGTTGGGAGGCCACAACCAAACTCTAAGTTTGGTATTGAACTCCCATATCCAAACTCTAAGTTTGGTATTGGGAAGTCTCAACAATGTTCTGAACATCTGTGAGGCTCTATGAGAGTCCACTATCAAGCTATTGACATTAAAGAAGCGCTTGTTGGGAGGCAACCCAATTTTTATTTATCTAATTTTAATTTATTTTTATTGTTATTTCATGTTTTATTAGGTTCATGATCATGTGGAGTCACAAAATAAATCAAAAAATTAAAAACAAAATCAAAAACAACAGAAGAAAAATCACACCCTGGAGGAGGATCTTACTGGCGTTTAAACGCCAGTAAAGAGCATCTGGCTGGCATTCAACGCCAGAACAGAGCATGGATCTGGCGTTGAACACCAGAAACAAGCAGCATCCTGGCGTTCAGACGCCAGAAATGCACACTGAGGAAGAGCTGGCGCTGAACGCCAGAAACAAGCATCTGGCTGGCGTTCAACGCCAGAAACATGCTGCATCTGGGAGCTGAACGCCCAGAACAAGCATCAGTTCGGCGTTTAAATGCCAGAATTGCATGCAAAGGCATTTTACATGCCTAATTGGTGCAGGGATGTAAATCCTTGACACCTCAAGATCTGTGGACCTCACAGGATCATCTCAGGATCTGTGAACCCCACAGGATCCCCACCTTCCCTCCTCATAATCCTAGTTTTTTCCACATCTTCTTCTTCATCTATTCTTTCTTCTTTTGCTCGAGGGAGAGCAACATTTTAAGTTTTGTGTTGTAAAAGCATAGCTTTTTTTTAAAGGGAAAACAAAAGCTTCCATCAAGGATCTATAGCTCAGTGGTAGAACATTTGACTGCAAATCAAGAGATCCCTGAGATACCTCAAGGGATACATTTACCTCCACACAATTATTGGGAGCAACTAAGGATAGGAGCACCAAGAGCACTCCATCATCCTTCATGAAATTAGAGAAGATCAAAGAGTAATGAGGGAGGAGCAACAAAGACAAAGAAGAGACATAGAAGATCTCAAGGACATCATTGGTTCCTCAAGAAGGAAGCGCCATCATCACTAAGGTGGACTCATTCCTTGTTCTTAAATTATCTGTTTTTCATTTTCTTTATGTTAAATGTTTATCTATGTTTGTGTCTTTATTACATGATCATTAGTGTCTAAGTGTCTATGCATTAAAGTAGTGAATATGAATCCATCACCTCTCTTAAATGAAAAATGTTTTTAATTCAAAAGAATAAGAAGTACATGAGTTTCGAATTCATCCTTGAACTTAGTTTAATTATATTGATGTGGTGACAATACTTTTTGTTTTCTGAATGAATGCTTGAACAGTGCATATGTCTTTTGAAGTTGTTGTTTATGAATGTTAAATATGTTGGCTCTTGAAAGAATCATGAACAGGAGACATGTTATTTGATAATCTGAAAAATCATAAAAATGATTCTTGAAGCAAGAAAAAGCAGTGAATACAAAAGCTTGCAGAAAAAAAATAGAAAAAGAAAAAACAAGCAGAAAAAGCCAAAAGCTCTTAAAACCAAGAGGCAGGAGCAAAAAGCCAATAACCCTTAAAATCAAAAGGCAAGGGTAAATAAAAAGGATCCCAAGGCTTTGAGCATCAGTGGATAGGAGGGCCTAAAGGAATAAAATCCCGGCCTAAGCGGCTAAACCAAGCTGTCCCTAACCATGTGCTTGTGGCGTGAAGGTGTCAAGTGAAAACTTGAGACTGAGCGGTTAAAGTCAAGATCCAAAGCAAAAGAAGAGTGTGCTTAAGAACCCTGGACACCTCTAATTGGGGACTTTAGCAAAGCTGAGTCACAATCTGAAAAGGTTCACCCAATTATGTGTCTGTAGCATTTATGTATCCGGTGGTAATACTGGAAAACAAAGTGCTTAGGGCCACGGCCAAGACTCATAAAGTAGCTGTGTTCAAGAATCATCATACTGAACTAGGAGAATCAATAACACTATCTGAACTCCGAGTTCCTATAGATGCCAATCATTCTGAACCTCAATGGATAAAGTGAGATGCCAAAACTATTCAAGAGGCAAAAAGCTACAAGTCCCGCTCATCTGATTGGAGCTATGTTTCATTGATAGTTTAGAATTTATAGTATATTCTCTTCTTTTTATCCTATTTGATTTTCAGTTGCTTGGGGACAAGCAACAATTTAAGTTTGGTGTTGTGATGAGCGGATAATTTATACGCTTTTTGGCATTGTTTTTAGTATGTTTTTAGTATGATCTAGTTACTTTTAGGGATGTTTTTATTAGTTTTTATGTTAAATTCACATTTCTGGACTTTACTATGAGTTTGTGTATTTTTCTGTGATTTCAGGTATTTTCTAGCTGAAATTGAGGGACTTGAGCAAAAAATCAGATTCAGAGGTTGAAGAAGGACTGCTGATGTTGTTGGATTCTGACCTCCCTGCACTCAAAGTGGATTTTCTGGAGCTACAGAACTCAAAATGGCGCGCTTCCAATTGCGTTGGAAAGTAGACATCCAGGGCTTTCTAGAAATATATAATAGTCCATACTTTGAATAAGGATTGACGACGCAAAAGGGCGTTGAACGCCAGTTCTACGCTGCAGTCTGGAGTTAAACGCCAGAAACACGTCACGAACCAGAGTTGAATGCCAAAAACACGTTACAACTTGGCGTTCAACTCCAGAAAGAGCCTCTGCACGTGTAACATTCAAGCTCAGCCCAAACACACACCAAGTGGGCCCCAAAAGTGGACTTATGCATCAATTACTTACTTCTGTAAACCCTAGTAGCTAGTTTAGTATAAATAGGACTTTTTGCTATTGTATTTTCATCTGATGATCTTTGGAACGTTTTTCCTTAGACATGGGGGCTGGCCATTTGGCCATTCCTGGACCATTATCACTTATGTATTTTCAACGGTAGAGTTTCTACACTCCATAGATTAAGGTGTGGAGCTCTGCTGTTCCTCATGATTTAATGCAAAGTACTACTGTTTTTCTATTCAACTCAACTTATTCCGCTTCTAAGATATCCATTCGTTCCCAAGAACATGATTAATGTGATGATTATGTGACACTCATCATCATTCTCACTTATGAACGCGTGCCTGACAAACACTTCCGTTCTACATGCAAACAAGGCAGAATGAGTATCTCTTAGATATCTAATACAGAGGACCGAGTCCGAGTTATTAGTGTCTTCGTGGTATAAGTTAGAACCCATGGATGGCCATTCCTGAGATCCGGAAAGTCTAAACCTTGTCTGTGGTATTCCGAGTAGGATCTGGGAAGGGATGGCTGTAACGAACTTCAAACTCGCGAGTGCTGGGCGTAGTGACAGATGCAAAAGGAGGGTGAATCCTATTCCAGTATGATCGAGAACCTCAGATGATTAGTCGTGCCGTGACAAAGCATTTGGACCTTTTTCACAAGAGGATGGGATGTAGCCATTGACAACGGTGATGCCCTTACAGAAAGCTTGCCATGGAAAGGAGTAAGACTGATTGGATGAAGACAGCGGGAAAGTAGAGAGTCAGAGGAACGAAAGCATCTCTATACGCTTATCTGAAATTCTCACCAATGATTTACATAAGTATTTTTATCTTTATTTTCTATTTATTTATTATTATTATTCGAAAATACTATAACCATTTGATATCCGCCTGACTGAGATTTACAAGGTGACCATAGCTTGCTTCATATCGACAATCTCCGTGGGATCGACCCTTACTCACGTAAGGTTTTATTACTTGGACGACCCAGTGCACTTGCTGGTTAGTTGTGCGAAGTTGTGAAGTTATGTCTGGACTATGGTATTGTGCACCAGTTTTTGGAGCCATTGCCAGGGAGAGAACGAACAACAAATTTTACAACCTCAGAGTAACAATTTCGCATGTATCAGTGACGAAGACAGTTCCACCAGAGTTTCAAAGGATTGGAGGAATGGGAGAACTTGTGAATGGTTAAGTCAGAAATTGGGTTAGAACCTAAGCGCCCTAGAGAGATTACCCTGTTATGATTTTAAAATTATAATTTTAAGTGTTAACCCTGAGTGTCGGAGTTCTAGGATCGCCTCTGGCTTTTTCAGGACCTTATATATTATGTTTGTGGGCACCATTACTATGATGAGAACCCCTGATTCTCATTCAATACATATGTTGTTATTTTCAGATGCAGGTCGAGAGGCACCTCGCTGAGCGTCTGGAGTTTCTTTTGCAGGCAAATTCGGGTTTATGTTATTATATATATATATATATATATATATATATATATATATATATATATATATATATATATGTATGTATTTATTTTTCTTTGTACGTAAGTGTCTGTACGTGAGCGTTGCGCTTTTCTTTTCACGCTTTTGCTTAAACCAACTTTCAAGGCTCCTCGAATATTATATTATTTCAATTATATTATTATTACTATATATATTTTTAATTTTAGAGGTCGTAATACCACACCATCTCTGTTTTATGGCTTAAGCGTAAAGCTCTGTGTAGTAGGGTGTTACACGTACACATCCTTCATGCGTACGAATGACTGTCAGCACGTGATTTACTTAAGTAAACACGTGGGTTGCGATTTTAGGACCCTTTTGGGCCCAATCCAACTCATTTCTGAAGTATTTGATGCAATTCTCAAGGAGGATCAAGGGAGGAGTAATTAGTGTAGTTTAGGAACATATTTTAGGATAGAATTCTAGAGAGAGAAGCTCTCTCTTCTTTCTTAAAATTAGAGTTTTAAGTTTATTTTTTCCCTTAGTTTAGGTTTTAATTCTTGTTTTGATTTAGTTTTATCTACTTGTTATTGTTCTAGCATCTTAATTATTGTAGTTTTACTTGCTATTTCCTTTATTTTGTTACTATCATGTTTATGAACTTTGTTGAATTTTGATTTCCTTTAATGCAATTTATGTTTTCATCTTTTTATTGCTCCTTTTAATTGTTATTGCTTTTTTACATTTGGTAGTTGTACATTTCATTATTCTTGTAAATTTATCATATTTTACTTTTACGCCTTCTAAGTGTTTATGAAAATGCTTCTCTTAGTTCTAGGATAGATTTTTACACTCTTAGCTTGGAATTAAGTAATTGAGGTGACCTTGAGTCACTAATACCCAAATTTATTAATCTCGTTTTCATTAATGAGTAAGACCTATGGATTGAGATTGATTAAGCCCTGTTGACTTATTTCACCATTAGAGATTGACTAATTAGGTTTGCTCTTGTAATTCTCATATCGTGGTTAGTGACATGAGAGTTATTGATGTCCAATATTGATTGGTAATTTAGGGTTGTTAGTTGTTCTTGTATCCATTGACGAGTAAGACCTATGGATTAAGACTAACTATGCCTATTTGATTTTTTTTCGATGTTGGGAATGATGAAATGGGATTAACTCTAGGTAATCGCCATGTTTGTGGTCAACGACTTGGTTAGGAAGCTTTGATTCTCAATTCTTACTAGAAGTGTCTTTTAGCATTTATATCCCTTTAGTTGTTAGCTTTACTTTCTTACAATTTAATTTTTTGCCTTTTTGTCTTCAAAATCCCTGTTTTCTTATAACCGATAATATGCGCACCTCACTGCAATTCTTTTGAGAGACAAATCGAGATCTAATACTCTTTGTTTTTATTGGTTTGTATTCGTGATAAACAAATTAAAGTTTGATTCGAGTGATTTGTTGGTTTGGAACTATACTTGCAACGTGATTCTTTTTGAGAAATTCTAAACTGACATTTGGCCCACATCAGTACTTGTAGCCGCATTCTTCTTAGAACAATCCTCTACCACACGGCTCTTGTTTACTAACTCTATAAAGCTCTTGACCTCAAGAGGCACCACAGCTCGCATAATATCATCCCTCAAACCATTTTGACACTTCATGCACTTCCATTCTTTATACCCTTTAGGGGAACCCTGACAAACCCTAGAAAAGCGGCACAACTCTTCAAACTTGCTCGTATAAGCAGCCACCGTCATGGATCCTTGTCTCAGTTGTAGTAGCTCCAACTCCTTAGCTTGTCTTACAGACTTCGAAAAGTACTTCTTGTATAGTTTCTCTCTGAACACTTCCCAGGTGATCGTCTCATCCCCATTTCCTTGCTGCAGTAGACGATGAGCTCCTTGCCACTAGTGTTGCGCTTCTCCAGCCAGCTGATAAGCAGCAATTAAACCAGCTAACCATCAGATACATGTTGTGCTTGCAATGCCCTTTCCATCGATTGGAACAAATTATCGGCTTTAGTCGGATTAGTTGAACCCTTGAAGATTAGGGGGATTGACCTTCAGAAAAGTTGCCAAAGTCATCAGACCTCCATCAGCTTGATGGTTTCCCAGTCCATTACCATTCGCATTCATCTTTTTTATAGCCTAGTTCGTAGCTGCAGCACTTGCTTGCATCGTGTTGACGAGATTGGTTATAGCCGCTAAGAACTCGGCCTGATTGCCAGAAGGAGCGGGTTTCTCATTTTCTCTCCGTCCTCGTCTACGAGTTGTCATTCGGGTCCTGTCCACACCAAGCAAGCGATATCAAGGTGATCAGCCTCAATATCTCAAGTTAAGTACTTCAAATTCTCAAAGGTATACTCATGAACTTCATGCTAAAGATATCAATTAGAAACCCTAAATAGTACAGGCACAAACTCAAAGTATGCATTGAATCATAAGCAGTTTATCCCTCAGGCTCACGGGGACAAACTGCTCTGATACTATAATGTAACACCCTACCATTCAAATCTTTATGATCAAGTCACACACACACACACACACACACACACACACACACACACACACACACACACACAAATATATAGAAGAAATTATTAAACGAAAAGTTTGAAAATAAAATAAAGAAAATCACAAGCGCAAACACACACGTATCGAATATAGCG
The DNA here is from genome assembly GCF_003086295.3 of Arachis hypogaea. NCBI lineage: Eukaryota > Viridiplantae > Streptophyta > Magnoliopsida > Fabales > Fabaceae > Arachis > Arachis hypogaea. The sequence continues at coordinate 124,684,267 of NC_092054.1, read as the reverse complement.
CGTTCGGAAAAACAGGGTAAAATAAAAACTTAAAGGAAGAATAGAGTAAAGATAGAATTTATATATGTATAATAGGCACTAGTCACGACCTGTGAAGTTTAGGTCAGTTAGGGTTACAACAACAAAAACAGTTGATAACAGCCAAACCCGATATGTCTGGTAGCTAACTCTGGATAGTCCACGTATGCGCACATCTCTCAAGAGGGATTCACATCTCTTGGAGGAATAATATTCAGAAAGGTCTAAATTCCGGCCACATCTTGCGACGGAGGGTCAACATCTGGGAGCAAGCGGGATAAAATCACCATTCTTGTATCTACCTCAGAAGATCAAATACAAACTGGGAGCAAGCGGGACAAAGCCACCATCCTTGCATCTATACCAGAATCTTAAACCATAACTCGGAGCAAGTGGAATAATGCCACTGCATCTTCCTAGACAGGTATATTTCAATCTGAGGTCAATTTCATAATTCATTATCAAATTCCCCTCAATCTCATTTCAATTCATTCAAAATCATAATTAAAATTAATCATCATCATCCTTCATTATCATAATCATCCTCAATCAAAATAAATCATCATTTCTCATTACATTCAATCCATCTTTCTTTACTTCATTGTCTCCGCTCATTAGGTCTCATTCTTAACTCCTCTACCCCTCTATTACACTGGCTTTAGACTCATAACAAGGTTTACAGAGGTTTAGAAGACTAGAAGAATGGTTGAGAACTTAAAAATTTATTTTCAGCAAACAGGGTGGTCATTCGTACACATATCTTCCGCGTACGCGAGGATACTGGACAAAAAAGCTTGCCCGCGTCGCGTGACACTGTCACATACGCGAGAGTACTGACAGAACCATTTAATATTTTGGTAATATTGTATGAGTAATACATTTATTATTAATACTAGTACCTAGTCAAGCATCTAATATCCGTTAAATCACATTTTTATTGATTAATTTTTTATATGATACAAAAAAATTATAACTCAATAGCTAAAAAAATTATAAGAAATATAAATCAAATGAATTAATTTAGAACTTTTACTATTTTTTATTTTGGTATTTGAATTGTCACAAAAATTACGCGAGGGACAAAAAATTTGTGAGAAAAATAAAAATTCAAATCAAAGAACTACAATTCTCTTTATATGTCGGTATAAATGTGGTAAGATAAAATAATATATTTTTTCTATTAAGTAAATATTTCAAATAATTTTTCAATATTTAATTATAAAATTGATATTTTATAATATTATGGTAAAATTTCTTTTCGATAAAAATAATATTATATGTATAAACAAAATTAAATTAAACAAAAGAATAAAAAGTAAATAAATGATATATATTATAAAAAATATTAAATACTACTAATAATCTCATTTTAAAAAGTTAAGCTTGACTTTATATAATTAAATAATTAGAGAATTATTAGTTATTATTTGTTTTAAATTTATATGACATAATAATCTTTATCATTGTATTAGTATCTAATAATATATATATTTTTTACACATAGTTTGTTTTGGAAGTGTGGGGCAAATAAATTATTACAATAAGAGCAATTATCTATACATATATACTTGTTATTGATTTTTTAAAAACTCAATAAGGATAATTGCCCCCCACATAACTACATAAAGGTCCTTGGTTACTTATAGTGTTAGAGTTTAACTACAAGAAATCCGGCAGATAGCGGCAGACATTTAGCAGCGGTTAGCACGATGGATTTAGAAGAGGCTGCTAAAAGCGTAATATTTTGCAGCGGTTTTGCTTTAACCGCCGCAAAATGTCGCCTGGAAAAATATGTTTGATGAGCTTTTTGCAGCGGTTTTCTCTCAACCGCTGCAATATATTTTTAAGTTGAAATTTCTTGTTTAAACATTGCCTTCTTAAGTTTATTCAGGTTCTCGCTAATATTTTTTTTTAAAAAAAACATGTTTCAAACACTGCAACTTAATGCAGTAAAAAAATTTTCAATTTTGTGTTACATAAAAAATAATTCATTAATTAAAAAATATTATAAATCAATAACAAAAAACAAATTTACGAATCAAGTTTTCTCTTATACTATCAGCGCATTTTAAGTTTGTATTCAAGCATAAATGATAACAAAAAAATCAAGTGAACATCTGAATTCATAAAGTCAAAACAAAGTTCAATATAGCATAAAAATCAGAATTAATAAAGTAGACAAACAAGTATTGAGTCAAAAAAATATCACACCACAGTCTATATTATTATGACAAACTAAAAGGTGGATAAAATAAATCAGAAGTTAAAAAAATATCTAAATTCTTACCAATCTTTTTGATAATTTTGAAAGATACTGAAATGTAACTCTGAAAGATGTCTAGAAAAACGAAAGGGTTAGTTACTTAAAAATACGCTTCATCAAAATTTATCTATACAATTAGTACATTTCCATAATAGTTTGAATAACATTTGAAATTTAGTAACACTCTAATTATTAAAAATCTGAATAATTTATCATTAATTTAATATTTCACAAACAAAATCAAAATCCAAAACAAATCCAAAATGGTCAACGACATCAGATATCTATTAAAAATAAATCATTGTCACTTGTATCATAGGACAACAATAATCGTAAAAATCTTTTACAAAACGAAATTACTCTTGTTTAACTTAACAAAGATTAAATTACTTATTAATATTTTTAAATCGTAAAGAAATTTAGTAATGTGAACTTGTGAAGTCCATATCTTAAATACAACATAATAAGTAGTCCAAATTAACGAAATAGTCATGCGTGTAAAAAAATATTAAGCAGAAACAATTTTTTAAACGAGATTCATGAATTCGAAATATGAATAGATGCATATGGTAGAATGAACAAGTATTCACAATTGATAAGGTGATACCTGGATGAATGGTAAATGTGAAAAAAAATAAGAGAAATTTATAAGCACTGATAGCCCATCATATAAAAGAAGAAGAAGACTATCTAGTATGACAATGTTGGTGATTATACGAGAGAGTGCAGATAATTATATAGACTTTTAAGCCAAAAAAATATAACTAACCAGATATCTTTTTTGAAATTTAAATTACAAAAACGTGTTATAAATTTTGGATAAATTTAATCTTATTTTTTAAACATAAGATAATGTAACTTTTAGAATTAATTTTTAAAAAGGAATTAATAATTCATTTGAGAAAACAGGAAGGTAAAATCAAATAATGGCCTAATCAGCGAATTATCTGGTAGAGAATAATATGATAGTAATTAAAAATGTTATCTACTTTTTAGGGGTTAGTTTCACCCACCTCTTTGACCACAGCGCTTCCTTCCCCCAAAAATGCGTAAACCGTATTCCAACTTAAACTAAGCTAACAAAACCTGCTAAACAGCTAAACCTAGCATAAGAGCTCCAACCCTCTTCCTCTTTCAAATCCACATTCACCGCCTGACCACCAGCATTTGTCGTCGCCGCCTGCACCAGTGATCATTGGCCATTGTTACATCTACCCCTATTTGTCGCTTGGTCTTCCTGTATCTGTTGGCGTCGCACCCTCGGTCATATTCGCCAATGCAGTCTCCATTGGCATCAATCTAAGGTCACTCATCCAAGAACAAAAGTAAGTATATGAAACCTCTCCTTCACCGGGCACATGCATTTCTTCCTGTAGCTTCCTCCTTTAATGTTGCTGCTTCAGCTTTAGTTATTTCTATTTACGTGACCGAATAATAAGCTTATGTTGGATCAAGTTTTGTTTTTTTTTTTTTATGTTTAACACAATCTATTTTTCCCATCTAATAACATGTACACCCAGAGTTGCCAGATACATTAGATTTCTGTTTATGCATCTCCTCAGTACTTGATATTGGAATATTAAAATTTGGGCACTACTTGTTGTATTCTATAAATTTTTTCTGTGGTTTTATTTGCGGTTTGGTTTTCCTTTCTACTAATGTATTTGTTAGCCTTTTCTTAGTTCAGTGCGCTTAGTCAAGCTTATTTTGAATAACCCCTGATTGTTGCCAACAGGGGAAAAAAAGGAACTAACTTTGAATAAACATTCTCAGAAGCTATATTTTTGCTTACATATGTTAATACATAATGAAAAATCTGCATATATATATATATAAGTGAACTGTTTTGTCTATATACACCCACCACTTCGAACTCATTTAATTCCTAAAGGATCTATATACACGTTCTTGCAAATGCACTTAATAATGAGTGAACTGTTTTGTCTATGGATTATTAATATGTATGTATATGGACATGGTTCTTTAAGGAAGTGCTATGCTGCAATATTCATTTGTCCCTGTCCTTCCATAGACATGGGTCTTTATTGATTTTTGTTTATCCACCGATCCTTTGTGATGCAAATGAAACCTTTTTTTTGTCTTTGTTGCTAATATGGGCCATGTATTTCTAATCTTTAATTATACTAATACATGGTCCGTGTTTGATTACTTACAAGTGACTAAACTCAACACTACTCAGTAAACTAAATTTATTGCAAGTACGAATAAAAGATGTAGATTCGGTTTCTTTTAATTTTCCAAAATTGCACATACTACAAAGAGCAACATTTTTAGTAAGTTGATAAATTGTAAGAATCTCAATAAAATTACTGATTTTCAATCTTTATAGGTAAAATTACTTATTCTTTTAATTTTATTAAGTATTTTTAAATAACTTAGTCAACATTAATATTTGTCTAATTTCATTTCAGGTTCTGTTTTTAGTATTTGATTACTTCAAAAAATCTTACAACAAATAAATATCTTTCAAAAAAGTTCTTCAATCAGATAACGGTACAGAAGCATAGGTTCCTTAGTAAAAGAGAAAACTTAGCTTATAATTTGCATTTTTTTTTAAAAAATATGTGTGTAACAACTGTCTGTTGGTGAAGGTTTGAGTGTTTTGTACTCTTGATTTTATATTTTGTCCATCTCTTACTAATTGTCTAATGACCTTATGCAGTTTAAAAGATTAATCAAATGCCTAGGAAATTTCGGTACACCGCTAGTAGTGCAGCCCGTACTGTTGCTGCCCCTGAGAATCAAACCCAAGCTACTCTGGTGAGTTAAGCAATGATGGCCTGAGCATCCTAAAGTTCAATTGCATTTTAGGATAGATTTTTATTCAATTTAATTTGTGGGTATACTAAAAAAGGTTGGTTGATGTACTACCTAATTTGTTTTTGTACACAAGGATGGAACGACGTATGCTGGAGCTAACACTTCAAGTGCACAGCGACGTGCTAGAGCGCCTCTACTTCCACATTCCCGCAACAATACTCGACAATCTCATGCTAATGCTGTGCCGTTTCGACCTCCGTGCAATGAAAGACGATTGGCTCCGTCGAGTGACATGGGTGACATTCGAGCTCCTGCAATGCGCACGAAGAGTTGGGATCGCGATGAAGATGCAGATGTCTATTCAGAAGATGAAGACTATGACCCAGAGGCGGATGAGGTCGAGTCATTCGATGATCATGTCGACGACTTGTTTGCCACGCATGAAGCTGAACATCGAGGCAATGCTAACAGCCAAAAAAAGGACACCAATTTTTGAGAAGTTGATGTCATTGGTATTATTTTTTGCTCGTATTTTAAGGATCGTATTTAAACTTTTTCTTGAATTATAATTCTCTCTGTAACTACAATATTGTACACTTGTTTCCTCCATTAGAAAATGGCGTGATAAAAAAGATGGATCTCACGGTTAATGAGGCATTAGCACTTCCTCCTGGAAGGAAAATCGTACTCCACCATAACAAAGAGATGCAACAAGTTGGTCAATCAGCTGGCCTATTAAGCAGGTTCTTGGAGAGTTTAGGGGCTGATTTTCAACAATTACTAATTTATGAAGAAAGTTGGAGGACAATGAACAAAGCTATTAAGGAGCACGTGTTTGACCAGTTTAAGGTAATTTTAGAATTATTTTTGAATAGCAAGGCTTTACTACTGCTTGAAGTTGGATTTACGTCGATCAACTGTAATTCAATTGTAAAATTTTTCATTTTGTTTCTCTTAAATCGATAGAACAAGGGGAAGATTAATACACACACCCATGAATATCAACCTTGCAAATTAGAGGATAATATGTTATATATATATTTAACTTCTATTTAACCCTCTCTAAATTAGAGGATAATTTACCCCTTATAACATATCTTTACATTATTAACGGAAATAAAATTGATTGACTTATCATAATTATTTTTAACACTTAATCTAACTTAAATTTGGTTAATTTAAGTAATTAATCATAATCTAACTTTTTTGTAAATTATAAAAATTAGTAAAAAATTTAAAATTAATAATGATGTAAGTTACCCATCACTGGACTATTTAATTAGTTCATCCTTTCACATCAAAATCTTAATATATGTGATCTTATGATAAGTTATTTTGCTTAGGACTCATCATATTATTAGTTCATCCCTTCACATTTAATAATAATAATAATAATAATAATAATAATAATAATAATAAAACTTATAAACCTCAACAAATTTATAAAAAAGTTACTAGCGTAGACAAGTATTCCTTAACTAGCTATTATTTTTTTTTCTTTTTGTTAAATCAAATTGTAAAAAAAAAATATAGTAGTTGCATAAGTGGAATCCGTTACCCAAATATTGAAGTTAACATGTCTCTATATAATTAAATTGTAATTCTTGATGAAGATAATTAACAGTTCAAATTTTATAAATTAACATTTCTCCTTTTATTAATTAAATTAACAGTTAATAGAATTTTATATTAACAATTAACTAATATGGGTGTATATTTATTCGTTGGAGTCCACATGTTTCCATACATACTGTCTAGAACTGTACTTGAAAGGGAAAATTGAATTATTATTTTCTTTCCCAATTTTTATGCAAATGCAAGCAAAAAACTAATTTAAATTTGCTTAAATGTGAAAAGAGAATACAAAAATTTCATTACAGACGTGATTGGTTGATGATTTTGTGATTCAGTCCTCAGTATAGTACAAAAGATCTTCATCATGCATCTTATTATGTTATGTGTTGTACAGGTATTAATTTCCTCACATTAAATAGTAAATTTCAATGTCTCTTTACTATTACTGAATCTAAAGCATTCAGATTAGAGAATATGGTTAACATATATTGAATATATGTTATAATAATATGATGAGTGTCATTACCAGCATCCTTTGTTTAATTTGGAAATTAATTGAGCTTGATAGTTCCACTGTTTTGGGTATGAGCGTTTGATTAGATTAACTAACAACCTATTGTAGGTTATATTTGTTATTTTAAACCATGCTTGTATAAGCTAGAACCTACCAGAAAATGCTTAAAACATAATACACCTTTGCAAGTAATTTATGTATAATCAAATTATATGCAGAAATGTAGTTACTTACTTAGAATCTATAAGCTAAGAAATTCAGGATGAATAGTTATATATAAGATTGAAATACATAGAGGAAAAAGATAGCAAATACGTTATACTTACCGTATACCATCCTTAAGAATTATTGAAGTTGTTTTCTGAATTTACATATTAAAGGGAACATCAAGAAGAGTAGTTTAACGATGGTAAAAATTTTCTAAAGGATTGCATCATCCACGTAAAAAAGATTGCAGAAAAAAATAGAAACCAATAAGAGTTAGATTAATGCGGTCATTTTGGAATTCTACACCATGTGTAAGATTAGTAACATTAATTGATTTTGATTTACTTATTATGTGAAATGTTTGTAGCGAGTCTTTCACTATGAGGACGATGGAGGAAGAAGAATAAAGCGGATAATCATACAAAGGATAGGAAGAAACTGGAAGAACACAAGAAATAATTTGTTCCATAAGTTTTATGATAGTAGAAGGACTTTTGAGCAAGATGCCAACCATAAACCATCAGGAATAGATGCAAATCACTGGAAGTGGTTTCTTGAATATCGGTTGAAGGATTCAACAAAGGTAACAAATATTCAATCGGTATTTCATTCTATTCATTTTAAAACTCTCTGAATTATTGCTAGATATGTTATATTTGTTGTGATAGTAGAAAAATTTCTACCCAAAATACATTTACCTTATGTTTTTTTCCTAAAATTGTTCATGGCTATTTCATAGACCTTAAACATATTAAATTATCCCATTCACATTTATGTTCTTGATTTTTTATTTGTAGGAGAAGTGCAGAAAAAATACCGCAAACTGTTCAAAGCAACGTTACACACATACTGGAGGTTCTAAAACATTGGCCAGGAAAAGACACAAAGAAGTAATCAATAACAGTAATTCAATTTTAGATTTTTGCTTAATTTTTTGTAATATAGAGTTTTTGATTAGGTGAATTTCTGCTTCTAATTTGGCTTGAATTTGGAATTTGATGCTACTGAGGATGTTCTTCTGCTTTTGTGCATCTGCTTCTGGGTGTTCTTCTGCGTTTGAGGAAGAAGATGGGTGTTGAGGAAGAAGAGGGGAGGGAGGGAGGGGTATTTTCGTCCGACGGACGATTTTAAAACAAACTTAAACTTTGGGGACCATTTTGTAGCAAAAAAAAAAGTTAGGGACGAAAATTTTCGACCCCTACGTTAGGGACCAAAATCGAACTTAACCCTATTAGTTATTATAAGACTATAAGTTAATGTTTTATGTTTAAAATGCATAAGATTTTAGACTAATACATAATATTGTGTTATTTATATTGATTTAAATATTTGGTGTTATTAGACAATATTAGTATTTATTATGGTTATGCTTTAATTTTAGAGAAGAGTTGGTTCTTGTTATACTTTTCTAAGTGAATTTTACCATGTCAAATAATGGTTGAAATCTTGAAAATTTGGATATTTTCACATGCTAGCTTATAAGAAGGGTATCAAGGTAATGTAATATTAACAGTCCGGTTTTTACCCAGTATAATCGTGGCCCAAAAGTGTATAGGTTTCATCGGGTCTAGGGCGGGTTCGGGTCTAATAAATAGGCCCGTTATATATTTCGGGTCGGGTCTGGGTCACATCAAACCCGGTTTTTACCCGACCCATGCACACCCCTAATTAGAACAACTGATTTTCAGAAGATGGCATTTTGCAGCGGTTACTAACCGCTGCAATCTCCAAGTACTCTAGTTTACTGTTTAGTAGCGGTTAAAACCGCCGCAAAAACATATCGCGGCAAAATACCATCTAGTAGCGGTTATTCCAGTGGTTATCTATTAACCTCTGCTAACCGTTTAGCCGTACGCTATCTTCTAGCGGATTTACAACCGCTGCTATCTCTTCTGTAGCGGTTAAAAACCGCTGCTAACTGGCTAAATAACCGCTGCTATCTGCCGGTTCTCTTGTAGTTATTGATATAGTATGTTAAATGATATTATAATATATACTTAATTGTCTTAATTGGGTATTAATGTGATAAGTTTATGAAATTAGATCAAATCAATAATAAATTAAGAGATTTGAATGTCTCAAGGTCTTCTTAATTTAAAATTGATTTGATCTAATTATATACAGTTATTATGTTAACAGGTAATTAGAACTATTAAGAATATATTATAGTCTGTGTGTTAATAATGAAAATAACAGAAAGACTAATATGATTAATTTAAAATTGTTGAAGTACGAAATTAAAAAATTTTTTGAAAAAAAGAACGAATGACAAATTTAATCATGAGAAATGTTAGGGGGTTATTATAATTGATTGTTTTTGACAATTATTTAATGAATCATTAATTCAATTTTTTTAGTTTAATTTGTTTTAGTTTAGTAATTTTATAATATACTTTATTTTATATTTTAAACATTAATAACTAATTAATGACCAAATTAATAAAAGTTGTCTAGCATTCCTCTGTAACCATTGGACTAAATATTTTTACAGTTATGCTACACATACAAGTCTTTTTGGCTTACAAGTCTTACAACTTGGGCCAAACTCAACAGAAGCTACGCTCACCCACAAAACTGTGTTAACACGTGCATTACGCTTCCAAAGCGCTCCTTCACCATTATGAATGACTCTTCTTCTTCTTCCTCGATGAAAACCACAACTATTATTTTTTCGCATTTCCTCTCCTCCTCCTTTTCTTCCTTCTTCTTCTCCTTTTTTCTTTGTGTTTCTCCTCCTTTTTCTTTGCGTGTTTCATCTTCATCGTCATGTTTCTCCTTCTTCTTCTTTTGATTTTATAACATTATATATTTTTTTCTTCTTTTTTGATTTTTTTCTCCCAAAAAGAATTATGAGAATATGAAATAAGAAGATGAAGAAGAAGAAATAGCAGAAGATGGGGAGGAGGAAGATGAAGAGTTCTGAATTATGCAGAACTTATCAGAATAAAAATACACCCAAATTTGTTGCAAATACAAAAATGAGTTATGCTACGTGTACACTAAAATCAGCCACCAAAGTATACTGGAATACAAATATACATTGAAAATAAATTAAAGCACGCATATATTTATACACAAATACATTGGTGGCTGATTTTAGTGGCTGAAGTGTACAAATAGCATTCTTATACAAAAAAATATTTTCTCTAATGCTACATTTTTTCTTCTTCTTCTTTTTCTTATTTCTTTCTTTCTTTTAGTTAAATGAATGTAAGTTCATTCTCTTCCAAGTAATGTTGGAACATTATATGTTTCTTCTTCTTCTTTGTTTGATTTTTTTATTTTTGTTCTTATTAAGAGAGTAAAACAAGAAGAAACTTGACAAGGTAAATGGTACGCGGAATCGTGATTATACTTTAATTATGTAAAATTCATTGCTCTTTCTTTCCCTGGAAATGGCGCCAAAAACATGATGCCAAGACCATGGTTCACAACTCCGTGTAACTAACCAGCAAGTGCACTGGGTCGTCCAAGTAATACCTTACGTGAGTAAGGGTCGAATCCCACGGAGATTGTCGGTATGAAGCAAGCTATGGTCACCTTGTAAATCTCAGTCAGGTGGATATCAAACAGTAATGGGTTTTCGAATAATAAATAATAGAATAGGGATAGAGGTACTTATGTAAATCATTGGTAGGAATTTCAGATAAGCGAATGGAGATGCTTTTCGTTCCTCTGAACCTCTGCTTTCCTGCTATCTTCATCCAATCAGTCTTACTCCTTTCCATGGCTGGCTTTATGTGATACATCACCACTGTCAATGGCTACTTTTGGTCATCTCTCGGAAAAATGATCCAATACCCTGTCATGGCACGGCTAATCGTCTGAAGGCATCACCCTTGTCAATGGCTTCATCTTATTCTCTCAGTGAAAATGGTCAACGCACCCTGTCACAGCACGGCTATTCATCTGTCGGTTCTCGATCATGCTGGAATAGGATTTACTATCCTTTTGCGTCTGTCACTAACGCCCCGCAATCGCGAGTTTGGAGCTCGTCACAGTCATCCAATCATTGAATCCTACTCGGAATACCATAGACAAGGTTTAGACCTTCCGGATTCTCTTGGATGCCGCCATTATTCTAGCTTACGCCACGAAGATTCTGGTTAGGAGATCTAAGAGATACTCATTCAATCTAATGTAGAACGGAAGTGGTTGTCAGGCACGCGTTCATAGGGAATGATGATGATTGTCACGTTCATCACATTCAGGTTGAAGTGCGAATAAATATCTTAGAAGCGAAATAAGATGAATTGAATAGAAAACAGTAGTACTTTGCATTAATCTTTGAGGAACAGCAGAGCTCCACACCTTAATCTATGGAGTGTAGAAACTCTACCGTTAAAAATACATAAGTGAAAGTCCAGGCATGGCCGAGATGGCCAGCCCTCAAAACGTGATCACAGGATCAAATACAATCCAGGATTCAAAGATGGTCGAAAAGACTAGTAAAAGGTCCTATTTATAATAAACTAGCTACTAGGGTTTACATGAGTAAGTAATTGATGCATAAATCCACTTTCGGGGCCCACTTGGTGTGTGCTTGGGCTGAGCTTGAGTGTTGCACGTGTAGAGGTCCTTTCTGGAGTTGAACGCCAGCTTTTGTGCCAGTTTGGGCGTTCAACTCTGGTTTTGGCTCCTTTTCTGGCGCTGGACGCCAGATTTGGGCAGAGAGCTGGCGTTGAACGCCAGTTTGCGTCATTTATTCTTGGCCAAAATATGGACTATTATATATTTCTGGAATGCCCTGGATGTCTACTTTCCAACGCAATTGGAAGCGCGCCATTTCGAGTTTTGTAGCTCCAGAAAATCCACTTTGAGTGTAGGGAGGTCAGAATCCAACAGCATCAGCAGTCCTTCTTCAACCTCTGAATCTGATTTCTGCTCAAGTCCCTCAATTTCAGCTAGAAAATACTTGAAATCATAGAAAAACACACGAACTCATAGTAAAGTCCAGAAATGTGAATTTAACATAAAAACTAATGAAAACATCCCTAAAAGTAACTAGATCCTACTAAAAACATACTAAAAGCAATGTCAAAAAGCGTATAAATTATCCGCTCATCAGTAAACAAAAAGAAAAAGATGAATAAGAAAAGAAGAAGAAGAAGATGGTGATGATGATGAAAAAAATAAGAAGCAACAGAAGATGAGGAGGAGAAAGAGGAAGAGTTCTAAATTATGCAAAACTTATCAGAATAAAAATACACCCAAATATCTTCGTGTTACACCCAAATATCTTTGTTTTACATCCAAATTTGCTGTAAATACAGAAATGAGTGATGCTACGTGTACACTAAAATCAGCTACCAAAGTCAGCCACCAGTATAAAATACATACTAGAATACAAATATACATTGAAAATAAATTAAAGCACACATGTATTTATACACAAATACATTGGTAGCTGATTTTAGTAGTTGATTTTAGTGTACAAATAGTATTTTTGTACAAAAAAATATTTTCTCTAATGCTGCATTTTTTTCTTCTTCTTCTTTTCCTTGTTTCTTTCTTTCTTTTAGTTAAATGAATATAATTTCATCCTCTTCCAAGTAATTTTGCAGCATTATGTATTTCTTCTTCTTCTTTGTTTGATATTTTTGTTTTTATCCTTATTAAAAGAGTAAAACAAGAAAAAACTTGACAAGGTAAAACAAAAAGAAAAAGATGAATAAGAAAAAAAGAAGAAGATGATGGTGATGATGATGATGAAAAAAAAAAGAAGCAGCAGCAGAAGATGAGGAGGATGAAGAAGAAGAGTTCTGAATTATGCAGAACTTATTAGAATAAAAATACACCAAAATATATTCGTTTTACACCCAAATATCTTCATATTACACCCAAATTTACTGCAAATACATAAATGAGTTATGCTACGTGTACACTAAAATCAGCCACCAAATCAGCTACCAGTATAAAATACATACTGGAATACAAATATACATTGAAAATAAATTAAAGCACACATGTATTTATACACAAATACATTGGTGGATGATTTTTGTGGTTGATTTTAGTGTACAAATAGCATTTTTGTACAGAAAAATATTTTCTCTAATGCTGCATTTTTTTCTTCTTCTTTTTTCCTTATTTCTTTCTTTCTTTTAGTTAAATGAATGTAAGTTCATCCTCTTCCAAGTAATTTTACAACATTATGTGTTTCTTCTTCTTCTTTGTTTGATTTTTTAGCTTTTATTTTCGTTAAGAGAGTAAAAACATACAAGAAGAAACTTGAGAAGGTAAAACAAAAAGGAAAAGATGAATAAAAGAAAAAAAAGAAGAAGATAGTGATGATGATGAAAAAAAAAAGAAGCAGAAGATGAGGAGGAGGAAGAGGAAGAGTTTTAAGATATGCAGAACTTATCAGAATAAAAATACTCCCAAAATTCTTACAAATACATCCAAATATCTTCGTCTTTCACTCAAATATTTTCGTGTTACACCCAAATTTGCTGCAAATACAGAAAGATGTTTCCTCTAATGCTACATTTTTTTCTTCTGAATTGAACCACACCTCAACCACTTGATTGGATTCAAAACAATAAAAAAGTTTTCGATTTTCCTACTTCAAATCCAGCTGAGGGATTTGTCTTCTCGGTCGGAGATATTTTCAATTTCCATTTTTTCTCTATGCTACATGTAATCAATTGATTCTTAATTTTGTTTATCTTTTTATTTGTGCTCCGAACTCTTGTAGAAAAACCTGCAGCCTTCGCATAATCCTTGTAGAATTTTGCAGCATCTTTAAGGGTGTTAAAGGTCATCCCAACCTTGGATACAAACTGCTCATCAACACCATAGATTTGTTGCAAAATACACCCAAAATACACCATATTAAAACAAGCATAAACTATAGAATACAAATACAACTATAAAACCATCATAAAAAAATAACAAAAATTATATTCATGAATCATCAATAAATAGAAACTAAAACAATTCAACTAAAACAATAAGATAATTCACCCTCAGTGAGATGAAAAGTCATAACTGTAAATACACCCAAACTTTCCTGAAATACACCAAAATATTTTTTATTTACACCCCTGATATAAAATGCAGAAAATTCATCAGAACTAGTACATTAGAATCAATTCAAACAAGGAACAATGAACAGCAAATTTCACAGACAAGGTTCACGCATTATTCAGCTACACAATCATAAACTACTAACTGGATTCAAATTCAGATTCAATTATTAATTGGAATTAAACCACACCTTAGGAACTTCATTGAATTCAAATTCAAAATTCACTTCGCTCTGGTTCAGTTGATAATCTGAAGTTGAATCATCCATTATCTTCAAAACGATTTCAGAGCTTGATTTCAGAAACAATGGAAAACGAGAAAAACGAAGAAAGAGAATAGCGAGAGAAACTTACGTAAACAATGAAGGAGAAGGGAGAGAGAAACGCACAAAAGAGATCGAAGAGAGAAGGGAAGAAAACGCAGAAGGAATTCAAAAAAGGAAACGATATCCTTTCGAAAAAAGAAGTTATATATTCGTGCGTTGATTGATTGGAAAATCTATTAGGGAGGCGCGTGAAATGTACGTGCCATAAGAGGCGCGTTTTAGGGATTAGGAATTTTCAGAACTTATATAACTTGTATAGTAAAAAGACTTGTATGTAGACATTAATTCATATTTTTAAATATTAATAACTAATTGAATAGAAATAATTTGATTGGTGTGTACGCAAAAAGGGGTTGAACAAAATAAACCCAGGATGGCATTGAATTCCCCATAAAATAGGTTTGGATTTTGGAATAAGGGCCAGGTATTTGCATAAATCATGAAATCCAAAGTCCAAACGCACCCAAAAGGCCAAAACCCTAATCTTTTAAAACCCGTTCTCCCCACTCTTCACTCCTCACTCTCTCACTCTCATATCCAAAATGGCAAGGGCTCTTGCCTCACGCCTCTTCGTCATGCGCCTCTTCTCCACCACCGCCGCCGCCGTTCCCAGACCTCCCTCTCTTCTTCCGCGCCGCTCCCTCATTTCTCCTCATACCGCTCGCCCCCTATTCCCGGCGCTCTTTCCCGCCGCCAGATTCGGCGGGATCCGGTGCCGAGTGAACCGCGCCGGCGGAGGTGGAGACTCGGCTTACTCTCCCCTGAACTCTGGGTCGTCGTCGTCGTTCAGCGACCGCCCTCCTACCGAGATGGCGCCTCTGTTCCCGGGATGCGACTACCAGCACTGGCTTATCGTCATGGACAAGCCAGGTGGCGAAGGTGCCACCAAGCAGCAGATGATCGATTGCTATGTCCAAACCCTCGCCAAAGTCCTTGGCAGGTGAACAAAAAAAAAATATTTTTCTTTACTTTTTTTTTATTTGGGGATTTCTGAAGTTCTTTAGAGTCATTTCTGTGTCGGATTTAGTGATATATTGTTGTGACTTTTGTCCAATGAAAATGGGAACTTCTGTTACGCTTTTATTGTTGGGTGTCGGGAGAAGAATGTTTGCCCTTGTGAATTTTTTTTAATTTCTTTTGGAATGACGGTGTCTGTTTCGGTTTCATGACTTGTTTGGTTTATAATGGTAACATTATATGTGATTCACGGACGTTTTATATTTTTGATTTGATTTTCAGCGAAGAGGAAGCGAAGAAGAAGATTTACAACGTCTCGTGTGAGAGGTACTTTGGATTTGGGTGCGAGATTGACGAGGAGACATCTAATAAGCTAGAAGGTTTATAGTTTGTTACTGCAAACATTTGAGTGGCTGAGTTATACTGATTTTTCTTGTAGTGTTACCTTTCGTTATGCTCAATGTTTTCATTTCTATGCTTAGGGGTGACTGGAGTTCTGTTCGTCCTCCCAGATTCGTATGTTGATCCTGAACATAAGGACTATGGTGGTGAGCATCCAATCTAATCCAAACCTCTCTTATTTGATTGTGAAATTGGGTTTCTTCTCATGGAGTAATATAGTGTGATAACTGATGTGTACTTACAACGACTATATATTTTGTTCATTTTTATATTATGCTGCAATGCATATTATACGATTGTGTGCATTTTCATTTGAAAATCTGGCTTTAGCCTTGGTGTTTTCATGTTTCCGATATTAATTTTTCTGAATGATACAAGTCCATTTAAAAAGAAGCTATATTTGCCTTGATACAATATTTAGCTCATTTTGTATTGGACTTAAACCAAATGTCTCTCTTTACTATTCTGTGCTTTTGTATGCTTTGTGGAGATGCAGATCAGTGGAGCTGAAACATATTTCTGAAATCAGATTTTGTGTAGTCTTTATGATATGGTTGAGTGTTTCATAGATGCATAATGCTTTTTTCCCTCTGGAGTTATTGGGTGTTTTCATTTTGCTTTTATTTATTTATTTTTCTTAAATATGCCAGTCCATTTCAAAGAAGCTAGATTGTCTTATAACTTATCTAGCTTATTATATAAATATATATATGGACTTACATCAAATGTCTCTCTTTACTATTCTGCACTTTATATACTCTGGAGATGCAGATCAGTGGAGATGAAACATATTTTTACTATCAGGCTTTGTATAGTCTTTATTATGCCTCTTTATAACTTATCAAAGACTGTTTACCTTATGGAGATGGGTTATGTCTGCACTGAATTATAAAACCAAAAACACTTGTATACTCACATGTGTGATTCTCAGTTTACATGCCTCAAACCATGACTTGATGGTTGCAAATTGATTTTCAAATTCATTTCAGCAAGTTTAGTAAAATCGTGTTTCATGCTATTTTTAGTCTCAAACCATGGTTTGAGCTGATTCTAAATAAGGTTGTATTTCCTCTGCCTTCCTCTCCTTGTGAGTAGACAATTACTCGAATGACCAGGCACACTAATTAATATCTTTCCAAGGACCACTAATCAAAGGCCAAATGTCCTATTAAAGTCCATCTTGGCAAAGTTAATAACTCTATTAATGTCTAGCTTTGAATGCTTTATGGTCTGACATGACAATTTCCCTCCTCCTGTTTTGTTGTTCCATTAAGTTATGCAGTTGTGAAATTGTTGGAGTTGATACTTAATAGTTAAGACTTGGCTCTTCTACTGACTTGTAGTGCTAGCATTCCTTTTCTTCTCCAGACCTGTTCGGAAACTGGTATTCTTACATTTTAAATGCAGTTTGTGTAACACCCCTTTCTTCTACATGTTTCCCTTCATTGGCAGTCCATCTTGGCAAAACTAGTAACTCTCTCCGATTTATGTCTAGTTTTGAATGCTAATGGACTGAGAGAAAACTCACTCTTCCTGTTTTGTTGTTCCGCTACTTTATGGAATTGCATAATCATTGGAGTTGATACACTTAGTAATATAATTGGCTCTTCTCTAGTCCCATAGTGGTATTCCTGTTCTTATTTCAATATGATACTGTTCTGTGTTGTCAATCAGGATTCACTTATGAATGAATCATGCAATTCTCTGTTTCTTATTTCCTGTCTTCTCCAACCCACCTCTCTGATGTGAATCCAACAATCTAACCGGATAGGAGACAATATTTTCCCCTCTCAGCTTTCTCCCTACATTTTTCAACTCATTCTTACAATTGCAATGTTATCTAGCATGTAGATTCCTAACAGAGAGACCACTTACATATTTTTATTGTTTATACTTGAAATGTCTTTACCTAAAGATAATTATAGTATTCTTGTGTGGAGAGACTCATGTAAGCGCATTCCATTAACAAAATGATTATATCAGCAGTCCATCTTGGCAAAGCTAATAGCACTCTGGGCAATGTCTAGCTTTTGAATGCTAATGGACTAACAAAAAATATTGCTCCTTTTCTGTTTTCTAGTTCATGGAATTGCAGAACTGTTGGAGTTTATATACAATAACTTGATCTCTCTCCTATGCCAGTAGTGCTAACATGTTTGAAATTACAAGTAGAGTAATGTTGAATATTGCATGTATTTTATCTTTTTGACTTGAAATATCTTGAATAAAAATGGTTGTGTCTGCAGTCCATCTTGGCAAAGCTAATAGCTCTCTGGGTAATGTCTAGCTTTGAATGCTAATGGACTAACATAAAATATCTCTCCTCCTTCTGTTTTCCTAATTTATGGATTTGCAGAATTATTGGAGTTGATACATATAGAATAACCTGATACGCCCCCCCCCCTCTCTCTCTCTCTCTCTCTCTCTCTCTCTCTCTCTCTCTCTCTCTCTCTCTCTCTCTCTCTCTCTAGGCCAGCAGTGCCAAGTGGGTTAACGTTGAACCCGTGTATTTATAGTTTCTACTTGAAATGTCATGTAAAAGATAGTGCTTGATAGAATTCTTGCTAGAAACTAGGAGGGAGACATGCAAAGAAAAAAACACACCAATAACGTAGATGGAAAGGAAAAGATATCCTCTTAAAACCAAATGAAAAAAGACGAAAACAAAAACCATAGACTTCAATGGAACATAGCTTTCCAATCTCTAATCATGTCTAAGGAGGAAAGTCCTCTGAAAAGTCCATATGCTTTATACACCGCATAGATGCTAAATGCCTAATTCTATCCCTAACAATAACTTTTCCTGAGGATCTATCACTGGAGGTATGTTGATTGTGTTCTAGCCATATACTCCATATAGTGGCATATATTACACATTGCCACAATGACTTTACCTCTTTCTTTCTCCCAAAACTTGAAACCTCATCAAAAGAAACTGATCTAGTGATGTGGGACACACCCAAGATTCTCCAAAAATGTCGAACGCATAATTGCACAAAGAAATGCCATAGGGCAGCGTAAAAGCAATGTGAGACTGTTTGAGTCTCCCCAAACACAACACATTTGGGGAAATGTCCTTATGTGATCTTCTAGGCCAGTAATGCCAAATTTTTTAAAAATGCTAATTAACATAGAATATCCCTCTTCTACATAAAATGTCTCTTAAAGGTAATGATCATCAAATTACTCTTGCTAAATGGCAGCAGCGAGCAGTCCATCTTGGCAAAGCTAATAACACTCTGAGTAATGTCTAGCTTTGAATGCTAATGGACTAACATAAAATTTCTCTCCTGCTGTTCTGCTTCACAAATTTTATGTAGTTGCAGAATTATATTGGAGTTGATAAACAGCAAAACTTGATATCTTGTTTTTGTTTGGTTGCAATTACGGTTGAATGCCATTATAATAATAAAATATTGAATTCTGTATAGTTTCTTAAGTTCATAGTTCCAGTAAGACGTCTTGATCCTTGTATATCTGTGTTTGCACTAATTTCGAATCTTGCAGTGTCCTTGATTTATATGCAAATGTTGTCCCCTTTTTTTTTTAAAAAAAAAAAATCTGTTTGGGATATCTCTGATCAGTGGTACTAAAATCCACATCAAGCCACTGCAACTGTGAAAATTTCTTAACATTTGTTCATCTTATTGATTTCTGCTATCAAGGTTCTCCACTTTCTCATAATAATGATATCCATAGGTTAATTATTGTATTAAAATTGAGTTGGTGCAGGTGAATTATTTGTGAATGGAGAGATAGTTCAGAGGTCACCTGAAAGACAGAGAAGGGTGGAGCCACAACCACAAAGGCATCAGGATAGGCCAAGATACAATGACAGAACAAGGTATGTTCGCCGAAAAGAAAACACGCGCTAAAGAACAAGAGCCAGTTTGTGATGGGTGTATATATAATATCATGCAATTGCTGCATGCACAAATATTAGTGCTGCATTTGGATGCATAATCAGTTTCAAGCCACTGGACAGTGCTTGTAGTTGAACCTTATCACTCTATCTGTTGTAGCTTTCTATCTTATCAGTTGTTATCAACAGAATCTTGAACATTTAATTAGTCTCTAATGCCATGGCTTTCTTTAGGTTTTGTTTGACAGAGAAAAGTATTCCTGGATATTTATTTTTTTGGTGTTATTCTTCTATTTAATTAACCATTAGTATGCTGAATCCGATCCCATGCACGGGAGAAATTTTAGCAAATAAAATAATTTAATTGAGATTGATTAATCATTAAATAACATCGAATCAATCTCAAACTTTTAAATAAGAATAACATCTCTTAAGAAAAGTTTCGTAGATATTTATTGTTCAATAGTTTTTTTAATACTTATTTTCAACTTTTACATCTAACTGAATAAAAATGGTCTATTTTTTTGAGTTTTTCTTACTTTGCTATTATTTAGAATCGCAATGAAAATTTGGTAGTCGAATAATTCAACACTTATGGATAGATTAATTACAGAAAAGCAGCAGATATCGCAAGATCTCGGATCACATCAGCATCAATACCAAGTACTTTTGTTAAAAGATCTAAAAAATATCATGCTTCGTGTTGTTGTAATATACTTAAATGCCACATTTTTTGTACTGTGCATTTTCTGTATTATATGTAGGCCACTGAGAAACCATCCAGACCCCCCCCCCCTTCTTTTCTCAAATAAAAAAAGGAACAAAAAATGTGAGACAGAAATGTTCAAGGGTAAAAGTCCTCTATTCCTTTCCCTCTCTTCTTTTCCCACTTCACCTATGAAACAAGACTTAAAAACGAAGGTAATAAATAGTATACCGTATTAACAAACACGGCAAACATAATATCAACACGGTAAAAAAAAAAAAAAAAAAATTAATGTTGGTATCTTTTAAACCCGCTCGAAGTTATTAAATATCGAGCCTAAAAAGAATGCAACTTTTGTTACTTTGGTGTCGGGTATATCTTTAGACAAATTTATTAGCTACATATATCATTCTTCAAAAAACAAAGCTTTACAAGTAGACCTATAACTTATCACACATCTTCAACGACAACAAAATAAATAAATAAATAAATAAAATGAAATAAAAAATTGTGGTGAAGTTGGCTATCTAAAGGGTTCAATGGGAGAAGTTTCTTCAAGATGAGCAGCAGCCTCAAAGCACTCAGCAGCTTCCAATGCAGATGAGCCCAAATCATGTTTGTAGAGCAGTCCAAGATTGTACCAAGCATTTGGGTTTGTTCTGTCAAGCCTTAGTGCATCACTCAGAAGGCTTCTCACAATTGAAGATGATTGGCCACCAAGCTTTCTCAGAACACATGCTGTTGATATCAAACTTGGCACATGGTTTGGTTCGATGTCTAGTGCTTTCCTAAATGCATTCAATGCTTCTTGCTGCTGATCTCTGGCCTTGAAAAGTAAACCTGTTTTGTAACACCCAACTTGTGAGTTTTGGTGCATCAAGATTTAAGAAAAGGATAATTTTGCTCCCATATTTTATGATGTCACTTTACACATAATTTTTTTGTATTATATGTATACATAAATTTGTAAAAAAAGTGACATTATCAAAATAAAAGTGACAATATCCATTCTTCAAGATTTATTGTATAGACACAAGTCTAATATCTTATCTTTAGACACACTTACATAAAAGTCGGTAGGATCCATGAATAATATAATTAATATATTTTGAATAAAGTAGTGTGAAAAATTTTAATTTAGTGTCTAAACTTATGCCTATATAAGAATATCCGAATATCTTAACAAGATGTTGCTAAAGTCTTAGGAAGTAGAAAGTTTGAAATAAAAACGTGTTAAGAACTTCGGCTCCAATAATAAAATTAAGATTGTGCACATAGAAGATTCAAAATTTTCCCAAGAAAGTAGAATGACGCATAGAGAAACTACTAGTTCCTATGATCTATAATGGCTTAAGGAAAACTTGCACCCTATAATCTACATCAAAATTTTTCAGGAACCAAGATTAAAGATTTTCAAAGATAAAAGACCAGAAAAAAACTAAACCCATATAAAGAACCATAGAACTATAGAATAGAAGGATAGCATGAATTTACCTGTGGAGTGCCATCTAGAAGCAGAATAAGGATTAATAGCCTTAGACTTTGCAAGACAAACTTCAGCATCTCGCCATTGTGATAAAGCTATGTACAAGTTGGCCAAATCATGCCATATTTCCATCTCCAGATTTCTGTTGCGGTTTCTCTTACTCTGTACAACACAGAATAAGAGATGCCATAAAATTTTCTGCATATCTCAAATGCTAGAGTGAAACTGAAGATTCAAAACTATGTTTCAAATAAACGAGGAAAATACTATGAAAAACTGGTTTAAAAAAACAAAACCTGGAAGTGAGCACTAAAAATGATATATAAAAAAAAGAAATATTTACTTACAAAAATACCCATAAAAAAAATAATCTTATACTTTGGTAATGACTGAAACCAAATATGAGAGAATTCCTAATGATTGTTCTTTGTGCCTCTTCTTAAAGATGGGAATTAAGGCCAAGCTTACTTTAAATAATTTGAACAATTAAGGAATAAAAGTAATCTTTCAATGTTGTATACCTTCATAACCTTATTTGCAGTGCCCAAACTTTTGTTTTGGACTTGAAGCACAGCAAGGAGGAAAGTATATGTCTCCACTGCACTCCTTAATCTTCCCTGTGCAATCCGGAGTTTCGCTTTGGTTTTCAACAACTCTCCTTGATCCCATTTCCCACTTTGATCTATGGCAGCATCAATAACCAACTCTGCATCCACAAAATTCTTTTGAGCTGATAAAATCCTTGCAAGTAATACATATGCAGCAACACTAGATCCACCCTCAAGCTTAACCAGTTCCTTTGCATGACAAAAAGCAACGCTCAAGTTCCGCTGCTCGGCGTATTCTAGACAAAGATGAAGGACTATGTAAGGATCACTCTCACTCATCGTTCTCTCGGCCGTTTTCAGAGCCCTCAGTGCTTCGGATTGCATTAAAACTTTCTCTGAATCAGAAGCTATCAACCTTGATTTCGATGAGAGCAGAACACCTAGTAAGCAATATGCAATTGCTACCACTTGCATGCACTTTCCATCCAAATGAGAAATTGCTTTGCAAGAATATTTGATTCCATCCTCAACACAAACCATGTTATCTGCACAAATTTTTGAAGCTAGAAGCAGTTCCTGTTCGCACTCCGAGTTCTCTCTATCATTCAAAGAGTTCCTCAAAAGATCCAAAGCAATCATGTGCTCACCTTCACCAAAGTAACAAAGTGCTAGAATATAATGTCTTTCTTTCCTCTCCATGGTTTCCGGAAGCAATTCCTCAACCTGTTGAGCCAGTGTCTTGAACTCCCCGGAAACAGTTAGAGCAAAAGAAAGATGATCAACTACTGAAGGGTCCCATTCAATGCTTCCTATAACAGAATTTCTCAGCAGAATAAGAAGCAAGAGAACAGCCTCTTCTATATTGTTTCGTGGGACAAAGGAACCGTCCAATTGAGAGCGAAGCGAAGGAGGACTCGCTTCACAGCCGCTATACAGAAGAAACATAGCAAATTCCTTTTGAATTCTTGAAGTTGTTTCAATGTCAAGATTCCATGGATAAAGCAAGGCCCTCCTAAATGATGATATGACATGTTGATGAGAGCCGGCAAGGTTCCATAGCTCTGGAAGTAGTTCTACAGCATTTCTTATAGTCTCTTGTAACTTTCTGTCTAAATCAACGTTCTCTGGCCATCCTTCAGGTAATGCAGATTCAACAGTGTCCAAAATAGTCTTGCATGATCTAGCAGCTTCTGCAAAATTCATAAATTCACAAATGAAATCAGAAGTGCAACTTACTTGGTAGTTCAGGTTGCATTCCAGAAAGTAAAGTGCGAAATTTGAATCAATGATGAGAAATTCAACATAATATGTAACTAGCAATATAATATGAATTTGTTGATTTTCTCATTAACTAAGCATAGATGAATCCAAGAATAAAGAGGCACCTTGAAACCTTCCAAGAATCTGCAATGACTTTGCCTTGAGCAAAACAGCTTCAAGAAGTAGACTAACAGCATGAATGGACATAGGAGGCGCTGCATCACTGAGCGAACGGCGTCTATTCATATTCCGTTCAC
This sequence comes from Arachis hypogaea, assembly GCF_003086295.3. Taxonomy (NCBI): domain Eukaryota; kingdom Viridiplantae; phylum Streptophyta; class Magnoliopsida; order Fabales; family Fabaceae; genus Arachis; species Arachis hypogaea. Next base: position 124,660,077 of record NC_092054.1, on the reverse strand, counting down.
ATCTTCTAGATATAGAAATTTTCATCTTTGGAGCAACAGCAGCAATGTCTATTCCTTCAAATACATGAAGTGCAGCTTCAAAATTACCCTTCTGATATTCAAGCCTTCCTAGTAAAGCTCTAGCTTCCTATGACAAAAGGGTCATTTACTCATTTAGTTCCATCTTATAATGAAGAGACATCTCAATCAATGAAATCAAATGACAAATATTGGGACAAGACCTTTTTCCTCATCAAAAGGGGGAAAAATAATAACATACTGCAACAGCCTTAGATGGAAGCAGAAAGGGATAAAAAAGAAAAAGGAAATAAAAGCAGATAAAGGTTTCTAGTGGTACCCTTTTACAGTCTGCTTTGCAGATATATGTTCCATGCAAATTCTATGGAAGAAATTCATAAAATAGGTGGCTACTTCCATGAAGACGTCTTCATATGAATATGACATTGCAAACTGTTAGATGGTTTGATATGTTTGACTGAACTATTTATTGGTTCGCAATACCATCTTTGCATGAAGATGTCTTCATGGAAATAACCACGGAGCCGAAATACTTGCATGTTCCTATAACACACTCAATATGCACAACCAATAAAATTAAAAAAAAAGGACTAATGAAACCTCATAGTTCAAGTAACCACTTTCACGAAGTGTGGACTCTGCTTCTTCAATGTTGCTATTATCCAACTTTGGATCAAATTCAGCAGCACCAGGCCTAGATGAATAGCCACTCGCTGTAGCTGAATAGTCCCTTGTTGCAAGTGACTCTGATGAATAACCACCAATCTCATCAACAGCAACCTGTTCCCCAGAACGCATGCAATTGATCATCTTCTCCAATCTCTCCTCAATCCCAAGGAACTTTCTCTTCTTACTTACAATCCAATTCCTAATAACTCTCATTCTTCCACAACATTGAACTTGATGACTTGGCCCTTTCCTGAAGCATAAATAACCATAGAACACAATCAAGAATCAACACACTTCAAAAGTGTATCTCTGTTTATACCTTATATATATAACCTATGCTTTTGTGTGTCCCTGACATATATACATACATCAAACATTCATGTAAAAAACTGAAAACGACATAACAAGAAAACATGTGCATTTCTGTTTCTGAGTCCAACGATATATCAGCTTTTACCATCACTTTTCGTGCACTTGCCTTGGAGTACATGACAAGGTTTCAGCTTTAAGAATCATAGTTTTTCTTTTTCAACAACTGAGAATTCCTCACACTTTACATGAAGTGACCCCATCCAAAAATTCACTCTTTCACATTACAAATCAACAAAACAAACCAAGAAGCAGAGAATTTATAAGCTTTTAATATACACAACCATATATATAAACTATGAAGTGAATATTGCAATGAAAAATGGTGAAAAAGAAAAAAAGAGTATGATTTACTAACCTAGAGTTGAAGGGAAGAAAACCTTGTTTGTCAGAAACATAGACAGATAGAAAGATTGTAGAACATGAAAAAGAACAACTTGAAGGTAAATGAAAAAAGAAGGGGTAAAAATAGAAAAAGTAGCTTTTCAATAATAGAAAAGGCATAAAATGGAGCCCCCCACCAAGACAAAGAAACAAGTGAGTGCGCTAAAATGGTAATTATCAATTTGGCATGAGAAGAAAAGAAAATTAAAATGTGTCCCCTTTCATGATTTTCACTTGTCAAGCAAGAATCCAAAGCTGCAAGAGAGTACTTTCCACAATGTTTTGTCTGTTTTTTGGTCAAGTTTCAATGTTTGCATCAGTTGTCTGATTGTTCACTTCAATTCAAACACTAGTTCAGTAATATTCATTACGTGACAGTGCATTGAATTATTAATTATTATTTCATGACATGGGTCACCATATTATATATGTTACTATATAAAAAATTGAAAACTCACATACCCCTTGTGAATTTCTTTCTTATTTTGTTTTGTTTGTCCTTTCTTTAATAATTTTTTTTCTCTTGTTTTTCCTTTCACTGTGATTTCTCACATTCCATGTGAATTATTTATTAAGGAGTTGTTTGACAGACATTTCTCTAGAAAAATTAACTCTGAATATTCCACTGAAAGGCACGATTTGCTTCGTTTAAGTAATCATATGACACTTAAATGATTTTTAGGGCTGGCAGTTTTTAATAATTTTGACTAGTATTTAGGGATAATATCAAATTATTTTTAATAAATAAATTTTATTATTTGATATGTATAAATTTTAATAAATATAAATATAAATTATATATTTATATTTATAAACTCTTATAAATGTCTGACTAAAAAAAATTATAAATATAAGTATAAATTATTACTAATCAAATATTGATCCAAATTAATAATATTTATTAATTATCTAGAATTATTGATTAACTATATATATCCCAGGTGTATATTCTCATTACATATATATTTCCTTTCGCCTCTCGAAAGGAAGAAACACAATGAGAATAAGGATGGAAAAGAATTTGTAAATTTCAACTTTTTTTAATTGATTTTTACCATTATATTGATAAAATATTTGTGTGGATCTTATAATTAGTAGATCCCATATTTAGTCCAAACCTTATTGATGAATATAAAAAAAATGTTAAGAAACCAGCTACTTTTATCAAATATTAATTAAAAATAATAACTTTTGTTAGTCACTACTTCTCGTGACAACCAAATTAGCCACATGAACATGAAGAAGCAGATCATCTTTGTCTATTTCCTCTTCACTTTTAAGTTTTAAGAACAAAAAAGAATTTTATAACATAAAGATTAGAATGCAACTGAAAAGGACAATTCACAAGATCTGTTAGCTGGTTACGCAAATAATAAATGTTTTCTTCCTTATTATTATTGTTGAAAGGATAAAATATTGTGCCGTGAAGAATAAAACGATACACAAACTTTTCAAAGCGCGTACTCATTCAATTTTTGCCAAGTAAATCCTACGTACTACTTATTAGAAAATGATCTTTCATACCCATATATTCGACAGTGACGAGCCGTTTTTCTGTTTATCTTTTTAATTATCAGCACAGGGGAAAACCATCATATATCAATTAATTTCATGGTTCATTTATTTTACGATATAATTTTAAATTTTTTTATCATTTTGATCCTACTCCTTGGTTTTGGGATTATATCAAGTGCTGTATTATTACACTCAAATTTATGTTCTCAAGTATTACATTCAAGAATTGTAACTTTGTTGCTTATGTTTGTGATTGAAATTGGAGATGACAGAAAGATTAACTCTCATATATTGGCAACGTAAGACACATAAAAGGGAAGAAAATGTCTAATTCTTTCATTAAACTTTAATATCGGCAAGGAGAAGTACATCAATGAATATTATAACAAAATATTATTAAAGCGTAAATATTTTTCTCATGCATAAACTTTTGACAAAAACCAATTCAGAATTATATTGCAAGTGCAACAAATTAAATAAAATAGTATATATGAGGAACACTATAATATGATTGATATAATAAAGTTTCATGCATTGCATGCAACGTAAAAAGCACTCAGTGGTGAAATCCAATGCCACCACCTCCACCAGCTCCGCCACCGCCGCCAAATCCGCCACCAGCTCCCCCACCAGCTCCTCCACCAAACCCACCTCCTGCTCCTCCGCCAAATCCTCCACCTCCACCTCCACCTCCACCTCCACCTCCACCTCCTCCGAAGCCACCACCAGATCCCCCTCCAATACCACCACCGAAACCTCCACCTTTACCAAATCCTCCTCCAACACCGCCACCTGAGCCTCCTCCAACACCGCCACCAAAACCACCACCTTTGCCAATTCCTCCTCCAAGGCCACCACCCTTTCCAAATCCACCACCAACACCACCACCTAAACCACCACCTTTTCCAAAGCCGCCACCAGCACCGCCACCTAATCCTCCCCCTTTGCCAATTCCACCTCCAAGTCCACCACCCTTTCCAAACCCACCACCGGCACCACCACCAATTCCATGTCCTCCACCAACACCACCGCCAAGTCCTCCACCTTTTCCAAAACCACCACCGGCACCACCACCGGCACCACCACCGTGTCCACCACCAAGACCTCCACCCTTTCCAAATCCGCCACCGGCACCGCCACCGAACCCATGTCCTCCACCAAGACCACCACCTTTTCCAAAGCCGCCACCACCACCAAGTCCTCCACCCTTCCCTATTCCACCACCAATGCCATGTCCTCCACCAAGTCCACCACCGTGTCCACCACCAAGTCCTCCACCGTGTCCACCACCAAATCCTCCACCGGCACCACCACCAATGCCATGTCCTCCACCAAGCCCTCCACCACCGCCAGCACCACCACCATGTCCGCCACCAAGACCTCCACCCTTCCCAAATCCACCACCGGCACCGCCACCAATGCCATGTCCTCCACCAAGCCCTCCACCACCACCAGCACCACCACCAGCACCACCGCCTCCACCAAATCCTCCACCCTTACCTATTCCACCACCAATCCCTCCTCCTTTACCAAACCCACCACCAACACCTCCTCCAAGTCCATGTCCCCCACCGCCACCTGCACCCCCACCAAAGCCTCCTCCACCTCCAGCCCCACCGCCTGCACCACCTCCAAAGCCACCCCCAAAACCACCACCAGCTCCTCCACCACCACCAAACCCTCCTCCAAAACCACCTCCCTTTCCAAATCCGAAGTTCTTCTCCTCATTCACACTCGCCACATTCCTTGCAACCACAACATTGGCCACAAAAGCATTAACACACAGCAACAGCAACACTGCTGCAACTCTTTTGTCAACTCGTACCATTTTTCTTCGATCACTGACACACACACTCTTCAATGTTTGTTCTCCAATCCTCGTTGGGGATGAGAGTAGTGAAGTCTCCTTTAAGCATGAAGAGGATTTTATAAGCGAATACCCCACAGCTTGCATTAATGGAGTCTCAACTGCTAACTGCTTCCAGCATTTAATGAAAATAGCGCTGTTATAATTGTAGCACAATTATTCACGTACCGTTTGGTGCACCTGCTTTTCACACGAAAGGAAAAACTCTCTTCAACATTATTCAAAAACCATGTACTCTGCAATTTGAGACTTCTTCACATGCCTATAGCTACGTTGCTACTTGCCATTTAATTTATACACCATGTTCCCTCTTCTCCAATTGGCCATTGCCCAAGTTAGGCATTGCCACCAAGTTTTGTTCTGCTCTTTTTAAAGTAAAAATTATTTTAAATGTTTTAAAAATATATTAAAATATTTTAAATTTTAAAATTTAAGTGATATCTTTTATATATAAAATATACTTAAAAAAATAACCATCTTACCTATATATAAAATAACAACCACTAATGTACAATATATATTAAAATATAAAATAAAATAAAATATTATTTTAATTATAAATTTTAATTTAATTTTTCACATTTTAAATATTTTATTTATGTTCCAAAAAATTTTAAATATATTCAATGTGATTCTACATTAAATTTGACTAATGGAATTAGTGATATAAATATTAATAACGTTATTAATTAAATTATATATATTTTTTATAAGTGAAAAAAATATAACTAAAACCTTTTTGTAATATTTTTCTTTAATTTTTTTTTTTGTACAAAACTTCAAATTTTAACCAACAATCCTCATTTCTTTAAAATCAAAAGAAATTTTTTTTATATTAGTGATTATTGGTAGATTAATTTTACTTACATACTAAAATCGAATGTTATTATTTTTTCATTATGTGAATTGTTTGAGTCAAAATTAATGATACGACAACATTAAATTCTCTTAAAACTTTTTGAAATTAAAATAAGACATTTAAAAATTTTTAAAATTGAAATAAGACGTTTGAAATGTTAAAAATTAAAGTAGGATTAGACTCCAATATAGATTAAAAATATGTTAAATACTATATGTATTAATACATAATATATAACTAATAATTTAGAAGCTGAATTTTAGAATATGTAAATTATGTTCTAAAAAAATATTGAAATATTTATCATATATATATATATATATATTAAACTAGTTAGCTTTGTTAAAGGAAAAAAAAATGCTAGCTCTTGTCAATTCAACGCAGCTTCTATTACTGTTTCTGTTACCTGCCTCTATGTCGGTGTAAAATTTTATTATTATTATTATTATTATTATTATTTTGTGAGAGGTCTTATATATAATATATTGTAGCATAAATACGGAAAATTTTTTTGAAATAAATTAAAAAATAAATATTTTTTAAAAAAAATTTTATCTTTATTTTTAATTTTTTTTTCTTTTTAAAGTTGAAGTAAGTTCGCCTACTGTTTCAATGAATTTACAGATTTTGTTGAAATTCGTCCACTGCAACGATGAACTTCATTAAAATTAACAAGTTTGTTTATTGGTACGAAAAATTTGTTTCTATTTTCGTACAATTTGAATTATATTAAAATATTTTTATTTTTTAATTTAAAATTTAATTTGATATAATTTAAATAAAAAATTTTATTTAATTTGATAACAATAAACGTAGTCGTATTATTGTACTTATATTATTAATTATGTTTATTCAATATTCAGTTTCAAAAAAATTAACAATTTAAATTCAGTAATTTTAAATTAAAAAAATTAAACGAAGCTCATATTATATGAATGTCCTAAATTATATGAATGTCCTAAATGCAAACAGGTTACTTACATGTTTTGTTTGTATATTTATATAAATCGAATTAAATTCATTCGATTTACACTCTTTTAATGTAAATCGAATCATCAATTGGATTTGAATTAGTAGGTACACTAGTAAATCAAATTTATTAGTTTCGATTTACTATGAAAAGCTATTTTAGTTAAATAGTCCCCAATAAATCAAATCAATGAGCTTTGATTTAAGACCCATGGTAAATCGAATTAAAAGGCTTTGATTTATAGCCCATAGTAAATTAAATTGAGTAGTTTCAATTTATAGGAAACGAAGTGTTAGGTAAATCGAATGAAATAGATTCGATTTACTAGTTGTGTACCTATATATACAATTCGAATTCAATTATTTTGAATTACAATTCACAACTTCTTCCACTCCCAAACTACACCCAAGAGAGAAAAGTTAGGCAATAACACCGCAAAAATTCAAAACTGCAAACATGGAGGGCGATTCAAATCGTATCTATCGATTACATGGAGTTGTCTATATTGCTGGTAGCATTGGTGCGCAGAAATCGTGACGGTTCCATTCCTTGATAACGGCGCTGAAAACTTTATACGCACGTTCATAATCTTAATTCTTTGTCACAACTTCGCACAACTGATCAGCAAGTGTACTGGGTCGTCTAAGTAATAAACCTTACGTGAGTAAGGTTCGATCCCACGGAGATTGTAGGCTTGAAGTAAGCTATGGTCACCTTGTAAATCTCAGTCAGGCGGATTCAAATGTATTAAGAGATTATAGTGTACTAAAAGATAATTAAAATAGGATAGAGATACTTATGTAATTCATTGGTGAGAGTTTCAAATAAGCGTATAGAGATGCTTTCGTTCCTCTGAACCTCTGCTTTCCTGCTGTCTTCATCCAATCATTCCTACTCCTTTCCATGGCAAGCTGTATGTTGGGCATCACCGTTGTCAATGGTTACTTCCCGTCCTCTCAGTGAAAATGGTCCAAGATGCTCTGTCACAGCACGGCTATTCATCTATCGGTTCTCGATCATACTGGAATAGGATCCATTGATCCTTTTGCGTCTGTCATTACGCCCAGCACTCGCGAGTTTGAAGCTCGTCACAGCCATCCCTTCCCAGATCCTACTCGGAATACCACAGACAAGGTTTAGAATTTCCGGATCTCAGGAATGGCCATCCATGGGTTCTAACTTATACCACGAAGATTCTAATATCTCGGACTCGGTCCCCTGTATTAGATATCCAAGAGATACCCATTCAATCTAAGGTAGAACGGAAGTGGTTGTCAGGCACGCGTTTATAAGTTGGGAATGATGATGATTGTCACGATCATCACATTCACATTGAAGTGCGAATGAAGATCTTAGAAGCGGAATAAGTTTGTATTGAATAGAAAAACAGTAGTACTTTGTATTAATCCATGAGGAACAGCAGAGCTCCACACCTTAATCTATGGTGTGTAGAAACTCTACCGTTGAAAATACATAAGTGATAATGGTCCAGGCATGGTCGAATGGCCAGGCCCCATGAAAGTCTAAGATAGCATAAAACTAATCAAAGATGCTCTTACAAAGATAGTAAAAAGTCCTATTTATACTAAACTAGTTACTAGGGTTTACAGAAATGAGTAAATGATGCAGAAATCCACTTCTGGGGCCCACTTGGTGTGTGCTTGGACTGAGCATTGAGCTTTACACGTGTAGAGGTCTTTCTTGGAGTTGAACGCCAGTTTGTAACCTGTTTCTGGCGTTTAACTCTACTTTGCAACCTGTTTCTGGCGTTTGACTCCAGAATGCAGCATGGAATTGGCGTTCAACGCCAGTTTACATCATCTATCCTTAATCAAAGTATGGACTATTATATATTTCTGGAAAGCCCTGGATATCTACTTTCCAACGCAATTAAGAGCGCGCCATTTGGAGTTCTGTAGCTCCAGAAAATCCACTTTGAGTGCAGGGAGGTCAGAATCCAACAGCATCTGCAGTCCTTCTTCAACCTCTGAATCTGATTTTTGCTCAAGTCCCTCAATTTCAGCCAGAAAATACCTGAAATCACAGAAAAACACACAAAATCATAGTAAAGTCCAGAAATGTGAATTTTAATTAAAAACTAATAAAAATATACTAAAAACTAACTAAATCATACTGAAAACTATGTAAAAACAATGCTAAAAAGCGTATAAATTATCCGCTCATCACAACACCAAACTTAAATTGTTGCTTGTCCCCAAGCAACTGAAAATCAAATAGGATAAAAAGAAGAGAATATACTATAAATTCCAAAATATCAATGAAACTTAGCTCCAATCAGATGAGCGGGACTTGTAGCTTTTTGCCTCTTGAATAGTTTTGGCATCTCGCTTTATCCATTGAAGTTCAGAATGATTGGCATCTATAGGAACTCAGAGTTCAGATAGTGTTATTGATTCTCCTAGTTCAGTATGTTGATTCTTGAACACAGCTACTTTATGAGTCTTGGCCGTGGCCCTAAGCACTTTGTTTTCCAGTATTACCACCGGATACATAAATGCCACAGACACATAACTGGGTGAACCTTTTTAGATTGTGACTCAGCTTTGCTAAAGTCCCCAATTAGAGGTGTCCAGGGTTCTTAAGCACACTCTTTTTTTGCTTTGGACCTTGACTTTAACCGCTCAGTCTCAAGTTTTCACTTGACACCTTCACGCCACAAGCACATGGTTAGGGACAGCTTGGTTTAGCCGCTTAGGCTAGGATTTTATTCCTTTAGGCCCTCCTATCTACTGATGCTCAAAGCCTTGGATCCTTTTTATTTACCCTTGCCTTTTGGTTTTAAGGGCTATTGGCTTTTTGCTCTTGCCTTTTGGTTTAAAGAACTTTTGGCTTTTTCTGCTTGCTTTTTCTTTTTCTTTCTCTTTTTTTTTGCCATTTTTTTTCTTTCTTTTCTCTCTTTTTTTTTTCTGCAAGCTTTTGTATTCACTGCTTTTTCTTGCTTCAAGAATCATTTTTATGATTTTTCAGATTATCAAATAACATTTCTCCTTTTCATCATTCTTTCAAGAGCCAACATATTTAACATTCATAAACAACAACTTCAAAAGACATATGCACTGTTTAAGCATACATTCAGAAAACAAAAAGTATTGCCACCACATCAAAATAATTAAACCAGTTTCAAGGATGAATTCGAAATCATGTACTTCTTGTTCTTTTGTAATTAAAACATTTTTCATTCAAGAGAGGTGATGGATTCATATTCATAACTTTAAGGCATAGACACTTAAATACTAATGATCATGTAATAAGACACAAATATAAATAAACATAAAGCTCAAAAATCGAAAAACAGGAAAATAAATAAACAAGGAGATTAAGGAATGAGTCCACCTTAGTGAGGGTGGCGTCTTCCTCTTCTTGAAGAACCAATAGTGCTCTTGAGCTCCTCTATGTCTCTTCCTTGTCTTTCTTGCTCCTCCCTCATAGCTCTTTGATTTTCTCTAATTTCACGGAGGATGATGGAGTGCTCTTGGTGCTCCACCCTTAGTTGTCCCATGTTGGAACTTAATTCTCCTCGGGAAGTGTTGATTTGTTCCCAATAGTTTTGTGGAGGAAAGTGCATCCCTTGAGATATTAGTGGTTATGGAAAAACAAAAAAAAGCACTGCTTTTTCCACACCAAACTTAAAATGTTTGCTCGTCCCCGAGCAAAAGAAAGAAAGTAGTAGTAGAAGAAGAAAATAGATGAGATGGAGAGGTGTGAGTGGTTTGAATTTGAGTGGGTGGGTGTAGGTGGGTTGTATGATGGTTTTGGAAGAGTAATGGAGGTGATTGGTGGAGGTTAATTTGGGGAAGAGAGTTATGAAAAGGTGTGAAGAGGAGAGAATAGGGTTAGGTGGGGATCCTGTGGGGTCCACAGATCCTGAGGTGTCAAGGATTTTTGATCCCTGTACCCTTTAGACGTGAAAAATGACCTATACATGCAATCCTGGCGTTTAACGCCAGACTGCTGCCTGTTTCTGGCGTTAAACGCCACTTCCATGCTCTGTTCTGGTGTTTAACGCCAGGTAGATGCTTGTTTCTGGCGTTAAACGCCAGCTTGGTGCCTGTTTCTAGCGTTAAATGCCAGACAGATGCTTGTTTCTGGCGTTTAAATGCCAGACTATTCTCTTCCAGGGTGTGCTATTTTTCATTCTATTTTTCATTATGTTTTTTATTTTTCAGTAGTTTTTGTGACTTCACATGATCATCAACCTAAAGAAAACATAAAATAACAATAGAAAATAAATAAATATAATTAGATAACATTGGGTTGCCTCCCAACAAGCGCTTCTTTAATGTCAATAGCTTGACGGTGAGCTCTCATGGAGCCTCACAGATGTTCAGAGCATTGTTGGAACCTCCAAACACCAAACTTAGAGTTTGAATGTGGGGGTTCAACACCAAACTTAGAGTTTGGTTGTGGTCTCCCAACACCAAACTTAGAGTTTGACTGTGGGGGCTTTGGTTGACTCTGCAGTGAGAGAAGCTTTTCATGCTTCCTCTCCATGGTTACAGAAGGAGATCCTTGAGTTTTAAACACAAGGTTGTCCTCATTCAGTTGAAGGACTAATTCTCCTCTGTCCACGTCAATAACAGCTCTTGCTGTGGCTAGGAAAGGTCTTCCAAGGATGATGGATTCGTCCTCATCCTTCCCAGTATCCAGGATTATGAAATCAGCAGGGATGTAAAGGCCTTCAACCTTTACTAGCACGTCCTCTACTTGTCCATAAGCTTGTTTTCTAGAGTTTTCTGCCATCTCTAATGAGATTCTGGCAGCTTGCACCTCAAAGATTCCCAGTTTCTCCATTACAGAGAGTGGCATGAGGTTTATCCCTGATCCAAGGTCACATAGAGCCTTCTCAAAGGTCATGGTGCCTATGGTACAAGGTATTAAGAACTTTCCAGGATCCTGTTTCTTCTGAGACAATCTCAGTTGATCCAGATCACTCAGTTCATTGGTGAGCAAGGGGGGTTCATCTTCCCAAGTCTCATTACCAAATAATTTGGCATTCAACTTCATGATTGCACCAAGGTACTTGGCAACTTGCTCTTCAGTAACATCCTCATTCTCTTTAGAAGAAGAATACTCATCAGAGCTCATGAAGGGCATAAGGAGGTTCAATGGAATCTCTATGGTCTCTAGATGAGCCTCAGATTCCTTCAGGTCCTCATTGAGGAACTCTTTATTGATCACTGAATGTCCCAGGAGGTCTTCCTCACTGGGATTCACGTCCTCTCCCTCCCTTGTAGGTTCGGCCATGATGGTTAAATCAATGGCCTTGCACTCTCTTTTTGGATTCTCTTTTGTATTGCTTGAGAGAGTACTAGGAGGGGTTTCAGTGACTCTTTTACTCAGCTGGACCACTTGTGCCTCCAAATTTCTAATGGAGGATCTTGTTTCATTCATGAAACTTAGAGTGGCCTTAGATAGATCAGAGACTATGTTTGCTAAGCTAGATGGATCCTGCTCAGAACTCTCTGTCTTTTGTTGAGTGGATGATGGAAAAGGCTTGCTATTGCTAAACCTGTTTCTTCCACCATTGTTAAAGCCTTGTTGAGGCTTTTGTTGATCCTTCCATGAGAGATTTGGGTGATTTCTTCATGAGGGATTATAGGTGTTTCCATAGGGTTCACCCATGTAATTCACCTCTGCTATTGCAGGGTTCTCAGGATCATAAGCTTCTTCTTCAGAAGATGCCTCTTGAGTACTGTTGGATGCAGCTTGCACTCCATTCAGACTCTGAGAAATCATATTAACTTGCTGAGTCAATATTTTGTTCTGAGCCAATATGGCATTCAGAGTATCAATTTCAAGAACTCCCTTCCTCATAGACGTCCCATTATTCACAGGATTCCTTTCAGAAGTGTACATGAACTGGTTATTTGCAACCATGTCAATGAGCTCTTGAGCTTCTGCAGGCGTTTTCTTTAGGTGAATAGATCCACCTGCAGAATGGTCCAATGACATCTTAGATAGTTCAGACAGACCATCATAGAAGATATCCAGGATGGTCCATTCTGAAAGCATGTCAGAAGGACACCTTTTGGTCAGTTCCTTGTATCTCTCCCAAGCTTCATAGAGGGATTCACCTTCCTTTTGTCTGAAGGTTTGAACATCTACTCTAAGCTTGCTAAGCTTTTGAGGAGGAAAGAACTTGGCTAAGAAAGCTGTGACCAGCTTATCCCAAGAGTTCAGGCTATCTTTAAGTTGAGAGTCCAACCATACTCTAGCTCTGTCTCTTACAGCAAACGGGAAAAGCATAAGCCTGTAGACCTCGGGATCAACCCCATTGGTCTTAACAGTATCACAGATCTACAAGAATTCAATTAAGAACTGAAAAGGATCTTCTAATGGAAGTCCATGAAACTTGCAATTCTGTTGCATCAGAGAAACTAATTGAGACTTAAGCTCAAAATTGTTTGCTCCAATGGCAGGGATTGAGATGCTTCTTCCATGTAAATTGGAATTTGGTGCAGTAAAGTCACCAAGCATCTTCCTTGCATTGTTATTATTTTCGGCCATGTCTCCTTCTTTTTCGAAAATTTTTGTCAGATTTTCTCCCGAGAGTTGTGCTTTGGCTTCCCTTAGTTTTCTCTTCAGAGTCCTTTCAGGTTCAGGATCAACTTCAATAAGAATGTTCTTATCCTTGTTCCTGCTCATATGAAAAAGAAGAAAACAGAGAAAATATAGAATCCTCTATGTCACAGAATAGAGATTCCTTTATGTGATTAGAAGAAGATAGGAATGTAAGAAGGAGAAGAGGAAAAATTTGAACATAGAAAGGAAGATGGGGTTCGAAATTTTTTTAGGTGGAAGAGAAGTGTTAGTAGATGAATAAATAAATAGAAGGAGATGAGAAAGAAAAGAATTCAAAAATTTAATAAAATAAAATAAGAATATGTTAAAATTAAATTGAAAATTCAAAAATTAAAATTAAAATTGAATTAAATTAAAATTAAAAACAATTAGTTAATTAAAATGAAATTTTGAAAAAGGAGGAAAGGGTTTTCAAAAATTAAAGGTAGAGAGTTAGTTAGGCAGTTTTGAAAAAGATAAGAATCAAATAAAAAGTTAAGTGGTTAATTGAAAAAGATTTGAAAATCAAATTTTGAAAAAGATGTGATTGAAATTTAAAAAGATGTGATTGAAACAAAAAGATAGGATTGGTTGAAAAAGATTTGAAAATTAAATTTTGAAAAGATAGGAAGTTAGAAAAGATTTTGAAATTAATTTTGAAAAAGATATGATTTAAACTTAATTTGAAAAAGATTTGAAAAAGAAATTTAAAAAGATTTGATTTTGAAAATTAAAGTTGATTACTTGACTAACAAGAAACAAAAAGATATGATTTAAAAATTAAATATTGAACCTTTCTTAAGAGGCAAGTAACAAACTTTTAAAATTTTTGAATCAATCACATTAATTGTTAGTAAAGATTTTGAAAGTTTAGAACAAAATAAGGAAAAGATTTTGAAAATCAATCATAAAGTTTTCGAAAATATGAAGGAAAAATTGAAAAAGATTTGATTTTTGAAAAAGATTTGAAAAAGATAGAATTTTTAAATTGAAAATTTGATTTGACTCATAAGAAATAACTAAATTTTAAAAAGTTTTGAAAAAGTCAACTCAAATTTTCGAAAATTTATGAGTGAAAAAGGGAAAGATATTTTTTTTATTTTTGAATTTTAATGATGAGTGAGAAAAACATAAAAAAGACTCAATGCATGAAAATTATGAATCAAAACAAGAAAAATATGCAAGAATACTTTGAATATCAAGATGAACACCAAGAACACTTTGAATGTCAAGATGAACACCAAGAACTTATTTTTGAAAAATTTTCAAGAAAAGAAAACATGCAAGACACCAAACTTAAAAATTTTTATTCTTTAGACATTAATGATTCAAGAATGCATATGAAAAACAAGAAAAGATATAAAACAAGAAAATATGAAGATCAAATAAGAAGACTGGCTAAGAACGACTTGAAGATCATGAAGAATGCAATGCATGAAATTTTCGAAAACAATTTTTTTAGAAAATTAAAAAGATGCAATTGACACCAAACTTAAAGCTCAAACAAGAAACACAAAATATTTTTTGGTTTTATGATTTTATTAATTTTTTTTATTTTTCGAAAATTAATTAGGAAAAATGAAAAAGAAGAAATTATTTTTTTGTATTTTTTGAAAATAAAAGAGTAAAAAAAAGGTTAAAATTAAAATAAAATTACCTAATCTGAAAAACAAGATGAACCGTCAGTTGTCCAAACTCGAACAATCCCCGGCAATGGCGCCAAGAACTTGGTGCGCAGAAATCGTGACGGTTTCATTCATTGGTAACGGCGCTGAAAACTTTATACGCATGTTCATAATCTTAATTCTTTGTCACAACTTCGCACAACTGACCAGCAAGTGCACTGGGTCGTCCAAGTAATAAACCTTACGTGAGTAAGGTTCGATCCCACGGAGATTGTCGGCTTGAAGCAAGCTATGGTCACCTTGTAAATCTCAATCAGGCGGATTCAAATGTATTAAGAGATTATAGTGTACTAAAAGATAATTAAAATAGGATAGAGATACTTATGGAATTCATTGGTGAGAGTTTCAGATAAGCGTATAGAGATGCTTTCGTTCCTTTGAACCTTTGTTTTCCTGTTGTCTTCATCCAATCATTCCTACTCCATTCCATGGTAAGCTGTATGTTGGGCATCACCGTTGTCAATGGTTACTTCCCGTCCTCTCAGTGAAAATGGTCCAAGATGCTCTGTCACAGCACGACTATTCATCTGTCGGTTCTCGATCATACTGGAATAGGATCCATTGATCCTTTTGCGTCTGTCATTACGCCCAGCACTCGCGAGTTTGAAGCTCGTCACAGCCATCCCTTCCCAGATCCTACTCGGAATATCACAGACAAGGTTTAGACTTTCCGGATCTCAGGAATGGCCATTCATGGGTTCTAACTTATACCACGAAGATTCTAATATCTCGGACTCGGTCCCCTGTATTAGATATCCAAGAGATACCCATTCAATCTAAGGTAGAACGGAAGTGGTTGTCAGGCACGCGTTCATAAGTTGGGAATGATGATGATTGTCACGATCATCACATTCACATTGAAGTGCGAATGAATATCTTATAAGCGGAATAAGTTTGTATTGAATAGAAAAACAGTAGTACTTTGCATTAATCCATGAGGAACAGCAGAGCTCCACACCTTAATCTATGGTGTGTAGAAACTCTACCGTTGAAAATACATAAGTGATAATGGTCCAGGCATGGCCGAATGGCCAGCCCCCATGAAAGTCTAAGATAGCATAAAACTAATCAAAGATGCTCTTACAAAGATAGTAAAAAGTCCTATTTATACTAAACTAGTTACTAGGGTTTACAGAAATGAGTAAATGATGCAGAAATCCACTTCCGGAGCCCACTTGGTGTGTGCTTGGACTGAGCATTGAGCTTTACACGTGTAGAGGTTTTTTCTTGGAGTTTAACGCCAGTTTGTAACCTGTTTCTGGCGTTTAACTCCACTTTGCAACCTGTTTCTGGCGTTTGACTCCAGAATGCAACATGGAACTGGCGTTCAACGCTAGTTTACGTCATCTATCCTTAATCAAAGTATGGACTATTATATATTTCTGGAAAGTCCTGGATGTCTACTTTCCAACGCAATTAAGAGCGCGCCATTTGGAGTTCTGTAGCTCCAGAAAATCCACTTTGAGTGCAGAGAGGTCAGAATCCAACAACATCTGCAGTCCTTCTTCAACTTCTGAATCTGATTTTTGCTCAAGTCCTTCAATTTCAGCCAGAAAATACCTGAAATCACAGAAAAATACACAAACTCATAGTAAAGTCCAGAAATGTGAATTTTAATTAAAAACTAATAAAAATATACTAAAAACTAACTAAATCATACTGAAAACTATGTAAAAACAATGCCAAAAATCGTATAAATTATCCGCTCATCAAGCATCACTGAAGAGGTTAGTAAATAAAATTTATTTTCTTCAAGATGAATTAGAATTGTTAGTAATATTAAGTCGCTTAGAATATTTCATTATAAGCGTTAGGTGAAATTTTTAAACTACAAATGGTAACGAGTTACAAGTCCCACGACACAGGAGCGGGATTCTCTAAAAAGCCAAGGTCACGGGTGGCCAAGAGGGCCCACTTGGAGACTTGGGATCTCAGCAGGAAATGCGAAGGTTGCTTAAAGTCGGCCGATAGGTGAAAGAGAATCAACTAGTTTAGTTCTGATATGTTAAAATAGTGATTTAGTAGTTTGTTAGAATTTTAAAACTACAACTGCAAGTTAGAGTAGTAATTATAAATAACTGTTAGTTAGAGTAGTGATTAGAGGTTCTGTTAGAATTTGTAATTAGTTTTAGATGTTAGATTAATTAGGGACTAGAATTTTTTAATTAGAATTTAATTTAAGTTAAAAGTGTTAGTGATAATAGTGATTTAGGATTGTAATATATTTTACATGAAATTTTTTTATTAGAATTTTTTGTTTAAGGTGATTTTAGATTTAACTAGCTTGGATTTATTTTTTGAATTTGTTGGGATATGCGTATTGTAAGATTATTTGTTTGGGTTTAAGATATTTTGTCTAAAAGGGCATGCATTATTTAATGTTTATTTAGTGAATTATTTTGTTAATTGCTATGGTTCTTAGAATTTTTTTTTATCGTTATACAGTCTATCCGATGTATCACTAGCATGAGGAGACAGTATAGTATGTCCTTAGACGATAGGATCATTCTGTACTTACAGATGACTAGCTTATACCATCTTGCGAGGCTCAACGACCATTGATTTAGGTTGAATGAGCTGCTAATCAGTACATTTGTGGAGAGATAACGTTCGGAGACGCATACCTTTCATATGTCATTCGGAGAGTGCATGATTACGTTACAAGATGTGGCATACTGCCTCCCGATCGATGAAGAGTACATCAGTGGATGTCTGACAAACTTTAAAAGGTACATTGAGAGGGGCAGACCTACATGGACTTGGTTCGAAGAGCTATTTAAATACGAGTATATTTATTTAAATTTAAAAATTTTAAAATAATAAGAGTTCTTTTATTTTTGATTTAAAAATAATACGAGTTCATTGATTTTTTAATTTAAAATTATCGATTTTAAATAGTTAATTTTTTTTAAAACCTAATAAACATAATTAATCATATGAGTACAATAATATGACTATGTTTATTTTATCAAATTAAATTAAATCATTAATCTAAATATATCTATTTAAATTTTAAACTAAAACTTTTATAATTTAAATTTTTAAATTATGTGAATTAAATAAAAAAAAATAAAAATATACCAATAGAATCCAAATTGTAAATAGGAGCAAGCTCGCCGCACCAATGGACGAACTTGTTAATTTTTTTTTAATTTTTATTTCATCGGGTACCTAATTACCCGAACCGAATCAATTCGTTTTTAATCAGTTTGATTTTGGATTCACACACAAAAATCGTAAAATTGAACCAATTGCAATTTAATTAGTTCGGTTCTCATTTTATCCTAAATTCGAACCAACTTGACCCGTGAACACTTTTAAATGCAGTGGGTGAACTTGCTCCAACTTAAAAAAAAAAAATTTAAAAAATAAATATGGAAAAAAATTTATTTTGAAAAGTATTTATTTTTTTAATTTATTTCAAAAAAATTTTCCATAAATACAAATATAAATTAAATATGTGAGATATCAGTGGCTTGGAGAATAAGAATTAGCAGTGTAGAGAGAGAAAGAGAGAAATTGAGAGATTCAGTGTGTATATTGATATATCTAGATTGATTAGAAGTGATTACAATTGGCTGTAGTACAAGTATTTATATCAAGGAATATAAGTGCAGAGTGTATGTTGGTTAGAAATTGTAACTGACTTGCTGAGTTGGCATAACTGATTCTAACAAAAAATCAGAAAGAAAAAGGGACTATCATCACCTACACTAACATACTCCCTTAAACTAAGGGCCTTCTAAAACTCTACTATCATTATCTACACTAACATGCCCCTTAAACAAAAGGTCTTCTAAGAATCTGCTTCAAACATCCTGAGTAAGTTTCTAGATTTGAAGAATGCTGCTGCTGGAAGAGGTTTGGTAAGTGTACCTGCAAGTTGGTCTTGTGCTGGAATTGTTGAACAAAGATTTCTTCTCTGGTGACAAGGTCTCTCACAAAGGACTGACTAAGAACAAAATGTTTTGACTTGTTATGCAGGATTGGGTTGGAAAAAAGGAGCACGACTCTTAAATTATCACAGTAAACTACAAGCTTGGTGGAGCAGGGTATTCTGATTTCAGTGAGCAAGTTCTACAGCCAAACGATTTTAGTCACTGCATTAGAAATGCCTCTAAATTCTGCTTTTATACTGCTCTTTGAAACTACAATTTTTTTTCTGCTTGCCCAAGACAGTAGATTGAGCCTGGATAGATTTCATACCCATTTGTAGATTTTCTATCATCAACATCACTTGTCTAATCTGAGTCACAAAAATCGTAAATTTTGAAATTTGTGAATTTTTTGAACCTTAAACCATGTTGAGTTGTGCCTGAGAGATACCTTAGAATCTGTTTCACTGCCTTCCAATGAGATTCAAGGGGTGGTGAAGAAACTGTGTAACTTTATTGACTAGTGCACAAAACTGACTCCACACGTTTTGCACAGATAGACCGGCAAGTATACCGGATCGTCTAAGTAATACCTCAGGTGAGTGAGGGTCGATCCCACGGATATTGTTGGTTTGAGCAAGCAGTGGATATCTTGCAGATCTTAGTCAAGCGGATAGAAAATATAGTTGTCACGAGAAAACACATAAAATAGATAAATAAATAAAACGTTACTAGATAGGTGTAAAATCAATAGTATGAGACTGGTTGAGGCTTCTGAGATGCTTCTTCCTTCTGGATCAACTTTTCTCACCATCTATTCCAACTTCTGATTGATTCATTCCATGGCAGGCTGTATATGATTAACGTCGGTCAGCGGTCATTAATCTCCTCTGCTTCAGATCAAAGGCCGGGTCAGCGGTCATTCAATCTGAACGGAGATGAAGCTCTAGCAGTCCATTCCCTTGGTGATCCTACTCAAAGCACCACAAACAAGGTCAAATCTTCCAAATCAAAGAATGCTGCTCCTTTGATTCTAGCCTATACCACAAAGGCCCTAATCGCCCCGACCTCGGCTGAACTGATATCTCGAGAAGTCCCCAACGAAGTCGTGGATTAGCCATCTAAGAGATGTATAATCAAGCTTGTGGTTCAATACTATCCCGTCAATGACTCGTAATAACCCATGTAGAATGAGGATGATTGTCACGGGTCATCCGATTTATAAGGTTGAAGAATGAAGATACATCTTAGAATAGAATCAAGCGTAGATTGAAGTAGAATAGTAATATTATTAATTCATAAGAATCAGCAGAGCTCCTAACCTTAATCTTAGGAGGTTAGTGACTCATACTGTACAGAAAGTAATATTCGAAAATAAGATATGCTGGAGAGAGAGAGAGAGAGAGAGAGAGAGATCCTAAACATGGTTAATCTTCTCCTATATATACTAATATGCTAACTAAGGATTACAGAAATAAGATAAACTAGTCTTGTAGTGCAAAAATCCACTTTTCGGACCCACTTGGTGAGTGTTTGGGCTGAGCTAAGGGGGTCTCCACATGGTAGGACTCCTTAGGAGCGTTGGACGCCAGCCTTGGGCTCCTGTTTGGGCGTTGGACGCCAGCTTCTCCCTTTTGGGCGTCCAACGCTAGGAAGAGGGTGGAGTGCTGGCATTGAACGTCAGTTTTACACCTTCATTTTCAGAGTAAAGTATAGAGTATTGTATATTTCTGGAAAGTCCTGGATGTCAGGTTTCCATAGCCGTTGAGAGCGCGCCATTTGGACTTCTGTAGCTCTAGAAAAGTGCCTTCGAGTGCACGGAGGTCAGATCTTGACAGCATCTGTAGTCCTTTCTCTGTCTCTGAATCAGACTTTTTTCAAAGCTCCTCAATTTCAGCCAGAAAAATACCTGAAATCATCATAAAACACACAAACTCAAAGTAGAATCCAAAAATATGAATTTTGTACCAAAACCTATGAAAACATAATAAAACTTGAATAAAACATAATGAAAACTATATGAAAATGATGCCAAAAAGCGTAAAAATATCCGCTCATCATTGACTGAGAAAGAAATTTTGGACCTTGTGACTGTAGCATACTGCAAACTCCCAAAAATTGACCTATAAAGTGTAGGATCATTGAAGATATCATCCCTAAGGGCAGAAAGTTTGAGAGAGGAAATCATAGGGCTGGGTACTAGTTTGGCATTGCTCATTTCAACTCGTTTGAGAAGATCTTGAATATACTTGGTTTTCTTTAAGGCTAAGGTTCCATTGATGCTGTGCTTAACTTCAATCCCAAGAAAGTAATTTATTTCACCTAGTTCTTTTAGAAAGAAGGTGTTGTGCAGCTGAGTGGTGATGGATTTGATTTCTGATTCTGAATTGTCAATTACAAGAATATCATCCATATAGACCAGAATGTATGTAGCTGAGGAAGGAGTGAATTTGGTGAAGAGAGACACGTTTGACTTGGTGCTTGTGAAGCCAAACTGGTGTAGTACTAGTGCTGAACGAACTGAGTTTTGTGAACCAAGCTCGCGGGACCTGCTTCAGGGCATAGAGAGATCTTTATAGCTTGCATACTTGATGAGAGTTTGAGGAGGTGAATCCCTCTGGTTGTTGTATATATATATCTTTATATAGATTATCATTGAGAAAAGTATTGTTGAAGTCGAATTGGTAAACTTTCCACCCTTTTGCAAGGGCCGTGCTGAGCATTTCTCGAATAGTTACAGGTCTGACTACAAAAATGAATATATGGTCATAATTAATCCCCTGCTTTTGATGAAAATCCTTTACTACAAGTCCTGCCTTGTACTTTTGAATTGTGCCATCAGGGTTCTTTTTGACTTAAAACACCCATTTGTAGCCTATGGGTGCTGAGTGTGAAGGTGGATCAACTAATTTCCATGTGTTATTCTTCATCAAAGCTGAATACTCTTCTTCCATAGCCTATCTCCAGTGTGGTACGATAAGGGCCTGAACAATTGATTTTGGAAGACTTGTGGCTGATTCGATATTTGGAGTGAGAGTGGTGGTGAATACTCTAGGCCGGATGATGCCACTTTTGCTCTTAGTTTGCATGGAATGAGTGTTGTGCACAACAGTAGAGATATTGTTAAAGTGAGTGTTGGATTGAGATGACACAGTTACAGGTGTAGTGGTAGTAATGAATTGTACATGTGGTCCAATTTTAATCTACAATGGAATAGTCTCAAAAAAATCTGCATTTTCAATAATATTAGTTCCAGAATCAGTATCTGAGACATGAACATGTGCAGTTTGTAATGAATTAGATATGGAATTGGTACTAGTGGAAGGTGTATCATGAATGACTATGCAAGGTGGTTGAAAAAGGTAGCTATGTGGTGTATGATTTTTGAAGCTCTGGTTTTGTGGATTGTGAGGTATGAGGTGTGGTAAAAAGTGTTGAATAAAAAAATTTCTACTCATCAAAGAAGACATTTTTGGCCATATAGATTCTGCCTGATGGTGCTAGGCACTTGTACCCTTTGTGGTCAGCGTTGTATCCTAAGAAAATGTACTTGGTGGACTTATGGTCAAACTTGTGTTTGTTGTATGGTGTTAACCAAGAATAGCAGGCACAACCAAAGGTTTTTAGTGCACTGTAGTTGGGAATGGTGTTGAATAAGACTTCTAAGGGTGATTTGAGGTTTAAGGTTGGAGTGGATAGCCTATTGATGAGATAAGTGGAGGTTAAGCTAGCTTCATCCCAAAAAGAAAGAGGTAAGGATGCTTGGGATAGAAGGATAAGAGAAATTTCTATTAGGTGCATGTGCTTTTTCTCTACACAACCATTTTGTTGGTGTGTGTGAAGACAGATGAGTCTGTGTTGGATGCCATGATCTTTAAAGTACTGATTGAAGATTTTTGACATGTAATCTCCACCATTGTCAGTTTGAGTGCTAGAATTTTATAGCCAGTTCAATGTTCAAGCATGGTTTTATACTGGCAAAAGGCTGTGAATGTTTGAGCTTTAGTTTGGAGAAAAAAATTGCAGGTATATTTGCTGTATGCATCAATAAAGCATGTATAGTATCTAAATCCAGATTTACTGGGCTATGGTGAGGGCCCCCAAAGGTCAGAGAAGACTAGCTCTAGGAGTTGTGTGTATTGAGTTTGTGAGTGTGGAAAGGAGAGCTGGTGAATTTTGTTTATGGTGCAAGGTTCACAGAAAAAAGAGGTCCTGGTAGCTTGGAAAAAGGGAATATTGGTCTTGTTAAGTACAACTTTGGTGATTTGTTGGAAGGGGTGTCCAAGCCTTTTGTGCCATAGGTCAAAGATAATGGTAATAGCTGTGATGTTGTCTTTAGTGTTGTGGTTTGGTAAGGAACTGCTATCAGGTTTGATGGTTTCAAGGGTGATGGTGTTAGTGATATAGTTTCTAGTGTCATGGTCTGGGACGGAACTGCTGTCAGGTTTGGTGTTTTTGGGAGGGATATGAGAACTGTCACTAGTGAGAGTGGGTAGTGCATTGTAAGTATTGTAAAAGGCATTAGCTGTATCTTCAGAAATAGAGCTATCAAATTTGGTATTTTTAAGGGTAATGGAATTAGCTGTGGTGCAGTTTTAGGTGTCATGGATTAGAAGGGAAGTGCTATTAGGTATGGTGTTTTTGGGAGGGATATGAGGACTGTCAATGGGGAGACTGTGTACTACATTGTAAGTATTATGAGAGGCATTAATTATATCATCAGCAATATAATTTGTGACTATTTCAGTAAATCTATTTGCAGTTGCAAAAAGATGCAATAGAATCATGATCAGTGCCAGAATCTGTGACTAAAACAGCAAATTTATTTGAATTAACACCATCAAGGCACACAATTTTATCAGAATATACTTTTGGACAAGACCTATCATTTTTATTGTAATAAGGTGCTCTTGGTAGTTTTATTGCACAAATTGTTACAAAACTGCTCTTTACTGCACTAGACATACTATTTTTTACTGCACTATTATTACAACCAGACATACTTTTATACAGTAACTTGATTTTTCTATTTCTTTTTTTTTTGCATACTACAGTTGTTTATTTCTTTTTCTTCTCTTGATTCTTCTTTCTCTTTTCTTGATTCTTCTTTTTTCTTTCCTCTTTGCTCACTGCTATTGCTATTGTTATTGCTAGTTTCTTTTTCAATTTTACTTTGTGCCTTATTGATCACATTTGCAACATTGGCATTGATTTGTTTTTTCTTTTCAGCATCAAAAGTTTGTGAAGCATGTGCTTTATCTATCTTCCAGGTTGGTCTTAAAATCTAGATATCATTGAATCTATACAAGCCATTTTTAAGTTGGCCTTGGAACAAAATCTTCTTGGATACCTAGCATTTGACGGCGCACACAAAAGGCTAAAATAAAATTCAAAGAATACACCATTATCTAGTGCAAACTTTGAGACACTCACCAAGGTCTTTGGAATAGTGGGTACATGAAGTAAGTTCTGAAGTTTGAAAATTTTATTTGACATAGATGCATGCATGATAGACTTTTCAATATTAGCAATACTCATACTTTTTCTATTATCTTTAAACACTTGTTCAGGCCCCTCATATTCTGAGCTGTCAATTAAGTTCATCTAGTCAAACATGTTGTGATGAGATACTCCTAAGTCCAGATACCACCCCTTATCAATGTTGTTGGTGGTGAGCAAAGCTTGAGGAAGACTCTGATGAACTGCGCTTTGCTGGTAGGAATGTTGAGTAAGCTGAGATTGTTGATGGAAAGCACCATGTGATGGTGGAGGACCTCCATTGAGGTGATGGAGTTGAGAATTTTGATAGTTTTAGTTGAATCTGTGAAAACATTGTCAGACTGTGCGTCAAATCCTTCCACATAGCTGACATTGGGGCCTGCTTCCTTGCCAACATAATCTGCCTCCTTTGAAGTATCTTCCTCTGCCTCTTCTTCCTGGTTGTTGTCCTATGGCATAATAGTTGTCATAAGATTCCTCTACTTGTACCAGCTCACTGCTTGCTTTGTCCGAACCTGCCTCTTTGTGAGCTAAATTGGCATGAACTATAATAAAATCTATCTTTCTGAACCTATCATTCACCTCTTGTGCAAGAAGTTGTGATTCAAGTTCACTAACAGTCATAGAATCAATTCTTGAATTTACTATAGTGATGAAAGCAATGAATTCTTCATCTAATCCTCCTAATGCACAATCAAAGTATTCTTCCTTTGAAAGTGGAGCACCAGGAGCAGATAGAGCGTTAGCTACCTTTTTAATTCTAGTTACATATTCATTAATCACTGTTGTGCTGTGTTTCTTGATCCCTTTCAATTGTACCTTTAGTATTCTTATCTTTGATTTGAGCCTTGCCGTAAAATATTCCTCCAGCGACTCCCAAATTTCATGTGCATACTTATATTCAAACTACCTTATTGACGAAAACTTCACTCATCACAGAAAGCATCCATGCAACTAAACACTCATCCCGTTGTTCCCACGCTTCAAATTTTCGTGACACTTTTCCTTCAGCTTGATCTTGATCAGAATAGAACTTTCTTGGAATTGAAAATGTAGTGATGTGATTCTGCAATTTGTTTGCTTTTATACAAGCAAGAGCTTGCCGCTTCCATGCCTTGAAGTTATCTTTATTGAGTTTGATTATAGCTGAAAAATTTACAATCGCCAACATTGATGCTTGTGAAGCCATCACTAGTGTTGCGAAAGAAACGTCGTAGTTCATAGATCAAAATTTGCTTCGATAGCATGTGAGATATCAGTGGCTTGGAAAAGAAGAATTATCAATATAGAGAAGTGAGAGAAAAAGAGAGAAATTAAGAGATTCAATGTGTGTATTGATAAACTGAGATTGATCAGAAGTGATCACAATTGACTGTAGTACAAGTATTTATATTAAGGAATGTAAGTGCAGAATATGTGCTGGTTAGAAATTATATCTGATTTGCTAAGTTGACATAACTGATTCTACCAGAAAATCAGAAAGAGAAACAGACTATCATCACCTACACTAACAAAATATCACATAATCGCTGCACTATACTTACCATAAAAGTATATTTTATTAATTATATTCAAAAAACATGTATTATTATTATTATTATTATTATTATTATTATTATTATTATTATTATTATTATTATTTAAAATATTAATTAATATTAATAAAAATATTAGTCTCTAATACTTCTTTTAGTATTTGTGATTTATGTTTATTTTACATGTGATGAATGTCTGAAGTATTAAACTTGAGTCTCTAATACTTCTTTTAGTATTTGTATAAGAATTTTTATCTTTTTCTAGTTATTAGTATTCATCATGCGTTCAGTTCGATGAATTCATCACACACACACACACATATATGTATATATTAACGACGCCAATTGAAACAAGAAAAAACTAAAAAAATTATTGCATGACTATTTCTTTGGTTTCTACATCATTAGATTAGATTAAGTAAAATGTACATATATATGATAATCTATGCCATGTGCATAATCTGATCACTCATATGTTGTTAATTATTTTTCGAATCAAATAATATATAACTAGCTTGTTTATTTATTGTTTTCGTATATGAAAATATTTGATAAAAAAATTAATTAAAAATGATCAAAAATTATTTTATTTAATATTTATTAATGGTTACAATAATTAATAAATGTTAAATAAAATAAAATTTAATTATTTTTTATTTTTCTAATATTACTGTTTTAGCAATTAATTGCATCTCAGCCGTGTGTGTGAAATGCTGAAAAATTGCGGTTTTGACTTTTGACAACGATTGGAAAGTATCTTAAAAAAGATTGTATATATGGGTGTTAAACTATTAATTGAAATTGACAATATAAAACCAATAATTTAGAGCCTATGAATAATAGATCGATTCAATTTTAGGAAAACATTCCTTTTTATACGAAACACTTTTTGCTAAAACTTTAATCATAATTCATTTGTTGTTTAAAAAGCTTAAGTAATTAATTTCATTATGAGCTTAACTAATCAGTCTAATCTAGCGCAGGCAAGTTATAGAATAAATTAAATCATGGGGCCAACCACTCCGAGACATAATATTAAGTGCTATAGAAAGGATTCATGAAAGTGTTGAAAGAAAGCTGGGGCTTAATAAGCCAATGCATGTGCTTGGTAGATGAAGAATTTATTGCTTGATTCAAATTTTGTTTTGTTTTCCAAATCTAAGGCTGGCATCCATATCCCAACCCATTAAGTAATCTAATAATGGAAATGGAAAGAAAGTCCACAGTTTCTATAGTATATATTAGTTGGTGTTTAATTTTTAGTTAACTTATTTTTTTATATTAAATTTTAAATATTTAAAATAATTTATTTTTATAATTTTTAAATTAAATATTAATTATTAATTATTTTTTTGATAAATTAGACACTTTTTTAAACACCACAACAATGACCATATTTCATACATAGCCTTTAATTAAGTTGTTTTTTTTTTTCTGTTTGTTTTTGTTTTACTTTCGTATTTTAAGTTCTGTATTACAATATCATAAATGGGAAAACCAATATCATTATTTCCCTTAGCTAGCTAGAACGTTTCAGTGAGATTAGTATTGATAAATTTACCAAAATCACAGCATATCTCTAACCTCTTTAAACATTTTATTTTATTTATAGAACTATAATATATATAATCAACTAAATGACACTGTCATACGCCGAACTTGATCCTTCTTGCTTCCCATATTTTTCCTTGCATAACTTGCATCATTAAATAATTTCTGTTATAGGATTCATCAAATTCTCTCATGATGCCATGTGTGTGGGTCCTATAACAAGAGAAAATCACATATAAGATAGAACTTTGCGTTGAAGAGGGAAAAACGGATAGGAGATATTAATTATTTATAAATGTATGTGACGTATACCAGACTTTTTTACTAATATATCACTTTTTTTAATTATTATTAAAAAGCTATTATTTTAAAATTAATTATTCAAATACTGTTTTTCGTAGTGTTATAAACAATCATAATTAAAAATAAAATAACAAATCAGTTGTTTCTTTGGTAAAATAGTGGCATATGAATAAATAATTTCAAATTACCATGACTATTATCATAATAATTCCGGTATTTATGTACAACAACAATATTAAATTTAGATTTTTATATTTTAATAATATTTTTATTTATTTTTATTTTAAAATTTAAAAATATTATTAAAAAAATAAACATTATATATATATATATATATATATATATATATATATATATATATATATATATATATATATTCAATAAAATTTATCATTTCTGATTTTAACATTTTTTAATGAGACAATTTTTCACTATATTCTTGGTTGTTGGAACATTTCTTTCCTTCCTCGTTGGTAGGCATGCGTAAGTATAAACGGCAAAAGAGGTAAATTAATGTAAAACTCAGGAAAAATTAAATGTGAAATTAAAAAATCATAGGATGATTTTGTACGGATTCATTTTATTTTCAAGTCTCCAGATGTGGCTAAGCTATCCGAATGTTGAAGGCTCCAAGCACCATCCAATTTGGAAAATGTACTGTTTTGCTTTTATTGTTGTATGAGTAATGATACGCAATCAAAATCTTAAAACAATAAACAAAAACTAAAATATTTGGTAAACAAAAATATTAATTAAAAATAAAAATATATGATTAATAATATTTTTATTTATAAAAAAGTATAAGTTATCCTTTTAATTTAATTGAATTAACATAATTAATTTTTTTGTAATTATATTTTTTTATTTAATTTATTATTTATTATTTATTATCTATTATATTATTATATATTGTATAAAAATTAAATTTCAACGCTTAATGATAAAACTGACTTGATGTACTTTTAAAAATATTTTTAATTTATTTTTTAATTTATTAATTATAATTTATTATGATAAATTAATTATATCAACTAATTTATTATTTAATTAAGTATTTAAATATAATATAATTTATTATAATTTATATCAATTTATTAATTATATGCAATTCATTATATTAGTTATTTTAATTTATTAATATATAAAATATATAATAAAATAAATATTTTATTATTTATTTTAATAATTAAATATAATAAATACAAATTAATTTATTGTTTTATTTTATGTCTAATTGATCTATTTTTTCTAGGCATATCAATGATAATATCTAAAAGTACTTTTTATTTTGATACAAATAGAACATGGCTCCGATATACAAGTCAATAAGTATGGATATATATTATTAGCATATCAAAGATCGATATGTATTACTTTATATTTTATACATTGTTTACCCTTGATTAATCCATGTCACTAGGATATCAATTATCTATTATATCATATTAAAATCAAGTTAACACTTAATGTTAAAATTTACGTGATATATTTTTAAAAATATTTTTAATTTTTTTTAAATTATTAAACTAAATAAATTATAACTAATTAATTATATTAAATAATTAATTTAATTAAACATTTAAATATCTCATAATTTAATAAAATTTAATTTATATAGATATTTAACTTTTATTATTTATGTAATGAATTCTAAAAACATTTTTTGTAAGTTATAATTTATTTTTTTATTTGTATATTTAATTTTTAATAATAATTTTTTATTTATGAATATATTATTTTCTACTTTAACATACATATTATGAATATTTAATTTTATAAATTTGGATTATTCAATAAATAAAATTAATATAATCTTATTTCTATCATTTAACCACCAATAATGATCTTATGAATATTTTTTTACATTACTTACTTTCACAAAAAATAATAAGATTTTATTTATGAAATTTTAAACTTTAGAGTTGACTATGATTAAGCTCAAGTTTTAATTTATTTTGTCAAATTATATAAATATTAATTAGATTATAGACAAATTTAAAAAAAAAAATCTTATGGATTAACATTTAAATTTTTAATATTTTTTTTAAAAATTGTCTAGACTTATCAAAATTTAAATTATCTATACATTATTTTTTAAAATATTATGATTTCACAACTTATAATATCTAATATTAGTTATTGTTATATATATATATAAACTGTGACTCTTAACCATTTATCTTTGATTATGATGAATATCAGTGGTTTAGAAAAGGGAGGTTGAATCTAGGTCTCTTTTAACTTTGCTTGACTAATCTTAGAACTGGATGAAACTTTTGGATTCTATAGAGTTGCCTCAGGTGAAAGGTAGGAAATATTTTTATTTTGTCTTTTGTCGAAAGAAGAGTCAAAACTGAATTGTGTGCAAAGTATATAGCTGTGAAGTCTAACTAGATAGAATAAGTAGGAGATTATTTTATTTTAGGTTTAATTACTCTGCAGGTCCTATAGTTTTCGAATTTTCAATTAGGTCCTTATATTTTTTTTCTTTTCAATTGGGTCCTATACATTTTTTTTTTCAATTTAGTCCTTTTTAACGTTAAACGTCAAAAAAATGTTAGTGCATTGTGAAATTACTTGTATACTCCTAGGGATCCAATTAAAAAGAAAAAAAAATATAGGGACCTAATTGAAAATTTAGTGATATATATATATATATATTCAATGAAAGATATTTCTATAATCCCTATTTAATGATTCTATGACATGAAAGATATTCCTATAATCCTTTTTATTTTGTCACTACCATTCTTTTTTTTATTTATATACAAATTGTACCAAAAATACTTTCTCGTTTTTTTTTTTTACTTTCAAAATACCTTATCTTAAGAATATACCAAAAAAGAGTAATAGATAAAATGAAAGAACTTGCATATCACATATAGTAACAAGAACCATTAATAGAATAATAATTAAAATTGTTTACAAAAATTGATTTAATAAGAGAACTAATTTGACCGACAAAAATCCAAAAGCAAGTATATTAAAGGCATGGATTTTTCCTATGTTCAGGCTAGAACAAGCAATACATATTTTTTCAAGTATCAACAAAAAATAAGAAATATAAGGCAATAGTCCAGAATTTTCTCTGCACATTCTTGTATTAAACCATGTCAAACAGTATCAACAATCACCAATCAACAATTTCTGAGGTTCACTCCTCTTTCCATCAAAAAGAGATCCCTAAAGGCGGCTTGCTCTAGCGTAAACTGATATTCTATCTCCCTTTGATATGATCTTTGCTATTGCAACTGATGTCAAGTGACGCATAGACCGTCGAGCACCAAAAGTGGGCAGAAAATACAATACATCCTCATACCATTTTTGCCACAACAAAATATTTTTCTAAAACATATGATAAATTTTAACATCAGAAAACACACTAAGATTTTTAATAAAAACATAAAAAAGAACTCATTAACTATATAAGAAAATACCTCACTAAATTTCGAAAGCTTTGTTGCTATGGTCGTTGTTTCAAGTAAACCTGCAGTGATTCTTCTACCAAAATACTTATACAATTCTCTTAAGCATTTTGCAACACCTAAAAATTGGTTGAAATAAAATAGTAAAAATAAAACACAACAAAGACTAACACATCTGAATAAATAAATGCAAACAACATTAAAAATATTATTTACAAAATGTCTGCAACATGAAAGGTAGATGTAATACCTAATCATGTTAAGAGATTTTATTCGGTCATAATTTTCTTACCTCTAGATTTGTTTTTAATAGGATTTAGTCCATATAGCTTACCATCAGCATGTGCTAAACATACATAAATATATGAAATCAGACAATTTGTTCACTGGACTCAGGGAGAGAAAGAATATTTTAACCAATAATAATATTTCCAAGAATCTTCTATATCAGTCAGTGTGCTCAAATAATAAATATTGCAGTAATTAATTAGCCATTAAACATTGTTATAATATTGCAGGAAATACAATGAAAATACATATCAACAACAACAAATAATGAATAACACCAAAGCTTAATTGAAAGCCAATTCTCAAAAGCAACAAATTTAACATTAGGTTATTATCTCATGTTATAAAACACACACTGCTATAGTTCTCCTAATTTCGTAGGTATAGTATAATAACTCAGATCAGTTAATTAGATTTAGTTGCAATAGTTTCACCTGTCATACGAGAATCAGAGACATAAAGATGAATTATAGCGCAAGCACTAAAATTCAGTGCTATTTTTCTCTCTATAAATTCTCCAAAATTTGAATCCCCCATCACTACATTAAACAAAAGAGAAATAGAATCCTAATAAAGAAGTATCATCACAGCAACAACAATCAACAATAAACAAAATTCATAATCAGTAAAACTAATTTATATGTCAATTCACCAATTAACAAAATCACTGTATATAAATATCCATATTGTAAATTCTAAACCATTATATCAAAACAATTCAGAAATTAATTCAAAAAATAGGTATTCAACCAATGCCATATTAAAAAAAAATTGACATATGCATAAACATGTTACGTCAAGTTTTAAAAACTGAAAAAAATCAATTTTAATGTCACCTCTTTTGAGACAGATCGAGTACAGGCAGATCGAGGAGAGGCACGGCGCGGGGATGGAAGGCCAGGCGTGGCGAGGCGCGGCGCAGCGATGTTAGGCGAGGCAAAGCACGGCGAGGGTTTGGACGGGCAAACAGCGCAGAAGACTGCAGAACAGACCAGCGCAAAGAGAAGGAGGCGACGGGTGGCCGACCACCAATCGTCTGCTGCAGACGACGCCGGAGATGGATGAAGAGGACGGACCGACGCAGGAGAAGGCAATGGACGCGATCTCCAGAGAGCAACTTAGGGCTAGGTAGTTTTTTTTTGGGATAAAATGTCAAGGACTTTTTTGGTATTTTAGAAAAATACATGTATGTTTAACCAGTTACTCTAACCCAATCATAAGAATATTCTTTTTTTAAACAGAATATTCTGTTATCTTAAATGTTATTCTCACGGTAGGGACTTAATTGAAAAAAAAACATATAGGGACCCAATTAAAAAGAAAAAAAGTATAAGGACCTAATTGAAAATTTGGTGAAACTATAAGGACCTGCAGAGTAATTGAACCTTTATTTTATCTCCTAAAGTATAAAACCAGAAACAGAGAAGAGAAGGAGAAGTGACACAACCATATATCCTAGTTCAACTACTTAGTGCAATGTAGCCTACATCCAGTCTCCATCACAACAATGACAAAATTTTATTATCTTTGAATAAGATTATATTCACCAATTTTTCTAGGATTCTACCTAATCCTATCTGGGACAAACCAGCTTCTACCTAACCAGATTTGACTAGAAACTCACCCTAGCTTTTAACAGTAAAGTGCTCACCCAACTTGTAAGGGAATTCCCTCAAGTTCATGAAAACAAAACAGAAATACATACAAAGGATTTCTGAAATAAACATAGGCTTTTTTCCAAATCTAACTCTTTCTGCCTTTTTTTACTTAATAACTTTTTCTTTCAATCCTCACTGTAATGCCTTTCACCATTGAAATAAAAAAAAGATTAGACTGAGAAAACAGAATATTCAATGAGATCAGAACAATGAAGGAGAAGAATGAATAGCTCTATAAGCTATGGGAATCCAAACTTTGTGCTCTCACTCTTTGCTCTAATCATTGGCCATTTACCCTTTTAATAGAGGAGTAAAGTTTTCAAAACTTGAAACTTTACTTTAGCACATTTGAATTCTTATCCCCAAAATTTAGCAGCAACAGCAGCGGCATCACAAAAAAGAGATAGAATAGAAGTAGTGATTGAGTGTCTAAAACAATCTATCAGAGCAAAATAGTTCAAAGTTAAGTGTCTACAACTATTACAGTCATCCAAAATTAAGTAAATAGTATTCAAAAATATCAAAGACCAGTAATTGTAACACCAGAAAACAAGTTCTTAGAAAACAGCAGCATCAAACATGAGTTAGACATTAGATCCCTCATCCTCGGTACTTTAGTAGTACTTCAACCCTGTTTTGAGACTTTCATAATGAATTTTTATTTTGTGTTACAAGTCTCCTAACTTGTTGACTGAAATTAATCATTTGTTTTGTAAGATTGACAAACTCTTGTAACACATCCTTGACAATTCTATTAATCAAATATTTGTTGGAATTTGATGTGCCTGCAGCCGAGGGAGGAGGGATACTCTCATCTTCTTTTTCCTCTATAACCGTGTCTCTAGTGGCCTTAGTTCCTTTTTTTGTCTGTTTGATTGCATCACCATCCTTACGAGATGAAATTCTATTCTCTTGGTGTTCATTGTTCAGATCAACAGCAAAATGCTCAAAAATACAAGTTAAAAATATGCCATATGATAGAGAAATATTTTTGTCACTTTTAATGCAATCATGCATATGGAACATCATCAAGTAAGAAAATGAGATTTCAATTTTGTTGAGAATGGCATAGAGAACTAAGGTATCACAGAGGGTAACTCATTGATATGAACCATTTTGGGGCATGAAAATATGAGTAATGAGACAGTGAAGTTGGACTTTAACAGGACCTAGGGCTCTGTGGTTAGGAGTCATACCATCCATGAGTGAGATGTTCTCACAAATGTTAGCCAACACATCCTTGTGTGATATACCTAGATCATTATCCCATTTTCCTGAGATGTCAGCATTGACACCAACATTGTAATAATCCAGGGCATCACTAAGGGATTCTTTGTTCAAATGTATTTAATTGCCTTTAACATATGAGTGAACACTTTCTTCATGGTCGTACATGTTGACATAGAATTCTCTAACTAGATCAGGGTAGACTGGTTTTCTGATTTCAAAAAGTTTCTCCTAGTCCAAGTAAACAAAATTTTCTTTAAAATCAATCTCTTTTTCAGCCAGAGCATTCAAATCAGCCACATAAGTAGAACACAGAGGTCTTTTAGGAACAATAAATTTATGAAATTCATAGTTTGTACTAGATAAAAAATGATAAGGATCATAATGAAAATAAGGACGGCTACCGAAATGGGATTTATAACCAACAGGATCAAGATTTGTGGGTTCTTTCATTGAGTTGAGAAAATGTCTTCGATTACCTTTGGAGGGGCGACTAAATGGTGCTAAACGTCCTTGAGGACGAGAAGATGAACAAGGAGGTGGAGAAATTGGAAGTTCTTTATCCATCACATGTCTCTTCCCTTTTCCAGCATTTGCCCTAGATGTGTCAGCATATATTAGTGGGTGCAGTAAATGGATGTCGAGAGGAATTTTTGGTTTGTGCCATTGGTTCTGGAATAGGAGAGGATAGTGAGAAAGAATGGAAATGAATGTGGATGTGGGTATGGGCTTGTCCCTTTTATGGTGGGTTTTGTGGAGGACAAAAAATACCAGTGCCTCTTCGAGTTGTAACTTTCTTTTTCATATTTATGAAAGCACAATGAGTGAGAATGAGGGAGTGGTAGAGAAGATGAGAAGTTATCAAGTAATAACTATTATAAATGCTTTGAATTATCCTTTTTGAGAACAAAAATCAATATAAAATGAAAGGTGTTTCAAAGAATTTTAAATTTAAAAATGCAAGCAAGCAGTTTTAAAAAGAAAGTCAAATATAAAATTTTGAACAACTGAATTTGATTTGACTTGTATTGAAACCTTAAAAGCAAATACCTTTTTTTATTTGAATGATCAATGCAAACAATGAGGCCCACATCATAGAATAGAACTTCTTTCTTTTGGACCCAATGGTGGTTTTAAGGAAACACAATAGATCACAAAAGATACAATTTTGACCCATATCACTTAATCTTACCAACACTTAGTCTAATATTTCAGGAATCTAGAGAGAGTCATCATTTGTCCAGTTTTATCTCCTATCAATCTAAGAGACAAAAACAACCAAAAAGAAATTTCATCAATTTAATTTAAGAATTTAGCATCAACAATCCCTAATACAGTTCTCAACTTGTGAAATCTGTCTTCACATAGAGATTTTATAAAAATGTCAGCAAATTGATCATCAGATTTTACATATTGTATGTCAATTGTACCTTTTTGCATATATTCCCTAATCGAGTGAAATCTCACTTCAATGTGCTTAGTTGTTGAGTATAAAACAGAATTTTTGAAAATGGTAATTGCACTCATATTATCACAAAATAAAGGGATACTATTGACTTGCAATTTGTAATCTGCAAGTTGTGTTTTAAGCCATATCAACTGAGAACAACAAGAAGCGGATATATATTCAGCCTCGGCTGTGGATACTACAACTGTAGCATGTTTCTTGCTTGACCACACGTTTAATGATTGTCCAAAGAAGCAACAGATTCCAGACATACTTCTTCTATCAACTCGGTCACCGACAAAATCAGCAGTGCCATTAATGTATCTAATGATCCTTTTTACGGCTGAAAGATGTGATTTTTTTGGATGAGATTAGAATCTAGATCAAACTCCAATACTTTGAACAATATCTGGTCTAGAAGATATTAGATACATAAGAGAACCGATCATTCCTCTATACCTTGTTTCATCCATATTTTTTCCCTTTTCATCCCTTTCAAGTTTAGAATTAGAATGCATTAGTGTACTCATTGGTTTAAAATTTTTTAAACCAAATTTCTTTACCAACTCTTTATCATATTTACCTTGATACACAAAAATTTTACTAGGAGTTTGTTTAATTTGGAGTTGGAGGAAGAATGTAACTTCTCCCATTATACTCATATCAAACTCATTAGTCATTAAGTTTCCAAAATTAGCACACAATGCTTTATTTGTTGATCCAAACACAATGTCATCCACATAAAATTGAATAAGAATGAAATTATCATTAGATTCTTTTATGAAAAAAGTTGTATCCGTAGTACCCCTTTGAAAACTTTTTTTCAATAAGAAAGAGCTAAGTCTTTCATACCAAGCTCTTAGAGCTTGTCTCAAATCATAAAGTGCTTTAAAGAGCTTAATAACATAGTTTGGGAAATCTTTGTTTTTAAAAGCAAAAAGTTGTGCTACGTATACTTTTATATCAATAAATCTATTTAAAAAAGCACATTTAACATCCATTTGAAAAAGTTTGAATCCTTTGTGGGCTGTATATGCAAGCAATAATCTTATTGCTTCCATCCTTAGAATAAGAGCAAATGATTCATCAAAGTCAATGCCTTCCTCTTGGTCATATCCTTGAGCAACTAGTCTAGCTTTGTTTCTAGCAGCATTACCATCCTCATCTAATTTATTTTGAAAGATACATTTGGTACCTGTTATTTTCTTACTATTCGGATTAGGCACCAATGTCCAAACTTCATTCTTCTCAAATCGGACTAGTTCCTCCTCCATTGTCTTAACCCATGAAATATTGTCAAGGGCTTCCTTCATATTTTGAGGTTCCATTTGAGATATGAGAGCAAGATCGTTGAGTTCCATTCTTTTTCTACTTGATGATCTTGTGGTAACTCCTTGAAATGGATTTCCAATTATAAAAGCTTGTGGATAGTTCTTCAAGAACTTCCATTCTGGTGGGTTTGGGTGATGTAGTCTCAGATCTGGTATGATTGAGTTCTGCATTGTTGAGATTTTCAGACTTGTCAGCATCGGTAGAAGACAAAACAGAATTATCTCCTGCATCTTGGTCTGCAGAATCAGGAACAACATGTTCCAATGTGGGTTCCGATTTGTTTTCACTTTGGATCCCTTTTTAGTTTAATACAGTTTCAATTCCTGCATCATTCTCCTCAATAACACTTAAAATTGTGTTAGATTCACAAAAGGTAACATTTATGGATTCTTCAATGATTCTATGTTCCTTGATGTAAATCCTATATACTTTACTAGTGGTTGAATAACCAACAAAAATACCTTCATAATATTTTAGATCAAATTTTTCAAGATTATCTTTAATATTTAAAACAAAATATTTACTTCCAAAAATATGAAAGTACTTAAGGTTAGGAGGAGTTCCTTTTCGAAGCTTATAAGAGCTTTTCTTTAAGACTTTTCAAATGATGGTTCTGTTTAAAATATAACAAGCAGTGTTCACTGCTTTAGCCCAAAAAAATTTTGAAATTTCATTTTTACAAAGCATTGCCCTGGCCATTTCTTGAAGGTTTCTATTTCTCCTTTCAATAATCCCATTTTGTTGAGGTGTTCTAGAACATGAAAAATTGTGAGAAATGCCAAATTCATCACAAAATAATTCAAAATCTTGGTTTTCAAACTTCTTTCCATGATCATTCTTATGGAAACAATTTTTCAATCTTTTTCATTTTGAATCTTTTTGTAAAGAATAAAAAAGGCTGAAAAGCATCATTTTTATGAGCTAAGAAAAGAACTCATCTAAATCTTGTATAATCATCAACTACTACCAAATCATAGTGTTTACCACCGAGACTTTGAGTCCAGTAGGACCAAAAAGATCAATATGTAGTACTTCCAATAGTCTTTTGGTTGAGATGTCATCCTTGGGTTTAAAAGAACTTTTAGTTTGTTTATCCAATTGACAAATGGTGCACGAAATTGTGATGTCCAGGCTCGAACAATCCCTGGCAACGTGAGCAACTTGGTACGCATAATCGTGATTACACTTTAATGATGTAGAATTCATGGCTCTTTCTTCCCCTGGCAATGGCGCCAAGAACATGGTGCCAATACCATGGTTCACAACTTCGATACAACTAACCAGCAAGTGCACTGGGTCGTCCAAGTAATACCTTACGTGAGTAAGGGTCGAATTCCACGGAGATTGTCGGTATGAAGCAAGCTATGGTCACCTTGCAAATCTCAGTCAGGCGGATATAAAGTGATAATGGTGTTTTCGAATATTATATAATAGAATAGGGATAGAGATACTTATGTAATTCATTGGTAGGAATTTCAGATAAGCGAATGGAGATGCTTTCGTTCCTCTGAACCTCTGCTTTCCTGCTATCTTCATCCAGTCAGTCTTACTCCTTTCCATGGCTGGCTTTATGTGATACATCACCACTGTCAATGGCTACTTTCGGTCATCTCTCGGGAAAATGATCCAATGCCCTGTCACGGCACGGCTAATCGTCTGGAGGCATCACCCTTGTCAATGGCTTCATCTTATCCTCTCAGTGAATAATATGCTCATACACCCTGTCACCGCACGGCTATTCATCTGTCGGTTCTCGATCATGCTGGAATAGAATTTACTATCCTTTTGCGTCTGTCACTAACGCCCTGCAATCGCGAGTTAGGAGCTCGTCACAGTCATTCAATCATTGAATCCTACTCGGAATACCACAGACAAGGTTTAGACCTTCCGGATTCTCTTGAATGCCGCCATCATTCTAGCTTACGCCACGAAGATTCTGGTTGGGAGATCTAAGAGATATTCATTCTAGCTTATTTCATGTAGAACGGAAGTGTTTGTCAGGCACACGTTCATAAGGGAGAAGGATGATGAGCGTCACACATAATCATCACCTTCATCACGTTCTTGGGTGCGAATGGATATCTTAGAAGCGAAATAAGAAGAATTGAATAGAAAACAGTAGTACTTTGCATTAATCTTTGAGGAACAGCAGAGCTCCACACCTTAATCTATGGAGTGTAGAAACTCTACCGTTAAAAATACATAAGTGAAAGGTCCAGGCATGGCCGAGATGGCCAGCCCCCTAAAACGTGATCAATAGTCTCCTAAGATGAACAATGGATTAAAACTGAGACCAAAGATGTCTAATACAATAGTAAGAGGTCCTATTTATAATAAACTAGCTACTAGGGTTTACATGAGTAAGTAATTGATGCATAAATCCACTTCCTGGGCCCACTTGGTGTGTGTTTGGGCTGAGCTTAAGTGTTGCACGTGCAGAGGCCTTTTGTGGAGTTGAACGCCAGGTTTTGATCCATTTCTGGCGTTCAACTCTGGTTTTGGATCCTTTTCTGGCGCTGGACGCCAGATTTGGGTAGAAAGCTGGCGTTTAACGCCAGTTTATGTCGTCTATTCTTGGCCAAAGTATGGACTATTATATATTGCCGGAAAGCCCTGGATGTCTACTTTCCAACGCAATTAAAAGCGCGCCATTTCGAGTTTTGTAGCTCCAGAAAATCCACTTTGAGTGCAGGGAGGTCAGAATCCAACAGCATCAGCAGTCCTTCTTCAACCTCTGAATCTGATTTCTGCTCAAGTCCCTCAATTTCAGCCAGAAAATACCTGAAATCACAGAAAAACACACAAACTCATAGTAAAGTCCAGAAATGTGAATTTAACCTAAAAACTAATGAAAACATCCCTAAAAGTAACTAGATCCTACTAAAAACATACTAAAAACAATGTCAAAAAGCGTATAAATTATCCGCTCATCACAACACCAAACTTAAATTGTTGCTTGTCCCCAAGCAACTGAAAATCAAATAGGATAAAAAGAAGAGAATATACTATAAATTCCAAACTATCAATGAAACATAGCTTCAATCATATGAGCGGGACTTATAGCTTTTTGCCTTTTGAATAGTTTTGGCATCTCACTTTATCCATTGAGGTTCAGAATGATTGGCATCTATAGGAACTTTAGATTTCGATTAGTGTTATTGATTCTCCTAGTTCAGTATGATGATTCTTGAACACAGATTTTTTATGAGTCTTGGCCGTGGCCCTAAGCACTTTGTTTTCCAGTATTACCACCGGATACATAAATGCCACAGACACATAATTGGGTGAACCTTTTCAGATTGTGACTCAGCTTTGCTAAAGTCCCCAATTAGAGGTGTCCAGGGTTCTTAAGCACACTCTTTTTTTTGCTTTGGACCTTGACTTTAACCGCTCAGTCTCAAGTTTTCACTTGACACCTACACGCCACAAGCACATAGTTAGGGACAGCTTGGTTTAGCCGCTTAGACCAGGATTTTATTCCTTTAGGCCCTCCTATCCACTGATGCTCAAAGCCTTGGGATCCTTTTTATTTGCCCTTGCCTTTTGGTTTTAAGGGTTATTGGCTTTTTGCTCTTGCCTCTTGGTTTTAAGAGCTTTGGCTTTTTCTGCTTGCTTTTTCTATATATATATATATATTTTTTTTTCTGCAAGCTTTGTTCTTTGCTGCTTTTTCTTGCTTCAAGAATCATTTTTATGATTTTTCAGATTATCAAATAACATGTCTCCTAGTCATCATTCTTTCAAGATCCAACATATTTAACATTCTTAAACAACAACTTCAAAAGACATATGCACTGTTCAAGCATGCATTCAGAAAACAAGAAGCATTGTCACCACATCAATATAATTAAGCTAAGTTCAAGGATAAATTCGAAACTCATGTACTTCTTGTTCTTTTGAATTAAAACAGTTTTTATTTAAGAGAGGTGATGGATTCATAGGACATTCATAACTTTAAGACAAAGTTACTAACTACTAATAATCATGTAATGAAGACACAAACATGGATAAGCACATAACATAGAAAACGAAAAACAGAAGAAATAAGAACAAGGAATGAATCCACCTTAGTGATGGTGGCGTTTCCTTCTTGAGGAACCAATGATGTCCTTTAGCTCTTCTATGTCTCTTCCTTGTCTTTGTTGCTCCTCCCTCATTGCTTTTTGATATTTTCTTATTTTATGAAGCATGATGGAGTGCTCTTGATGTTCCACCCTTAGTTGTCCCATATTGGAACTCAATTCTCCTAGGGAGGTGTTGATTTGCTCCCAATAGTTTTGTGGAGGAAAGTGCATTTGAGGCATCTCCAGGATCTCATGGTGATGAGCTTCATACGCCTCTTGAGCTCCATGAATGGGCTCTCTTGCTTGCTCCATCTTTTTCTTAGTGATGGGCTTGTCCTCTTTAATGAGGATATCTCCCTCTATGTCAATCCTAGCCGAATTGCATAGGTGGCAGATGAGGTGAGGAAAGGCTAACCTTGCCATAGTGGAGGACTTGTCAGCCACCTTGTAGAGTTCTTGAGGTATAATCTCATGAACTTCCACCTCTTCTCCAATCATGATGCTATGGATCATGATGGCCCGGTCTATAGTAACTTCAGACCGGTTGCTAGTGGGAATGATTGAGCATTGAATGAACTCCAACCATCCTCTAGCTACAGGCTTGAGGTCCAATCTTCTTAGTTGAACCGGCTTGCCTTTGGAGTCAACCTTCCATTGAGCTCCTTCTACACATATGTCCATAAGGACTTGGTCCAACCTTTGATCAAAGTTGACTCTCCTTGTGTAGGGGCGTGCGTTCTCTTCCATGTTTGGCAAGTTGAACGCCAACCTCACATTTTCCGGACTAAAATCTAAGTATTTCCCCCAAACCATTGTAACATAGTTCTTTGGATCTGGGTTCTTACTTTGATCATGGTTCTTGGTGATCCATGCATTGGCATAGAATTCTTGAACCATTAGGATGCCGACTTGTTGGATGGGATTTGTTAGAACTTCCCATCCTCTTCTTTGAATTTCATGTCGGATCTCCGGATACTCATTTCTTTTGAGTTTGAAAGGGGCCTCAGGGATCACCTTCTTCTTGGCCACAACATCATAGAAGTGGTCTTGATGGGCTTTGGAGATGAACCTTTCTATCTCCCATGACTCGGATGTGGAAGCTTTTGTCTTCCCTTTCCCTCTTCTAGAGGATTCTCCGGTCTTAGATGCCATCAATGGTAATGGAAAAACAAAAAAGCTATGCTTTTACCACACCAAACTTAGAATATTGCTCGCCCTCGAGCAATAAACAAAAGAATAGAAGAAGAAGAAGAAGAAATATGGAGAGGGAGAGGGAGATGTGGTTTCGGCCAATAAGGGTGTAGAGGGGTGTGTTGTGTGAATTTTGATGAAGAATGGAGGGTTTTATATAGG
Source organism: Arachis hypogaea (assembly GCF_003086295.3). Taxonomy (NCBI): domain Eukaryota; kingdom Viridiplantae; phylum Streptophyta; class Magnoliopsida; order Fabales; family Fabaceae; genus Arachis; species Arachis hypogaea. The sequence goes on along the minus strand of NC_092054.1, from coordinate 124,617,602 downwards.
GAAGGGAGGGGGGTTAAGGTTCGGCCATATGGGTGGGTTTGGGTGGGAAATTGGTTTTGAATTTTGAAGATAGGTGGAGTTTGTGAGGTAGGTTTTTGGGGAAGAGTGGATGGATGTGAGTGGTGAAGAGGTGATGGGGAAGAGAGTTTGAGGTGATTGGTGAAGGGTTTTTGGGGAAGAGTGTTTATGGGGTTGTGTGAAAGAGAGTGGTGAGAAGAAGTGAGTGGAGGTAGGTGGGGATCCTGTGGGGTCCACAGATCCTGAGTGGATCCTGTGGGGTCCACAAATCCTGAGTGGATCCTGTGGGGTCCACAGATCCTGAGGTGTTCAAGGAATTACATCCCTGCACCCATTAGGCATGTAAAAATGCCTTTGTACCCAACTCTGGGCGTTCAGCGCCAGGTTGGTGGCCATTTTGGGCGTTTAGCGCCCATTTGTGTGCCATTTCTGGCGTTGAACGCCAGAACCATGCCTGTTCTGGCGTTTAGCGCCCAGAAGCTGCCCATTTTGGGCGTTCAGCGCCAGAACCATGCTCTGTTCTGGCGCTGAACGCCAGACAGATGCTCCTCCAGGGTGTGATTTTTCTTCTGCTGTTTTTGATTCCATTTTCAATTTTTATATTTATTTTGTGACTCCACATGATCATGAACCTACAAAGACATATAACTAAGAAAAATATAGTTAGATAAATAAAAATTGGGTTGCCTCCCAACAAGCGCTTCTTTAATGTCAATAGCTTGACAGTGGGCTCTCATGGAGCCTCACAGATGTGCAGAGCTTTGTTGAGACTCTCCAACACCAAACTTAGAGTTTGGATATGGGAGTTCAACACCAAACTTAGAGTTTGGTTGTGGCCTCCCAACACCAAACTTAGAGTTTGACTGTGGGGGCTTGGGTTGACTCTGCTTTGAGAGAAGCTTTTCATGCTTCCTCTCCATGGTTGCAAAGGGAGATCCTTGAGTTTTAAGCACAAGGGAGTCCTCATTCCATTGAAGGACTAGTTCACCTCTGTCAACATCAATCACAGCTCTTGCTGTGGCCAGGAAAGGTCTTCCTAGGATGATGGATTCATCCTCTTCCTTTCCAGTATCCAGGACTATGAAATCAGCAGGGATGTAAAGGCCTTTAACCTTTACTAACACGTCCTCTACTTGTCCATAAGCCTATTTTATTGAACTGTCTGCCATCTCTAATGAGATTTTAGCAGCTTGCACCCCATAGATTCCCAGTTTCTCTATTACAGAGAGGGGCATGAGGTTTATTCCTGAACCAAGGTCACACAGAGCTTTAAAGATCATGGTGCCTATGGTACAGGGTATTATGAACTTTCCAGGATCCTGTCTCTTCTGAGGCAATATCAGTTGATCCAGATCACTTAGTTCATTGATGAACAAGGGAGGTTCAACTTCCCAAGTATCAATGCCAAATAATTTGGCATTCAGCTTCATGATTGCACCAAGAAACTTGGCAGTTTGCTCTTCAGTAACATCCTCATTTTCTTCAGAAGAGGAATTCTCATCAGAGCTCATGAAGGGCATAAGGAGGTTCAATGGGATCTCTATGGTCTCTAGATGAGCCTCAGAGTCCTTTGGTTCCTCAGAGGGAAGCTCCTTATTGACCACTGGATGTCCCAGGAGGTCTTCCTCCTTGGGATTCACGTCCTCCTCTCCCTCATTGGGTTCGGCCATTTTGCTTATGTCAATGGCCTTGCACTCTCCTTTTGGGTTCTCTTCTGTATTGCTTGGGAGAGTACTGGGAGGGATTTCAGTGATCCTTTTACTCAGCTGGCCCACTTGTGCTTCCAAATTTCTAATGGAAGACCTGGTTTCATTCATGAAACTCACAGTGGCCTTAGATAGATCAGAGACTAGATTTGCTAAATTAGAAGCATTTTGTTCAGAGTTCTCTGTCTGTTGCTGAGTGGATGATGGAAAAGGTTTATTATTGCTAAACCTGTTTCTTCCACCATTATTAAAGCCTTGTTGAGGCTTTTGATCCTTCCATGAGAAATTTGGATGATTTCTCCATGATGAGTTATAGGTGTTTCCATAAGGTTCACCTAAGTAATTCACCTCTGCTATTGCAGGGTTCTCAGGATCATAAGCTTCTTCTTCATAAGAAGCCTCTTGAGTACTGTTGGATGCAGCTTGCATTCCATGCAGACTCTGAGAGATCATATTGACTTGCTGAGTCAATATTTTATTCTGAGCCAATATGGCATTCAGAGTATCAACTTCAAGAACTCCCTTCTTCATAGGCGTCCCATTACTCATAGGATTCCTTTCAGAAGTGTACATGAACTGGTTATTAGCAACCATGTCAATGAGTTCTTGAGCTTCTGCAGGCGTTTTCTTTAGGTGAATGGATCCACCTGCAGAAGTGTCCAGTGACATCTTTGATAGCTCAGATAAACCATCATAGAATATATCCAGGATGGTCCATTCTGAAAGCATGTCAGAAGGACACTTTTTGGTCAACTGTTTGTATCTTTCCCAAGCTTCATAGAGGGATTCACCTTCTTTCTGTCTGAAGGTTTGAATATCAGCTCTAAGCTTGCTCAGCTTTTGAGGAGGAAAGTACTTGGCTAAGAAAGCCGTGACCAGCTTATCCCAAGAGTTTAGGCTGTCTTTGGGTTGAGAATCCAACCATAATCTAGCTCTGTCTCTTACAGCAAAAGGGAAAAGCATGAGCCTGTAGACTTCAGAATCTACTCCATTAGTCTTAACAGTATCATATATCTGCAAGAATTTAGTTAAGAACTGAAAAGGATCTTCAGATGGAAGTCCATGAAACTTGCAGTTCTGCTGCATCAGAGAAACTAATTGAGGTTTCAGCTCAAAGTTGTTTGCTCCAATGGCAGGAATGGAGATGCTTCTTCCATATAAATTGGAATTAGGTGCAGTAAAGTCACCAAGCATCCTCCTTTCATTATTATTATTTTCGGCTGCCATATCCTTTTCCTGTTCGAAAATTTCTGAAAGGTTTTCTCTGGATTGTTGTAATTTAGCTTCTCTTAATTTTCTCTTCAGAGTCCTTTCAGGTTCTGGATCTGCTTCCACAAGAATGTTCTTATCCTTGCTCCTGCTCATATGACAAAGAAGAAGGCACAGAAAAATAATAATAATAATAATAGAGATCCTTTATACCACAGTATAGGGATCCCTGTGTGAGTGGAAGAAGAGGGGGAGACAAAGAATGTAATATAATGGAAGAAACACAACTGTGAGGATGGCAGAGATGTGAGATGAGATGTTAGGATATGAATGAATAAATAGAATAAGATGGGGGAGGGATAATTTTCGAAAATTATTTTGAAAAAGAGTTAGTGATTTTCGAAAATGGTTTTTTGAAAATTGTTAGTATTTTTTTCGAAATTTTTTTTTAAAATCAAAAATAAAAATAATTAGTTAATAAAAAAGAAATTTTTGAAAAAGAGGGAAGATATTTTCGAAAATGAGAGAGAGTTAGTTAGGTGGTTTTGAAAAAGTTAAGAAACAAACAAAAAGTTAGTTAGTTAGTTGAAACAAATTTTGAAAACCAATTTTTGAAAAGATAAGAAGTTAGGAAGTTAGAGAGGATATTTTGAAATCAAATTTTTGAAAAAGGTAAGAAGATATTTTTGAAAAGAAATGATAGAAATTAGTTTTGAAAAAGATTTGATTTTTAAAATCTCAATTAATGACTTGATTCATAAGAAATCACAAGATATGATTCTAGAACTTAAAGTTTGAATATTTCTTAACAAGCAAGTAACAAACTTCAAATTTTTGAATCAAAACATTAATTGATTATGTTATTTTCGAAAATTTGATATAAAAATAAGAAAAAGATTTTTGAAAAATATTTTTGAAATTTTCGAAAATAACTAAGAAATTTGAAAAAGATTTGATTTTTGAAAAAGATTTTGAAAAAGATAAGATTTTCAAATTGAAAATGTGATTTGACTCATAAGAAACAACTTGATTTTAAAAATTTTTGAAAAAGTCAACTCAAATTTTCGAATTTGATGAGAGAAAAAGGGAAAGATATTTTTTTTGATTTTTGAATTTTTATGATGCAAGAGAAAAACAAGAAAAATGATGCAATGCATGAAATTTTTAGATCAAAACAATGAATGCATGCAAGAATGCTATGAATGTCAAGATGAACACCAAGAACATTATGAATGTCACGATGAATATCAAAGACAAAATTTTAAAAAAAATTTAATGCAAAGAAAACATGCAAGACACCAAACTTAGAATTCTTTAATGCTTACGCACTAAGAATTCAAGAATGCACATGAAAAACATGAAAAGACACAAAACAAAAAATCATCAAGATCAAACAAGAAGACTTACCAAGAACAACTTGAAGATCATGAAGAACACTATGAATGCATGAAATTTTCGAAAAATGCAAGATGCACATGCAAATGACACCAAACTTATGATATGACTCAAGACTCAAACAAGAAACACAAAAATATTTTTGATTTTTATGATTTTCTAATTTTTTTGGTTTTTTTTTTCGAAAATTATATGAAAAAGAAAAAAAATAAGGATTCCAAAATTTTTAACATGAATTCCAGGAATCTTGCATTCTTAGTCTAAAGCTTCAGTCCAGGAATTAGATATGGCTCACTAGCCAGCCAAGCTTTCAATGAAGGCTCCAGTCCAAAACACTAGACATGGCCAATGGCCAGCCAAGCTTCAGCATGTAATTCAGACATGACATGCCTGACATTCCTTACATTCAACAGCCAATTGGCTAAGAAAGATAAAGAAGCTCTTCTCTTGAGTATAAGAATTGAGACATGGCTTTACAGCCAGCCAGGCTTCACATACTTCATGAAACACTAAAATTCATTCTTAAAAATTTTGAATAAAAATATATTTTTGAAAACATTTTTTTTTTCGAAAACAACTGGGAAAATTTTTGAAATTTTTTTTTGAAAACAAAACAAAAAAGAAAATTACCTAATCTGAGCAACAGGATGAACCGTCAGTTGTCCAAACTCGAACAATCCCCGGCAACGGCGCCAAAAACTTGGTGCACGAAATTGTGATGTCCAGGCTCGAACAATCCCTGGCAACGTGAGCAACTTGGTACGCGTAATCGTGATTACACTTTAATGATGTAGAATTCATGGCTCTTTCTTCCCCTGGCAATGGCGCCAAGAACATGGTGCCAATACCATGGTTCACAACTTCGATACAACTAACCAGCAAGTGCACTGGGTCGTCCAAGTAATACCTTACGTGAGTAAGGGTCGAATTCCACGGAGATTGTCGGTATGAAGCAAGCTATGGTCACCTTGCAAATCTCAGTCAGGCGGATATAAAGTGATAATGGTGTTTTCGAATATTATATAATAGAATAGGGATAGAGATACTTATGTAATTCATTGGTAGGAATTTCAGATAAGCGAATGGAGATGCTTTCGTTCCTCTGAACCTCTGCTTTCCTGCTATCTTCATCCAGTCAGTCTTACTCCTTTCCATGGCTGGCTTTATGTGATACATCACCACTGTCAATGGCTACTTTCGGTCATCTCTCGGGAAAATGATCCAATGCCCTGTCACGGCACGGCTAATTGTCTGGAGGCATCACTCTTGTCAATGGCTTCATCTTATCCTCTCAGTGAATAATATGATCACGCACCCTGTCACGGCACGGCTATTCATCTGTCGGTTCTCGATCATGCTGGAATAGGATTTACTATCCTTTTGCGTCTGTCACTAACGTCCTGCAATCGTGAGTTAGGAGCTCGTCACAGTCATTCAATCATTGAATCCTACTCGGAATACCACAGACAAGGTTTAGACCTTCCGGATTCTCTTGAATGCCGCCATCATTCTAGCTTACGCCACGAAGATTCTGGTTGGGAGATCTAAGAGATATTCATTCTAGCTTATTTCATGTAGAACGGAAGTGTTTGTCAGGCACGCGTTCATAAGGGAGAAGGATGATGAGCGTCACACATAATCATCACCTTCATCATGTTCTTGGGTGCGAATGGATATCTTAGAAGTGAAATAAGAAGAATTGAATAGAAAACAGTAGTACTTTGCATTAATCTTTGAGGAACAGCAGAGCTCCACACCTTAATCTATGGAGTGTAGAAACTCTACCGTTAAAAATATATAAGTGAAAGGTCCAGGCATGGCCGAGATGGCCAGCCCCCTAAAACGTGATCAATAGTCTCCTAAGATGAACAATGGATTAAAACTGAGACCAAAGATGTCTAATACAATAGTAAGAGGTCCTATTTATAATAAACTAGCTACTAGGGTTTACATGAGTAAGTAATTGATGCATAAATCCACTTCCTGGGCCCACTTGGTGTGTGTTTGGGCTGAGCTTGAGTGTTGCACGTGCAGAGGCCTTTTGTGGAGTTGAACGCCAGGTTTTGATCCATTTCTGGCGTTCAACTCTGGTTTTGGATCCTTTTCTGGCGCTGGACGCCAGATTTGGGTAGAAAGCTGGCGTTTAACGCCAGTTTATGTCATCTATTCTTGGCCAAAGTATGGACTATTATATATTGCCGGAAAGCCCTGGATGTCTACTTTCCAACGCAATTGGAAGCGCGCCATTTCGAGTTTTGTAGCTCCAGAAAATCCACTTTGAGTGCAGGGAGGTCAGAATCCAACAGCATCAGCAGTCCTTCTTCAACCTCTGAATCTGATTTCTGCTCAAGTCCCTCAATTTCAGCCAGAAAATACCTGAAATCACAGAAAAACACACAAACTCATAGTAAAGTCTAGAAATGTGAATTTAACCTAAAAACTAATGAAAACATCCCTAAAAGTAACTAGATCCTACTAAAAACATACTAAAAATAATGTCAAAAAGCGTATAAATTATCCGCTCATCAACAAACATCACAAGTGATATCTTTGTCAAATTTATTCTTAGGAAGATCTCTAACCAAATTCTCTTTCACAAGCTTAGAAATTTGAAGCATGCTTGCATGTCCCAATTTCTTATGCCATAACCAATTTTCAGATTCAATGGAAGTAAAACAAGCCGCATTTTGTTCTTTTAGTTCCTCCAAGGTGAGGCCATACACATTATTGCATCTTTTAGCCACAAACAAAGTTTCACCCAAGTTTTTACTAATAACTAAGCATTCCATCCTTTTGAAAATAACCCAATTACCCAAATCACACAAAGCCTCCATCGTACTTGTTGAGCTTGATGAAGAACGTGGACTTTCCGGTCATGTGCCTAGAGCATCCACTATCCAAGTACCACATGTCTTTCTTCTTCTTAGATGCTAGACAAATATGCTTAGTACTCTTAAGTGACCTTAGGTATCCAAATAATTTTGGATCCTTTAATGTTAAACCTTCTTGGTTGCCCAAGAGCATTGTATTTTCCAATCACCTTTTAGACTTTATTACCTATCTTTCTTTCAAATATGAAGCATTGAATAGGTAAATGGCTAAATCGGTTGCATGTATGACAAAATATTTTGCTTGCTGGATTTTCAAAGTCATTTGAGGTTTGAAAGCTTTTATTTTTAGAAGTTGAGGCTTCATTTTCAAAACATGGTTTTTTAAAAATAATTTTAGAATTGTCATGATATCCCAAGCCTGCCTTTTCAAAAGTAGCCTTTGACTAGCCAATAATTTGGCTAAGTTATTAGAACTTTAGGCAAATTTAGCTATGCCTTGATTTAGACCTTTAATCACATTATGCAACCTTTCATTTTTCTCAATGCAGTTCAAGAAGACAGAAACATAATGCTTTTCATTTTGACTTTTAATTTCAGATTTAAGCATTTTATTTTCTTTAACAAGATCAACATAATTTTCGGCTTCTTTTAATTTTTCTTTGAGGTAAGTATTTTTAGACTTCACGATGTTATTTTCAGATTCAAGTTTATGGGATTGATTAAAAAATTTTCTAATTTTCTCAGTGAGATCATCAATCATTTGATGGAGTTCTTCATTAGTGAGTTCAAAATAGGTTACCTCATCATCTTGATTGTGATCGATCATTAAGCATGCTTGAGAGTTGTGGTCTGATTCTTCATCCTCTTCAGAGTTGTTTTCCAGATCTTTCCATAAAGCAATGAGCACCTTCTTCTTGTCCTTCCGAGTCTTGTCTTCTCTTTTGAGTTTGGGGAAATCATATTTGAAATGTCCAACTTCTTTGCAGTTATGGTAGATGACTCTGCCGATGTCTTTCCTTGGTTCCTTTGAGCTGTTGGTGCAGATTTTGAATACCACAAACTTACCGACAGGTGCACTGGGTCGTACCAAGTAATAACTCAGGTGAGTGAGTTATCGATCCCACGAGGATTGATGGATCAAGAAACAATAATTGAATAATTAACTTAGTCAGACAAGCAAAAAGGAGTGTTTTGAGTTCAACTGCATTAAGCAGTAATTCAGAAAATTTAAAAAAATAAACACTAAACAGATTGTGAGAATTATATGAGAAATAGTTATGGTTTTGGAGATGTTCAACTTTCAGGATTAACAATTCTCATTAACTACTTTGATCATGCAAAGGTTCAATTCATAGCAAACTTTAAGTGACTAGATCCTAATTCCTTGGTGATTTAATCCTCCTATAACTCAATTAACCACTAATTCCTTGGTCACTTAATCTAATAAGACGGTTTAAGTTCAAACCCTAGTTTATAAGCCACACAAAATCCTAATAATCCAAAGATGATATGATTATATGTCGCGTATCACATTTAATCCAGATAATTAGAGAGTTATGAGAATTCAGTTTTAAGCTGTTATTCAGGTGAGATAGCTTTTGCAATATTCAACGAGAATTCAAGTTAGAAAAGAGTTATTTTCTAATACACTCTAATCCATAGGATGAAGAACAAAACTAATTCTTAAATGTAAATCAATGCATAAATCAAAAGTAGAAAATAATAGTTATTAATCCATCCAAATAAATAGAGCTCCTAACCTTAACAATGGAGGTTTAGTTGCTCATGGTGCAGAAAAAACTCTAGCAGAGAAAAAGTGTAAAGTGCGGAAGAGGCAAAGCAGAAGCCCAAGGCCAAGATATATTCTTCTTTTATATCTAATCCTAATTAATGTAAAATATTATTTCTAAAACCTAAAAATATTGTTTCTTAATTCAAAACTAATTCTAAAAGCTAAATTAAATCAAACGATGCTATGAAGATCACGTGGAAGCCCTTTGAGATCAGGAGTCTGGCGCCAACTTGAGTTGGATCAAGTTTGACACCACGTTTACGTAACTTGGCACTCATTCCAACGTTTACGACACCAAACGCCAGTGATGCGGCATTTGGTGCTACCATGGCCGAACCAAATTGTGAGTATTTTAGTGATCTTGGCGCCAAACTTGAGCTGGATCAAGTTTGGCGCCACTATGGCCGAACTGAATTGTGGATTTCTTGTGCTCTTGGCACCAAACTTGAATCGGTGAATTTCGGTGCCACCTTCTGCATGTAACTAGCTCATTTTCTTCTTTCTGAACTCTGCCAAATTCGCTCGAACGCTATCTGAAATCAATCAAATTGTAAAACAACTAAAAGTAGCATTCATGGTGGCTTAAAACACCTAAATCTTGATTTAATTCAACAAATTCAAATGCAAATTCACTAAGAAAAGATAAGAAAGATGCTCACGCATCACAACAGCAAACTTGAATTGTTGCTTGTCCTCAAGCAACTGAAAATAATATAAATCTGAGATGTGAATTTGCATGAGAGTTGAAGTTTCAATTAAGCTCCTATCTATCTTCTGAGTGGGGTTAAAAAGACTGTGACCAAGAATAGTTTTGGCATCTCACTATCCTTTGAAGCTCAGGAATGTTAATGTCATTCAGAATTTGAATCCGGATAATATTATGAATGCTCTTATTTTTAACTTCGGATTAATCCTTGAACACAACATTTTCTTTTCTTTGGTACTTTGCACCTTGAGCCTAGCTGTGACTCTAAATGTTTTGTCGCAAACTTTACTTGACACAAGAACACCACAAGAACTTAACTGGAAAACTCCTTGAGTTCTGATTTTTCTTTTGACTTTTCCCAGTCAGTGGTGCTTAGAGCCTTTGACATACTCTTTATTGCACTTGGCTTTGACTCTAAGTATTCTGTCTCAAAAGTTACTTGACACAGTCACATCACAAGCATATGGCTAGGAAAATAACTCTTTTGAGCTTTTGATCATGTTTAACCTTCCTAGCCATTGATGTTCAGTGCCTTGGGCTTTGCTTTTCATTTATTTTCTTTTTCTTTTTGCTGTTTCTTTTGCTTCAAGGATTAATTTCTTGTTTAATTTAGAGAATTCATAATAGTTCTCTAAATTCCTATTCCTCATGCTTCAACATCCTTTGATCCAAATTCAAATATGCACTATTTATATCATGCATTCAAGGTCACAGATAAACACCTCAACATCTAATTAAATAAGACTATTCTTAAACATAAACTCAATTTCTTATGCAATACATCACTTATTTTCTTTTTTTTCCTTTCTAGATTCAACCTCAGTGAGCGGTACATGAGACATCCTTTCAAATGAAAAACAAACAACTAAATTAAACTAAAACCTAAGAAACTCAAAATACTAGAGATCATTCAACAGATAAAGCAAAACAGTAGAAAATAGGAACATAACATATTAAGAACGGAAGGGAAATAGTAAGTGAAAAAGGAACTGAACCACCTCAGTCATTACAGTGGGTGTCTCCTCCATCTGGCTGGGCTCCTCCGTGAAGATGATTCACCTCCCTTTGGTGCCATTGATGATAAGATAAACAGAGAGCGCGCACGCTCTACAACACCAAACTTAAAAGTTTTCTTGTCCGCAAGCAAAGAAAAAAAAACTGAAAACGGGGAGGGACATAAAAAGCGCATGGATGAGTAAAAATAAAAAATATTGCAAAAGAAGAAGGGAATGCTATAAGGGAAAGAAAAGAAAAAAAAGTTTTTTCTTTTATTTTTTCTTTTTGCAAAATGGTGGTGCCAAACACCAGGGTGGCCAAGTTTGGCACCACCCTGGCCAAATGGAACACTAAAATTGCATTGTTGGTGGCGCCAAACTCCAGGTATTCAAGTTTGGCGACACCCCTTCCGAAACAAACTTCCTCCAAAATTGAGTAGCTGGCTCCAAACTTGGGATTCCTAAGTTTGGTGCCACCTATCTAGTGACTAATGCCTTCAATTTCTCATATGTGGTGCCAAACTTGAGCTTCTCAAGTTTGGCCCCACCCTGGCCGAACTGAATCCCTCTAGAGTGATTTGAAATCCCTTCTGATTACACATGTTCCTATTTTAAACACTCTGCATGACCAAAACACACGTAAAATGACGGAAAACTATAAAAAATCAAAACCAACTGAATAAATTCAAAACAAATAAAAAATCTAAGGATACAAAATATTGGGTTGCCTCCCAACAAGCGCTTCTTTAACGTCACTAACTTGACGGTTGATTTTTTGTTAAGATAGGGGTTGATCATAATGCTTCAACTCCTCCCCTCTCACTGTGAATCTTCTCCCTGTGTCCTCATGGATCAGCTCAATATGCTCAAGAGAGAGGATTTTGTTTACAGTATAAGATAACTTTGGATTTTGATTCAATACCACTTTTAACCCTGGTGAGAAACCTTCAATGGGGATCTTTTTGTTTCTCCATCCCCTTGGCACTTCTTCTTGGGAACTATCTCCTTGGTGGATGATGCACACCTAACACCAAACTTAGGTTTGATGTCAGGGGAAATTGTATTGCTTCCCACCAAAGGAGGCTTGAGTTACAAATTTTGTTTTATATCATCAGGGGATTCTTGGAGACTTAGATCAGTGAACTCAGTCTTTATGCAATTGCCTTCTTCACCTGAGTGATATATGGGTTTAAAAACTTTGAAGATCAAATGCTCCTTATGCACCCTTAGCATCAATTCACCTGCTTCCACATCAATCAGAGCTCTTCCAGTGGCTAGGAATGGTCTTCCTAGGATTATAGAGGCGTTTTCATCCTCCCTCATGTCAAGAATGATAAAGTCGGCTGGGAGAAAGAACTTTTCCACTTTGACCAAGATATTCTCCACTATTCTATGTGCATGCTTCAAAGATTTATCTGCCATTTATAGTGCTATCCTTGTTGGTTGCTCTTTTTTGATTTGCAATTTCTTCATCACAGACAAGGGCATTAGATTGATGCTTGCACCCAGATTACATAAGACTTTCTCAAAGGTTGTGCTCCCAATGGTACATGAAATTTGAAAACTTCCTGGATCTGGCATTTTTCTTGGCAAATTACTCTGAATTATGGCACTATATTCCTTGGTCAAGACCACGATCTCATCTCCTTTTAAAATTCTCTTCTTGGAAAGCCACTCTTTCATAAATTTAACATAGAGAGGCAATTGCTCCAAAACCTCAGTAAAAGGAATATTGATTTGTAATTTTCTGAAGACTTCCAAGAACTTTGAAAATATTTTTTCCTTGGTCTCTTTTTGGAGCCTCTAAGGATATGGCATTTTTGGCTTGTACTCAAGCGATGGAGACTTCACTGGGTATTGCTCAAGATCAACCAAAAAGGGGTTATCCAGATGTCTCTCAGGGGCGTGCTTCTCCTTGGCTTATGCCTTCTCTGGAGCTTCTTTTTCAACCGACTCCTCAGTAGATTGTGCTTCCGTACTTGCCACTTGTCCACTTATCAAGGTGATAGCTTTGCACTCCTCTCTTGGATTTAGAATCATGTTACTAGGAAAGGAGTTAGTGGACCTCTGATCAATTTCAGCAACTTTTGTGGCTATTTGACCCATTTAAACCTCCAAGTTCCTAAGTGAAGCTCTGATTTCCTGCATGAAAGTACTCTTGGAGAGATCTACAATTATAAATTCTAACTCAGAAGACTTCTGAGAACTAGATGGTGGTTGTTGAAATTACTCTGATTGAAATTATTCTGATGGCCCTGATTGTTATTGAAATTCTGGTGTCTCTGTGGTTGATTTTCCCATCCAATATTTGGGTGATTTTTCTACCCCAGATTGTATGTCTTAGAGAAAGGATCATTATTGGGGGTCTAGAGGAATCGCCCATGTAATTGACCTGTTCAGGAAAAAATTGACCGTAATCATAGTTCTCACCTTGAGAAAAGCCACCACTCATGTCTTAGGAATTATCTTGTGTATTAATGGTTGAGACTTGCAATCTACTCAAATGTTGAGTAATGGTTCTAATCTGTTGAGACATGGCCGTATTCTGAGGAAGAAGTGTGTCTAAAGCATCCAGTTCCATGACTCCTTTCCTTACAGAGGTCCTGTCAGAAGAATACAGATATTGGTTGTTAGAAACCATCTCAATTAAATCTAGATCCTCCTCAGAGGTCTTTTTCATGTGAAGAGACCCTCCTGTAGAGTTATCTAAAAATATTTTGGCGGCCTCAGTAACTCCGTCATAAAAGATCTGAAACTGTATCCAGTCCAAAAACATGTTGGGAGGACACTTTCTAAACATCAGCTTGTACCTCTCCCAAGCTTCATAGAGAGATTCACCGTCTCTTTGCTTGAAAGTCTGAACTTCTGTCCTCAACTTGGCCAGCCTGTGAGGTAGAAAGAATTTGGTTAGGAATTTTTTGACCAATTTATCCCATGTATCCAAGCTCTCCTTGGGTTGTGTGTCAATCCATTTCTTGGCACTATCCCCTATAGCAAATGAAAAGAGCAACAACCGATAAACATTAGAATGAACTCTATTGGTCTTCATTGTATCACAGATGTGTAGAAAATTTGAGATGAATAAGTTTGTGTCTTTCTGCGGGAGTCCATGAAACTGACAGTTTTATTACACCAAAGTAATGAGCTGAGGTTTCAACTCAAAGTTGTTAGCAGTCACAGGGGGTACAACAATACTACTACCATAGAAGGTGGGACTAAGAGCAGTGTAGGAGTCAAGTGTCCTCCTAGGTTGCTCAAGAGCATTGGGAGCATTAGAAGCATTGGGAATGGCAACATTGTTCTTATTTAGCTCCATAATGATTTTTTCAGCTTCTTTCTCAAAATTATCTGTGAGATTCTCAATAGCTATGTAAGCCTAGCCTGTTGTAGGTGTCTTCTTAGAGTCATCTCAATCTCGGGATCAAAGTCAAGAAGAGGTTCCTTGTCCCTGTTCTTACTCATAAACAAACAGAAAACAAGAAAAAGTGGGAATCTCTATGTCAGAGTGAAGAGAATTCTTAGTGAGGTGACCTGAGTAAAAGAAATAAAAATAAAAAAATAAAAAATATAAATTTTCAAAATCAAAGAAAAATTTAAACCAAATTTTCGAAAAGTAAGAGAAGAAAAATAAGAAAATAAAATGAATAAAATAAAGAAAAAATTACTAGTAATTTTTGAAAATTAAAGGGAACAAATTAAACAAATTAAAGTATTAAAACATCTAATCTAAGTAATCAAACAACGGAAAGTTGTCAATCATAGTCAATCCCCACCAACGGTGCCAAAAACTTGGTGCAAATTTCGAATACCACAAACTTATCGGCAATTGCACTGGGTCGTACCAAGTGATAATCAGGTGAGTGAGTTATCGATCCCACGAGAATTTATGGATCAAGCAATAATAATTGAATGATTAACTTAGTCAAACAAGCAAAAAAGAGTGTTTTAAGTTCAATTGCATCAAACAGTAATTCAGAAAATTTAAGAAAACAAAGAGTAAACGGATTGTGAGAATTATATGAGAAACAGTTAAGGTTTTGGAGATGTTCAAATTTCAGGATTAATAATTCTTATTAACTACTTTTATCATGCAAAGATTCAATTCATAGCAAACTTTAAGTGACTAGACGCCAAATCCTTGGTGATTTAATCCTCCTCTAACTCAATTAACTGCTAATTCCTTGGTCACTGATGCACCACTATTCCGTGGTACATCTTGTGCTTAATTGAGTGGATTTTATCCACTAAACTCACACTTATTCATATAATTCGCATGATTTACATTTTCCTTCATAAACTCTGTGCTTTGATTGAAAATATGCTTCTTTGGTCTTAAATTTGCTATGTTTAATCCTCTCCTTTATACCATTCGATGCCGTGATATGTGTGTTAAGTGATTTCAGGATTTATAGGGCAGGAATTGCTTAGAGGATAGAAAGGAAGCATGCAAAAGTGGAAGGAATACAAGAAACTGAAGGAACTGCTAAAGCTGTCTAGCCTGACCTCCTGGTACTAAATCGATCATAACTTGAGCTACAGAGGTCAAAATGAGGTGGTTCCAGTTGCGTTGGAAAGCCAAATGAGGCGGTTCCAAATGACACGCACGCGTGGATCACGCACACGCGTGACCTGGCAAAAACCCAATCCACGCTCACGCGTGGACGACACTCACGCGTGACCTTGCTACGTGCTAGACGTATCAGAAATCGCTGGGGGCAATTTCTGGGCTATTTTTGACCTAGTTTTTGGCCCAGAAAACACATATTAGAGGCTATAAAGTGGGGCAATCCATTCATTCATTGATACAACTTTCATATTCATAATTTGAGGTTTTAGATGTAGTTTCTAGAGAGAGAGGCTCTCTCCTCTCTCTTAGGTTTTAGGATTTAGGATTTCTCTTAGTTTATGTTTTATTCCTTCTCAATTCCAGGTTCAATATTCCTTAATTTAGTTTCTTTTCTACTTTTAATTGTCTTAGTATTCTACTTTATCTATTTTCCCTTATTGATTACTTATGTTGCCAAATTGGTTTATGGATTCCTATGTTTAATTTGATTTCCTATTTAATACAATTCGAGGTATTTCAGATTTATGGTTGCTTTCTTCTATTGATGATATAAATAATTTAGATTTTTCTCCCTTTGCTTTGGTTGAGTAATTGGTAACACTTGAGTTATCAAACTCAACTGTTGATTGAAAATTAGAATTTGCTGATTGATTTGGATCCCTCTAAAGCTAGTCTTTCCCTGGGAGTTGACTAGGACTTGAGGAATCAAATTGATTAGTCCACTTGACTTTCCTTTATTTAGTAAGGGTTAACTAAGTGGGAGCAATAAACAATTCTCATCACACATGATAAGGATAACTAGGATGGGATTTCCAGTTCTTATACCTTGCCAAGAGTTTTTCTAGTTATTAATTTACTTTCTTGCCAATTTATTTCCTTGTTCCTTATTTCAAAAAACCCCAAAAAGATACTTTTTCATAACCAATAATAAATCATACTTCCCTGCAATTCCTTGAGAGATGACCCGAGGTTTAAATACTTCGGTTATAAATTTTATTGGGTTTGCTTAAGTGACAACTAAAACTTTTGTACGAAAGGATTCTTTGTTGGTTTAGAAACTATACTTACAACGTGATTATTTTCATAAAATTCTAGACCATATAAAAGTCTGATCGTCAAAATGGCGCCATTGCCGGGGAATTGCAAACGTGTGCCTTATTATTGGTTATTGTAAATATTTTATTTTGCTTGTTTATTTGTTTTTATTTTTGTTTTTTTTATTTTTTAATTTTTATTAACTACTATGAGTTCTCACCCCCGTCACTTTGAGTTTGGTTCTAATGTTGTTGTAAGGAATGGAAGCTATAATGAAAATATGCATCAAGGTCAAAACAATCAGAGATGGAAGGAGCCACGAGGATCTGATCAACCCTTTTGGCAACAACACCTTCCCAGATACCATGGACAATGACAATTCCACAATGCATGCCAAGACAATAGTTATGGTGGACCCCCTCGTGACAAACCACCTCCACCAAATTACTATGGTCAAAAGCCATTCCAGGGTGCATACCAAGATGATGAATATGGTGGACCCCCTTGTGGTTACCAACAAGCCCCACCATATGCTTATGAACCACCTCCTCAACATAACTCTGAACCACCATACTCACAAGCCCATTTTCACCATTCACCTCCATATGACCCTAAACCTTATCCACCCCAATTCCAATCCAATTACCCCCAAGAACCACCATTTCCATATGCACCATGTCCATATCCATCGACCCAAGAATCACAAGCTTGCCTCAAGGAAACAGTAGATCAATTTCATGCAACCCTTCATCAACTGGAGCAAGCAATAAATCAATTACCTTCCAGACGTTCGGACACTCAAGGAACCCCCATGGCTTTATGTGGAGAATCTAATAAAGAATGTAGCATGAAGGAGATACTAGAAACTCCAGTGGACAGTAAGGAGCATGACTTTGTACTGGAACAAGTGGAGGAAGCCGGAATTATTGAAGAGGAAGAAGTGGTCGAAGACTTAGGAGATGCGGAACGTCCATGGGAAAGCCCAGTCATAGAACCTCCTTCTAAGGAGTTTGAATTTGATGTTGAGGAGGGTGTACAACCTTCAAGGCATATCATGATTGAAGACTTTGAAGGGGATGATCAAGAGATAGATTCAATCATTGATGAATTCTTATCCACATTTGAATCCTCTCCCATTGGACTTGACATGGAGATTAAAGAAGAAGAAGCACAACCTCCCATGCCCTTGGTGAACAATGAAGAAGAAATTGAATTGGAAGAAAGCTACCAAGAGGAAGAGGTTGATATTGAAGAAGCTTGCAAAGAGGTGGAAGTTGTCAAGGAAGAGCCCAAGGGAATGGAGCTGGAAATCACCTTGCCAAAGTTGTTGGAGACCTCTCCCCCAAAGCCATCACCATCCATTCCTTCATTCAAGTGGGTAAATCTTTCATCTCTAAGCTTAATTAGCCCACTTGAATATGCTTTGTGAGACAGATGGTCAGCTTAGAGCTCTTTGTGGCTATAAGAGTAAGAGGGAGATTGGTTAGTGGTTGGCAACACAATCCTAGGTTCATTGTGGTAGGAAGCTCACGGCTGAATTATCATGGTTGGAGGAATACTAAATTGTATGGGTCTAGGAAGCTGTTTGGATGCCTCAGTGAGAATTCGGATTGCTTACCACCCGGTTGGAATAATGATGATCAACACAAAGACGGGTGCAAAAGCAAGGTTTGGGACCCCGGAATTCAATCTAGCAATCAACACTCTTGGGGCCTTGTCACTTGCTTTAACTTGCTTGAAGGCTTTATGTGCCTAGTTTGGTATCCTGAAGGATATTGGAATTGCAAACATTGGTGGGGATTCCTGGATGAGTTCAAGCACAAGCCACCATAACAGGGAGCTCACCAAACGTCCAACTTAAGGACTTAAACCAAAAGTGCTAGGTGGGAGACAACCCACCATGGTATATTCTTTCTTTTTTGTTCTTAGTTTTATTTTATTTTATTTTTATTCGTGTTCATCCATAAATTTCTGCATAGTCATCTGCATTCTACATTCTTCATTTAAAAAAAGGGGAGAAACGAGCGTCCTACGCGTGCGCGTGAACCACGCACACGCGTCACATGTGACGCTAAACCTTACAGAAAGTCACGCGGGAGCTGTGCAGGAAGGGTGCCTTGCGCACGATCCAACCCACGCGTACGTGTGGGCGACGCGTGCGTGTCACCCATATTTTAGTCACCCCACGCGTAAGCGTCAGCGACGTGTACGCGTGGATCGCCAGATCGGCGTTAACGGGTGATTTGGCCGAGAGTTGTGCTGCCTTGGTGCTGGTATTGTGCGTTTAGCACAACCAGTGGTCACGCATACGCGTGACCGATGCTTGCACGTCGATTGGATTTCTGCTCACTCACGCGTACGCGTGGGCGACGCTTACGCGTCGCTTGGCCAGTTCAATTTTCACGCATACGCGTGATGCGTGCACACGCGTCGCATCCCGTTTTTCATTCCTTTCTCTTTTCTTCTATCTTCTCTCCTTCTTTCTTCTTACTTTCTTACTTTCTTCTTCTTCATCTTTTTAAATTTTCATCCTTCTTCACTTTCATTCTATTTTACTTAATTTATTTGCATACTTTCATTTATTGCATTTTAATTATGCATATTTTTATTTTCTTTTCTAAATTTATTATTTTACCATTGGTGTTAAATTTTTCTATTCAACTGTTGCATCTTTTCTTGCATTACTCTGGTGCTTCATGACTTGTTTTATTATGATCTATAGTGTCTTTCATTACTCACACTCTCTTCTCCATTGTTGCAATTCTTGCACTATTGACATGCCATATGCTTCCACTGTTTTCTCACTACATGTTGTAGCTACCATGTAATTGAGACTCTTATTATTTGGCATTACCCACTCATATTTTATTTGTTTTCTATCATTGTTTTTGGGTTCCTGTTCTTCTTTTTCTCTTCTTTCAGGCTGGCCACCGAAGAAGGAAAAAGGGAGAAACTTCTATATGGGGCAACAGACAAGTCCATCTGCATAATCTCTAGAGAAAAGCATCAGTTGTAGCGGCCCATCCACCTGCACATCTCAGCATGCACCGAGGACGGTGCAATCTTTAAGTGTGGGGAGGTCAATACCGATCTCCATGGGTTAATACCTTCCTGTCTCAACACCAATGTTTAAATTTTCTTTGTTAGTTCATTGTTATATTTGCATGTTTGATTGCATATTTGTTTGATTTTGTGCATATTTTACCACTACTTGGTTGAAGTAATATTTTCTTTTTCAAGAAACTTTTTAGAGTATTTCACTAATTTAAATTAAAACTTTTTATTAAACTTGCTTGAAGAAATTTTATACTGGAACATGGTTTAGAGCTCGAACACACAAAACCTGTCAGATTTTTGAGCTTATTTGAATTGGTTGCATTTTATCAACCAATATTTTATTTTTTGTGTGTGTTGTTCTCTCTAAAATTGTGATCTATATCTTGCTTAATTTTATATTTCCATTGTTTGATGTATGCATGCACTTATATGATTGAGGCCTTATTTCACTGAGCTTACATACCCATATGGCCTTACCCTTTCATTATCATTTGCAAACCAATGTTGAGCCTATTATACCCCTTTGTTCTTTACTTTAGCTCATCACTAACTCTAAGCGAAAAACAATAATGTCCTTAATTTGAATCCTTGGTTAGCTTAGACTAGTGAGAGTGCTCATGAATTAAGTGTGGGAAAGTTGGATTTGAAAACATTTGATTTAAGAATTGGGTGTTATATATCTTTATGAAAATGTGAAAGAAATGTTTAGGACATGTTCATGCATTCAAAAATTTAATCATATGCATTGAAAAAAAATTATTATTAAGAAAAGAAAAAAAGAGAAAAAATATAAAAAAAAAAAAAGAAGAAAAAGAGAAAAAGAAAAGAAAAAGAGCAAATAAGTAAAAGGGGACAAAATGCCCCAAAGTAAATGGTGAAAGCAATGCATTTGTACTGTACTCGAAATTAGGATGCATGAATATGTGAAAAACATGGTTAACGGATAGTTAGGTTTTATATTCTTATTACATGGATTGGCCTAAGTTAGGTGGAAGGTTTAGGTTAATTAAGGATTCAGATTTTAGTCCACTTGACCAAATTCAATCCTACCTTGACCCTAACCCCATTACAACCCTTAAAAGACCTCTTGATATGTGTATTTGTGCATCAAATTAGTGTTGATTGGTAGAAGAAGAACAAGCCTTAGAAAGCAAGATTAGTAGAGAATTGAGAGAATCGAACCTTAAACACTTGAGTGATTAGAGTGCATACACTTCTAGTGAGGGTTCGATGCTCGATTCTTTGTTCCCGACTTTCATGAGCTATTTTCTTCTGCAAGTTTACTTGTACTTTATTTTGTGATTTGAATTAGTGAAATCTAGTTCATATTTGTTCTTGAAAGATTTATTTACTTTTAACCAAGTAGGTAAAAGCATTTTGCATATAACTGCATTCATACAGATAGGTTGCATCTCATACATTCTACCATTCCTCTTCACTCTTATAGTTTCTCTTGAGCTTAGCATGAGGACAGGCTAATATTTAATTGTGGGGAGATTTGATGCACCACTATTCCGTGGTACATCTTGTGCTTAATTGAGTAGATTTTATCCACTAAACTTACACTTATTCATATAATTCGCATGTTTTACATTTTCCTTCCTAAACTCTGTGCTTTGATTGAAAACATGCTTCTTTGGTCTTATATTTGCTATGTTTAATCCTCTCCTTTATACCATTCGATGCCGTGATATGTGTGTTAAGTGATTTCAGGATTTATAGGGCGGGAATGGCTTAGAGGATAGAAAGGAAGCATGCAAAAGTGGAAGGAATACAAGAAACTGAAGGAACTGGTAAAGCTGTCCAGCCTGACCTCCTGGTACTAAGTCGATCATAACTTGAGCTACAAAGGTCCAAATGAGGCAGTTTCAGTTGCGTTGGAATGCTAACATCCGGGGATTCGCAACGTTATATAATTTGCCATAGCTGCTCCGAAGATAGATGACGCACACGCGTGGATCACGCGCACGCATGACCTGGCAAAAACCCAATCCACGCTCACGCGTGGACGACGCTCCCGCGTGACCTTGCCGCGTGCTGGACGTATCAGAAATCGCTGGGGGCAATTTTTGGGCTGTTTTTGACACAGTTTTTGGCCCAAAAAATACAGATTAGAGGCTATAAAATGGGAGAATCCATTCATTCATTGATACAACTTTCATATTCATAATTTGAGGTTTTAGATGTAGTTTCTAGAGAGAGAGAGAGGAGCTCCTCTCTCTTAGGTTTTAGGATTTAGGATTTCTCTTAGTTTATGTTTCATTCCTTCTCAATTCTAGGTTCAATATTCCTTAATTTAGTTTCTTTTCTACTTTTAATTGTCTTAGTATTCTACTTTATCTATTTTCCCTTATTGATTACTTATGTTGCCAAATTGGTTTATGGATTCCTATGTTTAATTTGATTTCCTATTTAATACAATTTGAGGTATTTCAGATTTATGGTTGCTTTCTTCTATTAATGATATAAATAATTTAGATTTTTTCCCCTTTGCTTTGGTTGAGTAATTGGTGACACTTGAGTTATCAAACTCAGCTGTTGATTGAAAATTGGAATTTGCTGATTGATTTGGATCCCTCTAAAGCTAGTCTTTCCCTGGGAGTTGACTAGGACTTGAGGAATCAAATTGATTAGTCCACTTGACTTTCCTTTATTTAGTAAGGGTTAACTAAGTGGGAGCAATAAACAATTCTCATCACACCTGATAAGGATAACTAGGATGGGATTTCCAGTTCTTATACCTTGCCAAGAGTTTTTCTAGTTATTAATTTACTTTCTTGCCAATTTATTTCCTTGTTCCTTATTTCAAAAAAACCCCAAAAAGATACTTTTCCATAACCAATAATAAATCATACTTCCCTGCAATTCCTTGAGAGATGACCCGAGGTTTAAATACTTCAGTTATAAATTTTATTGGGTTTGCTTAAGTGACAACTAAAACTTTTGTACGAAAGGATTCTTTGTTGGTTTAGAAACTATACTTACAACGGGAATTTATTTGTGAAAATTCTTTACTAGTAGAAATCCGTTCGTCAGTCACTTAATCTAATTAGAGGGTTTAAGTTCAAACCCTAGTTTATAAGCCACACAAAATTCTAATAATCCAAAGATAATAATGATTATATGTCACGTATCACATTAAATCCAGATAATTAGAGATTTATGAGAATTCAATTTCAAGCTGTTATTCAGGTGAGATAGCTTTTTCAAAATTCAACAAGAATTCAAGTTAGGAAAGAATTATTTTCCAATATACTCTAATCCGTAGGATGAAGACGAAACTAATTCTTAAATGTAAATCAATGCATAAATCCGAAGTAGGAAACAATAGTTATTAATCCATCCAAATAAACAGAGTTCCTAACCTTAACAATGGAGGTTTAGTTGTTCATGGTGCGGAAAAAACCCAAGTAGAGAAAAAGTGTAAAGCGTGGAAGAGGCGAAGCAGAATCCCCAGGCCAAGATATCTTCTCTTTTTATATCTAATTGTAATTAATGTAAAATATTATTTCTAAAACATAAAAATATCTTTTCTTAATTTAAAACTAATTCTAAAAGCTAAATTAAATTAAAAGATTCTATGAAGATCACGCGAAATCCTTTCGAGATCAGGAGTCTGGCGCCAAAATTGAGCTGGATCAAGTTTGGCGCCACGCTCACGTAACTTGGCATTCATTCCAACATTCACGGTGCCAAACGCTAGTGATGCGGCATTTGGCGTCACCATGGCCGAACCAAATTGTGAGTACTATAGGGATCTTGGCACCAAACTTGAGCTGGATCAAGTTTGGCGCCACTATGGCCGAACAGAATTTTGGATTTCTTGTGCTCTTGGTGCCAAACTTGAATGGGTGAAGTTTGGCACCACCTTTTGAATGTAACTGGCTCATTTTCTTCTTTCTGAACTCTGCCAAATTTGTCTGAACGCTACCTGCAATCAATCAAATTGTAAAACAACTCAAAGTAGCATTCATGGTGGCCTAAAACACCTAAATCTTGATTTAATTCAACAAATTCAAATTCAAATTCACTAAGAAAAGATAAAAAAGATGATCATACATCAGTTGTCTCCTTTGCTCCTTCCTTTTTGTCTCATCATCCTTATAAGTTTTCTAGCAAAAATACAATCTCGTCATCTGATAAACATTCACTGGAATCATCTTCCACTGTTTCAACACAAGATTTAAGAGCCACTCCTTTCTTTTTTATATCATTTTTTATGTTAGTGATTTTGTAAGCTAGTAGCTTTTCTCTCAACTCATCACAGGTCATTTGGGTTAGGTTACTGCTTTCAAAGATAACAGTAGACTTTGTTTCTCACTCTTTTGTTAGGCTTCTCAAGACTTTCCTCACCAGTACTTGTTCGGAATGAGTAATCCCTTAGCATCCAATCTATTTATGGTGATAGAGAATTTCTCAAACATTTCATATATTGATTCTCCTTCCTTCATAGTAAACATTTTAAACTCCTTGTTCAAGATGACAATCCTTGTTTCTTTTACTTGCTTGGTGCCCTCATGTGTAACTTGGAGCTGATCTCAAATTTTCTTTGCTGTCTTGTATATAGAAACCTTTTGGTATTTCTCGAAATTGATGGCGTAATTCAGCATATTGACTGCCTTGGCATTGAGTTCTAACTTTTTCTTGTCCTCGTCATTCAATTCTGCTTCTACTTTAGGAGTTACAACTCTTTCAACGCTTATTTTGGTTGGAATTTGAGGGCCATTCATGATTATCTTCCAGAGGTTGTAATCTACTGATTTCACAGATTTTCATTCTTTCTTTCTAGTAGTTATAATTTTTTCTACTGAAAAATGGAGGTCTATTGTTAGATTGTCCTTCTGTCAGAGTGTAAGTCACTGGGTTGGATCCCTTATTGTTGGCCATTTGGATCTTTCCTCCAAGCTGTGAAGCTTGATCTCTTTGATATCAAACTCTGATACCGATTGATAGATATTAGTGGCTTAGATAAGGGGAGTTGAATCTAGGCCTCTTTTAACTTTGCTTGAGTAATCTTAAAATTGGATGGAACTTTTGAATTCTGTAGAGTTGCCTCAGATGAAAGGTAGGAGATATTTTTATTTTGTCTCTTGTCGAAGGAGGAGCCAGAATTGAATTGTGTGCAAGGTATATAGCTGTGAAGTCTAGCTAGATAGAATAAGTAGGAGATTATTTTGTTTTGTCTCCTAAAGTATAAAACCAGAAATAGAGAAGAGAAGGAGAAGTGATACAGCCATATATCTTGATTCAACCACTCAGTACAATATAGCTTACATCCAGTCTCCATCACAATAATAACGAAATTTCACTATCTTTGAACAAGATTACATTCATTAATTTTCCTAGGATTCTACTCAATCTTATCTGGGACAAATCTAGCTTCTACCTAAGCCAGATTTGACTAGGAACTCACCTAGCTTTCAACAGCAAAGTGCTCACCCAACTTGTAAGTGAATCCCCTCAGGTTCATGAAAATAAAATAGAAATATATACAAAAAATTTTTGAAATAAACATAGACATTTTTTACTCAATGACTTTTTTTTATAATCCTCATCGTAATACCTTTTACCATTGAAACAAAGAAACATTAGACTAAGAAAACATAATATTCAATGAGAACCATGAAGAAGAAGAATGAATAGCTCTGTAAGCTACGGGAATCCAAACTTTGTGCTCTCACTCCTTGTTCCAATCCTTGAACCTTTACCATTTTAATAGAGGAGTAAAGCTTCCAAAGCTTGAAACTTTGCTTCAGCACATTTGACTTCTTCTCCCCAAAAATCAATAGCAGTAGCGGCGACATAGAAGAGAGATAGATCGAATAGAAGTAGTGATTGAACTATACGTGCATCCACACTTTCTATCTTCTCTTTCATCATTTTTCAAATTTCTTCTTGAATCTGAGTCCTTTATTTGTGCTTTGGCTCCAAGTTACTTTCTTGTCTGTTGATTCTTTGCAAAGCTTCACAACCTTCAAATCCTTGAGCCTTTCGATTCGGTGTATGCATGCAGAGAGAAGGTTTTCTTCCACAAGCTTCAATGTTGCACAAAGATGGAAATATTTCTCTGATGAGCCTTCGGATGTGACCTTTGCTTTTGCCCTAGCTTATTTGACTTCCTTCTTCTTTGATTGAAATTGGTAACCTACTTTTTGTACTTTGATTTAACCCTAATAAGAACTTCTTCTTTTTCTTGCTTTAATTCTATGATTTCACATGAGTGATGGAAAAAAGAGAAGAGAAAATTTGGTTCAGTGGTATGGTATTTTTATTTTGATGGAATTTGAGTTCCATTGCTTAGTTAGCCACCAATTTAATTGAATAGGTTAAGATCACCAATTGAGCTTATGAAAATAGTGTGAATTATATTCAGTCACTTATTCCTTGAAGCTTATGGTGTTTGTGGGCCTGAGAGTGTGATTTGTCTTCAGCCACTCATTTTCTTGGAGCTTATGAATCTGAACCATTGTCGGACTTTGTTTGCTTGTTATTGGGTCAGTTTGGTTAGTTTAATTTCCTACACAATTAACAAAATAATCACACACATAATTAGACTTTTAACCCAATAATAATATTTAGTCATCATCAATAATATGTTGTTAGTTTCTTCAAACTCAACAGATTAATATTGTACAACAAAGATACATATGACTTTATGAGAATGATATAGCCTGAACTTTGGTTATCTAGGAATTTATTAAGTGGCTGAAGTAGTTTCACATCACGAACCAACAAATACTAACAATAGGATGATTAAAAAACCCGTCGAAATGGGTATTCAAAAAAATTAGTCGCAATTTGAGGCTAGATGGGGCACTACTAGAAAAAAGTTGAATATCGTTAGATTTACCATTGAATTTAGCGTCGGATATTAGCGGCGGGTTTATCGGTGACTTTACCGATGGATTTGGCAATAAATTCGTTAGGCAAAAATATTACCGTCGAATTTGATTTTCTGACGGTAAATTCGCCGATAATAATTGGAGGGGAAAAAAAAGAAAAATTGGCGCTACCATTAGCGACAGATTTATCCGTCGGTAATTCGAATTAGTGCACCGCTACATTTAAGTCATTCGCAAAGTGTTACCATCAGATTTATCTACTGGTAAATCTGACCGTAATTTTGTCTTAAATTTGAATCGCAAACCCTCTCCTCCATTTTTGAACTACTCTCTCAACCTTCTCCCCTCTCTCTCTCTCTCTCTCTCTCCACCCCCACAAACCACTTCCAGTAGCCCCTCCACCAACGTCTACCACCACCAACAGTATTCAAAAACTGCGTGAACTCCTTGCATCGCGTTGGTCGCTCTATCGCCGCTGTTTTCATCGCTCTTGCCACTACTGTCGTCGTTGCTCCCTGTGTCGTCGAACTGCCTCCTTCTTCCCTCTAGATATGTTGTCCTCCTCCTTCTTCCTATTATTTTTTTTAATTTATTTAAAAAAACCTTGATGTAGCTGTGCCGGTTGGTCACCGCCGCTGCCACTTTGCCGTCTGTGCAACCACTACGTCAGAAAAGTCCTTTATATCGCCACTATCTCTTGCTAACTCACTAATTAGTTTTGGGTAGTTAAATCCTAAACCCTAATTCATCTAATTTCAATTTGTTATGTATAAGAAAATTTGCAATTAGAATGTATTGGAAATTTAACTCTTTTTCAGGGTTTGCAATTTAGGATTTTTTAATTCTATTTTGATTTAGAATTTTTTAAGTTCTATTTTGATAATTTAGTATTTGAAATTTTTTTTTATGATTCTGATTTTGAATTTTGTTTTGATAATTATGTGTTTAATATTATGATTTCTGTTTATTATTCTGCAAGCGTAAGATCTCCAACTGCATTGTTCTTATTTCTGTTCTAGTATTGTTTGAGTTAATTATTTTATGAGTTAATTAGCTGATTATTGTTGATTATTTGAGTTAGTCTTAACTTGTTTATTTTGAGTTAATTATTGACTTATTGTTTATTGTAAGACCCAGAATCTTTGAAAAGTCTTATTATGATCAAGTCTCAAATCCTACAATTATTTATAGCCTTAAATTCAGAGACTATTTTATTAAAGATAATTAAGGCAAGTTTTGATTTATTGGATTTGAGATAAGTTATGATTATTATCCAATTTTATAATTATTGGATTATTTTCTATATTTAAAGTATAAGGTTGATAGTTATGAAATAATAAGGATTTTATAAGATTTGGATTAGATAAGTAATATTTTAAATATTACTACTGCTATTTTGAAAAAGAGAGAAATTAATTATATTATTTCTAATTATTTTGATTTGGGCATTTTATTGAAAATAATTTGTGAAATTGATGAGCGAATAGTATTTTCTATGTACAAATAGTGTTGAATTTAATTTGGGTTTCAATTACTATATTATCCCCAATTTTATGTGAAATTACTATAATGCCCCTAACCCTAATTTTGCTAAACCCATTCCCTTCCATCCTTCCTCCACGCTGCGCAGCCCAACCCCTTTCCTCACTGCCTTTGCTGCGCAGCAGCAACAACAACGACACACACAGCTTCCTTTGTTCTCCAAGAAAGAAAGAAACAAAGAGAAAGAAAGATTTGAGGGAGAAGGAAAGGAGATCTGAACGACAAAAGGAGAGGTCGCGAAACAGGGAGAGATGGACCCGCGCCCTGCCATCGACCCACGCGTCGCCGCCGCGCCACCGTCCATGTGCCGCCGTCGTTTGGTCCATCCATGAGCTGCTGTCAGAACCGTGCGAGGAGGAGCGTCGCCGCCATTAACGTCACAAAGGAAGAAGCCCAGAGGGGAGAGAGACACCGCGCGACTCTGAGGGAGGAGGACGCGGCCAGTGACGCGAGGAGCGCGACCCACCGCGTCGGAACCCTTTTCGCGTTGCCAGCGTCGCCGTGGCCTCCAGTCGCGCCGTCGCCAGTCTGGGTTGCTCTGCCGCCGTGAATCTCCTCGCTGTTGGGGTCTCACCGTCGCCGTCCCTGTTGTGGCTGGTGTCGTCACTGAAGACCCACCATTGCTGGAGAAAGGAAGAGAGTCAGAGGAGGAGAGCCACGCCGGAGAAGAACTACCGCGGAGCTGTCCCTGCCGCTGCGCCCAGTAGCTGTCGGGAGCCTTGTCGCCGTTCATGGGGTGTGCCGATAAGCTCATGCCGTCGGAAAACCTCGCTGCCATCACCGAAAAAGCCACTGCCGGTAAGGGTCTTGTCATTAGCCTCTGTCCTTTTGAATTCTGAGAATATTATGGTCACTGCATGTTGGTTTCAGTTGTCGTGATTGGAATTCGTTGCCGCTGCCGCTTGAGGTGGCTGTTGGGGCTACCGCCCAACCGGTTCAGAGGCCGTTGCTGTTCGGTTCAGCCGTTCTTTCTTAGTTTCAGTAAGTATTCCGGTTTCGAGAGCTCTGCGTTAGTGTTCTGTTCTGTGTAATAAAGTAATCGTAATGTTAATGGTTTTAGGAGCTAGAATCCGGTTTGCTTGTGCCGTTTGGGGCTGTTTCTGCTTTTGAGAGAGCGGGCAGAGCCGAGATTTTGATTGCCGGTGATTTCGGGTCGAGATAAAAGGAGTTGGTTAACGAGTTGGGTTGTGGTTCCAATGTTGTGAGGTAGGGGCGCTTTCCAAAAACTATATTTCTATATGTTGGAATTATTACATATGGATACTGATGTGAGAAAATGTGTATTTGGTGATTGTGTCGGTCTTATGTATTATTTGATTGACTCGAATGTTTATGGATGTTGGTTTGGCTGAGTTGTTGTGCGACTTTGTGAAATGTAATGTTTTGAAGCTGATTCTTTAAATATTTGAAATCTGAGTTTAATCCGTTGAGGATTGGTTTGAATTGAGTCAATTGTTTTGATGATGTGAAAGATAGAATACTCTTTGGAATTCAGCCTGGTTTGCTTTCACTGATTTGGTTTTGATAAATGATTTGTTTCTGAACCGATTCTTTAAAGCTTTGGAAATGAGTTAAATTGATTGATATTGAGTTGATTTCTGAAATAGTTTCCTTGAGATATGCCACTGAGGCGACTGTTGGATTTAGTTTGCTTTTGAATTGATTTCTGGTTTTGGGCTGTTAAAAAGGAATGAGAATCGGTTTAGTTGGGACCCGAACCGGGTGGCAAAAGTCCAAGTTTTAGGGGGGGTGCTGCCGAAATTTCTACAAAATCCTACTCTTGTTTGTAAAGTTATTTAAAAAGGGTTGGATTTGAGAAATTGTATTAATTGATTTATTAAGAGAATATTTATGTTTTCAAGCTTAATTTTTTTAATGAACTTTATACGTTGAGTTCGGCTTATTTAGAAACGAACTATTTGTACAGTTTGAATCACTGAAGGAAAGAATGATGCTCTAATATTGATTTCAATATAAAAAGGAGCTTTTAGTGATTTTAAAGGAATTTAGACTTTTGATTGAGTAATCAAGTTTGAGGCATTTTGGAAGAGCTAGAAAAATGGGTTCCAAAAAGAAACCTGAAAGTGGTTTGATTCAAATGAACCGGTTCCGTTTCAAATGAGTTGATTTTTGGACCGGGTTGGAACTTGTGATTTTGTATGATCGGTTTCATAATAAATTCAGTTTTGTTTACTTGAACCGGGAATCTATGATTTTAAAAGTTTCAATGAATTTTAAGGAATTTATATAAGTTGACCTTCCCTAAAGACTTGGGACTCTGGCAAGAAACTTTTGTTATAAAATCCCATTGTTGGATGGGTGATTTTGAATGTTCCCAAGAAGAATCTTTAACTTTCCATGGTTTTGGAAGTTTTGGAAAGGGAATGCCGAGAGTGGCTTTGTTTTAAAAAAGGGAACTCACTTTGAGTAAATTTGGCTTATGAGCCTGAGATGATTTGAGAAATGAGATCTTTAAAGCCAAGGCTAAAAAGAGTTGAAATTTGATTTCAAAGTGAAATGGCTTGAGAAAAGTGATTTATGGCTTAAATGCCGGTTTTATGAATTTGATGATGTTGAATGGTGGAAGTGTTGTTTTGTTGTGAGCCGGAATGGCCGTGTATGCTATTGAACTATGGCTGATTGCCGAATGAGTTGTGAGCCGTATGACTGATTATGAATTATGAACTTAAGCCGAAGGGCTGTATTTATTGATAAATTGGCTGGTTCTGAATTGAACCGTGAGCCGGATGGCTGAGATGGATGGTGATCCATGGTTGAGTATAAATGCATGTATGCAATTGAATGAATTGTGAACTTAAGCCGGATGGCTGAGATGAATGTTGTATGCGAGTATGCTTGTGTTTTCTCTCTGGTTGTAAGGGTGACAGGGCACCGATACCCTCTAATGGCGACAGGGCGCAGATACCCTCTAATGGCGACAGGGCGCAGATACCCTCTAATGATAATAAAGCGCAACAGAGAGACTGTGTCCGGGTTAGCTACCGGATACGTCGGGTTGGCTTGGTAACCGACAGATGATATCATCAGCTACTAGGGACAGGCATGCATCATATGCATTTGTGTGACATTGGTTGGGTGTGCATATTATACTTGGTTTGCCTATGTGATTAATTGCTAACTGTTCTACTTGTAATAACTGTTTGTTTGTGCTTGAACTTCCTATTTGTGTTTGCTACTGGGATTCTGTTGGACTGTGGTGATTGGTTGATTGTTGGATTGTTTGGGCCTAGGGCCGTGGTTGGAATGAGATGAACCGATGGTTGATTTCGGTTTTATATTTCTGATTTGGAATAAAATATGAAAGCCTATTTTGTTTCAGTATAGATAAACCGTTTTGAAAGGCTTTTGAGTTTTTGAGAATTGAATGGTTCCTCTTTCAGAAAAGATTTCCGACTTTACTTCTATTGTAAACCGTTGTTTTTGAAAAGAGGCATAAGACGGTTATGAATCATTGGTGCGGTTATCTTCACGTATCCTATTACAGTAATTCCCAAAAACCCTCTACTGAGAACCCTTTCGAGGATGATGTTCTCACCCCCCCCCCTACATTTTTCCCCTTTCAGGATATGGGCGCAGAAGTTACGAAGAGCTTATTTAATTGTTGTGATGCTCTGTATTGTTTTAGCTATGGTTTATTGTACCCTCGCCTTTATCTTGATATAATCTGTAAGAGGGATAGGAATTGTATTGGATTATGGTTGTAATATTACTTATATATATGTATGTATATATATGGATGTACTCTTTATGAGTTTTGTAAGTTGTATGGTATTTATGGATGTATGATATCGGATGAAAGTATTTTTGGATCGGTATTGCGATTTAAAGTTTTAAACAGGCCCATATTTTAGTATTAAATAATATAAAGTCGTCGTAATGTCCGAACTATCAGAGTCGCGCAGCCAGAAGTGTGAGCTTTGGTAGTTAGGGTGTTACATTTATTGTTGTTAATTTTCTAAGTTTCATTATCTGAGCTAATTATTTTCTGAGTCAATTAGTTGATTGTTGTTAATCATTTGAGTTAATCTTAACTTTTTTATTTTCTGAGTTAATTATTGACTTATTATTTATTTTTGTTAGTTTTCTAAGTTTATTATTATCTAAATTAATTATTTTTTTATTTAATTAGTTGTTATTAATTGTCTGAGCTAAACTTAACTTATTTATTTTCTAAGTTAACTATTTAGTTATTGTTTA
Organism: Arachis hypogaea; assembly: GCF_003086295.3. NCBI lineage: Eukaryota > Viridiplantae > Streptophyta > Magnoliopsida > Fabales > Fabaceae > Arachis > Arachis hypogaea. The sequence goes on along the minus strand of NC_092054.1, from coordinate 124,585,689 downwards.
TTGTTGTTAATTTTTTAAGTTTTTTATTATTATCTAAGTTAATTATTTTCAGAGTTAATTAGTGTTGTATTTTCTCATTTATTAGTTTAGAAATTATTGAATTTAAATATTTAAAATTATATATTAATTTTTAAACAATTTTTAAAAAAAAATTAAAATCTAAGTTTATTATCGAATTTACTATCGATTAAATTCGCAGGTAGTTATTAATTTAATTATTAATTAATAATCTATTACCGTCGGATTTAGTAAGAAAAAAATTTGACGGTAAAAATTACCTGCAAAAATTTTTCGGCGGTAATTAGCAGCAGATAAAAATATTCATCGGTAAATAATTACCGACGAGATTTATACCATCAAATTTATTCCAACCGTAATTCCGACGATAAATATATTACCAGTGAATTTTTTTGATAAATCTAATGGTACTCAACATTTTTCTTGTAATGGAAACCAAGAAAATTCTCACTGGTGCCCACATGAAATGGATAGGGATGGGAACACATGTATTTTTCATGGGACCCGTTAAATCCACGCGAATATGAAATTACTGATTTACCTTCATTTATATATACATAAATTCATTTCTTGAATTTAGTAATCCTAATTCCTGCCTCTAATTCGAATTCCTCTTCTTTCTTTCAAACTCATCCTCAACCTCAATTTCGCGTCTCTCTCTAACTCACTTTCTCTGCCTCTCATGTTTATCATTACACCGCCTCAATCTTGTCCCAAAAAATTATGTTATTTATTATGTTGGAAGATATTTTTATATTTTTTCTCTTTTGAACTATTATTTTTCATAATGAATATGTTACAAACTGTATTGAATTCTATTGAATTAATTATTTTATAATGCTTTTTGTTAATTTTTTTTTCAAAATTTTTTAAAGAATATCCATAGATACCTGTAGGTATATGCGTTCCCTTAGAGGATAATAAACGGAGACTTGCGACAAAAATGAAGAAGGGACAAGGGACATTTATTTAAATAGCAGTGGGGGATGAGAAAGGAACCCACCGTGCCCCCACAAATATCCATTACCATACCTAACTAGCAATAAAAATCTAATTTAAGTCGATTTGAGAAAGAACTCGTTAATTTCATTTGCATTGATCCTTAAGATAGTAAACCTAACTCAGATTTGGACGCTGACAATGAGCCTAGGTTAATCTTACTTGTTTGGGGTCTTATTAGACTCAAATATATCTTAAGTTAATGTTTTGAGTCATTCCTATAATAAATACTATACTATTAAATATTATAACATTTATTATATATAAAAATTGGATATATTTACAAAAAAAATTTTAATTATATTTTCTAATTATCTTTTTCTCTCTTTTAATTTTAAATATTATTTATTAATATAAAAAAATAAAATGACAATAGTTACTCATATAATTAAAATAGATCATCCTAATATATACATGACATTACATATATCAAGGATTATTATATATGATAAATAATTTTTTTTCTAATGACCACATAATTAATTTATGTATAAATAAATTAAGCTTTATAACATATGATTTATTGCATAATTTTCTACTCTTAATATGGATAAATTAATAAATTTAAGATACAAGATATTATTTGTATTATATTTAACATATAATATAAGCAATTTAAGTCATTATTTAGAATAATAAGTATAATAGGATAAATATCTACTTATTTATTAGTATTAAAAAATATAAATAGTATAAAATAATTTTTTGGTTTAGACGTTGTAACACCCTAACGTTTAGTACGTCATGATCGTACTAAAGATAAGGTATTACTAATCTACTTTCCTTGTTTACTATTTAATATTGAGCCTTTAGTTCGATATCGCATTTCAATTTTTAAGAAAATGCCCGAAAATTTTGCTTTTATTAATTAAAATCATATATCAAATATCCTCAAGCAATACTAATCACATAGTTATTAATAATAATAAATATCATACAACAGAATTCAAATAAAACTCAGTTACAACTCCTATCCCTCTATAAAATCTTAAATAACAAGGGCGAGGGAATTCTATGAAAGCAACTCAACACATAAACTTAACTCAAATAAGACTAATATTCGCCCTTAGTTCAAGCTGGATCTTTGAACCTATGTCACTAAAACGGTGGAAGATTTTGGGGTGAGAACAAACCACATGTTCTCAGTAGGGAATGGGAATGCCGAAAGAGTAATGAAATAAAATGCAAATAATTAACTTTACTCAATAAAACTATATTTTTATCAAACCTTTTGAAAATACTTTTTACTATTACTTTATATAATTAATTACCTTCTTTAAATTTTCGAACTTAAGACAAATCTCAATCACAACCTCAGGTCTCAGTCACCTCAATACACAAACTAATAGCATAGGAAACAGATCAACACACAAACAAATAGCAATAAGACAAACAGCACAATCACAGAGAGACAAGATAAGCAAATACAATCAAATGCAAATGTGCAAACAATGATGATGCATGTCTAGTCCTATCGCAGGCCATGAGCTCATGGGCCGGTTGCCTACCCGCTCCCAACATTACCCGGACACAAGTCCCAGATATGACTTTCCAGATGCATACAGTATGCTTATAAGTCGTACGGCTAGGCCGCATACAGACATACAGTGTGACTTTAAGTCGTACGGCTAGACCGCATACAATGTGACTTTTCAAATTAATAAGCGTACATCTGAAAAACAGTTCTCAGTGTGTGGGTGTCCCCACTTTATATTTGGCACTAAGGCCCAAACAATGTCACATCTACTCTCCTGTGGCAGACAGTCCCTTAAAGTTTTCCTTTATCTTTGTTCTCTGTTCTCCTGTGACAGAAATTCCTTTAATTATCTCTCTTTCCTTTACTTTTCGTTCTCCTTCTTCTCTTTCTTATCAAACCAAACTCATATCATAATTTAAAAGAAATCTCTTCTCAAAAGATTGAATTTAAAACATTATTCTTTTCTTGATAAATTGAATTCAAATAGAATAAATCTTTTCTTAACTAAATAAATCTTAAATAATCTAATTTTCCAAAACTAAATCTTTTAAAATAGCATTTCAAACAAAGTCTCAGAGATTATAAAATTTTGGCAGCATGTCCTTTAAAATTTAGACTATGCCACCCTTCCAGGATCTCAACCAAACAATCTCTCAATCATTTTGAATATAAAATCCTTTTCAATAATCAATCCATTTTCAAATATCAAATAATTTTCAAAAATAAAATTATTTTCTTTAAAGCTAAGCCTCTTTTTGTTTCAATAAAATTCAGCTCTCTTTCAAACCTTTTGCTATTAAGACCAAAGGAATAAGCCGCACGTTCATTCAAACTTTACAAAACCTCCCGATCATATTCTTTTTACATTTAACATTAACCAAAACCACCTTTTCATTTATGGTTACAAGAATCCGGACATAACCTCCCTCACTTTCATAACTCCTTAATTCATATGTCATTTAATCAAAGTATAAACGTAACGTATTTTCAGCCACAATTCAAATAATCAAGAATTCAGATACATTCATCAAACTCAATCATTCTCACAGTCAACACTTATTCATCAAATTCAATTAGTCCAGACAAACACAGTTTATTTGCAATTATTCAATAAAGTTTTTGACATTCTTAACTTAAAAACTATTAATTATTTTAAAAAATAAAATCTCCTACCTTTGTACGAAATCAGAATCATCGAAATCTTTGGAGAAGCTTTTTGACTGAGTTGCTGAAAAAGAAAATGTCAGAAGTCGTTTGTGCCTCCTAAAACTCCAATTAGCCGAACTCAAAAAAAAGAGGAGCTAGTCACCATCAATTTCTACCAGACAAAAATAACACCAACATGTAGAGGAGGATGATACGAACACTTTTACCATATTAAATTTTTACTTGAAATTACAAAAAATCTCAAGAAATCAAAGCCGGAATTTTTGGTATGGGTCACGTTTTTCTTCATGCAAGCATTCGGTCTCTCCTTATTTTCTTTCTTCTGAGTTCGGTGATAAAGAAACCAAGGAAATAATTCATTGAATAATAACTCTAGTTAACGTGCCATAGGTTCAATTTGTTTCACATTTTCTTTCTTTAATGGTTCGGCACAATGGAATGAAATTAAGACTAATAAATTTAGCTAATGAGGTGGCTGATGGTGGTTTATAATTAGAGAAGGGGATTTGCTTAGTAATAAGATTAGGTGTCATGGTTTAGTAAAATGAAAGAGAACATGTGTCATCGTCATACATATATACACATGCATTAAGTCATGTTTCTTTTCCTTTTGTTCTCAAATGTTTTCGTTGGAAACTTTCTTATATATATATATATATATATATCCCTAATGTACTACTACTACTACTACTACTACTACTACTACTACTACTACTACTACTAATAATAATAATAATAATAATAATAATAATAATAATAAATCAATTTAAATTTTATTTATTAAAATAATTTTTAATAAATAATTCAAATTAATAAAATAAATTATAATTAAATTATATTTTAAAAATCTTAAAATTTTATTTAATTTTTTTTTGTTAAAAATAGATTTTTTAATAACAAAATTTTAATATAATATAATAATTCATAAATAACTAATTATTTAATTTTCAAAAATTCGGAGTGTTACATCCTATCCTATTTATAAAAATTTTCGTTCTCGAAAATTGATATAAGATGGAAAAGATTCATATCAACTCTATTTTCAAAATATCGAAGGAATGGAATAAAAAGGTGTGGCACGTTCAGTTTTGCAAATGAAAAAGAAACCATATCTTATGAATATGACACAGAATGTGTAGTGTACTGCGAAAATTTGGAAGAATATTCTTAAGATTAGACTCTAACAAGAATGCACATAATAATGATAGGTAAACAGCAATAAGGATGAATATTATGAAAGGATCAAACAATAACTAAGAGCATACTCAAGTAAGGATATATATGAATGACAAGGTATGGTTAGAAGATATTCAAAACACATCCCAAGATGAAGATTCGAAACAAAGGATTCCACTGCAAGCAATCAAGGAAGAGATTACTTCAAACCTCATTAGCACGAATAAGGATTATACGTTAAAACGGAGCAAACCCCTAAAACTTAACTTCTAATGTTCCTAAATCCCATAATTCGCATTACCTATTACTTCTATTTCGTCCATGATAACCCATTAGTATTCCCATATACATAAGTCATTAGTATTAAGTTGGCCAGACTTAATACCATGAGAAATGCAACGGTCGACTAACAGCATTAATCAATAGACAGTCATGCATCTAAAACTTAAACTCATCATTAGGACAAGTCCTATCGCATGACAGACACTCAGAGTATGCAGTTATGAAGCATATATAGTCAGTCCATTTCCAAGGCTCTAACAGGGACGAACTGCTCTGATACCCTAATGTAACACCCTAACTTTTAGCACGTCATGATCGTACTAAAGATAAGGTATTACTAATCTACTTTCCTTGTTTACTATTTAATATTGAGCCTTTAGTTTGATATCGCGTTTCAATTTTTAAGAAAATGCCTGAAAAGTTTTCTTTTATTAATTAAAATCATATATCAAAGATCCTCAAGTAATACTAATCACATAGTTATTAATAATAATAAATATCATACAACAGAATTCAAATAAAACTCAGTTACAACTCCTATCCCTCTGTATAAAATAAAATCTTAAATAACAAGAGCGAGGAAATTCTATGAAAGCAACTCAACACATAAACTTAACTCAAATAAGACTAATATTCGCCCGCAGTTTCAAGCTGGATCTTTAAAACCTATGTCACTGAAAAGGTGGAAGATTTTGGGGTGAGAACAAACCACACGTTCTTAATAGGGAATGGGAATGCCGAAAGAGTAATGAAATAAAATGCCAATAATTAACTTTACTCAATAAAACCATATTTTTATCAAACCTTTTGAAAATACTTTTTACTATTACTTTATATAATTAATTACCTTCTTTAAATTTTCGAACTTAAAACAGATCTCAATTACAACCTCAGTTCTCAGTCACATCAATACACAAACTAATAGCACAGGAAACAGATCAACACACAAACAAATAGCAATAAGACAAATAGTACAATCACAGAGAGACAAGATAAGCAAACACAATCAAATGCAAATGTGCAAACAATGATGATGCATGTCTAGTCCTATCGCAGGCCATGAGCTCATGTGTCGGTTGCCTACCCACTCCCGACATTACCCGGGCACAAGTCCCAGATATGGCTTTCCAGATGTATACAGTGTGACTTTCCAAATTAATAAGCGTACATCTGGAAAACAGTTCTCAGACATTTGGCACTAAGGCCCAAATAATGTCACATCTGCTCTCCTATGGCAGACAGTCTCTTAAAGTTTTCCTTTATCTTTATTCTCTACTCTCCTGTGGCAGAGATTCCTTTAATTATCTCTCTTTCCTTTACTTTTCGTTCTCCTTCTTCTCTTTCTTATCAAACCAAACTCATATCATAATTTAAACGAAATCTCTTCTCAAAAGATTGGATTTAAAACATTATTCTTTTCTTGATTAATTGAATTCAAATAGAATAAATCTTTTATTAACTAAATAAATCTCAAATAATCTAATTTTCTAAAACCAAATCTTTTAAAATAGCATTTCAAACAAAATCTCAAAGATTATAAAATTTCGGCAGCATATCTTTTAAAATTCAGACTATGTCACCCTTCCAGGGTCCCAACCAAACAATCTCTCAATCATTTTGAATATCAAATCCTTTTCAATAATCAATCCATTTTCAAATATCAAATAATTTTCAAAAATGAAATCGTTTTCTTTAAAGCTAAGCCTCTTTTTATTTCAATAAAATTCAGCTCTCTTTCAAACTTTTTGCTATTAAGACCAAAGGAACAAGCCGCACGTTTATTCAAACAATCAAGAATTTAGATATGTTCATCAAACTCAATCATTCTCATTGTCAACACTTATTCATCAAATTCAATTAGTCCAAACAAACACAATTTATTTGCAATTACTCAATAAACTTTTTCGCATTCTTAACTTAAAAACTATTAATTCTTTTTAAAAAATAAAACCCCCTACTTTTGGACGAGAAAATTTTGGAGAAGCTTTCTGACCGAGCTGCTGAACAAGAAAATGTCAGAAGTCGTCTGTACCCTCTAGAACTCCAATTGGTTAAACTCAAGAGAAAAAAGAACTACGTCACCGTCAATTTCTACCAGACAAAAGTAACACCAACGTATAGAGGAGAAGGATACGAACACTTTTATCAGATTAAATTTTTACTTAGAATTACAAATCTTAAGAAATCAAAGCCGAAATTTTTGGTATGGGTCACGTTTTCTTCATGCAAGCATTCGGTCTCTCCTTATTTTATTTTCCTCTTAGTTCGGTGATAAAGAAACCAAGGATATCATTCATTGAATAATAATTCTAGTTAACGTGCCATAGGTTCAATTTGTTTCACATTTTCTTTCTTTAATGGTTCGGCACAATGGAATGAAATTAAGACTAATAAATTTAGCTAATGAGGTGGCTGATGGTGGTTTATAATTAGAGAAGGGGATTTGCTTAGTAATAAGATTCGATGTCATGGTTTAGTAAAATGAAAGAGAACATGTGTCATCGTCATACATATATACACATGCATTAAGTCATGTTTCTTTTCCTTTTAATTTGTTCTCAAATGTTTTCGTTGGAAACTTTCATATATATATATATATATACCTAATGTAATAATAATAATAATAATAATAATAATAATAATGATGATGATAATAATAATAATAATAATAATAATAATAATAATAATAATAATAATAATCAATTTAAATTATACTTATTAAAATAATTTTTAATAAATAAATCATAATTAAATTATACTTCAAAAATATTAAAATTCTATTTAATTTTTTTTGGTTAAAAATAGATTTTTTAATAACAAAATCTCAATATAATATAATAACTCATAAATAAATAATTATTTAATTTTCAAAAATTCGGAGTGTTACAGAAATAATAATAAAGGTTATTAATTAAGTTAATTACATAATAAAAATAAGAGAAAATTTCACTCTCCTCTCCTAAGAGATACTAAAATGACACTCCATCCCCTCTATTTATAAAATATATATTCTCCTCCCTTATAACTTTTAACAAACTTCCTCTTTAATTCATTTAAAATTTTTTGTATTAACTTTATCCATTTTTAAAAAAAATTATTTTTTACAAAAATATCCTTTAACAAAAATTTATTTTTTCTTGAAAAATGGATAAAGTTAACATTAGTTAAAGAGGCCGTTTTTTAAAAGTAAGGAAAGAGAATATATATTTTATAAATAGAAAGGAGTGTCATTTTAATATCTCAGGAGAGAAGAGAGGAATTAAATTTTCTTTAAAAAAAATTATGGATAATTTTTTAAAAAATAAAAAATAAAATGACTATTTTCACATGCTATAATGTTTATAAAACAAATTTTGGATAATAAATTAACTCTTAATAAATTATATATTAGTCTTATAAAAAAATTATATATTATATATTATTATTTACATACTAATATATATATTTTTTCATTTATTAAGTTATAATTAATTTCTAACTCAATTCTTAATAATTAAAATTTAAATGATATAGATCATTAAATATTAAATATTTTACATCTAACTAATTTTGTTTTTGTTATTGAAATTAAAAAATAGTGAATTGTTAATCAATTCAGAATTAAAATTTAAATTTGAATAAAAAATAAAAATAATATTTTTAATTTTATCTCACTAAATAAAATTAGTTTTAAACAAAAAATTACTTGATACATTATATTATAGGATTATGTGATCATTTGCTTTTTTTTCTAACAACAATTATTGTCAAATAAAATAGTGTACAAAAATTTAAAAAAAAAAAAACATATATTTACCAATCTAGGGAATAATAATTTATTTTCTAATGGAATAAATTATTAAATAGTAATTGTTGTATATTGCTTTCGATCCCTTACACAAACTAATACTCAACGATAGTGTTTTAGTAATGTTATCAATGAATATTAACCAATCTAATAGCCTTTGTGACAGTATAAGTCTATAAGTTTAAAAGTTTGAAAATCAAAGTCATAAAATGTGAAGTTTTAACAGATAATAGCATTGATCATATTGTTTTAGTTTCAAGAATTAATACCAACAAATAAACTTATCTCGAGTAAATTTCAACAAAGACAAATATTCATAAGTAGGGGTAGCAAACGGGCCTAAACCCGCCGGACCGGCTAGCGTAACCCGCCAAAAAAGGTGGACCGAATTGAAAAATTGAGACCGTCACACATTAAAAGCCCGCCTAACCCGCACCACTTAAACCGTGGATTTTGGCGGGGCGGGGCAGGCTTCCCCGCACGAGCTCAAGATTTTTTTGAAAATGTTCTAATTTAGTGTTTTAGATTATGTTTTACGTTTGATTGATTATGTTTTAAACTTGTAGATATTTAATTATATGTTTTAGACAATATTTATTTTACTTTGGACAATGTTTGTTTTATTATCATGTTTAGAAAAAAATTGGTTTATGATTATGTTTATTACATATTTATAATTATAAAGATTTTAATATTTGTGAATTTAGAAATTATAATTTTTTATATTTTTAGAAATTATAAATTTATTAAAATGGTTATGAAATTATATATATTATTTAATACTTAATAGTATAAAAAATGAGATTTGGCGCGGCGGCTTGGCCCGCCAGCCCACTGTTAGACGGGACAAGGTGAGGTTTCAGGATCGCCTCATTAGATGGGGTGGGGCGGGCCATCCCGCCAAAGGGCAGGCTTTTGGCGGCGCGAAGTGGACTTCCCCACTTGCCACCCCTATTCATAAGTATTGCTATCGATGAGAAATTGATTTACATTAAAGACAAATATTATATATTTTTTCACAATTTTCTAACTCGGCAGATCGAGAGCTAATCTACTGCAGATTGAAATTCTATTTAAGGACTCATTAGCCAATAGGTTGCTACACACATACAAGACGGAATTCAAAGCCTGATACTTACTTAAATAGACAAGTGAAATGATCACTCAATCAACCCAAATTAGTTAAAACAAATACTAATTATTTTTAATGTTTTCAATATCAAAAATGGTTAAATTTTAAAATTTTAATTGTAACTTTGTAAAATATTTATAGTGATTATTATTATATATTTTTTGTTTAATTTTCTTTAATAAAAAATTTTTATATACTTTTATATATTATTCAGTGCAGGCACAAAAACATATGCTAGGTATACCGAAAATCAATTTCACAATGTGAATCAAATTTTAAAAATCTCTCTCATTATTATATTTACAATTCTATCATTTTTTTTCTCAAATAAAAAAAATTCCAAATTCTTATATAGTTAATCCTAAGAAAATCTCAAATTATCTTAACACATTTTATAACAAATCAAAACATCTTAAATTTGATCAATTTTTATTTATTAAAAGTGAAAAATATCTAAAATTATTGGTTTGTGACCCACAAAATAAAATAATAAATAATACATAAGAATAAATTAGCACCAATTTATCGATTATGAATGTTACGTATTTAAAATTATAGATATTATACGTATGAAATTATGGATATTAAATTAAAAAATTTTAACAACTTATATAATACAACTTATATTTTACAAATAGATTATTATAAAATAAAAAAAATAAAATTGTTATGATAAAAGCTTTGATAGAAATAATAAATATTAAGCGTAGTAAATAAATATAGAAGCCTTGATAGATGATATTAATAAATATATATTTACGAAAAGTTACGATACATATAAAAAAGGATATTGTTATGATGATGATGATGATGATGATGATGATGATGATGATGATGATGATGATGATGATGATGATGATGATGCAACACTATTTAACGTAGATTATGAGTTCATTTTCATGGGATAAAATTAATAAATATTCACAGTAACCATAAGTAATTAAATATGTTTGTAATTTATTTAATTTTATGTATAGTTGTAATTAAAAATAACATATATGTTTTTATTATATTTTTGAAATATTTTACACATTTATAATTATTTGTGAGAGGTAAATATTAATATTAAGAGATTAACATTTTTTTTTCATTATCATGCATATACCAAATAAATGATCAATGAATTATAAATTAAGAAAACTTAAAGAATATGTCTTTATTATATTATGGAGATGTTAATACACTAAACATCCCAAACAAATATAGGGGAAAACATCGTTTTAAGAAAAAGAAATTCATTCATCTAATATGCCCCAAGTTTCTTCAACTCCTTTCTCACCAAGGATGCTCAAATGATGCTTTAATTTGTTCATTTTCTATATATATATATATATATATTTGGACTGGAGTTGGTTAATTTTTCAGTTCTTAGTCAATTTGTATTTTCATATTTTTGGGGTCAAACTTTTTCAACCTTTTTGTGTCTTCCCAGTTAATTTTGTATATACTTTTGGATTAATGAAGTAATGGGCTCATATGAGTTAGCGTCACACCCAAACCCATTAAAAGTAGAATAATGTATGTAACAGGAAATGGGTCCATTATTTGCAAATTGAGTAATTCTCCACGTATAAGTGATTTTTAATATAAGTCATATAAGTTATTTATATTCACGTCGTTTTACGTTTTTTTTAGTGCCTCTTTTTCTTTTTCTTTTTCCGTGCTTCCTCTTCCTCTTCCTCTTCTTCTTAGTAATTTTTCTCTCTTGTTATCATCGTCATCAACACCACCTCTTCCTCCCTCTTTTTTTATTGAAATTTCTTTTCCTCTTTTCGTTTTCTCTTTCTCCTTCATCAAAATCACCAGAAAAAACGAAGAAACATTATTCAAGGTACTGTTTTACTGTTCTTCTAGATTTTTTTTCTAGATTGTCTCTGTCATGTGCCTAATCCTTAACCAACAAAACATTAAAAAATTTCAAGAAGAAATATACTATCTCCCCCTATATTGGGTGTATTTCTTAAATTCTTTGAGTGTATTTCTGTAATCCTTTGAGTGCATTTCTGTAATCCTTTGGTTTATTTCTGCAATTGTTTGGGTGTATTTCTGTAATCATTTGGATGTATTTCTGTAATCGTTTGTAGGGGTGTTCGCGGTGCGGTTTGGTTTGGTTATTTGAGAAAAAATCATCCGATCCAATTTTATATTTATTCTTCGGTTTGATTTGGTTCGGTTTTTTTATCAATACCAACCAAACCAAATCAAACCAATTGAAACCAGTTTGGTTCGGTTTGGTTTTTCGGTTTTTCAAATCATTCAAAAAAAAATCCCATTCTAAACTTCTATCCATACCCTAAAATCAAATGCCGAACTCAAATCAAGAACAAATAATAAAAAATCAAAATAACAGATGATCAATGATCACAACTAAAGAAGAAGTAATCAGATCCAAAATCCTAAACAAAACTCATAACAGAACATACAATCAAAATAAAGAAGTAATCAGATCCAAAACCCTAAACAAAACTCACAACCAAGAACAAATAATCAGTAATCAAAGCTAAAAATCAAAATAACAAATCAGAACAACGTATATAAGTATCAGAACGGCAACAACCGGAGACGAAGCCGCCGCAGTCGCCGCCCCTGCCTCGGAATCCTCAACCCTAGGGCGATTTTCTTCAGAAGTCAAAACGACACCATTTTCATCATTTCTTGTTGTCGTTTCTGGGGGTTGTGAAGAGCTGAAATAAACGACGGAATCGGTAGAGGCGCGTTTGGGAGCGTGAGAAGATTGAGGGTTTGAGAATTGGCGAAGCTTGCCGTATACAAGTATCAGATCTGAACCCAAAAACAACATAACAACAAATAGTCAGATCCAACAAATTTAGGACAGCAAATCAGAGATGCGATGGGAGACGGCGGCTGCTGTGCATGGAGGAGACGGCGGCTGCTGTGCGTGGAGGAAGGGCGGCGCCGAGGAGAGGGAATCACGATGAGGAAGGGAAGGAGAGAAAGAGTCGCGCCGAGAAAAGGGAAGCACGACGAGGAAGGCTACCGCGAGGGTGCTGTCCGGCGACGTCAGGGGCTTAAAGGACGATGGCGTGTGAGGGTGGGATGTGGAATTTTTTACAGTGTGGAAAAAGAGAGTGGAGATTGGGGGAGAGGAGAGAGTTAGGGTTGATGAGGGCGGCTGTATCTGACTGGAAGGGGATGGGGGTTTGGATTTTATATAGGTTTTTTTAGTAAACCGGTTCGGTTCGGTTCGGTTAGGGCTTTTCAAATCAAAACCGAAAACCGAACCGAACCGCAAAAAAACTGCAAAATATCATTTTTTCGGTTTTTTCGGTTTTCGGTTTGTTCGGTTATCGGTTTTTCAACTCGGTTGGTCGGTTTTGTTCGGATTGGATCGATTTTGAACACCCCTAATCGTTTGGGTGTATTTTGTAATCGTTCGGGTGTATTTCTAAAGTTCCATCATCTTCAAAACAATTTCAAAGCTTGATTTCAGAAACCATGAAAATAAAAAAAAAACAGAAGGCGATCGAAGGCAAAGAGAGAACGCTTTTCCATGCAAATCACACAAGTCATTTATATTCACGCCGTTTTCACGTTTTTTTTTTGTGCCTCTTTTTCTTGTTCTTCTTTCTCCGTGCTTCCTCTTCCTCTTCTTCTTCTTCTTCTTTATCTGTGTCTCTTCTTCTTTTTCGTAAAAAAGAAAACGAAGATGAAACACGCGAAGATGGTTCAGTAACGCGCGTGTTAAACCCAACTTATAAGACTTGTAAACAAAAAATGACTTGTATGTATAACACTTCTCTTGTAAATTATAAAAAGAAATATGAAAAATAGTGCCACATCAAAACACGAATTAAAAAAGTTCACCAAAAAGGGAAAAAAAAATCAAAAACAAAAAAGATTGCAATGTTGCACTTGCACGGGATAATCAAACTGATATGTCTTCGATAAACTCAAGGGGGTAAGAAATTGCAGCTAGGTACCACCAATTGTCGCAATGTGATCATTGATCAACTTATTCTCTCCTTTCTCTGTTTTTTTTTTTTTTTCAAAGAAAGGTACCACCAAATAATTGTTGTCAATTCACAAAAAGGACAAGAATAAAACAAGAGCGAGGTAGACGAACAAAACATGACACTATTTTTTGTTTTTCATTTACCTTTTAAGGTTTCTTAAGTAACATTTCTCTTCATAGCTTAGCTTCCCTTGAATTTCAGCTGTTTATTCCATTGTATTATTTATGTTTTCCATGGCAAAGTGTAAGTAAGTAAATAGATTAAACCACTAGAAATGCCCCAAATTATTAAGTTATCGAAAAATGTATTATTTAAATTTATTAACAATAAAAATACTTCCAAAATACTTTCAAACGTCATCAAAGTAGCGTAACGTTGAATTTATATTTTCAAAAAGAATTTAAAAATCAGATTTTGATATAATCTTTTAGAAAAATAAGATGTTTTTATTTTAAAATGAAGTGATTATACGCTAAGTAGATATTTTTGTGTCTTTCATTTTGTAAATGGTTTTTTTTTTTTCTAAAAGAAAAATCTAGAGATTGAATTTTTGGTTTCGCTTTTTGCATATGCTTTTTAAATAATTATTTAAATATTTTTTAAAAAATGAATTGAATGTACAAACAGTTTATTAAATATTAAATAAAGTCATTTGTCACTTTAAAAAATTATATTTTTTCTTATTTTTATTACATTTTAAAAATATTTTTGTCATTAATAAATTTAAAAAGTATTTTTATAAACGATTTAATAATTCAAGAAATTTTTTGTAATTTACTCTAAGTAAATATATCTATTTCTTAAGGATTTTGTGGTGAGTTTATCCTACTAGTGCCCTTCTATACTTATTATTAGGATTAACGAAAGATTGAACTTTATACATTGGAAGGAGAAAAAATAAAAGTGTATTTGGTATGTGTTTTTATTTTGATAACATGAAAACATCAGGTGAAAATAAATAGTAAAAATAATAAAATTTTATTTACTATTTTTTACCTCGTTTTTTTTTACAAAATTTTAAAAATAAAAAATACTAAATAAAAAAACATAAATATGTAAATTATATGAAGCCTAAAATTTTCAAAAATGAAAGGGTAAAAGAACAAGAAAACTAAGATGACAGATAGCAAAACGAAAAATGGGGTATAATAGGCTATTATTAGTAATAATTAATATTCTAAAATTCAGACCAATCAAATGAATCATTGAAGTTAAAAGTTCAAAGGTTTCGAAATTCAATTGAATTTTGACCGATTGAAATAAATATAATAATAAAATAATATATTTATATAAAAATGTATATTTTTAAAAAAATTTATTTATTTTTTAAATTGATTAACTGTTAAAATATCAGGCAAATTGATCACCAATTGACTTATTTTACTCTTTTTTAATTTGTTCAAAATTAAATTTGTTATAAACTGGCCAATCAAATGATCTATCTAGTAAATTTAGTTATGTTTAGTCCGATTTTTAAAACTTCCGTAATAATTGAGTTTGAATTTGTATAGCTTATTAGAGTGAGAAATTTCACACTTGAAGTTTTAAGTTTTTGTTTAATCTTGAACGTAAGATGTATTAAAATTTTACATCATCTAAAAAAAAGTGTTACCTTAATTCAGTGTGCAAATAATTTTTCTTTGTTAAACTAGGTTTGAAATTGAGTTAAACAAGGTGAATTCTACTGATAATTCTACTGATAATGCTTGAAAGCAGAAGTCAATATTGTTGTAAAATAACTAAATAAATAAATAAGAAAAATATAATATAAAATAAAAAAGTGTTAATAAAAGACTCTAACATTAATATAATTAGCTCAATAAAGATGATCATATATTTATATATAGTAACTAAAAGAGAGAGAGAGAAACTATGTATAAAGAGAGAGAATGATATTCTATTGCTTCTGTGTGTAATCAACGGAGGCTTAACCTCCTATTTATACATGTATGAGGTTTCCTTTTTCAAACCCTATTAAATGCATATTTCCTTGAGAATATTCAACTGCCCATCATAAATGGGCATCCACCTAATTGATCTTATCACAACACTCCCCCTTGGATGACCATTTAGGATTATTGCCTCGTTAAAACCTTACTAAAGAAAAACCCAATGGGAAAAAACCTTAGTGAAGGAAAAAGAGTACAATATCCTTTAGTGATGGGGACTGCCTCATTAAAAACCTTGTCAAGAAAAACCTAATGGGAAAAAATCTAACCAAGGAAAAAAGAGTACAGTCTCCCCCTCTTGATGACATCATTTAATATCTCAAAATCGGCGCATCCCAATCTCATGTACCAATCTTTTAAAAGAAGATTTTGGGAGTGACTTTGTGAATAAATTTGCCAGATTATCACTTGAGTGGATCTGTTGGACATCAATTGTCCCTTGATTTTGAAGATCATGAGTGAAGAAGAATTTGGGAGAAATATGCTTTGTTCTATCACCTTTGATGTATCCGCCTTTAAGTTGAGCAATACATGCTGTATTATCTTCAAACAGGACAGTTGGAGCTATCTTCTGATCAATCAGTCCACATGATGACAGAATATATTGGATCACACTCCTCAGCCAAAAACACTCGCGACTAGCTTCATGAATCGCTAGTATTTTGGCATGATTAGAGGATGTTGCAGCAATCGTCTGTTTCGTGGACCTCCATGATATAGCAGTACCACCATATGTGAACAGGTATCCTGTTTGAGATCTCCCTTTATGTGGATCAGAAAAGTATCCAACATCTGCATAGCCAACTAATTGTGACTTGGATCCATAGGGGTAAAATAATTTCATATCAACCGTTCTATGAAGATATCGAAAAATTTGCTTGATTCCACTCCAATGTCTTCTGGTTGGAGAGGAACTATACCTTGGTAGTAAATTCACCGCGAATGATATGTCAGGTCGCGTATTATTAGCAAGATACATTAGCGCTCCAATGGCACTAAGATATGGTACTTCAGGACCAAGGATGTCTTCATTTTCTTCTTTAGGACGGAATTGATCCTTTTTCACATCCAAAGATCTTACAATCATTGGGGTACTTAATGGATATGATTTATCCATATAAAATCTTTTCAAGATCTTTTCTGTGTATGTTGTTTGATGAATAAAGATCCCATTTTTTGTATGCTCGATCTGCAGGCCGAGACAAAATTTAGTCTTTCCAAGATCTTTCATCTCAAACTCTTCTTTTAGAGTTTTTATAATTGTTGGAATCTCTTCAAGAGTTCCAATAATATTTAAATCATCAACGTACACAGCAATTATAATGAACCCAGATGCAGATTTCTTTATGAAAATACATGGGCAGATATCATCATTCTTGAATCCGTTTTTGGCCAGATACTCAGTAAGACAATTATACCACATTCGTCCAGATTGCTTTAGACCATATAAAGATCTTTGCAATTTAATTGAGTATAACCCCTATTAATATTCATTGGATGGTTTAGATATCTTTAGCCCTTCAGGGACTTTCATATAGATATCCCGATCTAATGAGTCGTATAAATAGGCTGTTACCACATTCATTAAATGCATATGCAGTTTATGATATGCAGATAAACTGACCAAATAACGCAATGTTATTGCATCCACTACAGGGAAATACGTTTCTTCATAATCTATACCAAGCCTTTGTGAAAAAACCTTGTGCCACAAGTCAGCCTTTGTAGTGCACAACTTCATTTTTCTTATTTCGTTTTCTCACAAATACCCATCGGTATCCAACAGGTTTTACATCTTCAAGTGTATGGACTACAGGTCCAAAGACTTCACATTTTGCAAGTGAGTCTAATTCAGCCTTCATGGCTACTTTCTATTTTGGCCAATCATTCCTTTGTCGACATTCTTCGACTGATCTTGCCTCAAGATTCTTACTTTCATGCATGATATTTAATGCCACATTATATGCAAATATTTCATTGACAATTGTCTTATTTCGGTCCCATTTCTCTCCTGTAAAGATATAATTTATCGAGATCTCATCATTTTCACAATTTTCAGGTACCTGAACGTCTTCTGGCGTTAAAATTATATCAGAATTTTGGACAACTGCAAGTGTCTTTACTGTGTATTTTTCAACAGGAATAGTATTTACCTCTTTTCTCTTTCGAGGAATTTTATCTTTGGAACCGACAGGCCTGCCACGCTTCTGGCGTGTATTTGCTTCAGTGGCTATTTGTCCTACTGGGACATCAATTCGAATTAGGGCATTTTTCGCCCTGCCACGCTTCTGGCGTGAATTTGCTTCAGTGGCTGCTTGTCCTACTGGGACATCAATTCGAATTGGGGCATTTTCCGCTGGTATATAAGATTTGGTTATCCTCTTTGTATCGAAAAATGTATCAGACAATTCATTTGCTATTCTTTGCAAATGTATAATCTTTTGAACTTCTAGTTCACATTACCTTGATCGAGGATCTAAATGCATCAAAGATGATGCATTCCAATTAAGTTCCTTTTCAAGAAGCTTATTCTCTCCCCCTAATGTTGGAAATTTTGATTCATCAAAATGATAATCCACAAACCGGGCTTTAAATACATCTCCGATTTGTATCTCAAGATACCTCACTATAGAGGGAGAATCATATCCAGCATATATTCCCAATTTTCTTTGGGGTCCCATTTTGGTGCGATTAGGTGATGCAATGGGAACATATATCGCACACCCAAATATTCTTAAATGGGAAACATTTGGCTGCTGGACAAATGCTAATTGCATAGGAGAGAACTGATGGTAACTCGTTGGCCTCAAACGAATAAGTGCTGCGGCATGTAAAATAGCTTGCCCCCAAACTGAGGTTGGGATATTTGTTCTCATAAGTAAGGGTCTAGCAATTAATTGGAGGCGTGTAATAAGTGATTCTGCTAACCCATTTTGTGTGTGAACATAAGCTACTGGATATTCAACACTTATTCCATTAGCCATACAATAAGCATCAAAAGCTTGGGAAGTAAATTCACCACCATTATCAAGACGAATTACTTTGATTAGATTTTCTGAAAATTGTGCTTTTAATCAAATAATTTGAGCTAGTAATCTCGCAAACGCCAGGTTGCGAGAGGACAATAAACACACATGTGACCATCTCGAAGATGCGTCTATCAGAACCATAAAATATCTAAAAGATCCACATGGTGGATGAATAGGTCCACATATATCACCTTGAATCCTTTCTAGAAATTCAGGGCACTCAAATCCAACCTTTATTGGTGATGGCCTTAAAATTAACTTCCCTTGAGAACATGCAGCACAACAAAATTCACTAGTTTTAAGAATCTTCTGGTTCTTTAGTGAATGTCCATGAGAGTTTTCAATAATTCTCCTCATCATGGTTGTTCCCGGATGACCCAATCTATCATGCCAAGTTATGAATTCATTTGGACTAGTAAACTTCTGGTTTACAATGGCATGTGATTCAATTGCACTAATCTTGGTATAATATAACCCAGATGAAAGTGAGGGCAACTTTTCTAATATAACTTTCTTATTTGAATCATGAGTTGTGATACATAAGTACTCATGATTTCCCTCATTCATAGTCTCAATATGATATCCATTTCGGCGAATATCTTTAAAGCTCAACAAGTTTCTTCGAGACTTGGTAGACAATAGTGCATTATTTATTATGAATTTTGTTCCTCTAGGAAACAAAATTATAGCTCTTCCGGAGCCTTCTATTACATTGCCCGAGCCAATAGTAGTATTAACATATTTTTCTTTTGGCACAAGATGGGTAAACTATATATCACTTTTAAGAATAGTGTGCAAACTTGCACTATTCGCAAGGTAAATATCTTCAGAATATGTCCTTGCCATTTTTCTTCAAAGACAAATGATAATAATAATAAAATGAGTAGAAGTACATGCACAGTAAAATTATTCACATGAATACTTAACAAACACATACACATATCAAACTATTTCATCATTGATCAAATAGCCAATATTTCCTTCAGAATCCTTAAAGAAATTAGATACATCATAATGAGTGGTGAAATTTTCATCATTTGAAATAAAATTTGTTTCCTTTCCTTTTTCATCCCTTTTCAAGGATGCTTGATAAAGATCAACTAGGTGCCTTGGGGTACGACAGGTACGTGACCAATGGCCCTTTCCACCACAACGGAAGCATTTATCCTCAATTGATTTACTTTGCTCAGTGTTTCTTTCTTTATCCCACTTCTGGTGAGATTCTTTCTTGTGAACATAATTTCTTTTCCTTCCATAATTAATTTTTTTTGCTACCAAAGTCTTGCCATTTACCTCTTCTGGGGTTATGATTTGCCACATTTGCTTCAGGAAATGGGGCGGCGCCAGCAGGGCGCGCTTCATGATTTCTCAAAAGTAGCTCATTGTTGCGTTTAGCAACAAGAAGGTAAGAAATTAGCTCAAAAAAATTTTTAAATCCTTTTTCTCGATTACTATTGCAGGAGCACATTCGAGGCATGGAAGGTTGAGAAAGTTTTCCTAACATATCGGGTTTGAAGAAGTATCACATGATTGTACATTTCTTCAAGGTCTTTCCACAGATCTGCAGGATCTTTTAATGTGGGATATTCATTTTTCAATCATACGTCAAGATGACGATGAAGGAAAATCATGGCCTTGGCTTTATCCTTCTGGGATGTATTATTTTTAACCTTAATGGTATCTCCAAGATCCATTGAATCAAGATGGATTTTAACATCTAGTATCCATGATAAATAATTATTTTCAGATATATCAAGAGCATTATATTCAAGATGAAAGAGTTTCGACATAATAAAAATTTATTACCTGAAGTCTTCCTAAAACTTCGTTAGAGTTTCGTACTGATAACGTGTTGTAAAATAACTAAATAAATAAATAAGGAAGATATAAAATAAAATAAAGAAGTGTTGATAGAAGACTCTAGCATTAATATAATTAGCTCAATAAAGATGATTCATATATTTATATATAGTAACGAAAAGAGAGAGAGAGAGAGAGAGAGAGAGAGAGACTATGTATAAAGAGGGAGAATGATATTCTATTGCTTCTGTGTGTAATCAACGGAGGCTTAACCTCCTATTTATATATGTATGAGGTTTCCTTTTTCAAACCCTATTAAATGCATATTTCCTTGAGAATATTCAACTGCCCATCATAAATGGACATCCACCTAATTGATCTTATCACAACAAATATTTCATTATTCCATTATAACAACATTATCATTTTCTTTTATTTGTATCACAAGTCTATATAGTTTATTAGGTCAATAGGAGTCTCATTTTTCTTTCCTTTTTAGACCATAACTTTATCAATTAATAATAGTTACGCTGGGTCTAAAGTATCTACATGTTTCAGCCAAACTAAGACAGAGGATGGAGGGGATACTTACAGAGAATAGAACTCAAAAATTGAAGACAAAATAATAATTTATTTCTGCTATAATTAGAGAAACGATTGAATTGATACTTAGAATTAGTGGTAATGAAACAGTAAATTGACATAGAAAGTAAGAAGAAAAGGTAAAGTATTAGATTAAGAACAAGTAGAGAAAAGTAATAAATTCAGTAAAGTAGTGAACCAAGAAGTAAGTCAAATATTCCAATAAAAAATATCTAGTGAAAAAGAATTAAGAGAAAAAAAAGCAGGATTAGATTTGATAAGAGAAGAATAAGAAATTAGGGAATAATAGAAGGGAGAGAGAAACGAAAAAAAGAGAAAAACAATACCAATTATTTTTGTTAGACGTAGCCTTTTATTTTTCAATTTATAATTTTTTTCTCATGCTTTTTCTATGTCTCTGAATTTTTGGATGGCATGCCACCTGTCCTGACTCTATAACAGAATTTGGTGTTCTTTCTCTATTGTGAATGTATTTCTTATGCACGTTTCCACTCTCATCAGCATTGACTATTTTTTTCTTATATTGCTCCCCCTTTTAACCTCAACCTTGTCCTTAAAGTTGATTATTGGATAAGTATTGAAAAAATTCTCAACAATTTTTCAAGGGGTTTAGTGTGAGATCCTGAATCCCACTGTACTAGCAATTGATGCTCTTATTTGTCATTCTTTAACATTGTTCATGATCCAAAGACTTTTTCTGGTGTCAAAATGGGACCTGTTATACAAGATTGCAGTGGCAGTGACAAGTAATGCTCTTGAGTAGTTTCTCTAAACTTTTTGAGTAATGAAATATGAAACACATTATGGATTTTTGTTTCCTGAGGCAAATCCAATTTATAAGCCACCGAACTCAGTATCTTTAGCACTTTGAAGGGACCAAAGTACCACATCCCGGGTTTCTAAGTGTTTCTCAATGGCATAGAGTGTTGGCGATAAGGTTGGAGCTTTACTAGCACAAAATCATTATCGTCAAACTCCAAATTCCTTATTTTCTTATCAGCATAAGTCTTAATAAATTGCTGAGACTTCACTAGAGTTCCTTTCAGTTGATTAAGCAATTTATCTCAAGCCAGGAGAAGCTCCTGCAACGATTGCTCATTAGTTGGATAAGCATCATAGCGTATCAAGGAAGGGGGCTTCCGCCCATAAAGAGCTCGAAAATGGGGCATTTTAATGCTGCGGTAGAATGTGATGTTATACCAAAATTCAGTCCATGGAAGCATGTTCACCCATAATTTAGGATCGTTAAAACAAAAACACCTGAGGTACTTTTTTAGTGTTTTATTCAGAACCTTACTTTGTCCATCAGATTGAGGGTGATATGTGAAACTCATTGACAAAGTAGTGCCTTAGGCTTTGAATAATCTTTGTCAAAAATTGCTGATAAAAATCCTATCGCGATCAGAGACAATTGATGAATGCTTTAGCTACTATTTTGTTATCAAAGCCTTGCTTTAACGGGATGAAATGGAAAAATTTGGTGAGACGATCAATGATAACCATAATAACTGAAAAGCCTTGAGACGGTGGGAGTGAGGTGATGAAGTCTATACAAACATCTTCCCAAACTTACTGTGATATTAGCAAGGGCTACAACAGGCCAGTAGGGTGAATTGACTCTATTTTTGCTTGTTGACAGACTTTGCAGCATAGTACATATCGCTGGATGTCTCGATGCATGAAGGGCCATTAAAATTGAGAGCAAATTTGCTCTATTGTCTTAGCTATACCAGCACGTCCCCCACTTGGAATCATGAAAAATTTGATGCTTAAAGTGGCTCTTAGTAGGAATAACAATGTGATCCTTCCAAAACAAATTGCCATGCTTTATTGAATAATTAGTATCAGACTGATTATTATTGAGGCAACTTTGCTTGATTATACTAAGTTGAGAATCGGCATCTATCTCGGCCTGTAGTTGTTGCAACCAATCCAAATTAGGACTCGACCAAGCAACATAAAAGCATCTTGATAATGCATCTGTAGCAGCATTTTTCACTCCAGGTTTATAATAGATTTCGAAGTCGTAACCAATCAACTTGTGAAGCCATCTTTGCTGTTCATGGGTATGAGGACTGATCCATTATAGCCTTGATACTTTGTTGATCTGTGTGGATTATGAACTTCTTGCCCAACAAATAATGACAAAATTTGGCCACTACTACCGTGATAGCATAGAATTTACGTATGTACACTAATTTCTTCTGCATAGAGGGGGATAGCTTCTTAGAAAAGAAGGCTATGAGGTGTTTGCCTTTGGACAACACAACCCCCACCCTAATTCCATATGCATCTGTCTCCAATTCAAAAGTCTCATCAAAATTTGGTAAGACCAAGACGGACCTAGAAGTGATAGCTTCTTTAAGCTGTTAAAATGCCTTTTTAGTTGCTTCATTCCATAGAAACGAGTCCTTCTTCAATAAGTCTGTTAGAGGTGCTGTGATAAATGAGTATCCCTTTAAGAATTGATGACAATACCCCGTTAGACCTAAGAACCCTATGAGTTGCTTGACATTGGTAGGGGTTTGCCACTCTAACATTGCTTGAACCTTATCGTGTTTCATATGGACTCCATCGCCTGAAATAGTGTGACCCAAGTAGTCAATTTCTGGCTTTTCAAATAAATATTTGGATAATTTTTCAAAGAGAGATTCACACTGCAAAGTCTGTAAAACCACTTCTAAATGCTATAAGTGAGCTGGCCAAGAACTATAAACTAAAATATCATCGAAGAAAACAAGAACAAACTTTCATAAGTAAGGTTTGAACACATCATTCATTAGGTTCTAAAATATAATAGATGCATTGGTCAGTCCAAATGGCATGACAAGCCATTTGCATAATCCTTAATGTGTTCAAAAATCCATTTTGAATCTATCTTATGACTTAACAAGAATTTTATGATAACCTGATCTTAAATCAATTTTTGAAAAGGCGTATGCACCAAACAACTCATCCAATAATTCATCAACTATTGGGATTGGAAAATTATCTTTTACTGTGATGTCATTAAGAGCTCTATAGTCTGTGCAAAATTTTCATGTACCGTCCTTTTTCTTGACCAACAAAATTGGGAAAGAGAATGGGCTCTTTCTAGGTTGAATAATTCCGTCATCAAGCATCTGTTGGATTATTATTTCAATTTGGGATTTTTAGCGGTGAGGATAATGGTAGGGACAAACTTTAACTGGCACTACTCCTTGAATTAAGGGTATAGCATGGTCATGATCTCACTGTGGGGGATGGCCTTGAGGCTGCTCAAACACTGTAGCATATTTGTGAAACAAGTCGTGCAATTAAGTTGGTAAGTCACTGGGTAAGGACAAAGGTGTTGCTGTAGAGTCGTCTAAATGGTGCAATTGGAGAGTGACGACTTCTGCAATAGCATTAGTATGCACTAACTGACGAATGTGGTAGAATTGAGCAATTTTCGGGGTGGAAAATTTGTTACCATGAATAGTGGCAAATTTACCATTGTGCAAAAATCTGACAAAGGAAGTCTTGTCATAGTCCACGATGTGAGTTCAAAGTTTCTTGAGCCATGTAGTGCTTTGACAGAAGAATTAATATCGGTTTAGAATTTCACAAAAGAATCGCGTTGATAGCATCGTTCCGAACCAACAATTAACTCTCAGTAAAAATACTGAGAGTATTAGATCTCGGGTCGTCTCTCAAAGAAATTGCAGTGAGGTATGTGTGTTATCGGTTATGAGAATATCGGGGGTGAGATAGCAATTGACAAGAATTTAAATAATAAGAAAGTAAAGATAGCAAATACTAAAGAGATATAAATGCTAAAATGACACTCTTAGCAAGGATTAAGAATCAAGGTTATCTATCCTTGTCATTAATCACAACATAACAATTATCAGGAGTAATTCTACTTCGTCATCTCCTACATCAGGAGAAAGTCAAGTAGACATAGTTAATCTTAATCCATAAGTCACATCAATAGAAACAAGATTGACTAACAACCCTAGATTACTAATCCAAATTGGACATTAATGACTCAAAGTCACCTAAATTTTCAATTCCAAGTCAAGAGTGCTCAAAATCTACTCTAAAACCAAGAGAAGCATTTTATCGAACACTTGAAAAGTAAAAAAAAAAATATTAAATTGCAAGAATTAGTAAAATCTAAAGCTCAATTACAAGAAAACAATAATAATAACTTAAGCAAATATCAATAAACATAAAAATACTAAATTGCATTAAAGAAAATCAAAATTCAACAAGAGTTTGGAAACTAAAAAGTAACAAAATAGAGAAATTAACAGGTAAAGCTAGGAGAATTGAGGCAATGGAACATGAAAATATAAACGAAACTACACTAAAACAAGAATTAAAGACTAAAACTAAGGAGAAATTGACCTAAGAATCCTAAATTTTAGAGAGAACAAAGAGCTTCTCTCTCTAGAAAACTATCCTAAAACATGTTCCTAAACTACCTTAATTGCTCTACCCTTATTCCTTCTTGATTTTGGCTTGAAATACTTCAAAAATGAGTTGGATTGGGCCCAAGAAAGCCTTAAAATCGTGACCCACGTGTTCACTTAAGTGAATCACGTGCTGGCAGCATGCGTACGTATGAGGCATGCTTACGCGCAAGTTTGTGAATCCCCAAAACATGCGTACACATGAGGCATGCGTACGCACAACATGAAATTCATGCGTACGCATGACCACGAAATGCTCCAAACTCCATTTCTTTATGAATTCTCTATTTTTGCTTGCTTTTCCTTCATTTCTTCGATCCAATATTTGCCTTCTAAGTCTGAAATCACTCAACAAACACGTCAAGACATCGAATGGAAATAAAGTAAATTAAATTTAGCATTTTATGAGCTTAAAAAGTATGTTTTTACTCTTAAGTACAATTTAGGAAGAAATTTCGAAGCCATGCTATTTTAGTGAACAAGTGAAAGATAAGTTGATAAAATTCACTCATTTCAATATAAGATAAACCATAAAATTATGGTTTATCAACTTCTCCTGCACTTAAACAAAGCATGTCCTTATGCTAAATGTCAAGAAAAATACAAGAAAGGAGCATCAACAATTATTCAATGCAAACTATCCATATGTAATCTATCTAAGTACATGCAACTACTCTACCTAATACTATCTAATTATCTATCTACCTATCTATATATATATATATATATATATATATATTAGTCAAAATAAATTAATTTTTAAGAATACATATATAAACAACCAAGGGCTAAAAGCATTAACAACCAAGTAAAATCTACAATTGAATTGAGTTATAGAAAAGAATTACAAACTTGAAAAATAGGAAATAATCACTGGTGGAAATATAGAATTGAGCAACCGAATCCCTCACCGGATGTGTATACTCTCTAGCCGCTCAAGTGTATAGGATTGATTCACTCAATTCTTCTCTAATCATACTTTCTACGATTTGTTCTTCATCTAACAATCAATAATTATTCAATGTATGCATAAAATTACCATGAAAACTTTTTCAAAGGTTGTAATAGGGTTAGGGTTAAGGTAAGGACGCATATGGTCAAGTGAGCTAGAATTTGAATCTTTGATTAACTTAAATTCTCACCAAACATATAACAACCTATACAATTCTAAAACACAACCTAGCTACCCACTATTTCATTTTTCACATACTCATGCATTCTTTTCAATTTACATCCCTATACATTGTTATTATTACTTTTCATTGGGGCCTTTGTCTCCTTTTTATTACTTTCTCTTTTTTTCTCTTTTTTTTTTCAAAGAGAAACACATACACAAGTGTCAATGAATATGGTTTACACAATTAATACATGAGCATGTACACAATTTTCAAGATTTTCAATAAAAATATCAACCACACTTCATCAACCCATGTTTCCAAATTTTTTTCCACACTTAGATATTACACAATCTCACTAGCCTAAACTAATCAAAGATCCAAATGAAGTACATTTATTATTTTTCACTTAAGACTAGTAATATGCTAAAATTAAGAACAAAAAGGGAAATTAATAAGGCTCAAAATTAGTTAATAAAGATAGATGAAGGGTAGGCTATTTAGGATAAGTGAACTAATTGAAATGAAGGCCTCAATCATATATATATATATATATATATATATATATATATATATATATATTAAATAATAGATATAAAGAATCAAACAAATCAAAGATTGTAATATATGGTTCAAGAATGAAAATAGTGGTTAATATAATGGAAATAGTGGTTAATATAATGCAACCACACATTGAGGCTCAAAACTTACAAGGTTGTGTGTTTTTGGCTCAAAAATTATGTTCCACAATATATGGTTCAAGCAAGTTTTCATGAAAAATATCAACTCAAATCAATTTTAGAATGTCCTATAAAGAATTTTTTTCTTGAAAATTTCATTATTTTGGCTAAACTTATTCCTTTATATGTATATATAATGTGATTGGATGAAAATGATCAAAAATCCTAAGTTCATTTTCTAATTTCAATCAAACCCATTTATCATGTATATATGAAATTCAACTAGGTTCAAATTATGCGCATTGTCTAATCACAACTAATCAACTACAATTAAACCATGTTTATACACTAGCCAACATAAAAGATGATAAAAAGTATGCAAAACTAAAATAGAAATCTAGATTATGTACAAGCAAAAAGTAGAAAGTGCAATAAACTAAAAAAAAGTGTTCAAAATAACAAACTATATACAAAAGTTCAAAAGCATACTAAAAATTAAAATAAAAGTGTTTGGAATAGAACATTTCACCCAAAATAAGCCGCTTTGGTCGGACGACCTCCCCACACTTAAAATCTAGCACCATCCTCGGTGCTCATGAAGTCATGCAGAGTGGAAGGAGTCGTCATTGTCGTCTCCACCCTCAGCTGGTGGATCCTGCTCCTCCTCCTCACTGTGTCTTAGGGGGTGTTTGGCTCCTCTATCTCCTCGTTCCAAGCCGGATGTTGGCACTTGATATTGTCATAGCGTCTCTTGGAGCGACGCTCCAAACGAGCTATGTCCTCGATGAGCCAGTGGACTAGGCGATAAAGCGGTTGTGAAGCTAATGATCGTGTTGCTGGTGACTGAGCTGGCTACTCTGACGGCCCAGTTGTTGCTGATGAAGTGGCTGTCTGATGGCATGTCATCATGTCATGTTTTTCTATACTTTTTCATACAAGAAATTGATAATTAGTGCTTAAATATTGCATTCTTTTATGCTTAAATGGTATATTTTCTTGATCTTTTGATTTTATAAACTTTGCAGAAAATAAGAAGAAAAAGAAGCAAAAAAAGCACAAAATAAGCTAAAAAGAAGAAAAGAGAAATTTTGGACACACTTTGAATTTGAGGCACACTTTGAAATCTTAGGCCACGCTTTTAAAAGCGTGGTCCATGACCATGGAGCCTTGGCATTAGCATCATGAAGTATCATGCATGAACGGCCGAATGAATGCTTATGCATGCATGCATGAAAATTATTAAAGCCAATGAATTAAATGAATGTATGCTTTAACGTTAATGCATTAAGCATTATTTAAAGCCATACATTTCTAATGCAAATTGACTTTATTAATTAAACTAAATGAATGCATGCAACGTTAATTATCAATGCCATCATGAATTAATGCTAGCATTGCAATGAATGAATGCTTCGGCAAGCTAATGAAAGCATGCATATATTATTAAAGCTAAAGCATTAATAAAGCATGCAAAGCCGTTCATGAATGAATAAAGCCTAGCGTTAAATGAAGCAACGGAGCGCTCATCATAGAAGGTCAACACCAAGGCCAAGGCGCTACGTTTGAAGCACAAACTGAGCGCTCAAGGGAGGCCAAATTAGCAAGGCACCAGCGCTCAAAAGCATAGCGCTCCGTTAAGTGTTTTACCTTTATCGTGGCCTCCCCAAAAGGAAAACAAAGTGTGACATCAAGAAATGGAGCAGCCAAGGTTCGAACTAAGCACATGGAGGAATGAAGAAGCGCTACACCAAGCAAGGAAGCACTCAAATGAGACAGCTATGGTTCGAATTGGGAACAAGAGGAAGCAAAGAAAGGGCGCTCCGTTTGGTTGCTTCACTAAGCGCTACTTTGCTATGCTTCACAAGGAAATTAGCCAAAATGGCTTCACCAGGGATCGAAGAAGAACCTCACTTAAGCAACAAAGGGCGCTACATTGCATGAGTGAACTGAGCGCTACAAATCAAGGCTGGGCACGAGCCTGGGACTAAGCAAAGGGAGCCCTACGTTTCCTTACTTAACCGAGCGCTCTCCTGGAAGTGTCCCATGAACCCATTTTCAACCAAAAGCCAATCCGGATCCACTCTTCTTCAAATCAAAAGCAAGCAAAGCCCATGGACATCACTCAAAGGCACAAGACACAGAGAAGCTAGATTAGAAATTTCATTTTGTAATTTGTTTTTAATTTCATTTTCATTTTTATTTTGTAGAAAGCCTATAAAAAGGCATCAGTTTTATTTTCAAAAAAAAAAGAGGTTGGCTCTGCTAGAGAGCAATAGGAGTCAGATAGAATAGAAAGCTCTCTTTTAATTTTCTTTTGAATTTAGGGATTGAGATCAGATCTGAGTTTACTTTCTGTTATTCATTGTCTCTCATTTGCAAATTTACTTCTCTACTTTTGGTTTTTGAACTCTGATTGAAGAATTCTCTGAAGATCTTCATCTTGGAGTTCCATTTCTTTTCTGTTTTCTGAATCTATGAATTAAAGATCGGATCTCAATTGTTTCTTTCTGATTTATCTTCTTCTGCAAGTTTTCCTTTCTACAATTTTACATGAGTTGTTGTGAGCTTGATTTACATTTCTAAGCAATTTAAATTTTCCTGCACCTCAATTCACTTTTTGGTTGATACAAATTACTTCCCTTATCATTTAAGATTCTGTCATTTGCTCTGAGTTCTGATTTATTGTCTTTTTTAATTTTCCAGCCCCAATTCCCTTTACATTTACTACACTTTACCTTTCTTGTCATTTAAGCTTCTGTCAATTTACATTTCTTGCTCTTTAAGATTCTGCTCATTTACTTTCCGCAACTTTAAATTCACTGCTATTTACATTCTGTTGCTTCAATTTCACTTCAATGTTAGCTTGACTAGACTAATCACTCACTAAAGTTGCTTGACGCATCAATCCCTGTGGGATCGACCTCACTCTAAGTGAGTTTTAGTACTTGATGCGATCCGGTACACTTGCCGGTGAGTTTTGGTGTGGGAATCTGATTTCCACCCATCACTGCCTCTGTGGTGGTGATCGTTCTACGTCCTCGGTGTTTGGTGGATGAATGGAACCACTTGCTGTGTGGGATGATTCTCTTACTACTGGCAATTGTCGGTCTCTCATCTGCATCCTCCCAAACCACCTCAGCTCTCAGACCTAGCTGTGTAATGAAGCATGAGAATACTAGGTTGCCAATGTGGTGTATCCGACTCATGTATTTTTTGATGAGCCTTGGAAGGTACAGTTGGTTCCCTTCCAAGACACACCAGATAAGCACAGCCATGTCTGAAGTGATCTCTGTCTCGTGAGTATTAGGCATCACATAGTTGGTCAGAATTTGATGCCAGAGTCTAGCTTCAATGGTTAGATATCTGATCACTATGCCTCTTGGACTCGGCTTCGACGACCCATAGATCCAAGGACTGTCGGGGTGAATGGCTATCACTCGCAACACTGCATCCCAATCAAACTCCATCATCTGTATGACCTCTTCTGCCTTCTGGAAATCATCTTTCTCAGTAATCTTAGGCTGTAACTGGAGGACTTCTTCAATGGCCTCTTTGGTGGCTAAAATCTGCTTGCCTCGGAGGAGAACTTTCTCAAGGGTCGCTCTGTAATAGTTATAGTAGAATTCATGGACCTAAGATGCGTTCGCTCCTACTAGGTCCCGATCCAGGAATGTCCATCCCCTCTGAGTGATCTGATGCTCAGTAAATTTTTGGAGCTCAGGGAGAATCTAAAGCTTTCTCTCAACATGGAGGCTCCTCTTATGCTGAAAATCCTGGAACCTTAGCTCCGAGTAAAGACTTGCAAACTTAAACGGGTCAGAGGATCGTGTGTTCTGATTAGCTTTGTCCATCTCACTGATCTATCTCTCTGATAATGGCTCTTTTGTTGTTTATGCGGTCCATGAAGTTCTTTTTCTCTTACTCGGGACAATGGCCTTACCTTTTCCTTTCCTGTCAGTCATCCTGAAAAGGATCAAAGAAAACGGGGATATGAAATGCGATCTAAGGCACACAAGGCAAAAATATAAGCAGGCAGCATAATAAAAACTGAGGCTAATAATCAAGTGCATGTGGAGTGAGAAAATAGAATTAATTAGAAGTTGGATTAAGATTATAAAGCAAAATCAAGAAGGAATTCCAATCAATCAGAATCAACTTAAAGCAACTTAGCTTGCCTGTTTAGAAAAAGGAAAGTAAAGGACAATGTTGATGTGCATTAAGAAAAAGAAAATAGTCGGTTGAAAAAGAAAAAAATTTAATTGAAGAAGAAAAATTAAAGGTTAGGTGCATAGCAAGTATGATCTTTAACTTTGAGAGGTTTCAAAAAGTATAAAACAGACAAGCTTACTTTCAACTTCACAAGTAAAGCAATATGCTAGAAATGACCAATTCAAGTATGTGTAGTGTACATATTCAAGCAATTAAGGCTCATATGTCATTAAAGCATATTCTTGAGTAATTGATGATGAAACAAGCAAGAAAAAGTTGAAAAATGAGGCATATTCATTCATCAATGCATTTAATGACTAAAATTGCAAGATTGGTGAACAAAGAGTAAGATTGATGCTAATGTAACACAAGAATCATTTAAGAGGCAATAGAATAAATGAACGGTTACATAGGTCAAAATGCAATAACTTTGCAAGTATAGTAAAAATGAACCTCAATTAAGCAAAATTCACAAGGTTTGGCCATTTGGAAACTTAAAAGCATTCACTTCAATGTGCTTATGTAAAATGAATTTAAAAAAATTATTAAAGTAAAATCTTTGACAAAAAACTTTCCAATGAAGTCATTGAGGTAATTCAAGGACCAATCGGTGCACAAGGTCTTATTGACATAAAAAGCCGTCAATAAGAACCTTGTATCACCAGTTTATACAACACGGCTTCAAACAAAAATGTAAGCAGCATAACAGCAGTGAATAGGATGTCATGCAACCTGACAATTGGTTAATGGAGCTATACATAGTGTGATAACATTGTTGGCACTAATGCCAAACAAGTTCATTATAAAACTCAGCTCAATCAACAACAATTATCAAGAGCACACAAGTCAACAATCAAACAATTCAGGTAGCATAATTTTAGCAAAAACTACAAGTAACCCACATGGTTCAACAATTCACTGAATTAGAAAAACATAAGGTGAATTCAGCAAATTATCACAAAATTCCAGCAGCAATTTAGTTAGAAATAAAAAAAATTCCATTCAATCAACATTTATCTATACGAATTCAAAAATAATTCAACAAATAAGTTATAGGAATCCAAATGAACAAATGTGACTAAGTAAAGTAGTAAGGTTCATCATATAGCAATAACATTGAACCATCATCATCTAATAAACAGAGATTAATCCAAACCAAACAGCAGAAACTTCCAGACCTAAGATCCTCAACAAACTATGTTCAAACGTACCTAATAACCTAGAAATCTACTAACAACATGCATAATCTAACTAACTAAGCTAAATTAAATAATTAAACAAAACTAATTTAACAAAAATTAAAGAAAATGGAAAATGGAAGAACCTGGAACAGGGTACTAAACAGGGAAGAAAAGGGAAGGGATAGTGGGAGTGGGTGGAGCAGTGGTGTAGCCGCAGTGAAGTGGTCACAAAGGGGAGGGCAGCGCTGACGGTGAACAACTAGTTTGCCGGTGGCAATGGTGTCATGAACAGAGATGAGGGAGAGGCAGATAGGAGGTTGATGGAAGGAGAGAATAAATGGAAGAGAGGGAGAGAGGGGTGTTCAGCAGCGGCAATGGTGGTCGTCGGCGGCACTGGAATGGCGATGATTGATAGGGTGACAAGAATGGAGGTTGGGGCTGTATGGCGAAGAGACATTGGAGATGGAGAAAGAAACATTGGAAGGGGTTTGTGTGAATGTGACTAGGGTATTCGAATAAGAGGGGGTGAAATTCAAATTCATGCGTATGCATCACTTATGCGTACGCTTGACCTCGCCAATTGGGGTGTGGTGCGTACACAAGCATGTGCACGCGACGCGAGCCATATCCACTGTCCCCTCATCTCGCGTATGCGAGACATGTATGCGTGCGGGACTTTGACAAGAATTGGGGGTTGTGCATGTGCATTGGGCATGCATACGCACGACTGGTGCTCTTCTTTTTTTTTTTTCAAAACAGTCATATCAAATACCCAAAAAAGTTACCAAAAATAATGTCAAACCTTATTAAACACACTAAATTACCAATTAAACTAAACAAACCTAACTAAAAATGAAAATTCAACTTATTCACTAAATATATACAAAAGAGAAAATTGAAAGGTCATACCACGGTTGGGTGTCTCTCACCTAGTACTTTTATTTATTGTCCTTAAGTTGGACATTTTGGCGAGTTCCTTGTCATGGTGGCTTATGTTTGAACTCATCCATGAACGTCCACCAATGCTTGGACTTCCAATATGCTCCAAAGTTCCAAGTTAATTGCACCAAGCTTTGATGAAGTTCTGAACGAACTAGAAACTCCCAAAATTGATCTTCATGTATGCCGGAATTCCAAATCTTGTTCTTACACCCATCTTCTAAATGATCATCATGATTTCATCCGGGTGATAAGCACGCAGAATTCTCGTTTAGGCACCAAACTCTCCTAGACCTAATCAATTGAGCACTACTCCAACCCTTGCAATTGAATCTCGAAGATGCCACCACAATGAACCGAGAATGGTATTTTCAACCACTAACCATCTCTCTTTTGCTCTTGAATCCACAAAGAACTCTAAGTTGACCATCCGTCTCAAGTAACCCATATTCAAGTGGAATAATAAAGCTAAAGGATATGAATTTACCCACTTGAATGATATAATGGATGATGGTGACTTAAGAAGAGATGTTTCCAATGGTCTTGCAAGTTCCACTTCCTTGTGCTCTTCTTTGATTACCTCCACCTCTTGGCAAGCGTTTTCCATTTTCGCTTCTCAACAAGGTTCTTCATTCAATTACTTCCTCACCAACTTCTTCTAGCCTTTCCCCATCACTCACATGATACCTCGGAGGTTGCGTAAAATCTACATCAACACCATTTCGAATTCAACGGGGGAAGGCTCAACAAGATCATTGAGAGGATTAGTCAGTGTGGACAAAAAATTATTAATGATAAAATTCACTTCTTGATCAATTTCCCTCAATTCTCTAACCATTTCTTCTGGTTCAATTATCTCAACTTCCTCCTTTTGTTGCGATTCTTGCTTCAACTCTTCTTCTTCTCCTTGAAGCTTCAAGTTCTTTTTCTCACTACTCTCCTCGGTTGAGTCTCCACATTCATCAATGAGAGTGTCTTGATTGCATGAGCGCAATGAAACTAAGTGATTTACAGCTTCGGCCATGGTAGACACCATAGTTTCCAGCCATCTTTGCTCTTCTTCTTGCTTTTAAAGAAAAGAGTAAATATCTCTTTGTTCTTGCATTAAGGGTTGAAGCACTTCATTCAGTGAAGAAGGTGGTTCATATTGGTGAAAGTATTGAGGTGGTGTATGTGGAAGTGGTGGTTCTTGGAGTATTAGTGTTGGAATGGTGGTGGCTCTACGGGTACTTGTTCATAATTATCACAAGGGTGAGGCACATAAGATCGGTGGTACATTGAATATGGGTTATAGGAAGGTGTTTGGTGATAAGATGTGGCTTGTGAGTAAGGTTGATAACAATGTTGAGGAGTTGGTTCATATTTGTGTGCATTATGGCGTGGATTGTAACTATAAGAAACCGGAAGAGGTTGTTGCCAAGAAAGTTGTCTATAAGCATATGGCTTCCCACTCAATTGATTCCACGATCCATGATGCGACCCATCATTGAAATTCTCACTTCCTATAACATAGTTGAAACTAAACTCATAGACAAAATGGTGAGAATTCATAGTGAAAAGGGAAAACAAAAACAAAAACTATTAAGAAACAAAGGGAACAAAATCCTAACTACTAACGCAAATAATCAAACAAACAAAGAGCAAACTATTCACAATATGAACATATTAACAATAACTAATAACAAGCACACATTGCAACTCCCCGACAATGGCGCTAAAAACTTGACAGAAGAATTATCGTCGGTTTAGAATTTCACAAAAGAATCGTGTTAATAGTATAGTTTTGAACCAACAATTAACTCTCAAACAGAGTTTAGTTGTTTGCCATGAATGCAAACCAATAAAAATACCGAGAGTATTAGATCTCGGGTCGTCTCTCAAAGAAATTGCAATGAGGTATGCATGTTATCAGTTATGAGAATATCGGGGGTGAGATAGCAATTGACAAGAATTTAAATAGCAAGAAAGTAAAGATAGTAAATACTAAAGAGATATAAATGCTAAAATGACACTCTTAGCAAGGATTGAGAATTAAGGTTTTCTATCCTTGTCATTAATCTCAACATAACAATTATCAGGAGTAATTCTACTTCGTCATCTCCTATATCGGAAGAAAGTCAAGTAGACATAGTTAACCTTAATCCATAAGTCACATCAATAGAAACAAGATTAACTAACAACCCTAGATTACCAATCCAAATTGGACATTAATGATTTAAGGTCGCCTAAATTCCCAATTCCAAGCCAAGAGTGCTCAAAAGCTACTCTAAAACTAAGAGAAGTATTTTATCAAATATTTGGAAGGTATAAAAGAAAAACATATTAAATTCCAAGAATTAGTAAAATCTAAAGCTACCAATTACAAGAAAACGATAATAATAACTAAAGCAAACATCAATAAACATGATAATACTAAATTGAATTAAAGGAAATCAAAATTCAACAAGAGTTCATGAAACTAAAAAGTAACAAAATAGAGAAATTAACAAATAAATCTAGGAGAATTGAGGCAATGGAATATGAAAATATAAATAAAACTACATTAAAACAAGAATTAAAGACTAAAACTAAGGAGAAATTGACGTAATAAGCCTAAATTCTTGAGAGAAGAGGGAGCTTCTCTCTAAAAACTACCCTAAAACATGTTCCTACGCTACCCTAATTGCTTCCCCTTGTTCATTCTTAAGTTTGGCTTAAAATACTTCAAAAATGAGTTGGATTGGGCCCAAGAAATTATTGAAATCGTGACCAACATGTTCACTTAAGTGAATCACGTGTTGGCAGTCATGCGTATGCATGAGGCATACTTACGCGCAAGTTTGCAAATCCCCAAAACATGCATAGGCGCAACATGAAATTCATGCATACGCATAAGGCGTGCGTACGCATGACCACGAAATGCTCCAAACTCCATTTCTTTATGAATTCTCCATTTTCGCATACTTTTTCTTCACTTCTTCAATCTAATCTTTGTCTTCTAAGCCTAAAATCACTCAACAAACACGTCAAGGCATCGAATAGAATTAAAGTAAATTAAATTTAGCATTTTAAAAGTCTAAAAAGTATCTTTTTATTCTTAAGTACAATTTAGGAAGAAATCACGAAACCATGCTATTTCAGTGAATAAGTTTAAGATAAGTTGATAAAATCCACTCATTTCAATACAAAATAAATCATAAAATTGTGGTTTCATGCCTATAACCATATCACCCCCTGCTACATTAATCACATATACCTCAGGAATGGTTACTTTACATCCTGGAAAAGAGATTTCCACAGCAGGTATACAACCCTCCACTTCCATAATATCAAAATTTTCCACAATAACCTTGACATAGGTGCTGGCTCAATAGGGAGGTTCAAAAACTTTGCAATTCTGGGCTGAATAAAGCAATCTGAGCTGCGACTATCAATTATAATTTGAACCTCTAGCTCACCAATGTGGCCCTTAACTCTAATTGTTGCAGGACTTGATGTACCATGCATCGCATTATACGATAAGTGGTGCTCCACTACTTACTGGTCCAATCGGGCTAGTAAATTATCCTCCATGATAGCCACTTCTGGATTCATGTCTTTAGCAGTATCCTCTGATTCCTCTAACTGCAGCAACATAAATTGCTTATTCTGGCAACGATGGGTAGCTGAGAATTTTTCATCACACCAATAACAAAGTCCTTTTTCATGACGGCTCTGTATCTCCACCGGGGAGAGGCGCTTAACTGAACTGCATGGTATAGTGATGATAGCCTTCGAAGTAGGAGTGGGTAGCAATGGTGGCAGCATAGAATGGGTTGGAATCTTTAAGGTAGTAGTGTCAGTCTGGTTCTGAAAAAAAAGAATGATAGTTGGAGGGTCCAGTCGTGTGCCTGCATGAGACAGTAAATTTATCTTCAAACAGCTTTGCTAAACTCACAGCCCAAAATAGATACGTTGGGCATTGCGCTTTAACCTTGCGACGTAGATCCTGCTTTAGACCGTTGATAAAATAGTCACGAAGTGCATCCGAAGGGTCAATGTTCATCCGATTTGCTAGGACCATAAACTCAGAATAGTAATCACTGACAGTTCCATGTTGCTGTAATTTGAACAGAAGCTCCCTTGGAGACTCAAACAGTGACGGGCCAAACTCAAGCTCCACTGCTCTCTTCAATTGGTTCCAAGAACGGAAGGGAGCTAAACGTTGCGACATTTGTAACCAAGGAATTGCCATCTCCATCATGTGAAATGCAACAACACTAACTTGATCTTCCTCAGGTACCTTGAAAAATCAAAGTACTGGGTCCAACGAAAAAATCTAATTTAGTGCATCAGTTCCATCAAATTAAGGTAGGTCAAAATTCACCCTTTGGTACTGGGGCCCTTGACGCCATATAGAATCGCCAGATGAGTTCGAACCATGGCGTGGCTTGTGAGAAGCTAAGTGAGAGTGTTGCCGTTCAAGCATGAGCTGAGAAATGGAGGCTTGGAGTGCATCCATTTTCAGGTCAGTCGATTCCTTCAATCGAGCACACTCGGCTCTGTTCTCCTCCATCATCGATTCCATCATCTGGAATAGTTTCTTCACATCAGTTTCTAAACCCTTCATCCTAGTGTTATCAACGATGGCCATGCCAATGAAAGCACCAAATTGAAGGGGGATACTTACAGAAAATAAAACTAAAAAATTGAAGACAAAATAATAACTCATTTTTACTATGATTAGAGGAACGACTGAATTAATACTCAGAACTAGTGGTAATGAAACAGTAAATTGACATAGAAAGTAAGATAGAAAGGTAGAATATTACGCTAAGAACAAGTAGAGAAAGTAATAAATTCAGTAAGATAGTGAGCCAAGAAGCACGTCAAGCATTCTAGTGAAAAATACCCAGTGAAAAAGAATTAAGAAATGGAAGACAGGATTAGAGTCGGTAAGAAAAGAACAAGAAATTATGGAATAACAGAAAGGAGAGAAAAATAGAAAGAAGAAAGAGACAATATCACTTATTTCTGCCAAACATAGCTTTCCATTCTTCGATTTGTAATTGTTTCCCTCATGCTTCTCCTACGTCCTTGAATCTTCGGATTGCATGCCACCTGTCCTGGTTCTATAACAGAATTTGGTGCTCTTTTTCTATTATGGACGTGTTTCTCATACACGTTCCCACTCTTATTAGCATTGGCTATTTTCTTCCTTATAGAAGATGATAATAAAGACACACATATACATATATATGGGACAAGAAGAACTACAATAAAATAGAAACTTCATCAATTGATTTTCTTCTTTGATATAATATATTATATAGATTTTAGAGTATTTGTTCATAACTAACTATATCAGACCTGCAACTTGGTAAAGAAGGAATATATTGGTTTGTACTTTGTAGTTTGCTTAGGTGAAAACTCAGGTTGACATGTATTATATTTATTGTCACAAATCTATATGTTTAAGTAAATTATTATGGCAACTTAGATTAGATAGATCAATTAGTTGAACCATCTATCACACAAACTTATTTCATTGATAGAGTTAGTAAACCGTGAATGAATTTACAAAAGGAGCATAATACAAAATTTTAAAACTAGCCTAAGACAGTTATAAATTAAGAATCTGGGATAAGATTTTGAACTACAGACTCACTTGTATATGGTTATCACATGTCAGATGAAGCATTTCAATGAAGTAATTCAATAAAAAAATATAAACTAGACATAAAAATTAAAAACTATTTTATAATCTATAATCAACTAATAACTTTTTTTCTTTTTAATTTTTCTTTCTCACCCTTAATTTTTTATTTTTATTCTATTAATGGATTGTTAGTCTAAGAGGAAAAAAAGAACTAATTTCCTAGTAAACCCTACGTAGTATATACAACCATCATAAACTTTTTTCTTTTGGAGCTGAACCATCATAAACTTAATGATCGCTGACTTACTCTGATTGACCAACTGGTTTTACCCAACACATTTAACTAATCAACGAGTTATTGGTAGATTTTTTTTTTATTTGGGTCAAGGGACTTATTGGTAGAATGATCCGAGTTGATCACCAAAAAATGCTGATCAACTCCACCAAATCTTAACTAATTGTTGGACAACTCCAAGCTATATAGGTCAATTACTATTGTTCATGGTCCATAAATGTCTGCCATCAAATTTTTAGGTTATTTTCTACTGGGCCCATAGGATTTTTAGGCTTTAGTTTACGACTCCATGACTTTTAAATGAATAATGTTAAGGAATTAACTTTTTTTTTTTTTATTTAACATTAGCCAATTTTTTTAAAATGATTTTACTTAATTTAAATTTTAGATTTAAATCATAAATTTTTAATTTTACATTTTAAATTATAAATTATAAACTCTAAAATTGATTAACTAAAAATTAATTTTTATATTTTTATTTTAAATATTTAAATTTTTTTCTAAAAGATAAGTTTAACAAAATTCCAAAATAAGTGATAAGCACCAAAGACCGGACCTTAAATATAATGGTATTATTATTATTATTATTGTTATTGTTATTGTTATTGTTATTCTTCTTTTTTCTTCTTCTTCAATTTTATGGTGGTGTGTAATTGTGTAAATATTGAGTTTTGACCTATGATGCACGGACATTGACACAGACACGGGACACGACACGACACGGGACACGCCGACATGTGAATTTTAAAATCTTATATGACACGGGGATACGCATACATATAAAATATAAAGTATATTTTAGATAAACCGTAATAATATTTTAATATTTTATTGATATTAAAATATAAATTAATTTTTTAAATTATTTTTAATGTCTTATTTTAATTATATTAAGTATTTAAAATATTTTTATTTTGATAAATAATAATATATACTATATCTAAATTTATTTTAAGAATATATATTAAGAATAAGACCGGACATGCTGACACGTGATGGTATTTAGGTGTATCCAAGTGTGTCCGGAAAAGAATTTTTTATTTTTTATTGAGACACGGTTTGGACACAGCAGACACGCGTGTCGGACGAATGTCGGTGAGTGTCGTGTTCGAAATGTGTCCGACACGCAGACACGGCAACTCAGCAAAGTGTCCGTACTTCATAGGTTTTGACCAAAGGCAAAAGAACCCAAACATGTATAATAATAAAGTTATAGGTATTTGTACGATAAAAATATAAATAAATAAAAATATTATATGTAAATTATATTATCTAGGTAAGTATTTAGTTTTTTATTTAAAATATTATATTATTGTATTTATTAAAATATCTTTATAAATATTTTTTATTAAATTTAAAAAAAAATTAATATCCTTATTTTTATGTTTGACAAAAACTACTTTTTTTTTTATTTATTAAAT
Organism: Arachis hypogaea; assembly: GCF_003086295.3. Lineage (NCBI taxonomy): Eukaryota > Viridiplantae > Streptophyta > Magnoliopsida > Fabales > Fabaceae > Arachis > Arachis hypogaea. The sequence continues at coordinate 124,544,403 of NC_092054.1, read as the reverse complement.
TTCAAAATTCAACAATCTTTAAGTTTGTATTTTTAATTTTAAATAATTTAAGAAAAAAAAAACCACATCTAGGAACGAAAAATATATTAGATATATGATTAGTAGCATAAGTTAAAGTTAGTTAGAAATTAAATTAGTTGTACCAGTTAGTTAGAATTGGGACTCAATTAGTCACATGCTTGATTAACTTTATTATAGTGCATGTATATAAACCCTCAATTGAGAAGTTCAATAACAGATTCCACTTTTCCCTTCTTTCTATTCAATATGGTATCAGAAGCAAACCCTTCTTGAAGCTTCCGTAACCGTCCACTCTCTCTCTCTTCCGCTCCCTCTCCTCTCCGCCATTTCTGCATCTTCTTTCCTCGACCTTCTTCTTTCATCCTCTCTTCTTAGCTCACACGATAGAGATTGATGAGATCTTGCTTGTTTCATCCCTGTTCTTGAATCGAAACAGCAATTTTCGATCAACGAGCCTCGACGAGAAGACATTCATCGTGCGTGATCATGGAGCCTTCCGCTTCACTGTCTTCGGCTGCTTCTTCAGCCTCATCCATGACTATCGACCCATACAACCTCTCTCCGGCTGATCAACCAGGTTTAATCTTAGTCACTCAACAACTCAGTGAGGACAACTATCATTTATGGAGTCGCACTATACGAAAAGCCCTCAATGCCAAGAGAAAGCTTGGCTATATCACAGGTTCTGTTCCTCAACCTGATCCTACCACTGAACCAGAGAAATTTGAAAACTGGCAGTGTGTCAATGATGTAGTGAGCACTTGGATTCTGAACTCTGTTTCAAAAGAGATAGCCACTTCACTGGTGTATACAAATTCGGCTGCTGAACTTTGGAATGATTTGATAGACCGATTTCAGCATGGCAATGGCCCTCGCGTTTTCGAATTAAAACGTGATTTGATGAATCTCTGCCAAGGCACGATGACCATCTCACAATACTTTACCAAGATCAAAGTTCTTTGGGAGAAATTGAACTCCTACAGACCCCTACAATGCAACTGCGGTGATGCTCGAGCTATGCAAGAATTTCTTCAAGCAGAATACGTCCATTACTTCTTGATGGGACTAGATGAGTCTTACTCTCAAATTCGGGGCCAAATCCTACTCATGGAACCTCTCCCTGCGATTAACAAGGTGCTATCTTTGGTGACTCAAGAAGAGAAACATCGAGCTTTAGGAGCTTCCTTGAATTCACTGCCACAACCTCAGGTCGCTTTCCTCGCCCGCAATCCTCATGCCACTCAGCCTCAAGGTCGTGGCCGAGGCACACTCAAGAAAGATCGTCCTCTCTACTCTCATTGTGGCCTTCTTGGGCATACAATCGATAAGTGCTATAAGCTCCACGGGTTCCTACCAAATTTTGGCAAAGGGAGAGGCACGAAGCCATCCATACATAATGTGTCTGTCAATTTGGAACCATCAACACCTGCTACTCCCAACCTGACCTCTGCTCAAGTTCAACAACTCTTGTCCTTACTCAATCATCACCAAATTCAAGAAATTCCAACTCCTGAATCCACAGGCATCGCAACCCCCGCAGGTATTATTCTCAACACATCCATGATAAGGTCAAATTTACCCAATAATGCTTGGATCTTAGATAGTGGAGCCACTATACATATTGCTTGTGATTTATCACTTTTCGAGTCCATTCATACCTCTAAGAATTTTTCAGTTTCTTTACCAAATGGTGACATTTTTTCTGCGAATTTCATAGGGTCAGTTTTCATCAATAACAATATTACACTCTACAATGTGCTTTATATGCCTGAATTTCGAGTCAATTTACTATCACTGTCCGCCTTACTTTTCAATTCTTCACTCACTGTGACTATTGGATACACTCACTTCATTGTTCAGGACAACAAGTGTTCGAAGAAGATTGGGAAGGGTAGCCTGCAGCAGGGACTTTATATCGAGAGAGCTGACACCCCAACCAAGTCATCATCATATGTCTCTACTCAGTCTAATCCGGCCTTTCATACTAGTTTTAATCAAATAAATTTGTGCAAATCCCAATTATGGCATGCACGTTTAGGGCATGTTCCATCTAGTGTTTTACAGCATTTAGATAACATCTTGCAATTACCAAATAAGTCAGACCATCACACTTGTGAAGTTTGTCACTTAGCGAAATTCAAAAGACTTCCTTTCGAATCACATAGTAACATGTCCTCCAATGCTTTTGACCTTATACATTGTGATGTTTGGGGACCTTACCATATCCCAACTTATAATGGAAAATGTTTCTTCTTGACAATTGTTGATGATGCGTCCCGTTTTTGCTGGATTTATATGCTAACTCACAAGTCTGAGGCTACAGACTGCTTAAAGAATTTTTTTGCCTTGGTTGAAACTCAATTTGGCCATAGAATTAAGTGTTTCAGGTCGGATAATGTCAAAGAACTTGCTCTCGATGCATTCCTGCAGCAAGAGTCTTGCACCAATTCTCATGTCCTTATCGTCCGCAACAGAATGCCGTCGTGGAACGCAAGCATCAACACCTCTTGAATGTTGCAAGAGCATTACTTTTCCAATCCAAAGTACTCATTTTCTTTTGGGGTAAATGCATCATCACTGCTGCCTTCATTATCAACCAAACTCTCAGCAAACTGCTACATTTCAAGTCACCATTTGAACTCCTTTTTGGCAAGACACCCAACTATGATTCCTTGAGAAGCTTTGGATGCCTTACCTATGCAACAACTACTCCCAATTCTAGGACTAAATTTTGCCCAAGAGCTGATCCCTCTATCTTTGTTGGCTATCTTATTGGCTATAAAGGATATAAACTTTAGAATCTTCGCACCAAACAGTTCTTCATATCTAGAGACATTCTATTTCATGAAAACATCATGCCCTTTAGCCAATCCCCTCATCTTCAATCCAACACAGATCTGTTTCATGATTTTTCACTACCTAAGCCTGTTCTAGATCCTATTCCATCACATTTACCACCTTCGCCTCACACCAATTCCACATCCGCACCCCATTCTCCAAACTTTTCTTCCATCATCCCCAACACTCAGCCTCAATCGCCACCATTATGCCGATCTACCCGACACACTCTGCCACCATCATATCTAAATGACTATGTGTACCATACCTCAACGCCATATCCTCTCACTAACCACCTTAGTACTCACAAGCTCAGCTCCAAATATCACAACTCCATTGCTCAGTTGGACATCATTCCTGAACCTCAGTTCTATCACCAAGTTGTCAAGTTCAAAGAGTGGTGGCAGGCCATGCAAGAAGAGCTAGATGCTCTCGAAGCCAATAACACTTGGGTCTTGGTCGAATTACCCAAAGCCAAACGTGCAATCGGGTGCCGGTGGGTGTACAAAGCCAAATTAAAGCTGATGGTACATTGGAGCGCTATAAGGCACGCCTCGTTGCCAAAGGCTACACTCAACAAGCCGGGATCGACTTTCGGGATACCTTTAGCCCGGTCGCAAAAATCACCACAGTCAGGACTCTCCTCACCATTGCTGCTGTCAAGAATTGGAGTCTTCTCCAATTAGATGTCAACAATGCGTTTCTCAACCGCGAATTAGATGAAGAAGTTTACATGGAGTTACCCTTGGGCCATCCTCAACAGAAAGGGGGATTAGTTTGCAAGCTCACAAGGTCTTTGTATGGTCTGAGGCAAGCTTCATGGCAATGGTTTACCAAATTCTGTAACAGTCTCCTCAGCCACGGATTCACACAATGCAAACAGGATTACTCTCTATTTGCTTTGGGTGAAGGCGATGCAACTATATTCCTCATTGTTTATGTGGATGATATCATCATTGCTGCCCCCAAGCAAGAGATGGTTGACAACGTTAAACTGAAACTCCAATCAATTTTCAAACTCAAAATCTTGGGTGACCTCAAGTTTTTTCTGGGTTTAGAACTTGCACACTCTAAAGCTGGCATTACGCTTACTCAAAGAAAGTATGCTTTGTCGTTATTGGAAGAGACAGGTTACTTAGGATGTAAGCCTACCACCATGCCTATGGATGCAAATCTGAAACTTCGAGCTGGTGAAGGCGACCCCGTACCTGACCCATCTCACTATAGAAGACTGATTGGCTACCTCATGTATTTAACAATTTCCAGACTAGACATTTCCTTCGCAGTAGTGAAATTGGCTCAGTTTATGTCCGATCCGCACCTTCCCTATTTGAATGCCACTCATAAGGTCCTTCGGTACTTGAAAGCTGCACCGGGACAATGGCTCATTTTCTCCTCTAAGTCCAAATTCAATCTCACTATGTACACTGATGCGGATTGAGGTGGCTTTTTAGATACGAAGCGATCTACCACTGGGTATTGCACCTTTTTGGGTGATTCTCTGATATCGTGAAAGAGTAAGAAATAAGATGTGAGTTCCAGAAGCTCGACCGAGGCTGAATATCGGGCATTGGCAAATGCTGCTTGTGAGGTCCTTTTGCTCGTTGCCTTGCTAAAATTCATGCACGTTGAGGTCCACTTAGCCATGATTTTTTGCGACAACATATCGGCTATTCAGATGGCTACCAATCCAACGTTACATGAAAGGTCCAAACATATCGAAATCGACTGCCACTTTATTTGAGAGAAAGTCGCTTCTGGAATTATCAAGATGGTGCACGTTCCAAGCAAGCATCAACTTGCGGATATTCTCACCAAAGCACTCCCTGCACCTCAGTTTCAGTTTCTCATGGCCAAGTTAGGAACATACAACATGTATGCTCCAACTTGAGGGGGGCTATTAGATATATGATTAATAGCATAAGTTAAAGTTAGTTAGAAATTAAATTAGCTATACCAGTTAGTTAGAATTGGGACTCAATTAGTCACACGCTTGATTAACTTCATTATAGTGCATGTATATAAACCCTCAATTGAGAAGTTCAATAACAGATTCCACTTTTTTCTTCTTTCTGTTCAATAAAATATGGTGTTCATCTCTTTTCCTTTTTCCATTTGAGAGTTGAGAGAAGGCAACCATGACAATCATCCAAATAGAATCAGGCGTGAGGATCTTGAGGGAAGAGGCTCCAAGCTATCAATAGGAAGAGGCTCTTGAGGGAAATCACAAGCTGAGATTTTCTGTGGACCTTATTCAGTTAACAAGCTACAATGTGGAGGCGTAACCCCACTTGTCATCCCTTTAATATCAGCACAAGTCCAGGGCCTGGGAGTGTTTCTTGGCCTTTGCAGACAACCCAATTGTCACATTAGAATTGCAAATTCCAGTAAAAAGGTCATTGAATATCCCTTCAAACCTTGTAGCAACGATAACATTCTCAGCACAATATCTCTATAGTTAATGCATTTGATCTCAGAAAATTTAAATGCATTGGGGTCGTAATGGCTATTGGCATGTAAATTGCAGTCGGTGGTCATCTTGAACGTCCATTTCATAGTGTATGACATATATGTCTCTTACAAATCTTCCTCTTCCAACACCCATCTTGATCCTCACGCATGATTCTGTTTGGATGGCTGTCGACAGTCGTGCTTGCGTTAGGGCGAAAAAACGAGAGAAGAAGAAGAATATTTTTTTTAGATGCGATTTTTGTTTTATTTTTTTAATTATTTGAATTTTGAAAATAAAAGATTAAAATTAGTTAAGTTTTAAAATTTGATAAATTTAAAAAGACAGCTTTTGTCAAATATAAAAATAAATTTATTTAATTTTTTAAATATTTTTGATTTTTTAATAAATTTTAAGAATATGTTAATAAATATAATAATATAATATATTTAAAAAAAAAGCTAAATATCTATATAGATAATATAATCACGTATCGAATTTTAATTTGTTTATATTTTTATATTATCGATATGTAAAAATTTATCATCATATGAGAATAAACACTTAAAAAATTAAAAATTAAAAAAAAAGAAGCATATATGATTACCAATTTGACGATTGTCCGATTAAAGAAAAACAGCTTCCATGGTCCAGTTAGAAAGACGGTGATGCTGCCTCTTCAATCTTCATTGTTGCCCTAACAAACACACAACGCAATCGTCCACAATTATTTTTAATTAATTATTAATTAATATTTAGTATAGCGAATGAAAGCATGAAACAGAACTTAGTGCGGGGCACAACTGTTATTTAGTGGACACCCCATGGACAAATGCGTAAAACCATATCACCAAATAAATATATCACCGCACTCTTTTCTCCTTCCGCACACATTATTATTCCCTTCCCTTCTCTCCCTCTTTTTTCCGTTTCTCTGTGAGACATCCTTCCTCCCCTCTTTCTCCCTAATCGCAATCCCTCTTCTTTCTTTCTCTATCCACTGCACACGGCGGCGCAACACCCGTCCTCTCCTTCCCATCTATATTCTCCGCCCCTCGTTCTCCCAACCAACACCGCTTCCTCCCTCTTCCTAACACCATCCATAACCACATCTATATTTCTCTCTCTTCCATCCATTTTTGTTTTAAATTTTTAATTATTATTCTTATTTTCCTTTTTCTATTTTCTTCGCATGTCACTTTCTTATCCTCTAATTTCTTCGTTCTTTAATTATTTTCCTTAGTGACTTCTTTCGTTGTGGACCCCGCTTTTCCATTATATTTTCATTTTTCGGTTCGAACAACGAAAGAATGTAGGGGAATTTATCGGTTTTACTTCTTTGCCCCTCTCTAAACCCCGAGAAGAAGAGAACGTCGCGTCCAAGAGTATTTTAGTTGTGTTGTTTTTACGTGGCATAATCTAAGGCCATGATGATGAGTCATTACCATCACCGCAGGATGCTGCCACCTGGCAACACCAGAAAGCGCAAGCTCGCAGACGAAGCTGACAAGCCGATTGAGCCGAAAAACACTAATCGGCTCCTAGCTGGATACCTGGCTCACGAGTTCTTAACCAAAGGGACCTTGTTTGGGCAGAAGTACGAGCCTGAATCGGGTGAGATCTCGGCTGTTGTGGACCCGAAGAAGAGCCAGCCGAAGCAGTTGGTGCAAGCCGCGGAGCCGAGCCGAGACCTAGTGAGGAAGAAGGTGCAGAAGGAGCAGGATAGTTACGGTGAGGTTGCGAGCATAATGAAGACGGATGGGATCCACATAAAGGGAATCGTGAACCCCACGCAGCTCTCACGATGGATCCACATGTGAGAGGGATTCTTCATTCTTGGGTTCGCGCGTCGTCGTCGTGGTGACGTAGCGGATTTTGATTGGATGGTTGGGTATGGAGAAAGAAACGTCTTGGTTTTTAAGGTATCGTCACTCGCGTCGAGCGCGTGAGTCATTTGCGGTTAACTGTTGCTGCATAGTGCACAAGGTTAGTTTTGATATTTGAAGAGTGGGTGGAGTTGCGCTGTATTGTTGAGAAAGAATGGTGTTTGTACTTGAAAACTGTATTTTATTTTCTTATTCTTCAATCTTCTCGATTAGTTTGTGTTTAATCAATTCTTACATGTGGCGTACTTTGCATTAGTGATAATCTGCGTCCGCGATAACAAAAGTTTAATACATCGATCAACCACAACAGAAATAGAATATGCATGGATTTATCATAGCTCATTCTCAATATATTGAGTAATGTTTATTTGATTTATATTGGTACCAAGATTAGCTTGATCTTCTCGATCATTCGATAGAATATTGGACTTAGCTTAGTTGATGAAGTTCCACACTCCCTTTTACCGCTAAATCGGTTCAGTATATCAAAACATCAACAGCTATGATGTGTATGTTTTTCTTGTAGAATGAAAAACAATAGAACGTTTAATATGAAATCTTTAAGTTTTTTAAATTGTGTAAATTTAATCTTTTAGAGAATGTTAAAAAATAGGCTCATCGTTACCCTCTAAGTAAGTAAGTAGAGTGCAGTATTCCTTTTTAATTAAATAGATTTTAGTTTTTTGTTTATTATTTTTAGAGTATATACCAAATTTGGTCCTCAAAAAATTTTAAATCAGACATTTTAGTCTCCAACAAAAATTAATTACTCGATTGGTCCCTAACAATTAATTTCGTCAGTCACTTAGGTCCTTGGCTCCGTCAACTCTAACGGAAGACAAAATGGTTCCTGAAAACTCTAACATGGGATAAAATGATCCCTGACAACTCTAACAAGGGACAAAATGATCCCTGACCCCTTTATTCGAAAACGACACTGTTCTTCTCCAATTTTTATCATATCTCGCATAACCCTAACATTCATACTCTCCTTCTTCATCTCCACAATCTTCTTTTCCTTCCTCCTTTTTAGCTCCAAGAGTAAGGCATGGTGTAATTGTTACATGTGTCGCACATACTTCAACATGTCATGGACCACACACTTCTTAAATCTTTGTGACTGGTACATCCACCTCGTCTGCACTTCACCCACAAAAAGCATCCACTTCCACGTCTTTGACAACATCACCTCCAACCTCGATAACGTCCACGACATCCTCAAGACCAAGTTCTACAACTACTCCAAGGGCACGCCTTTCTCCACTTTCCGGCAAACAATATAGATTGTTGGACATTAGGACATCATGAGAAGATTCTCCTTCGACATCATATGCAAATTCTCATTTGAAATAGACACTGAGTGTTTCATTCCTTCTTTTCCGGAGTAATGTCACCGTTGCATCCAAGCTATTACAACGAGCAATGTCACCGTTGCCGCTCATATGGAAACTGAAGCGATTACTGAACATTGATTCGGAGAAGAAGTTGAAGGAAGCGATCGGAGTGGTGGACAATGTGGTCATGGAGATGTTAGGGCAGAGGAGGAGGAAGATGGCAACGACGACGATGAGCCTTAACAAATCAGACTTGCTGTCTATATTCATGAGTTCCATCGAAGACGACAACTAGTTGAGAGACATAGGCATTAGTTTCCTGAGTATGAATTAGTTGAGAACAAGTTGAGGATTTTTTTCTTGTGAACATTAAATTTATAGAGTATGCATTGTGTAGTTTGAAGTTACAGTGTTAGACTGTTAGTGTTATGCAAGATATGATGAAAATTGGGAGAGAACAGTGTCGTTTCCGATCAGAGGAGAACAGGGACCATTTTGTCCCCTGTTAGAGTTGTTAAGGACTATTTTGTCCTCCGTTAGAATTAACGGAGTAAAGGACCTAAGTGACTGACGGAGTTAATTGTTAGGGACCAATCGAGTAATTAATTTTAGTTGGGGACTAAAGTGTCTAGTATGAAATTCTTTGAGGACCAAAATGGGTATATACTCTTATTTTTATGTCGATGATTCAGATCTAAAATTAAAATTTAAGATTTAAAGTATATAATTTAAATTTTTAAAGAGCGACTACACTTTGCATTAACTTTTGTCCGACGTTTACAATTTTAGATACACTATAAAAGGGACAATTTACGTAAATAAATTGTTACACCTTTAAAATTACGTAAATGCATTGTTTCCAAAACGAAGACGCAAATGCATTGTTTCATGTATCTATAGAAACCGCTACTAGCAGTAGTGGTTTACACAAACACAAAATCCGCTGCTGCCAGCCGCGGATTACGTTGAAATGTAACAACATGGAAACCGCTCTAGCCTACCGCAGTTTCTGTTTGATTGGAGTTGGTCATAAACCACTACTGTCAGTAGCGGTTTATGTGCATAGGAGTTCGTGTGTAAACCGCTAGAGGCTATAGCGGTTTACGTGGAGAGTGGCTGCCTATCAAATTACTCATTTGGAGTGATTTTGAGGTTGGTTAGAGAGAGAAAATTCTAGAGAGAGGTTAGAACAACAAATCTCTTAATCAATTAAAAAGATTTCAAATGAAACTACTCATGATTGAACATGCCAAAAAATTATAAATTATGGTAAAAATGTTATTTTTATGGAAATTGTGAAAAATGTTTATTTATGCTAAATTAAGTTACAAGAAAATTGAGAGAAAGAAACGGAGTATATATTTTTTTGCAATCATATGATATATATGGATAGATAAAAAATGAAGTAATTTTTAAAAAAAAAATATACGCTTTGGTGAATTTTTTACTAAAAATAAATTATTTTATCATTCATGAATTTTAGAAGGGATGAAGATAAAAAAAAATTAGTCTTAGTTTATATATTTTAGTACTCTGTGAGTACTCACTCTTTGATTTGCTATTTAGTCTCATTTTAATAATAAATACAAATAAAAAATTATTATATGCATATTTATATTTTTTATTTTATTCATCAAAATTATGATGTTGTCACTATTATTTATCCAATCAATCAATTATAAAATATAAATAGTTTTTTTTGGTATAAGCCAACAAAGTTGCACAAATAAAATAAATTCATTTAGCTAGAACCTCAAATGCAAATCAGCAGCACAACCCATGTTCCGAACTCTCCGAATCTCTTTTATATAGTTGATATAAATAAAAGAGAACGAAGTGATTTTGAAAAAGAAAAATATATGCTTTAGTGAACTTTTGGCTAAAAATAAATTATTTTATTATTTATAAATTTTAAAAGAGATGAGAATAAAAAAAATTAGTCTTAGTTTATATAATTTAATACTTTGAGTACTGTATTTTTTTTTTTTTGAAACAAAGAAAGCTCAACACATAGAAGTGGAGCAGAATCGTACAACTAAACACTAAAACACAGCAGAACATAAAAACCAAAACACAACAGAAGATAAAAAGACTCAAATTCAGTCATCTCCGGCAAAGCCATCAACAACCAAGAGGAACAGTACCCGACCACTCCTTGTAACTCAAAAACGTCCTTCGTTGCACGTCCTCAGCCCCTGCTTCCCTGTTATTGAAAGTTGTATCATTCCGTTCCCTCCAGATATTCCAAATCACTGTAAAAAATGCAATCAACAACATCCGCTGCTCCACCTTCCTGTTAAACATACCAATCCAACTCTCAAACAGTTCTTTCATGGTTCCTGGGACCGCTCACTGCCTATCAAAATATCTTAACTAAGCGCACTACACCTTCCACGTAAACTCACATACAAGAAATAAATGATGAACAGTTTCCATCTCCTTTTTACACAGGGCGCAAATATTATCATTTGGAGGAATCACGCCTAATCTGCTCAATCTTTCTTTGGTATTCACCCTACCAACCAGAACAAACCAGCCAAAAAGCTCAATTCTCGGTGGTACAAGTCCTCCCCAAATTGATTGAGTGAAACTGTAGCTCGTAATCTCCGCCGATAGAGTCTCCGATTGCAACACCTGCATGAAAGAGTTAGTAGAAAAAATTCCTTTATTATCAAACTTCCACACAATATTATCCTCTCTACCAACTGATAGCTTCACTGGTCTTAACCTCTCATGAAGTTGATGAGCCAATTCCAACTCCCATTGGAACAACTCCCTCTTCCACTGAAAATTCCAAACCCACTCTAACCCATCCCAGAACCCACAGTCCCCGGTCACAGATCCTTGTTGGTTTGAAATAGAGAAGAGTCTTGGAAAACTTCCTTTCAGAGGGCCACCTTGCACCCAATTATCTTCCCAAAACCGAGTCCGTCTTCCATCCCCTACTTCCATCGCTAGGCCACTAATAAGCTTTTCTTTCACCTGTTGTTCTGCTATATTCAACTGACAGATATCTTTCCATGGACCCCCCTTCACTGGTAGAATCTGACTAGATAGCAACGCACTAGGGTCCAGATTATTACACGAACAAACAACCTTCTTCCACAAAGGGTATTCCTCCTTTGAGAACCGCCACCACCATTTGAACAAAAGCGCTGCGTTCCTGACCACTGCATCGCCAACTCCCAAGCCTCCAGCCTTTTTTGGAGCCTGAACCACTTCCCACTTCACCAGCGGCATACCATAAGCACCATCCTTCGTACACCACATAAAACTTCTCTGGAGTGCAATCAACTTGTTAGCTACCGCCCTCGGCATCTTGTAAAGGCTAAGGTAATAAATCGGTAAGCTATTCAAAACCGATTTAATGAGAATTAGCTTTCCTGCTTTGTTTAAGACCTTTGCTTTCCACAAGCTGAGCTTCGATTCCACCTTTTCTATGATAGGCTTCCAAGTCTTTACCAACCGAGGATTCGCACCTAGAGGGATCCCGAGGTACCGAATAGGTAGCACCGCTTGCTTACAACCCAGAAGGCCACACACATGCTCCACCCACTCCTGCTCACAGTTCACTGGGATCAGATTCGACTTATCAAAATTGATGCTCAGCCCAGACATCAGTTCAAAACAACGCAACAACCTCTTGTAGTTCACAATTGTTTCTATCTCCGGAGGGCAAAACAAGATAGTATCATCTGCGAATTAGAGATGAGACAATTCAATATGATCTCTCCCAATCCGCAATGGAGCAATCCGCCCGTTCCTTGCGGCTACCCTAAACATTCTATGCAAAACATCAACCACAAGTACAAACAGAAGAGGTGAGAGGGGATCTCCTTGTCTTAATCCCCTTTCCATTTTAAACGCTTTTGATGGTGAACCATTCACTAATACTGACATAGACGCCGAAGTGACACACTCCTTCACCCAACTCCTCCACCTTTGCCCAAATCCCATCTTCTGAAGCACAATATCCACAAAGCTCCATCTAACTCTGTCATATGCTTTCTGAAAGTCTAGCTTTATGATTGTCGCCTTCTTTCTCCGCGACTTGAGCCATTGTACTGTCTCACAAGCAATGAGGGCTCCGTCATGTATCTTCCTACCCTTGACAAAAGCACTCTGCGTCTCACCCACCAAATCTGGCATCACTGTTCTCATCCTCCGCACTAAGACCTTGAAAATCACCTTATACACACACCCCACCATACTAATCGGCCGAAAGTCCTTGATCTCCTTAGCCCCCACAAATTTCGGGGCTAGCGTCACCCATGTGACATTCGCATCGGCTGGTAACTTAGCACTTTGGAAGAAATCCATCACTGCTGCAGTGAACTCCTGGCCAATATCCTCCCAGCATCGTTTGATGAAGTTTAAATTGTAATCATCACTACCCGGGGCTTTAGAAGATTCACAGTCCCAAACTGCCTCCCGAATTTCCTCCCCCGATGGCATCACCTCCAAAGCCGCAGCCTCTGCTCCATCAATCTGTCTCACCAACCCATCCTGAAAGCCAATCCTCGGAACTACTTCCTGTCGATATAGATCCTTATAAAACCCTCTAATTGCAACCTTTATTCTTGTTTGATTCTGCACTACCCTCCCATGAATCAAGAGAGCATCAATCCTGTTATTCCGTCTTCTAGCCGAGGCAATATTATGAAAAAATCGAGTATTTCTATCCATGTGCTTAGCATGTTGTGACCGCGACATCTGCTTCCAGTGTAACTCTTTCCTAACATACCACTTCTCGCAGAAGCTCACCAACGCCCTTCTTCTAGCCTCCGTCGTACCATCATAGACACCAGCACTAACCAGATTATCCAGTTTCTTAATCTCCTCCTCCAGGGTCTGCAGTCTCTTCTCCATGTCTCCAAAGTTGTTCTTATGCCATAGTCGTAAAGGCCCCGCCAAAGCCTTTAACTTACTTGTGAATTGACCATCCCCCAAATTTCTCCATTCATTTTTAACCATTCGCAGAAAATCCTCATGAGTAAACCAGGAATCCAGAGTTCTGAAAGGCCGTGGGCCACCCCCAATTCTTTTATCCTCCACAATCAACGGACAGTGATCAGACAACCCTCTAGGCCCACCTTTTAGGCGAACATCAGGAAATTCCTCAATCCACTCTATATTAACCAGGACCCTATCAATCCGACTGCAAGAACGACCCCTGAACCACGTGAACTTCCTATCATTCAGAGGCAAGTCCACCAACTGCATATCATGTACCCAATTCCGAAAACTCTTCCGCTGACACCGGAAAACTATTCGCCCCTTTACGTTCCTCCACATGTAGAATCTCATTAAAATCCCCCAGAAAGCAAAAAGGCACCTGACACAGACCCGCAACATAGCTTAATTCCTCCCATACAACCCGCTTCTCCTCCCTCTCATGCGCCCCATACACCAGACAAACAGCACAATTAAAATTATTTTTCATCATCACTCCTTCAACGCACAACCATCTCTCCCCTTTATAACAGTTATTGGCTTTAAACAAATCATCATCCCAAATTAATAGCAGACCCCCAGAAGCCCCTGCCGACTCTACAAACTCCCATCCCACATTATTCCAACCCCAAATTCTTGCAACATCAAACTTCGTAAAATCCTGCCTCTTAGTTTCCACCAATCCTAACATGTTTAGCTTATAAAAATTCTTCAACGATTTTATCATACTCAATTTTCCGTCCCCCCGCAACCCCCGAATATTCCAGCACCCGAAAATCATTTAACAACATTTTTACTCACCTTATTGAGCTTCTTCGGCTGACTTCTTCGTGTCTTTTCCTTTTGTTTTGCCATTTTTCTTTTCACCGCTAACTCATCGTTCTGCTCTTTCAAAATTGCCATAATATCCACGTCGTCATCCAATAGGACAGCACCTGACTCCACTGCCAAAGCCCAAGTTTCCTCATTTTCTTTCATTTGATTTTGCACAGTGTTTCTGCCCTGAACTTGCCCCTGTCGTCCCTCTGTTTCAGTTTCAGACTCTGCAGTAACCACTACAAGTTCTCCCACCATGCCTATCCCAGCAGCCGATCCCGAACCTCTCAGCCCCTCCTCCACATTCGCCGGGTTTGACAACCAGTTTCCAGCAGAGATACATGCATGTGTCTCTTCCACCGGTCCTGTTCGCTCCCGTATCCCTTCCAGCAGCCGCGTTCTCCCCTGCTCACCTTCGTCGGCCTTATCTCCCTAGTGATCGCCGCGGCCCGTCCCAGCCATGGAGTTATGTGCCACCGCCGCCGTCCAGTCCTGACTAACCAACGCAGCACTCCCCACGCCAGCATTCTTCACCCCGCACGCGTCCAGGCACTCCTTCCCCTCGTGCGTCCCCAGATCCGGTGGATGCAGCGTGCTCTTCCCTTCAAACCTGTGGACCCGAGACACTCCAACCCTACCCAGTTCAGCACCCGACCCAGTTACCCACCGCAACTGATCCTGCCCAGCCCCAGCCTCATCAGCCCAATTCCCTTGTGGCCTATCCCCTAATTGCAGCCCACTTTCCTTTTCTTTGACAATTGGGCCCTTTATCCCCAAGCCCATACCACCCTCAGCATCATATCCTTCCTTATATTGTTCCATAAAATATAAACCCAATTCATCCACCCCACATATCCTTGCATTCTCCTTAGACCTCTCCACTTCACAAACGGCCATTTCCTGGGTAACCGTTCTCTCCGAATCCTCCTCGCCATTCAATCCATCACCCCCAAAATCCTCCTTACCAGTACACTCAAAGGAGCTATCCGAATCTCTCACCATAACTGCTTTATCCGAATTAGGAAAATTAAATTTTAAATCATTCAAAATCACATCGTCATTGACCATTCTACCCTCCTCCCCGTCTACCACTTTATTCGCGACCATCATGAGTTCTGCCGCCGGATCCCCCGGCACCACATCCGCCATCCGACTGCTGCCACCGGCAACCGAAGTCCTTATCACCGACCAACCCTCTCGGTCTTGCATCGTTCTCTCGGTTCCGCATGCCTCAGAACCCACTTCCTTAACATAAACATCAAACCCGCTACCACCAACCGAAATGTTAATCCAGCCTTGAATTGTGTCAAAAGTGCCTGTGTCAACCTGAATGCGTCCAGATCTAAAGGATGAACCTGCTCTTGTGCCGATATCACAGCTAATTACATCCCCCCATAAGCTACCCATGGTTTTAAATGTCTCTAATGACCAGACGTGTAGAGGCACCCCATGACATTCTAACCATACCCGTCTAGACTCACACCGTGCTGACTCCTCCCATCTCGAAACTTTATTAAAAAATTGTAATAGTCTATCCATCTTGAACGTTAACATCTCATCTGCATGCTTCACAGAGTCAAAGGTGATTAAAACTTTACAAGCACCGATCTCACTTACTTCCACAACATTAGCCATATTTTTGCATAGTGTCTTTCTTAGCGATTGGAGGTCAATCAGTTTCAAAGTAATTCCCACTAAGCTCCGTAGTAACCAATTCATATTCTCTTCCACCACCGCCACTTCAACCCTCTTCATCTGCTCATTATCGTGATTGGCAGAGACCTGCATGCCATCCTTCTGCTCCTCCGCATCTTGTACCACAGTCACCACGTCTCCCCGACTAAGTTCCTTAAAGTCCCCCGCATGTTGAACTCCCCGTTCCACCGGCACCCGTCGTTTCCTCGCCTTCAACTGTCTGCTAAATTTTGCTTCACCCACCGAGACGATCTTTCCTCTTAGGTTCATACGATTCATCTCCGTAATCGCCTTCAGCACTCCTCCTTTCGTAGTATACCGTACAAAAGCAAAAAGATAAATTAGTCCTTGTTTCCGTTTACGAGCAAGGTAGATGTCATTAATCCTTCCCGTCCAACAAAACAAGTGATATAATTCCCTCTTTGAGATATCCTCTGGTAAATTATCCACAAACACAGAAAACGATTCCTTCTCCAAGCGATGATATTCTTCTCGATTCCAAACCCTAGGATCCTTTGCCCTAAACCCACCCCTCCCTGTGTTCCCCCCCCTCTCATTCTCTCCCCCTCTCATTCTCCCTCCTCTATACATAGTACTGTATTTTTTTATTTATAATTTGGTCTTATTTTTAATAATAAATACAAATAAAAAATTTATTACATACATATTTATATTTTTTAAATTATATTGTGAAATGATAAATTAAATTTTTTTATTTATGATTTTATTTAAATAGTATATACCATTAATTATTTGTTTTGTAATTATTTTGTTTTCATACTCAACGTAAATGGCTGCTGCCTCCAGCGGTTTACGTATGTGTCCTAATACACATAAACCGCTACTTCCAGTAGCAGTTTATGGCCAAGCATCAACAAACAGAAACGCGACAGCTTCTAGCGGTTTTTGTGTTCCCCATTCGCATGTAATCTACTGCTGGCTATAGCGAATTATGTGTTTTGATAAATAATGTATTTGCGTCTTCATATTTAAAACAATGCAATTGCGTAAATTTGAGGGGCAAACAATTTATTTATGTAAATTGCCCCTATAAAAGATTATCTTAGCTTAAATTAACTATTTATATCTTATTAAAAATATCTTTATATTAAAATATTGAATATTGTTTTAGTTATTTGGATAATTAAATTATTTATTTAAAAATGATAATATATTATAATATTCATCCAAATATAATTATGATTTGAACTTTAATTTTATTAAAAAATATTTGTATATCGTATCTAAAAACTTTAATTACTTCTATTTCTATAAAATAAGTTTTTACTTCTGTTTTTTTTAAAAAAAAAAATTCTCTCAATCACAACCAAATAAACTCAATAAACGTCTATGATTATAATTTATGATGCCGTTCTTTAAATTTCAGGGGAAAAACATAAAAAGAAAAGAAAAGAGAAATAAAAAGAAGAAAGAGATTGTACAATCTCAAAATAGTATTGTATTTAATTATTTATTGTACAATCTCAAAATATAAATTTAAGTTATATATACCAGCTCCTCTTTATTAAGTTATCAAGGATTGAGCTTTATGTATCTTATTCTCATCTCCTTAAGATGTATGTAGTCGCATCTTAAACAAGTGGAAGCCCTGTTTTTATTAGGTATGTATCGGATAAGATGACACACCGTCACCGATATAGTACAGTATCTTCTTGGTGCGTAGTTCACTATTATTTTTATTCAGCTTCATTATCATACGCAAAACTTATGACTTATGAATTTTTAATGTATATCCTTTCATGTAACGACGGACTAGTTTGATATATGATTGATGAATCAATGACAAATAATAATGATTCAATATATATGCCATATTTCATGCAGTTTGATGGTATGCATAAAAGAATAAAGTAGCCATAAAGTTCGCAAAGGAAAAACATCATTTCCGTAGATTATTACATCCACGTATGAATGTTGATGTCAAAGTTACATCACTGTGCCTAACGTTGGTTTTTCCGGTGAAAATATCTAAAATAGCTAATATAATAGGTAACTTTTAACACTATGAATCGAGGCTGCGGTTGTTTATCATTTGGCAGGTGAATCATTTCATTTCATTCTTGCATTATTTGAATACTACTGACCGGTGAGAATATGAGATACATGTGCTATGATTAAATTTCAAGTGCTTGAAGTTGTCACCTTTTCACGTAATGTGTAAAACTATTACATGACTCATGTTATCGTAAAGACTAATTAAAGAGTATATTTTAATGAAAAATGAAAATGATATTTTTATAATAAAAAAATAAAAACCTTGTGCATATTTCTTAAAAATTTAGTTGACTTTTTTAAATCTAATTTCACTGTTTATTAAAAATTTTCTTTTTGTATTCTCATTTTCTTTCTTTCCTATTTTTTTTTAAATGGAGGAGCTAATGTCCAAATTAAACATAAATGATTAAACAATTAGACGAAAATAAAAAAAAAAAATCCTAATAGTAAACTTAAAGGTTGAGAGTGGAGAAGTTGCTCTTGTTTGCGTAACCATATCCAACTCTGTTTCCTTCTCTAAAATTTTTTTGCACTCGAACTTCCCGTTCTTGGTCTAGCAAATTCTTTATCCTTCGTAGCAACGTAGCATAAGGATGAGTTTGAAAATGTTTGAATGTTATAACGAAACAGCTACCATTGAATCTATCTCAAGGATCAATTTCTTATACCCATGAATCCAAGCCAAGTGAAGAACGTGAAAAGCACTCCAAAATTCAGCAACAACCACCGGACAACGACCCAAATTGGCCCCATACAAGTTTGAAAGTTCCCTCCTCCTCCCGCAATGCGCCATCATAACTCATAAGCCGCTTTCCCATCCTGCCGGACAGAACCATCACAATTTAGTTTAAACCAACAATGAGGAAGAGATGACCAAGCTATATATTCGATCAAGCTTTCAATAATATATACTTTAATATATCTTATTATTATTTGATCTAACTAAATAACTATAATTAAATTTTTATATAATTATAATGATTATTAAAAAGTTTTTTGGTTAAATAGACTAAAGTTTAGTCTATTTTGAATTTTAGTCTTGCAAAGGAGAGGCCTACATAAATGTCATTAGGCATTAGTATTTTGTAAGAGAAGGGAGTGTTTTTTTTTTCTATTATTTATTCACCGAATCAGAGAGAATATATTTTGTATATTTTTATTAGAGTTAATAGTCAAATTAGTCATTGAAAGATAAGATATTTTTTAAATTTATTTCTGAAAGATTTTTTTAATTAAATTGGTCTTTAAAAAATTGCAAATTAATCATATTTGTCCCACAGTCACTTAATTAACAACTTTCTTCAAAGATTGATGTTGTAAAACGTTAATTGATAACAAATATAATACTTTATAATCTTATATGCCTAATTGGATATTAACTAAATATGTTTATGAAAATTTATTAATTTAGTCATTTTCCCTAATTACAAAGATCATATTTATAATATGACCTAACGACTAAATTAATAGATTTTCGTAAACATATTTAGTCACTGTCTAATTGAATATGTTATGCATGTGTCATGTATACTATTAGTTAACATTTCACATCATCAATCGTTGACGAAAATTGTGAGTGGAGTAACTGAAGAACAGATATGATTAATTCGTAATCTTTGAAGGACCAATTTGATTGAAAAAATTTTTCAGGGACGAATTTGAAAAATGCCTTATCTTTTATGGACTAATTTGACTATTAATCCATTTTTATTAAGAAAAAATCTAGGAAGTCAACTACAGCATAAGCCAATTCAAGCCAATCCTTTGTATTTTTAGTTTTGAAATTCAAAAAATTAGGATAGTGAAAAATTATTTTTTCTTTTTTATATCAGACCTCCTGTTTTTCAACTAGCTAACTCTAGTTGGCTACCTCCTAGTTAATTTTCTAATGGAACCGTTTTATTAAAAATCTTTCAAAATATATCATAAATGTGGAGTTAAACTCTACTTTGGTCCATGAGATTAGCGAGTTGCATTGATTTGGTCCCTCACTTCTCAATTACTACAATTTGATCCTCCAGATTAAAAAATGTAAATAGCTCAAATCTTGCCATGTTGGACATATTAAAACGACATTGTACTTGTTTTGGTGCTAAAAGAACACTAAATGATGTCATTTTAGGGTTTGAACAATACTAAAAGAGAGGGGTATAACATTTTAGTATTGTTCAAATTCTCAAACGACGTCATTTAGTGTCTTCTTTAGCGCCAAAATGCATACGACGTCGTTTTAATATGTCTAGTGTGACAATGCTTGAGCTATGTCACTAATGATGTTGAGTTACAGTGACGGAAGATACACGAAAAATTACATTAGTGCACTTTTTTAAATTTGGGGACTAAATTATAGCAATTGAAAAGTCAGGAATTAAATCAGTGCAACTCGCTAATCTTAAAGATTAAAGTGGAGCTTAATTTCATAAATGTGTCTAGATTAGAGACTAGATTTTAAAACGATTGTTTATTATTTTGCAGGTAAATTTTTTTATACGAATTAAATAGCGGTGAAATTCTCAAAATGGGGATTATATGTATATTTTTAAAATATTAGAGGCGAAGCTGAAAATAACAAAATGATGAGACAAATTAAAATTTCTTTTTAATTTTTAAAAAGCAAATTTATCGGGGAGAAATTGTATTTGTATTTGTATTTGGTTTTAAATTAAAAAAAAAAAACAATTCGCTTAGATGAATTGTGTTTTTATTATATTTTATATTTTTTTTAAAAAATAATTCTTTAGAACAAATTAGTAGAACATGGCAGAGAAAAATTTGCTTCGGACAAATTCTTAGATTTATCATAATTTAATAAGGGTTCAATTATTTTAATAGTTCGTACATTCTCATTAAATTTATAATTAAATTTCTATATTTTAAAAATTTTAATTGAATTTTTATACAAGATTTTAAATTTGCAATAATATCGTTGTTGTTCCAAAAGCATTTAACACCGATGCATATTAGCTAGTTATTATAATTTTGGATATATTCTAATATTACTGTACTAATACTTACAATTATTCAACTTCTTAAGTAAAGACTAAGTTAACTTAATTCTCAATATTTAATAAAAAAAACTAAGAACACAAGATAAAAAAAATTTTAGTGAAAAGAACACTTTACTACATAAATATTATTACAAATGATTCATACTCCCAATTCAAATTCTCATTTTTATTTATAGCCATCCATTTCTTCAATGAACGATTAAAATTAAATCTAATTAATATTCTATATTGATAATCCAGAACCTTCATTAAAAATATCTAATCTACTACATTTTTTTCTAAATTCTATATTATTTTAAACCATTCTTCATATTTCTACATATATCCACATTCTTCTAAAATATTCTATGACTTTTCAAAGTCTCCATATATCCTAATTTAGCTACCTTGTGCAATATAGCCTATATTTAGTCTCCATCACAATTATGACAGAATTTCACTATCTTTAACCAATATTACATTTACTAATTTTTCTAGAATTCAATCCAATCCTATTTTAGACAAACCCAACTTCTACCCAAGCTAGATTTAACTTGGACCTCATCCTAGATTTACAACCACTAAGTGCTTATCCAACTCAGCAAGAAAATTCTCTCAGGATCATGAAAATAAAACAGAAAAACATATAAAAAAATTCTAAAATAATTATTTGACTTTTTTCCAAATCTAACTCTTTATGCCTTTTTCACTCAATGGCTTTTTCTTACATTCCTCACTATAATGCCTTTTTTTTTCATCGAAACAGAGAAAGATTAAACTGATTCAATTGAAAACCTTGAAGGAGAAGAAGGTATAGCTCTGTAAGTTATGGAAATCCAAACTTTGTGTTCTTACTCCTTACTCCAATCCTTGGCCATTTACCCCTTTAATAGAGCAAGAAAGCTTCTAAATCTTGAAATTTGCCTTCAACAACTTGTTTGACTTCTTCTTCCCCAATATTAGCGACAGCAGCGACGTAGAAGAGAGATATAGTAATAGCAGTGATTTAACAGTACATGCATCCATACCTTTCACCTTCTCTTTCATCCTTTTTCAAATTACTTCTTGAATCTAAGCCCTTCATTTGTGCTTTGGCTCCAAGTTTTTTTCAGACCATTGATTTCTTGCAAAGCTTCATAACCTCCATTTGAATTAAATTTTCTATTCTGTACATGTAAAAGGAGGATTTCTTCAACAATCTTCAATAAAACTCAAATAAAGAAAAAAATTTAATGTAGCCTTTAGATGTGATCTTTGCTTTAGAATCCTAGCTTCTTTAACTTTCTTCTTTTTTGCTTGAAAATGATAATCCACTTTTTCTGATTTGAGCCCTAATCAGGTTTCTTCTTTCTTACTTTCTTTTTGAACTTCACGTGGGTGAGAGAAGAGAGAGAAGAGAAAATTTGGTTTGGTGGCTTGTGTTTAGTTTCTGATGAAAATGAAGTTCCAATTCTTAGTTAGCAACCAAGTTAGGTGAATGGACTTGAATCACTAATTTGAACTTTAAGTTTGTTTTGGGCCAGCCAGGACTCTTTCCTTCTTTTGATCCATATATAATTTCTGCACACTAACCATTCTAACTTGTTTTTTCTTTGGGCTGTGTTAGCTTATTGTTTCTGATAGAAAATTGTTGGTGTAAGTAACAAATATTTTTTTGAGCCATGAGTGTATATGGTCCTGAAGCTTGTTGTTAGACCAATCTATTTTATATTAATTTTCTGCACAATTAAGCAAACTAATCACACACAATTGGGATTTTAACTCAATAATGTTTAGTCATCATCAATTAATTTCTTGCTAGTTCTTTAAACTCAACAAGATCAAAATTCAACTTCGAAAAATCTAATCCCAACTCACGCGTAACATTTATATAAATAAAAGAATGTGACGCATCCGAATCGTATAATACAGTTAGAAAACGAGTCTTGACATAACATTGACCTTAGATCAGGGAGTTCAAGTACATAGCATCATTAGTAGTCATGGCAAATACCCGTCCTTGTTGCTGGGATCTAGTTAGTTCCTAAGTAAACTTCTTTGCAAAGTTTTGCGATAGGTGGCCAGGCATACCACAGAAGTAACATGCATTTGTTCCGAAGTAGCAAGACTTATCACCATGGTCCTTTTCACATTGGCTACAAACAAAGTTTGTTGGTGCTGGTTGTGGTTGCTTATCAGTATCTCGTCCGTACTTACCACTATTTCCACCATTGGGGCAGGCAAGAAATTACCAGTGTGTTGATCCTTATGTGGAGATAAATGAACCGGCTTGAAATTTTTTCTTTGTAAGACCGCATACCGATTATAATTATTAAAATTTTTCGGTGGTAAATTCTATCGTCTCATTCTTGATACTACCATGTTTTTCTCGTAGTCTTTCATCAACTGATTCTTATTGATAAGCTCCATAAAATTTTGTATCTCTAGTGGTACTAACGAATGCATCAGCTCATCACGAAACCCTCCTTCAAACTTCAAACACTTTCATTCTTCAAAACTCTCTGGATTTCCTTGATAGATCTTAGAAAACTAGCACAGATATTCAAACTTTTGAGTATATTCTATCACCGACATACCTTCCTGCCTCAAATGCATTCGTTTCATCTCCTTGGCATCACGAACTAACATGGAGAAGTACTTCTTATAAAACTCTTCCTTAAAGTATCCCAAAGGATCTCTCTCGCATCCTACCGCAGCAAATGTTGTATTCCATGCCACCAATGCTTAATTTCTTCCTCTAGCATATAGGTTGCAAACTATACATGTTTTCCCTCTAGCACATCTTGCGCTCGCAATGACTTCTCGATACCTCAGAACTAATTGTTAGCTTCAGTCGCAACAAGCGTACCCTTAAACTTGGGTGGATTCACTTTTAGAAAAACTGCCAAAGTCATAGGCTTATCATGATTCACAACATCTTCAACGTTACGCTTGCCATTACGATTTTCAATATAGTCACCGATACATTCCCCTAATTGGTCAATTACTCGTGTCATAGCAAGTTACCGTTTCATGCACAGCATCAACCATGGTGTTTACTTCAGCTGTAAACACATTCGCATCTCTCGTCAGAATATTATTCGAATGCTCACCTCGCTTATCGTGTCCTTGTCCCCGTGCAGCCATCAAGATTCTGTTCATACCCAACATTCAACATTAAAGTGATCAGTCTTAACATTTCAGGTAAAGTGTGAATAGTTTCTAAGATGGATATACAACGACTATCATGCAATCATATCACAAAGATATCCTAAACGCATGAGTCACAACATAGAGCATGCAATGAAGCATGATTTAGTCTATTCCTCAGGCTCTAACAGGGACGAACTGCTCTGATACCAAATTGTAACGACCCAATTTTTATTACGTTATGATTATACCAAAAATCGAGTGCGACCAACTTGCTTCTTAGATATAACTATTATTTAATAGTAAGCTTGTGGCATTGTTAGCACGTACTCGATTTTTTGGAAAAACCTTTTCTTTATACAAAAGGATACGAAAAACTAAATCAACATACATAAACAACAGTATAGAAAATAAAATACAGGAATAAGCAAGGTAGTCATAATAATATACATCGTGTACATATACACAAAGACGTCATAGAAAAGAAGTCAGTTAATACATCCTTTCATACACCCTTTATCCAAAATATATACATATATAAACACTTGACACTCTGGAGCCTGGCCCATAGAAGAAGCCCTTAGTTTGGCACCCGAACTAGTCTAGCAAAATACTAGTCTCTTTGTGGGTCTAACCAAAAGTGAGTGTCTAAACCCAAAATATTGGTGCTATGCTGAAGAGCCATCAAAACGAGCTATTGTATCCCAAATTGCCTATAGTCAAACGTCGCTATCAGAAGACAAAATTTCCACCACCTCCATATGCTCCTCAGAGTCCTCATTGTCATTATCAGATATCTCTATGATCTCACAGGAATCTCGGGTACCGCTATCATTACACTGATCTGCGTGTATAGGTCCATTAGTGAACACAGGTTCGTCTGCTAGCATCTGCTCTAGCCACTCTATAGAAGGATCCGACTGATCTCCTAATTGGACCCCTAACGAAAGTGGTGCAATCGGCTCAGAAGGAAGGTCCCCATCAGGCTGAGGTATGGGAACATACTCCTAAATTTGGATAGGTTGAGGGACTACCTGATCTCCTAGCTGTGCTGGATGAGGATGTTCACGTCCTTCTAGAAAAGGGTGGTGAGATGAATTCGGGTGAAGCCACGATAGCGAAAACTCATACGGTGCATCAGGATTAAAGTGGGGAGTGTTTATCGGGTGCTGGAAAGGGTAATTTAATACATACATGTACTCGAGGCTCGGCTGCCACTACATAGAAAGTACGATGCACTAGGTCTTGGTAGATATATGGGTAATCAAGCTCGTAGAAGATCACTTCTGTCTCCATAAAAGAAGGGGTAAGAACTGGAAAGTCTTTAGTAAAGGTCGGGGTAGCTAGTTAGATTTATTTAATCATATACTCAACCAGCAACAACAATCAACACAGCATAACCAACTCAATATTTAGAGAACACAGAAATTAAGCACAGTACACACATAATCACAGATAATGTATTTCACAGAAAATATGCGCAAACAATATGATGCATGTCCGTTCCAAGTGCAGGTAATGAGCTCATCTATCAGTTTCTACCCGCTCCCGACGTAATCCAACACCTTGGTTAGATATGACTCTTCCAAAGCTTAGTCCTAGACTAAACACGTTATGGCATAACCTCTTTATGAAACCCTTATCTTACAAGCGCAACACTTCTAGTGCTCATGTATGGCCATCATAAACCTCTGTAAGTAAACTTCGACTCATAGGCGCAACACCTGAGGTACTCATATATGTCTGGAAAATCAATGTAACCTACGAGCGTCCCTGTGTTACATTTGGCACTAAGGCCCAAACAGGGTTGCATTTGCTCTCATGTGGCAGATAGTCTTTAGGAGTCTTTTTATCTTTATTCTCTGCTCTTTTGTGGCAGAAATCCCTTTAGTTAATACATTCTTTTCTTTTCTATTCTCTGCTCTCCTGTGGCAGAGGTTTGTTAGATTCTTTTAGTCTTTGCTCTTTGCTCTCCTGTGGCAAAAAATTTGGTGCAGAATTTGTAACCCACAAACTAACCGGCAAGTGCACGGGGTCGTACCAAGTAGTACCCCAAGTGAATGAAGGTCGATCCCACGATGATTGATGGACTAAGCAACAATAATTGAGTGATTTACTTAGTTAGACAAACAGAAAATGGTGTTTTGAGAGTTCAAAAGCATTAATAGTAAATTCATAATATCAGAAAGCAAGCAGTAAATTGGTGTGAATAATATGGGAGAAAACACTTAAGGTTTCAGAGATATTTATTTTCCGAATTAACTTTTCTTACCAACTACTTTAATTATGCAAGATTCAATTCATGGCAAACTATATGTGACAAAACCCTAATTTCTTAGACCTTTTTAGTCTCCTCTAACCTTTATCAACTGCCAATTTCTTGGTCACTTTATTCCAATTAGAGGGTTAAGTTTAATTCTAGTTTATATGCCATAGAAATCCTAATTATCCAAATATAAGAGGATTATATGTCACATATCCCATTAAATCTAGATAATTAGAAATTTAGGAGAAATTATTTTCAAGCTGTTGTTCAAGCAAAGAGCTTTTCCAAGTTTTACAAGAACTCAATTAGAACAAGAATCATACTTCCGTTCCACCCAGATTCATAAGATAAAGAACGAAAACAATTCTTGAAATTGAAATCAATACATGAATTAAAATAGAACAGTAATAGTATTAATCCATAGAATAAACAGAGCTCCTAACCTTAACAGTGGAGGTTTAGTTGCTCATGGTTAAGAGAGAAAACAAGGATTCTGAAAAACTGTAAAGTGCGGAATGAGGTATGAGAGAAGAGAGGAGCCCGAAGGGCTGATTCTTTTCCCTTATATATCTAATCCTAATTAATGTAAAATATATTTCCTAAAACTAAATAATATCTTTTCCTATTTATAAATAAAATAAAGTTTTAATCAAAATTAATTAAAATCTTCGTGCAGCTTCTTATTCTGCGTGGGGACCATGACTATCTTGAGGAGTGGCGCCTAACTTAGTGCAAAAATCCATCCTGGCGCCTAACTTGATGAGCATGGCACCTAACTTCACGCTGAACTCCTCTCCTGGTGCCTAACTTGAGCCTAGTGGTGCCTAACTTCGCAGTGCCCGAAGTGAGCTTTCCCTCCTACACCTAACTTTGAAATCATGGCGTCTAACTTGGGAAATTCTAAGTTAGGAGCCACCTTGGCCATACAAAATGAAGAAAAAGGGCATACTATTACATATCATTGGAAAGCCTAAAAGTTAGCTTTCCAATGCCACTAGAATCATGTCAATTGGATTTCTGTAGTTCAAGTTATGTCCATTAGAGTGCAGGGAGGTAAGGGTTGACAGCATCATCCAATTTCTGCCTCTTCTTCTATAAAATTCTGCCAAATCCATCCGAATGCTACTTAAAATAAACAAAATTGTACACAACTCAAAGTAGCATTCATAGTGGCTAAGAAGTATTTAAATCTTGATTAAACTCACAAATTTGAATGCAAATTCACTAGGAAAAGATAGGAAAGATACTCACGCATTAGTACTCATATATGTCTGGAAAATCAATGTAACCTATGAGCGTCCCTGTGTTACATTTGGCACTAAGACCCAAACAGGGTTGCATCTGCTCTCATGTGACAGACAATCTTTTAGAGTCTTTTTATCTTTATTCTCTGCTCTTTTGTGACAGAAATCCCTTTAGTTAATACATTCTTTTCTTTTCTGTTCTCTACTCTCCTGTGGCAGAAGTTCGTTAGATTCTTTTAGTCTTTACTCTTTGCTCTCCTGTGGCAGAAATCCCTTTAATCATTTGCTTTTCTTTCTTCATTCTTTTACTTTCTTGCTTTCAATATCTCAAATTATTTTTATACTATTCTCTCTTCTTTTCCTATATGTCTTAGAAAAGAAGAATCTTTATTAGAGAAGAATCATAAGATTCTTAACTTAACTTTGTCTTTCTAAAACTTTTAGGAATTATAACTGTTTTACCTCTCTTTTCTTATTTAATAAAATAATATCTTTAATAAAATGAATAATAATAATAATAATAATAATAATAATAATAATAATAATAATAATAATAATAATAATAATAAAAGAGTATTAATATTAATACTTTCATTTTGATATCAAAAACTAGTTTATCAAGAATTATCTTTAAACTTTTAGAAATGGTATTTTAACTGCAAGCTTTTAATTATTTTTACTTTGAACCCAATATTTTATAAAATTACTTATTTAACTTCATATTTTTAAGAATAATCTAAACTTTTATAAAATATCTGTTTCACCCTTGAACTTTTATTTGTTATTCAAAATATCCCCAAAACTTATATAATTACTATTTTTAATTTCGATCTTTTATCCAACTATATTTTTATTCTTGAAAATAATTTAGTGTTAGTGATAAACACTCCTTCTCAAAATCAAAATCTTCTCTTGTGATCTTTTAAAATATATACTTGGTTTTAAAACCGTTTTCAAACTTTACGGTTACTAATTTTTCACAGTTTTTACTTTAACTCTTCAACCATAAATTCTCATCAATTTTTTTTATCAAGATCAGACTTAATATCAGCCCCAAAATCGTCAACAATCATCTTGGTTCCGGGCTTCTCTCAGTGGCCGAACCATATACTCAAAGAAATCATCAATATTTCAACAAAAATCAGGCATAAACTTAATCAACTTCAAACAATAATTATCAAACCAACAATTACACATCTAGAACACAATTAATTATTACAAAATTACCAAACCCTACCTTCGTATGAGAATTACAACAACCGAAGCTCCAGAGAAGGCTTCTGATAGAGAAATTGAAGAAGAAAACGTAAAAAATCGACTACTCCTTTCAATGCCTCAACTTGGCCGAACCACCATGGAGGGAGAAAACTTCACTGTCGATTTCTCCTGAACAAAAGTGACATCAACGTGAAGATTTGAGGAACATACAAACACTTTAATCAGATTTGATTTTTTATTGGAATTACGAATCCCAAGAAATCAAGCTCGCAAGGTCGAAGATTCCGTAGTTTCTTTCTTCTCTCACTCACAATCTCTCTCTCTCTTTTTTTTCAAAATGGTTTGGTCATGCATGAGAATGGAATGATTAATGGTGATTAAGGGTGATTAGGTGTTAAGAGTGGAGTTAGGTGTCAAGTTATAAAGCTGATGAGTCAGTGGTTCGAGTTATAAATATCTTAAACGGATAATTATAAAGTTTAGATGTATTAAAACACAAGTAATAATATAGGAATAAATATATATAGGCTACCAATATAAATGACATTAGTAACATAATGATTAGAAGAAATAAAATATATGATGAAGCATTAGCAACTCTAAATTCATCAAAAATACCGATATTTACTTAGATCGGTGGATATTAAACCTGATAATAATATTATAATCAAAACTCTATTTTAATTATAGCATGTGAACTAAAATAATAGCATAATAATAATATTATATTATTATTTATTTTATTTTTAAAATTCGAAACCGACTCGTCAAAATAAAACTAATTACCCAAAAATAATTTTTTTTTTAAAAACAGTGTGTCGATATAAAAACTTAGAGCATTACAATTTTCGCAGATAAAGAGCTCGAAAATAGGAGATTTTTTTTTTTATTTTTGTTGACATGGAGAATGAAAATGAGTGAAAATTCTACCTTGTTTTTGCAGGCACCAAGTGCGAAAGTGCATCTTTTTATTTTTGTTTTTCTTAATTGTAAAAATATAAATAAATGAACAAAATAATATATTTTGGTATATTTATTTGGGTAAACAAAATTTTTTTTATTTAAATATAAAAAATCTCATTTAGCCCAAAGAGAAAGAGAAATTTTTAAGTAACTTGGCAAACGGCTCAAATTGAAAAGGTGGAAAGAAGGCCATTTACTATAAGGGAGGAGCTGGGAGTTAAGTCCCACTTTTATTTTTGAGATTGATGAGTTGCATTGTTTTAGTATTTGAGATTTCAATTTCTATAATTTAGTCTATCAATTTTGGAAAAGTACATCATGTTAATACCTCATGTATTTTTCGTCATCGGAGTTCAACATCGTTAATGACGTGGCCTAACCCTTATCATGCTGCTGGACATATTAATGGCTACCTGAGCTGAATTAAAAGTATAATTGAACTAATTTGGTTCTTTTTCCCCTTTATAACCTAAATCACAAAAAGTTGTTTCCAATCTTCTTCTTAGGACGCGCTCGTGCTTAAGGGACTCGTAGTGGTAGCGCTTATCGGGAAGATTAACAAGGTAGGACAAAGCCATGACGCCGAAACAAATATGGTAGATTGGATCAGTAAAATTGGTTTTAATGTACTTGGTGTAGTAGTTATCCAAACCGTAGTTAATAGAGTTCTTGATGTAATCTAGAGATAACTTAGGCTTGATGTAGTTAGGGAGCTCTGTCATCTTCAAACTTCTGATATCATTAAAGAATTTTTCTAGTGTCAATTAGATTTTGAAAACCTCAACAATCTTAAAAAATTGGGGGATTGAGAATACAATACTAGAAGGAGATGAGGAAGAAGAAAATTGGAAACATTTTGTGATTTATAAAAGATAAAAAAGATCAAATCAGTGCAATTATATTTTTAATCCAGCTGAGCTAGCTGTTAATATGTCCAACATAGTAAGGGTTAGGCCACTTTATTAACGGTGTTGAACTCTGGTGACGAAAAATATACGAAGGACCAACGTGGTATACTTTTTTAAATTTGAGGGACTAAATTATAGCAATTGAGATCTCAAAAATTAAATCAGTACAACTCACCAATCTTAGATACTAAAGTGGGACTTAATTGAGGAGCCGACTACTGAAATTCCCTAGTGCTTGACAATCCGAAGAACATGAAGCCGATAGACAAAAGAACTTGATTCTTTCCATGACTTTCCATCTCCAAATTATGCACACCTAAGTGAAAACCCCCAAGACTTTTCGGGCGCCAATTCAGGAAATCATGAGCACCTAAATCAGCATACTATGTAGGGACAAATTTTAATACAGTTTACTCAAAAGCATCAAATTCATTTTTGGCTGGCTTTCTTGTCTTCTCATGTACCATTCACGGACCATTATGGCTGCTTCGTTTATACTTCAGATATTGGTGGTGTTGTTTTAACATGAATTGGCCTGTTGGACAAAAGAATTTACTGGATTACTAAATACAAAATCAATTATAAGAAATTGTAAGCATTTTTTAAATAAAGTATTTTTTTTAAAAAAATAACAGTTGAAAATTACACAAAAATTTGAGTTTTATTTTGCATTCAGGAGGAGTCTCCAATGATGCGGTTCAGAGACGGCCTAGTGGAAATAATCAGTGAAGAGGATGCTTTGACTTTGGAGGTGCAACCGACTACTGAGGAGGTTAGAGAATCAATGTGGGATTGTGTATCATCCAAGACTCCCGAAAGTGATAGGTACAACATGAACTTCATAAAGGAGTATTGGGATGAAATTGGTCCTAAATTCACAGCAGCGGTGTTAGACTTTTTTCAGTCTTCTAGGCTACCGGCAGATGCCAATCTCACATGGGTGGTGCTGGCACCCAAGTTTACTGAGGAAAAGGAAATCAAAGATCTCAGGCCGATTAGCATGGTAAGGTGTGTGTATAAAGTCATATCGAAGATGCTCGTTAGGAGAATGTGAGCAGTAATGCCAGGGCTAGTAGGTGAGACACAAAGTGCTTTTGTAAAGGGTCGAAAGATTCATGACGGGGCTCTTATTGCTTGGGAAACAGTTCAATGGATTAGAATGAGGAAGAAGGAAGCAGTGATAATAAAGTTAGACTTCCAGAAAGCATATGATAGAATCAAGTGGAGTTTTGTGGATCTTGTGTTACAGAAGATGGGATTTGGATGGAGTTAGAGGGGGTGGGTCAGGGAGTGTGTCAGTACATGTTCCATGTATGTATTGATAAACGGTTCACCTTCTAAGCCGTTTAAGATGGACAGGGGCTTACGGCAAGGTGATCTTCTGTCTCCATTTTTTTCGTACTTGTCGTGGATGTCCTACACAGGATGTTTGGGGAGGCGGTTAGAAACGGGCGCATATCTCCGTTACTGGTTCGTAAAGAGCATATTGAGCTGTCGCATCTACAATTTGCGGATGATACTATTGTGTTATGCCCTCTAGAGGAAGAGACCGTTAAAAATTACAAGAGGATTCTCCGTTGCTTTGAATTGATGTCAGGGTTAAGTATTAACTTTGACAAATCTAGCTTGATTCCAACTAACTATGATGATCGGTGGGTTCAACATATGTGCAGCGTATTGGGCTGTAAGGAAGCCTCTCTCCAAGTTAAATACTTGGGGATCTCGCTAGGAGCAAACTCGAGATTGGTGAAGACTTGGAAGCCAATTATAGACAAAGTGGAGGATAAACTTAACATATGGAAAGCCAAGGTTCTCAATAAACCCGGTAAGTTGGTGCTCATCAAATCTGTGTTAAACAGCCTCCCTGTTTATTATCTGAGTCTATATAAGATGCCAAAGGCTGTTGCAGAGAAACTGATTTCTCTATAGAGAAGATTTCTATGAAGCAAGGAGGATGGTAAGAATGGTATGACTTTGGTCAGGTGAGAGGTGGTGTAGGCGCCCAAAAGGTTTGGTGGATTGGGTGTTGGGGATGCCATGGTGCGCAATACAGCTCTTTTATTCAAGTGGTGGTGACGCTTTTCTAAAGAGGAATGCCCGCTGTGGAAGAAGGTGGTTTGCTCTTGTAATAACCTGGACCCAAATGTGATGCTGTCCTCCTAGGTTTTACCTGTTCGGGGTAGCCCCTAGAAGGATAAATGCCAGATACAGTTCAAGGATCAACAAGTAAAATAGAAGATGGCTACTGAGTTGTCAATGGAAGTTGGTGATGGGAGAGGGACTCGTTTCTGGGAGGATGTCTGGTTGCGTGGTGGTTCTCTGAAAAATCAGTTTCCAAGACTCTTCTTAGTTTCAATCTAAAGAGAATCCGTTATAGGAGATTGTGAGTTTTGGGATGGGGTTGAGTGGATATGAAACTTCCAGTGGAGGCGAGAGTTATTCCAGTGGGAGTTGGATTTAGTGAACCAGTTACATGATACACTAAGACTGGTCAAACTTGCTTATGGAAAAGAGGATAGAGTTGTGTGGAAATTTGATAAACAAAGAGTCTTTTCTACTAACTCGTTTGTGTAGGTATTGCAGACGGAAATAACCCCGGAGGATATAACAAGCTACAACTTTACTAGGACAATTTGGAAAGGGCTAGTGCCACCAAGAATTGAACTGTTTGTCTGGTTTGTATTGACTAGGAAGATCAATACAAAGGAGAGATTGAGTTGGTTTGGAGTTATCAACCAGGAAGATGTTATATGCGTGTTATGTAACAAAGGTGTTGAATATGGACACCATTTATTTCTTAGTTGTGATTTTTCTTGGCAGGTTTTGTGTGCTTGGCTATCATTTGTTGGTAGGCAATGGTCGTACCCAGGGACGTTGAAGGAGCATTTCCTGAGTTGGACGGAGATATCTATTAGTAAGGAGGTGCGTAAGAAATCGATGGTGTGTTTCTGTGCGATTATTTGGAACATCTGGTTAGAAAGGAATAGAAAGATCTTCCAGCACAAAGACGAGACTATCTATTTGTCCTTTACAAACTACAAGGAGTGGTTAGGTGTAGATCTTTTTTGTTGTTGATGGCAATGCTGGAGATGACAAAGGATAAAATTTAGTGTTCTTTGTGTTGCCTAGTTTCTTTTTCTATATAGTTTATGCTGATCTTGTTTATTGTCTTCGTACGCTCCACTTGTTGTGTTGAGCTAGTTTCTTTAAAAAAAAAAAAAACCATGTTATTGAAACTACAAAATGTATTCCAAAACTTCGAACTAGGATCCCAAGATACATAATAAGATCACACAATTTTTCGCATCCAACGCTTCTATGCAATCTTGATCTCAGGATACAATAATCTTAATTTACGAGTTTGTATTTGAAAACTAAAACAACAACAAAGTCTGGTTCCATTAGGTGGAGTCTGCTAATTCTAATATGCCGGCAAACATTATATCATTGTATTATACACAAATTGCATGAAGTGTATCAGATAAAATGGGTGCATGAATTACATAAAATGGAGATATCTATAATCTATTGTACCATATTGCCCCTGAAAATGAAACCCATTGCACCACCACCAGCAGATGATTTTATTTATTAAGATTGGCAAGTGCACGCCAAGTCTAACTAACCAACTAACTAACTCATAGCGACCGACTTAAGACGGAAATTGACAATGATACAATGATATGGTATATGTCAAGCAAATTAACCAGGAATGCTGCCCTATTAACAAAACTGGGAGATTTCTAATTTCTTCTATCCCACTTCACATAGGGAGGAAAAAGAGAATTCAACCCAAATGTGAGAAAAAGTGAAGGTTTTATTGTCTCCTAGGCCTTCTTAATTGTTGCTAGTGTAGACCTTGCTTTCAGATTCAGAAAGATAGCCCTGAAGAAAGAAACATAAAGACAGTAACTAAGAGGCTCATCAACCATTAAAATTGTGTAAGTCGGATAAAATTTGAAAAATGATTAAAAGGATAATAATGCCAATGCTAAACAGGATAGAGAATCCAGCATGGTTAAATGTATAGAAATATCTTGGTCTAATAAGTGAGATGCATATAATAAAGAAAAACAATCATGGCATTCATCTAGGGGGGTAAAACCTATTATGACACTCCATAATAAAAATAAAAATTTTAGTGACTAAGAGATACCTCAGTAGCATTTGAACATGATTTAGCCAGGCTCTAGGCATCAGGTTTTATTGCTAAAAATATCTAGCATATTGCATTTAAATTTGGAATCATAAATAAGAAATGGTTTAATTGTGAATTTTATTGCTCTTGTTTTTACAACTACTTATCAAACTTGGTTACAGAAAAGCCTATTTAATCATGAGTAAAAATATTCCATTCTCAGTGACCTCCTGAACATAAGATTTGATTTGATTTTTTTTTTTTAATTCAGTTCGAGTTCTTTTCTTCATGATCAAACTCGCCTTTTTAACCAAACTATTTATATTTTCAGGTTTCAAACACCCTGCATGCCTATCACTCACATACAGCATTATCAACTAAGTTCGCTTATTCATTAAATTTTGGAACAAATGAGAGACAGAAAGAACTCATCTTGAATGCGTTACGATAAATATTAGAATACTGAAAGATGTTGAAGCTCACCAGCAGGAAGCAACGAAGCTGTGAAATATAACACGGAACTGCAAAGGTATATACTGGTAATTCACCCAACCAACAATAGGCCAAAACTGTAAGATCAAAACCAATATAACTTCAGAATTCAAAACTTTTAGAAATTCAAAGTGATCCCATCAACAGAAGAACAGAAAAATGTTGTAATTGCCATACCCTCCATGCAGTCAACTGAACAGCAGGGTAGTCCTTCTTAACTTTGTTCGTGACTGTGCTCCATGATCTTCCTGCAGACCAAAATCATACTTTAAGTGCTATGCAAGTGTAGAAGAATATATGAAACAATATATAACATAAGAAGAACAAAGCAATGAAAAGATCAACACAATGTGTGTATATGCGAGAGAGAGAGAGAGAGAGAGAGAGAGAGAGAGAGTTACTTAATATGTTTCTCTATCAAATCAAGGATGCCTTTGAGGTTTCTATTCCTGTAGTTTATGTCAAATAGGTTTTTGTGAAGGAAATTCAGAAGAAGTTACATGAATTAATGAAACAACTAATGTTTTGAAGTTAATAACATTTGATTATTTATATATACTCCCTCCACTTCCATTTATCTATCTTTGAAAATTTGGTACATCTTTAGATCAATGTTTTTGGATCCAATTTATATCCAGATACCTTCATTCAAGGATGTGCCAAATTTTCACAGTAATGGACAAAAGATAACGGAGAGAGTAATAAACTACTGTTGCAGAATACACCACCCTTTCCGATGCACCGAAATACATTCTTGATCTTTAATGAAAACAGTATTAATTCCTTTTCAGCATCAACCAAACAGAAAACTATAGTGAGGCGAAGAATTAAGATAGAAGGCATAAATTTTTCAAAGTAACAATGCATATCAGGACACTGTACTTACATACCAATCACCAGTTTACCACACTTCAAAATTTAACCATAAGATTTTGACATAGCTGAACTTCATAGGAATACAAGAGTGACAATAAGTAGTGATAAGTGTTTTCAACATCTTGTAATCGCAACAGCCATATGATACACAATAATTCTAATGAATGCTAATTGATCCTAATATATTCTGAAATTTCAAAATCACGGTGTAAATTGATGATTGAGACACTCAGAATGAAAAATTAACTTAAGCAATGAGCATACCTTCTATAACCAAGCCATAGTACATCATGAATAAAAAGTTGTTCCATGGGGAACTAGTTATCTGTTCAAGGATCACCTAATCGAAGGAAATTTTACTAATTAGAGCATTTTCTTAACAATATAGAACCAAAAAACAATGCAAAATACCAACCTACAAGTGAAAAAGGGCTAGACAACAGACAATAAAACAAGCTAAAAGATATACCTTCTTTGCAACAGTTTCATTGCCTGTCTTCCCCCTAAAGATTTTATCCATCAATTTGTGGAGAAAATGTCCAAAGGGTCCAGAGTATGCAAAACCATAGAGCTGCAAAATAATTTCACTTTTAAATTTCACAGTCCATAGAAATCCCATCAGAGTCAGCACAGTAAGCAGATATAGATTTACTACCTCCATTTTAGTACATTGTAAAACCAATATATAGGAACATAAAAATTCTGTTCACAAACATAAACTTTTCAGTGCATCAAAAGGGTCAAAACACCAGTTATTTTGGAACGGATGGAGTATTTCTAATTGCCTGATCAAATCATCAGTTCATGTTCATGGAATGGGAAAAAGAGAAAAGACACAATTCTCAATTCTGCTTGTCTTCAAGAAAGTCATGATCCTTTTTTCTAGTTTGATCCGATCATGGATCAACCCCAGATCTGTAAATGGAATCAAAATACTTGTTTCTCATATTGAGTGAATCAGAAGAACCATATAGAGTGAAATGGGGGCATACCATGAAGAGAAGTATTCTTCTAAGCTGAAGCCTCTTAGCCCCAGCAATCTTCTGTGCAACTCCATCGCTAAAACCAGCCAAAAATGCTGCAGTAATTGCCTAAGAAAAAGTTGGATTTTTAAACAACCCCATGAATCCATTAAGACCAAAGATGATAACTTTTGAAAAGGGGAAAAAAAAAACAGAAGGAACATGAATAAGTGACCTTTGTCCTGAGGGGGTGGAGCTGAAGCTGAAGGAGATATTTCTTCCAAGCAACGTTGACTATGTCAGACATGGTGATTGATCAACCTCGGAAGGATCTTCTGTTTGTCTTGTGTGTTCGTCCGAGACTCCGAGGTTGTAGCGGAGTTCGTGGAATTGGTAGTTTCTGTTATGCACGAAACCTTATTTAAGGGAAACAATATTTGAACCAACGTTGCAATAGTACTTGTAATTGTAAAAGACTCTGTGAGAGTGACAGGGACACAAACACAAAATTTGGGAAGACTGATATGTACATTTGAAAGGGTTGACGCAGACAAACGCTATTGTTGGTTGGTTCATTACTTTATTCTCTTTCGTTTTTTTATATATAGTTACTTTATCTCAATTTTGATTTTTCAGATATACTACTAAAAATTTGTTTCGGTACTACTAAATTGATAAAAGAAAATCTAATAAAAAAAATATTTTTTTTTTTATTTTTTAGTGTATTTGTCAAATTTTTAAAAATAAAATACTAATACTAAAAAAATAAAAAAAAATTAAGAAACTAAAATTTATATCTTTTAAAATTTTTTTAAAAAAATATTTTTCACATAATAAATGAAAAAAAAGTATTTTTATCTTATTTTATCCAAATATAAATTAATAAATAAAAAAATATTTTTAGATGAAATATTGAAATATAAAATTATTTTTATTTTTATAAAAAATAAAAAAAATATCATTTAAAAAAATCTTTTTTGAGAATCAGGCCTAAACAAATCCTAATTACTTTGTTACAATTTAAGGAGTTATATTGAATAAAATAATCTATAAAATGGAGACATAGATGAATTTTATGTATAGAGAGAGGAAATTTATTCTTATTCATACAATTTAAATTGTATTTTTGTTTTGGTTTAATTATTTTATTAATCTTTATAATTTTATTAAATTTATAATTAAAATTTTTTTAGTTGAATCTATATATTATTTTTAATTTATAAAATTTAATTTTTTAATATAAAAATATTAGAATTAATTAAATATTTATCTATAAATTAAAGGTATTTATAATTAAAAATTTAATTAAATTGTGTATTACGTATTTTTTAAAAAAAATATTTACTAATTTTAATATTTTTTATATAAAAATAAATTAATTATAAAATTAAAAATAATATAAAAATATAACTAAAAAATATATAAAAAGTTTAATTATAAATTTAATAAAATTATAAAAATTAATACAATAATTAAATCTTTTATTGTTTAATAAAAAATAAGCAAAAAAAAAAGTTGTATAGGACAAGGAGGAGTTTGGTGGCAAAGCCAGGAAGCTGCAAGTCAGACGTGAGTCACGTGACACATGCAGAGTGTGGCTAGCAGGCTAGCTACTTCAGTGAAGACTGAAAGAGAGTGAGACGAGTGGTCAACTAAATAAAAAGTAAGGTCATTTTGCTAGTTCCTTATTTTTTCCCCTTTAGCTTATATTTTCAACTTTTTTGGTTAAATATAATTTTTCTTATATAATATTTTTTATATGTTATTTATGTCACCTAAAAATATATAATAAGATATCAAGTGGCAGTGTGACACCTCGATTTTTCCTTCTCTTTTAGAAGTTTTCACATTGAACTTCTTTTATATAATCCCAAAAAAGAAAACATCTTTATATTTAAATTAATAAATAGTAAAATTAGTCTTTAAAAAATTATTTATTCTCTAAATTAGTTTTTGAAAGATTTTTTAATTATATTTGTCCTCTTTTAAATATTTTAAGTTAGTCATTATAATTCTTCCGTCACTTTTACTGCTAATGGCGTCAAAATTTGTTAATGTGATACGTTAAGTTGTTAGGGCCACCGTGGGAAACTCTTGACCATTAGAGAGAATTCGGAGATGAATCAAGTGAGAGAACATAAGATGAGAAGACACCACATCCAACTCAAAATTTTAAGGTGTCAAGTTAATGGGTCTCCACATCAAGCATCAACTCCCCTCTAGCTTCTCCACGCCACCCGGAGAACCTTTGCCGGGAAGACTTTCGATACTTCACCTTAAATACTCCTTAAACCAGACCGATTAAACCATCGGCTCTAATACCACTTGTTGGGGCAATTCAAAACCTTAAGGTATCAAGTTAATGAGTCTCTCATCTTATAAACTCCTCACTCTTCCTTACTTTTTTTGACGTGGGACTAATTTCAACACTCTTCACACTTGCAACACTAACATAAGTAACACGCCAACACACACTTAGTAGTCCTAATTAGCAGCTAACATGATAAATTTATAAAATTAGATCAAATCAATCCCAAATTGAAAAATTTTAATGCCTCAAGTTTTTTTCTCAATTAGGTTTTAATTTGATCTAATTTTATAAATTTATTATACTAATTGTCAATTAAGACTCCTATGTGTGTATTGACAGTATTGTAGTATCACTTAACGTGCCACATTAATAAATTTTAATGCTGTCAACAAAAAATTGATAAAAAGACTAACAATTAATTTAAAATTTTTAAAAAATAAATTTAATTAAAAAAATTTTTTAGAGACTAATTTAAAAAATAAATAATATTTTAAAGACGAATTTAAGTATTTACTCTATTTAAACTGGTAGTTTGAAATGAAATAGAATAATGTCTTGAGAAAAAAAAATAATTATTTTCTTATTTTGATGATAAAATATCAAAATTATACTATTCTCCTAAACCTCATCTTTCTACAGTTCCTTACCTCCCATTAATATCTATTAAGCATGCTTTTCTATTAAAAATATGGTAATTGTTTAATGAATTTAATTTTGATAAATGATATTATATATAATTATATAGTATTATATTATTAAAAATAATTATTTTTTATATTAACTACATAAATAATTATTTAAAATTAAAATATAATTAAATAATCATATAAAATATTTTATATAATTAATATATTAAAATTAAACTCTGATATTATTATTTCAAATAATATTTGTTCTCTCTACTTAACATTTGTTTCAGACAATAGGCCATGCAAAAGGCACTATGACAGCATTGTGAAAATTATAACGTGATGAAGATGGGTTGGGTGATTAATTATTAGGTCTTGATATTACTCACTTTCGTATATTTTTTTGCCAGTTCATTACACATCGATTTATTTAGACATTATATTAATTATATGGTAATCACTACAAAGAATTCGTTAAATATCGTTAAATTTATTTAAAAAATCTGTCGATAATATATTTATTATCAAAATTATTTTAACGGTATAAACCTCGTTAATAATTAATTACTAGCGAATTTTGTAAGATCTAAAAAACATTAACTAATAAATTAATTAATTAAAACTGCGTTAATTAAAATTAAGGCGTTCGAAATATATAAAAATATTAAAAAGTATAATTTAAAAATCTAACGGTAAAATTTGAATTAAGAAAATTAAATTGAGTGTAAAAATATAATTATTTTAGAAAAAATACGTACTTGGCATTAAAATTGTCTGCACCAGCTTAAATAATCTGTCTGGCACTGCAAGTGAGAAAACTAAAGCTTAGAAAATGATAAAGAAAAGTATTTAAAACAAAAAGTCGAACACTTATTTTAAAGGTTTTAGTCAAAGTTAAACTACAGGACTAAGAACTTGAGTTGGGCCACACTTGAGCCCAAGTCCAAGTATATATAACCCACAAACTTAACAAAATCTAGCATTTTCCTTCATTTTGAGAGGGAACACGGTTGTGAAGAGAAAAGAGAGAAAATGGAGAAGAAACTCTAGTTTCATCATTTTCAATTCACCATAACTTTTGCTCCAGAGCTGTGATTGACAAGCCGTTTGCGGCCACGCATCGCTTTCCTCATCTTCTTCAATTTTACCTGATTAGTTTGGTGAATAACTCTAAATCCCAGCTCTAATTTCTCATTTACATCTGATTCGTATTTTGAGCTTAGGTACTTAGGATTTTTTGTGATTTTAATGTTATAGGAGTTCTTTATCTTATGTTCTTGGTGGTTTCCATTATTAAATTCAGTAGATAAAGGATTTTTTTTTCTTTTAATTCATCAATTTCTATAAGCCATAGTTTTGACTTTATGCCAAATTGTATAATAAGGTGTTAGATTGAGTAATTAGAAACTTGACTTGGTAAAATTTGGAAGGAGAAACCTTGGAAGCTTGAAATTTGTGACATTAAGGTATGAGTTTAAGTTTCGGATAAATACCATGTAATGTGACATAAAATTCTATGCTAGTGGATCTAGGATTATTATATTGTTGAATTGTTGTGGTTGATTGTTTAGTTTGACAAAAATTGTGATATGTTGGGTATTTGATTGATTTGGAATAAATGTGATGATGAATTGGTATAAATATGCATATATGTGAACGATGTTATGATATGATTAATTATGATGCTTAATTGTTGTGAAAATTGGGTCCGAAGTCGTGACAAGGTAAAAATTTCCTATGTGGTAAGTTGAATTAAGTGGTGTGAATTGTTATATGAGATTGATGAGTATGTATGTTAAAGTTTTGATTGAGAATTTGGATGATGAATATTGTGTGTGGTATTGAAAATGGATATAGTTGATGAAACGTGTTAAATAAGTTGGAAGTGGGTTGATTTAGGTTTGTAATGGTTGAGGATTGATAAATGAGTGTTTGGGATGTGTAAAAATAATTTTGGAATGATTTTGGATTGAAATGAATTGAGAATTAATGAAATTGAATGATTGTATGAAATTGGTAAAAATGAGTTTTTAACCAACTTCGACGGATCATGACTTGGCGCTTGGAGTTCAAATTTGGATGAATTTTGTCTTAAATTAAAGGTGGTGTTGAGAGCTTTAAATCGATTAAGAATGAAGAAAAACAGAATTTTGTAAAGAAAGTTATGAATGATTGAAAATTGGGGTTTAAAACTGAAATCTGAATGTTGCAGAAAAATTAGAAATTCTAGTATGTGTGCGCACGCACATGTCAGAACGGGTGGCAAGGCTCGTGTGTCCGTACAAGAGGTATGTGGACGCACGAGAAGAGATTTTACAAGTTGTGCATACGCACAAGGGTGATAAATACACATAAGTCCTGCTTTCTCAATTAAACTTTGTTTTTGACTGTTTGCATTTTTCGGCAAGCTTGTAAACTTCCATAATCCGTATATTGAGTATAGAGACGGTGTATTAGAGGAAGGAAATTATTGAGTCGAAATGAGTTGGTGTGATTGAAGGGATAAGTTGATATGATTGGATGATAGACATGAGTTTGATTGATATGATACTTCCGAGGATAGATGCAAGGGTTGTAGCTAGGTTGAGATTAAAACTCTTTGGGTAGATGCAAGGGTTGTGGTTTGTCTCGTTTGCTCTGGGTTAAGATTTGAGACACTTTGTTGACCCTCCGTCGCAAGATGTGGTCAAGCACTTAGGCCTTCCTGAATGATTCCCCAAGAGAAGTTGATAAATATGAATATCTCTTGGGTATGTGCGCATCGAGGGAATGTTTAGGATTTGCTACCGAACATGTCAGATTTTGACTTATAATCAATAGATGAGCTCATTGGCCGTAGGACTGGTATGCATCATTTGCATTTGTGTGTATTTATTGAGTGTGCATCTTGTATTTGGTTTGACTTTTTAAATAATTGTATCTATATGCTAATTGAGCTAATTGTTTTATCTGTTCTCTCTATTTGTGTATTTTTTGTATTATTTTGTATGTGTTTGAACAATTGAGAGATCCCTTATACTGGCGGTGGTGACGCTGAGAATTATTCCTGATGTGATAATTGGAGATTTGTGAAAAATTGAAAATAAATAGATAGATTAAAATTCCTTAGGTTAGTTGCCATTTTCTGGTTTAGTAAAAACTCTAGATTTGGATAAAGGAACTTTGAAGATTAAGATTGTCTTGAGAGTTCCTTTTACCTTATATTGTATCGATTCGGTACTTTTACCCTATTGAATACCTGATGGTTTGGGTTCTTATCCATATATTATTTTTGTTTTTTAGATGCAGGTCCCAACACTTCTCAGTAAGTGCGAGTTTTATCTTAAAGATAGCGAGAAGACTTTTGTTTTTGTTTTAGTTTTAAATTCTCTCCCTTTTTTGGAAAAAATTATGTGATGTATTTATTACAAAGACTTGCCTTTAGAGGCTTATGGTGTATTTTTTGAGAGATAGGTTACGTATATCAAACTATTTTACTGTTGTAACTCTAGCCGGCT
The DNA here is from genome assembly GCF_003086295.3 of Arachis hypogaea. Taxonomy (NCBI): domain Eukaryota; kingdom Viridiplantae; phylum Streptophyta; class Magnoliopsida; order Fabales; family Fabaceae; genus Arachis; species Arachis hypogaea. The sequence continues at coordinate 124,500,775 of NC_092054.1, read as the reverse complement.
TAATTTTCGTGAGTCGAAACTAGTAGATATTTATATATATATTTACATATGTCTCTTTACTCTTATTCTTTCTTTAAACTTTTAATTTTCTACTTTTTCGACGCGCTTATGCATATTATCGAGTGTGAACGATTGACGAATTATCTTTTATCCGAGGTTTAAATCCTCTTACAGGGTTCTAGCTTAATATCTTGTTTTATACATAAGTATTTATATCTCAACTTTGTGTCGTAGCACAAAAACCTTCATTAATTTATGACTTAAGCATAAGGCTTTGAAGGGTATGGTGTTACAGACTTTTTCGTCCACCGCTAAGTACTAACGAATTTAACGGGAGATATTAACTTTTAATTGGCAAAATTCTAGAGTTTGTTACTGTCGGATTTATTCCCCGATAAATCCGACGGTAATCTTAAATTTTATTTTTAAAAAATTTATTTAAAAATTCAAAATTTTACAATTTTACAATAATAATTTGTCTATAATTTTTTGTAAAAGTTCACAAATAAATTCACACTTCAAAGTTTAAGAATAAAGAAGAAAAATAATAATTACTTGTGTATTAAAAAAAAGCACTATAAACATATACTCTAAATCCAGAAAAGACAAACTTACATAAGGTTCGATATAAAAAATAAGATACTTCATGGTGGTTAAGTAAATTGCATAGTTGAAGTTCTCTAGACAATAAAATACTGAAAAAAATTAATTATACAAATGGTATATCTATTTAAGCTTATAATAATAAATCTATTACCTACATGCGCATTTTATGGAATACCAAACTATACACCTTCAATTACAAACTATAAACATAATCAACACAAAAATTATAATTAAATAACAAATCAAAGTTCATATATTCAAATAAGTAAATTATAACTGATAAACCATTATTTTATGATTTATCTTGTGCTAAATTGAGTGGTTTTTATCAAGTCTTTGCACACTTATTCATACAATTTGCATGATTTTACAATTCCTTCCTAATTCTGTTCTATGATTGAAAACTTGCTTCCTACGCCTTTAAATTGTGTATTTTTAATGTCCTTTTATATCATTCGATGCCGTAATCTGTGTGTTAAGTGTTTTCAGGCTTTATAGGGCAGGAATGGTTTAGAGGATGGAAAGGAAGCTTGCAAAAATAGAAGGAACACAAGAAACTAAGGAGCTGACCAGCGAGAAACGACGCGTGTGCGTGACTTGGCACATTCCATAGCGACGCATGCGCGTAACTGACGCGTACGCGTGACACGCGAAGAAGACCATTGACGCGTACGCGTGACTGACGCGTACGCGTGACATGCGCCACGTGCAGAAATCGCAGAAGACGCTGGGGTGATTTTGGACTGAGTTTGGACTCAGTTTTTGTCCCAGAAACACAGACTGGAGCCATGGGGCAAGCAGAGACTCAAGACACATTCACATTTACACAGTTTTTAGTTTTTAGTTTTGGATCTTAGAGAGAGAAAATACTACTTCCTCTAGGGTTCTTCACATTCATAGTTTTAGAGTTTTATGCTTTTGATTTGGATATTGAGAAGAGTTACCACATCCGTTGAAGTTTCTATCATTCTAGTTTGTTTCCTTATTTCCTTAATCTTTTATCGCCCATTTATTCCGTTCAGATTTACATATGGATATCTTTGATTTTTGAATTTATTAATGCAAGAATTATTTTTACATTTAATTTCATTATTGGTTTGAGTATCATCTTTCTTTAATTTATTACTCCAAAATTAGCTTTTATTAATTTAATTTTAGATACCATGTCTCTTCTCTTTTCCCTTTACATGTCTACGACATTGGCATCCATGTCAATGGAGTAGGCTCTTAACTTGACCTTGGAGTTGATTAATAGGAGACCCTTGAGTTGGAATACTCAAGTGTTAATTTGCAATTGGAAGTTGTTGGCTAACTCTCTAGTCACTAACGCTAATCCTTCCATTGGAGAGGATTAGGACTTGTGGATTAGAGTTGGCTCAATTACTTGACTTTATTCGGTAAAGGTTAACTAAGTAAAAACAACAACCTCTTACTATTACACTTGGGAGAATTCAACAAGGATAGAACTTCCGATTAATCTTCTCCTGGTCAAGGCTTCTTTATTTCAATTACACAAACCTCTTGTTAATTTTCATTGCTTTAATTTATAATCATTTATTTTTATATTCTCCAACTCTAAAATTTCTCGAAAAAAATCCTGACCAATAAAATAGCACTCTTTTGTCAACTCGTTGGGAGACGACCTGGAAATTCTACTCCGAGAATTTTATTCTTAAATTGTGACAACTCTTTCTAAATTGATAAGCGGAATTTTTGTCGGTTAAGAACTGTACTTGCAATGCTGTTCTTATTATAAATTCTTAATTGGCAATTTTCCGCCCGTCAATTTTTGGCGCCGTTGCCGAGGAGTTGCAACAGTGTGCTAAATTATTGGTCGGTGTAAATAGTTTTAAATTTACATATTTGTATATTTTATTTTATTTTATTACCATGAGCTGTATGTTTCTTTCATTGAATGACGCGTTCACTACCTGATCCGAGCTTAGCCGCGTTTGATCCTGAAATCAAAAGAACTATTTCACGTATTAGGCGAGCTCGGTGTTGGTTAGCCTCTGAGGGTGGTGAAGTGGTTACTACCAATTCACCAGTCTCATCTGAAGAAGAAACAAGCTCTTTTTCTACTGATTCTGTTGATTTACGCGCAGGTAATATGGCGGAGCCCAGAAGGATTACTCTCCAGGAAGCAGGAGCTCCAGACTTTACAATGCAACTGTATCAAGTGCGTCATCCAAATCTGTCTGCAGATTTTGAACTGAAGACTGCGCTAATCAACCTAATACCCAAGTTTCATGGCTTACCTGCTCAAGAGCCTATCAAGCACCTTAGAGATTTTCAGACAGCCTGCTCAACTACTAGGCATCATGGTGCAGATGAGACTACTATTTGGCTATATGCCTTCCCATTTTCTCTTGAGGGAAAGGTAAGGGAGTTGTTCTACACTCAACCTGAAGAAGTTGTTACTAATTGGGATCTGCTCAGAAGGGAATTCTTGGACAAATACTTTCCAGCTGAAGTTACAGATAGACTGAGGAAAGAAATTTCTTGCATTATCCAAGGTGAATCAGAGACTCTTTATGAGTATTGAGAATGCTTCAGGAATCTCTTAGACTCATGTCCCCACTACAGGATTGACCAGTTGGTGTTGATTAGATATTTCACACAAGGCATGAAGCCTCAAGACAAGACTATATTAGATGATGCGAGTAATGGCTCGCTGACTAAGTACAAGACAGCAACAGAAGTGTGGCAACTGATCGCCGATCTAGCTGAGTCTACCCAGAATGCCAGGCATAGGAACAACCATCCCAAGGCTATTGCGGAGGTTTCCTCTAGAAGTGAGACTGTTGCTCTCACACAGACTCTGGGAGAGATGACCAACATACTGAAGCAGCTACAGCTGAGTCAACAACAACCTTAGTCTCCCACAACAACAGTGTCAATAGTTGGTTCCTCAGAGAGTGTGCGGAATATGTGCCTGCTATACCCATTACATTGATGAGTGTCCCCAACTCCAACAAGAAGACAACACCTTGGCAGCTACTAGCAACTATTACAACCGTCCGGACCAAGGATACTATCAACAAGGCGGTAATTATAACCAAGGTGGGAACTACAATCAAGGTTGTCAAGACAACTCCAACCAGGGATGGAGAGATAATTCCAACCAAGGATGGAGAGACAACTCCAACCAAGGATGGAGGGACAACTGCAACTGAGGAAGCAGAGACAATGGAAGAAATTAGAGGTAGAACAACAACAACAGACAGCAGAACCAAAACCAGCCTTACCGAGCACCTCACCAAAGGCAGCCCCAAGCGCTTCAGAACAACCAACAGCAGGCCCCTCAAATCACTTACCCCCCTTCTTCCTCTAATGATGAGATGCTTCGCTCTATTGCTCAAGAACAACAAGACATTCAGAATACAATTAACTCTTCCATAAATGGTCTTAGCTCCACCATACAAGCTTTCATCTCCTGGATGGAATCATTAACTACCCCCAACAATCAACCTTCAAGCTCCAGTGCACTTCCTTCTCAACCCTTACCTAACCCAAAGGGTAGAATCAATGCCATTACTTTGAGGTTCGAAACCACACTGCAAAAGAGGAGTCATGAGGAGGAAAGCTCAAAGGACGACATTCAAGTTAAATACATTATTGAGGTGGAGGATGTTGAAGAGGAAGATGAAGTACAAGACATAGTTGAAGAAGAAACAGCTCAACCAAGGAATGGAGTACCAAAAGAAGATGAAGTTACAAGAGAAGCCATTTCTATTCCTTTTCCACACCTTGCTAGGAAATCCAGAAAGAAGATGGAGCTAGACCCCAATATGGTGGAGATCTTCAAAAAGGTTGAGGTAACTATTCCCCTTTTTTGATGCCATTTGCCAGGTACCTAAGTATGCTAAGTTTCTAAAAGATTTATGCATGAATAAGGATAAAATACATGATTTAGAAACTATTCCTCTAGGTAGCTCTATTTTTGCTTTAATGGGTGCTGTACCAGAAAAATGTAGTGATCCGAGTCCATGCATGGTTACTATTACTATTGAGGGTGTACAATGTTTTGACCGCATGTGTGATTTAGGTGCGTGTGTTAGTATTATGCCATTATCTGTATATGATGCCTTGAGGCTCCCTCCCTTAAAAAGTTCGATAGCACGTTTTGTTTTGGTAGATAAAAGCATAATCTTGGTGGTTGGAGTTGCTGAAGATGTGCTAGTGAGCATTAAGGGACTAACATTCTCTATTGACTTTTACATTTTGGAGATGCCCCCTAATGACTCAGGAAGACCATCATCCATCCTTCTTGGAAGGCAATTTCTGAAGACTTCAAGGTTCAAATTGGATGCCTTCTCAGGAACTTACTCTTTTGAGATAGATGGCAGAGCAGTGAGCTTCAACCTGGATGAAGCTATGAAGCACCCTCCGGAAGATCATTCCATCTTCCAGTGCGACATCATTGATGAAACTGTAGCTGCAGTTCACCAAGAAGAAGTAGAAGAGATGCATATGGAGCAAGGTACAAGTGTGGGAAAACTCTCTAAACAAGATAAAGACACCTTGCCACCATCACTAGCTCCAGATGATCAAGTGCCTAGCCATGAGCAGAAAATGGAGTTGAAGCCCCTTCCACCCCACCTCAAGTATGCTTACCTTGAGGATCGTCAGAAACTTCCAGTTATTATTGCAAAGGAACTCACTTCCCAACAGGAGGAGCAGTTGCTTAGTGTGCTGAGAAGACACAAGAAAGCTATTGGGTGGAGCTTGGCGGATATAGTAGGCATCAGCCCTCAAGTCTGTGAGCACTGGATATTTTTAGAAGAGGGAGTAAGGCCTGTCCGTCAACCTCAAAGGCGGCTAAACCCCATCATCCTAGAAGTTGTCAAGAAGGAAGTGACCAGGTTGCTTGAAGCTGATATCATCTATCCGATCTCGGATAGTGAATGGGTTAGCCCAATACAAGTGGTGCCCAAGAAGTCTGGAGTCACAACAGTGAAAAATGAGCATGGAGAGCTCCTGACAACTATAGTGCAGAACTCCTGGAAGGTGTGCATTGATTACAGACACCTCAACCAGGCTACTCGCAAGGATCACTACCCTCTGCCATTCATTGATCAAATGCTTGATCGCTTGTCAGGTAAATCACACTACTGTTTTTTAGATGGTTACACTGGCTATTTTCAAATTCATATAGCTCCTGAAGATCAGGAGAAAACTACTTTTATATGTTCCTTTGGAACATATGCTTACAAGAGGATGCCTTTTGGCTTATGTAATGCACCGGCTACATTCCAAATATGCATGATGAGCATTTTCTAAGATCTTCTTGAGAGCTGTATGGAAGTTTTCATGGATGACTTTAGTGTGTATGGTGATTCATTTAACCTTTGCTTGGATAGTTTAGCTAGAGTATTAGACAGGTGTGTTAGTTCAAACCTTGTATTAAATTTTGAAAAATGTCATTTTATGGTAAAACAAGGTATTGTTCTAGGACACGTTGTTTCTAATACTGGTATTTCAGTTGATCCAGCAAAGGTAGATGTCATTTCTAGTTTACCTTACCCCTCCTCCGTGAGGGAAGTCCATTCGTTCCTTGGTCATGCAGGTTTCTACCAGAGATTTATCGAGGACTTCAATAAGGTAGCATTGCCTTTATCCCGACTGCTGCGGAAGGATGTTGAGTTCGAGCTGAGTGAGGACTGCATGGAAGCGTTTGATAAGCTGAAGATCGCCTTGACTCAAGCCCCGATTGTGAGAGGACTAGACTGGAGCTAGCCTTTTGAGATTATATGTGACGCCTCCAACTATGCAGTAGGAGCGGCGCTTTGCTTATGCTTTTAAGACCTTAGACGCTGCTCAGTCTAATTATACTACTACTGAAAAAGAGCTTCTAGCTATTCTTTTTGCTCTGGATAAATTCCAAGCCTACTTACTTGGTACTAAGGTGGTGGTATACTCGGACCATGCAGCTCTAAAATATTTGTTAGCCAAAAAAGAGTCTAAACCATGGTTAATACGTTGGATATTGTTACTGCAAGAATTCGATTTAGAAATCAAAGATAGAAGCGGTTCCCAGAATTTAGTGGCGGATCACTTGAGTCACCTAGAGCACATTAAGTGTAACACCTTAATATTCAAATCCTTATGCTCGAGTCATAAGTCAATGATATTACGGTGGTACGACTCTCAGGTGGATTTTTAATATATAAAAGTAGGTAATTTCGAAAAGAGTATTAATTGAGAAGCCTGAAAAGAGTAGAAATAAAATTGCGAAGACGTGTCACTCACGTATCGACAACAAAAGATAAACCGTGAAGCCGAAAGCGATATACGGATAAGGCGTAGAGGAGATTAAGAGGTAGATAACAGATAGATATATATAACATAGGTAAATAGTCACTAGTCGCGACCCGCGAAGTTTAGGCTGGCTAGGATACAGTATGAAAGTAGTTGACAACAGTATATCCTAATCTCTCCCGAAGGAAACATGAGAGCCTCTATAGGCAAATTCAAAAGAGTTCAATATATAATATAATCTTTTCAAAACAAAGGTGGAGAGATTCTAATCAAAACACAAAGGAGAGAAAATAAAGATCTTCGCCGTCTCTCAGACGACCCACAACTCGCTTCTGAGCACCTGGACCTGTTTCTGAAAAACAAGAGATATATACGGAATGAGAACCCCGGGCCCATGGGTTCCCAGTACGGTAAAAGTGTCAAATAAATACAATGCACTGCAATAAAAACTCACTAAGCATCCTAAACTTCTTCACCAATTATCCATCCTAGGTTCTCGCTAATCCATGAATAGGCAACTGTCATAAGGGAGTGCTAAATCTAATTCATGTTTCACATGTTTTCCAACTCGCTGACTCTTCCACGAATCAGACTCAGAATCATAAGCAAAACTATCACCGGTTGTTCTATCTCAACAATTCTATATCAATACATCATACCTTCACCTGGAGCTAGTGAAACCACATCACTGCGTCTACCCAGGGAGTTCAAATTATCTCATTCAATAATCATCATCATCTTGCAATCGCATCATCAATTCATCTCATCAAGAACAGCCCTCAACATCCACCGACACCAGCATGAGGGGCCTCTCAGTTGTACAAACACAAGCAATACAAGCAAGTAATACACAAATATGGTACAAGTAGAACAAGTAGCACATAGTCAGGTAACATGGCATATATGATGTAGAAATCCAAAACAAACAGGCAAACCCAAACAATTCAAACATATGCAAATGATGAATGCCTGCCCTATGGCTGATGATATCATCTGTCGGTTATATAGCCAACCCGACATGTCCTGGTAGCTAACCATTGGACAGAAACACCCCTTGCAGAGCAAATAGGTTTGAGCTACAACCCCCTTGCTTCTGCCCGCTCAACCCAGAGCCAGTGAAATAATCACTACTGCGGCTACTACCCAGGCGGGTGTCTAAAAGCTCAACATGGAGCGAGTGGATTCACCACTACTGCCGCTACTACCCAGGCGTCACAATCTCTGACCTGGAGCAAGTGGGACGAACCACAACCCTTGCTACTGCCCAGGATCTCAAAACATATATTCGTTCAGTTTAAAAGCAATCATAATTGTTATCAAATCTCAAACATTAACCTGGAGCAAGCGTGATGAACCACCACTCTTACTACTACCCAGGTATCACAAATACTCATTTATTCAAAACTCTATAATTTAACTCATTTATCATAAACATCCTTTCCCGTCTCATACCCGGAGCAAGTGGACAACGCCACTGCCTACTACCCGGGGTCACACATCACATTTCAACATTCTCCATTATTATCCATTTAACACATTCATTCATTAATCATATATGCTTTTATACTCAGCCATAAACAATAATGGCTTTGCCATAACCCAGAAATAACTCAGCCATCCGGCTCATGGTTCAATCAAGAACCAGCCATTTATCAATAAATATAGCCCTTTGGCTCATGGCATACAAGGTACTTCCACCGTCATCCTCCATATCTCATATAATCATCTTTGATTATCATTGATCATAACTTTTCCCCTTGCTTCACTCGCAAGTTACCACATCCCCTAGCTCCTTTCTCATTGCTAGGCATATCATAATGATTTAATACATAAGGGGTGAGATCGGAGGCTTAGAAGCATGAGATTTGGCTTTTAAAACTCAAAAATTAACTTTGGCATGAAAACAGGGCCACGCGTACGCGCACGCGTGGATGGCCACAAAACTCATCGACGCGCAAGCGTCATACGCGTGGATGCGCGGATTGAAAAATAGCCAAACGGCGCGTATGCGTCAGCCACGCGTACGCGTGGGTGCACTTGCGCCCCAGGCCCAAAACTAGCACAATTCTGGCACAACTCTCGGAAAAATGGCTGGGCATTTGGTGCAGCGCATCGACGCGCCCGCGCACACCACGCGCACGCGTGGATGGTGCCTTTTTGAAGAACGACGCGTACGCGCCAAGTACGCCTACGCGTGGAGGGTCATTCTGCTAAAAATTTTCTAAGTTAAAAGCTGCAAAATTCACAGATTCAACCCCCAATCTTCCGACGGACATAACTTTCTCATTTTAAATCGTTTTTCGCCCGTTTTTCGAACGGAATGGACATCACGGATCCAATTTCACTTTTAAATAAGTTTGGCACAAAACGAAAATCCTCAGTTCAAGTTATGTCCCGTCAAAGTATGCCCAAAAACCATGTTTTCACACAAAACCACAAAGTGCCATTTTCAAAACAAGCCATTTCTAACTCTTTTCAAAATCAACCAAAACATGCCAATTTCATCCCTTTATTTGAAATCAATCAAAATATACCAAAATCAACATCAAACCTCCTCAACTCACACATTAACATTTTACCACAATTCACAAAACATCATCCCACCATTTTAACCCACTTCACCCAAGTGGCTCAAACTCAAACACATTTACATATCATATACTCTTCCTCATGCCAAATTTCAACAACACTATTTCCAATCAACCATCATTATACATAATCAATATCATACTCACTATCACGTGATTTCACCCACAAATCAACCTTAATCACTCCTCAAGCATATATCACAACATACGTATCTCTAATGCATCATCATACCATCAAGCTAAGGCATCAATAATCATAATCACATATATGACCATATAATATATCTCAACCAAAACCAAACATACCTCATCTACATAATTTCACCCAAAATTACCAAATTCCACACTCTAACTCCCCAAACCTTATTATTCAATAACCAACCCAATCATTCATATGTTCATTATCTGAAATTTATCCAATCACTTGTGTCATCATATAATGCACACGTCAACTTACCTTCCTTACCTCTTTCCGGCCTTCGGCCCAAAATTCACAGCCTCCGGCCCAATTTCACAATTTAAATGCATAAACCAAAAATCAATACTCATTACCCAATACATCAAATTTTCAATACACCAAGCATACAAGGCCACACAATTCTCAACCCAATCATTAAATTCATATTACATACCAACTATGCATATTAGCACCAACCATTTACACAATCCAAACTTAATCCTAGGGGCATCTAGCCTAGAAATTCTCATCACACCACACGGTACTTAAATGAAACTTAAATCGTATCTCTTGTAGCCAAACCAATTGAGCCTCTTCTTTAGAAGTCTTCACCAACCTTAGCTCCAAGCCTCACCAAAGCTCCTCAAGCAATACCAATCTCCCAATTGTGCACCAACATCACCAAATACACTAACATAACCAATATCACATACATACATCAACCTAGGACTCATAAAAATGAAAAATCACAAGGGTTTGCACACTTCTTACCTCAGCCCATATGAAGTAGGGATATAACCCACTTAGAATCCATGTTGGAGTATCCCTAAACACCCAAAATCACAAGATTTCAACACTAACTACCCAAAAACGTGTAACAGTGGGGAATTTCGAAAACTGCGCAGAGATGAATGGAATACTCACCACAAAACTTAGATAGAATTGTAGAGGATGAGAAGAACGACGCGTGGCCATAAACGGCTCGTCAATCGGAGCTTCGTAGCTCAAGTTATGGTAGTTTGAAGATCAAAGAGAGTTAGGTTTTCTCTCTTCTCTTCTCTCTTCCCAAATCAGCGCCCCAACCCTTCCTTTTAGGGTAAAATGAGCTGAAATGCTCATAACTAATGTTTATATATGTTGGGTCTTGGGCCCACTTAGGCCCGGTTCACTTATTTTTGTCCGTTGGCCCAATTTTGGGCCAAAACCCTTTAAGATTAGCGCTCTAAATCACACTTTAAAAAATTTCTACCTCCCCTAATTATAATTCCTCATTCCTTAATCTTGTTTACTCATAATCAATTTCCTCAACTGTAGTACCAGACAGATCTTAGCCGATACTGCCGGTCAAAATTCTACTGCGCGCTTTTACGCAGAAAACTATGTTTTCCGACTCAGAAAAATTTACTGAATCCAAATATCATATTTAAATTATCAAATTCCAATTGCCAAATCTTCCAACCATATTCGCTCCTATTTAACTCATTATTTAATTAATTTCGGTTAGACCGGGTATTACATTAAGAGTGACTCCACTCCTATCAATGATGTTTTTTCATTTGATAGCTTGCATGCAATATCTGAGGTAGTTCCTTAGTATGCACCTATAGCTAATTATTTAGTTAGTCATACCTTCCCTCCCAATTTTACTAAGCATCAAAAGGACAAGCTGAAAAGCGAGTCCAAATATTATATATGGGATAACCCATATTTATGGAGGTATGGTGCTGACCAGATAATTAGAAGGTGTGTTCCTCAATCAGAATTTCAGTCAATTTTAGAGGCCTGCCGCTCCTCTGAGAGTGGTGGACATTTTGGTCCTCAAAGAACAGCTAGAAAAATTTTAGACTATGAATTCTGGTGGCACACTCTTTTTAAGGATGCTACTGCCTTCTGTAAATCTTGCTCCCATGCCAAAGGTTTGGGAATATACCTAAGAGGGATGAGATGCTCCAACAACTTATGTTGTTCTGTGAAATTTTTTATGTTTGGGGCATTGACTTCATGGGTCCATTTCCAAACTCTAGTGGTTTCTTATACATATTGTTAGCTGTTGATTATGTCTCTAAATGGGTGGAAGCAATTCCTACCCGTACTGATGATGCTAATGTTGTTGTCTCCTTTGTTAGAAATCATATTATCTGTCGTTTTGGATCACCACGAGCAATCGTGAGTGATCAAGGCACTCATTTTTGTAATAGGAGATTGACTGGTCTACTGAAGAAACATGGGCATTATTCACAAGGTAGCAACAACTTATCATCCTCAGACCAATGGGCAAGCCGATGTGTCTAACAGAGAGATAAAGCGCATACTGGAGAAGATTGTCAAGCCTCATAGAAAAGACTGGAGCACCAGGCTTGTAGATGCGCTTTGGGCTTATCGGACAACATACAAGACACCCATCAGAATGAGTCCATTTCGCCTAGTCTATGGCAAAGCTTGTCACCTCCCAGTGGAGGTGGAGCACAAAGCTTTCTGGGCGGTACGGGAATGCAACATGGGATTTGAGAAGGCTGGTGCTGAAAGGAAGCTGCAACTAGCAGAGCTGGAGAACCTTCAACTCGAAGCATATGACAACTCCAGACTATACAAAGAGAAGGTGAAGGCTGTGCATGACAGGCATATCAAGCAAAGAGAGTTCAGACCTAGGGAGCTAGTTCTCCTTTACAACTCCAGGTTGAGGCTCATGCTAGGCAAGCTGAGATCAAGGTGGGAAGGCCCCTATAGAGTAGAGAAGGCAGAGCCATACGGAGTATTCCACCTGAGTCATTCTGCAAGTTCCAAATTCATCAAAGTCAATGGCCACCGCTTGAAGCTGTATCATGGTGAGAAAATGAAGGACAACAAAGAGCTAGAGGTTTTCCTCTTGGAGGATCCACCAACAAAAGAAGATTGAGCTTGTAGACCGTCCAACTTAAGGACGTAAAAGCAAAGTGCTAGGTGGGAGACAACCCACCGTGGTATGATCGTCCCTTTTCATTCCTAGTTTTATTTTATTTTGTTTTTATCAATGTTCATTCATAATTTCTGCATAATCACCTGCATTTTGCATAAAAAAAACGCATTCAACGCGCAAGTGTCCAGGACGCGCACGCGTCGCTTGTGAATGCGAAAAGAATAGGAATTGAATAGAGAGTTATGCGGGATTGGCACTGGAACCATGCTCTACGCGCAAACAAGCCCATGCGTATGCGTACTTCACGCATGTGCGCGTCGCTTGCGTTGTTAGCCACCCACACGTAAGCGTCCATGACGCGTATGCGTGACCCTGGAATTCGGCGTAAATGAGTGTTTGAACAGAAAGTTGTGATGACCTCGCGCTGGAACTGTGCTATAGGCACAAATTTACCCACGCGTACGCGTCCGCGTCAGTTTCACTATGTGGCTATCCACGCGTGCGCGTACCTGACGCGCCCGCGTCAAATGTCTTTTTGGCTCCAGTGCAGTTCAACCCGAGAGTTGTGCGTGCGTGGGGCTGCTTTTGCGTGATTCGCACGACCAAGGGCACGCGTACGCGTGCCAGACACTTACGCATCACTATCCATTCTGCGCGACGCACGCGTACGCGTGCTGTATGCGTACGCGTCGCATGCGCCGCCTCACCTACACAGTACGCCGCTCAGGTTTTATCTTTCCCGCTCTCAAATCCTACTTCTTTTTCATTCCTAATTCTTTCTTCTTTCTTCTTCCTTCTTTCTTCATTATTCCTTCTTACTATCTACTACTTTCTACCTCCCTTTTTCATCTTCTAGCTCATGTTCTTTTCTTCCTCCCATCTACTCTTTCATTCTTCTTTCATTATTGCATATTAGTAATTTATCTTTCCTCTCAATTTTTATTAGCTTAGTTATTTGTGGTTTCTTTTGCATTCTTTTTTCATGCATTTTTATGTTGGTATTGGAGTTCTATTTGGGCATTACCTTATTATCATAAAGCTTGTGGATACTATGAGGAGTGATTTGACAATTGACATATGATTTTGGCTCTCATATACATTTGGATCCATTATTTTCATTCCTATTTTAACTTGCACATCAAGTGTTTGTGAAAATGCTCTCATGGCATTCTGAATCCTATTTTATTTTACTCTTACACTTTAATGCCTCATTTTCACAACACTTGTACTCCATATGTATTTGGGATTATCATTCACAATTGTCATTATACAAGTACTTTTTAATTTGGCACATTTCATAATTAATGCTTGAGTTATGCTTCTCATGCCTATTACCTGCATGCTTTTACCCTCTTGCATCTAATTATTATGAATTGCCTTCTTGCTCTTAATTGATGTCTTACCTACATGTTGTAGCTACCATGTATTTAAGCTATCATATTTTCATTGGCATTCATTATCACTTGGAATTTTTTCCCTCTGATTTTTAGTTATATATATTTAAAAGTCTTCCTTTTTCTTTCTTCTTTAGGAATGGGTACCAAGAAAGGAAAAGAGAAGGCCACTGACAAGACACCAGCAAGGAGAGGAACCAAGAGAGCACCGGCTAAGGCACCACCATCTACCAGAGTCAAGCCGCCAACAAAGCGGGTAAAGAGGATCATTAAAGTTGATTAAGCAGAGAAAGCCTTTTTCGCACGGGACTCCACACGGTTCACTAACCGTTACTGCGAGTAGATGTTTCCTATCCTAGCTTAGAGGAATTACAATAATGAGCATCTACTCATTGTTCCAACACATTTCGTTGATTTTGTGGAGCCCCGCATCGAGAGGAGACAGTGGGGATTTTTGAGGAGGCAGCCGCGGGAGGCCAACTTATCATGGGTAGTTAAATTCTACTCCAACTTCTACTCGCCTACCCTGCAGACTGTCTATGTTCGTCAGCAGCAAGTCCCTATCTCCGAGAGTGCCATACAAAGAGCACTGGATCTTCCACCTAGCCCAGAGGGATTGGATGCATATCAAGAGGCCTCTCTTAAGTGCCAGATGTATTAGTTCGGCTGGGCCAGTGTCCTTGGAGTTATAGCCCAACCTGGCAACACCTGGATCTATGGGCAGTACCGGTCAAAACACAAGAGCATCTCAGCCCAATCACTTACCTTGGGGGCTCGCGTGTGGGCACAGATTATGTCCCACTATATCTTTCCGAGCACTCACAAGTCCACCTTCACAGCGGACATGGCCGTTCTCATCTGGTGTATCTTGACAGAGCAACCTCTCAACCTGCCTCGCCACATCCGGCAGGCCATAGGACACGTGCAGATTGCGGGTAACCTGCCTTTCTCCGTATTAGTTTCAGATTTAGTCTCTGCAGCAGGTGTTTCCTATAGGGCTGGGGATACCAAGACCATGATCCCAAGGGCCGATCAGTATATCCCGAATGGGAAGTACATCAGACTCCTAGTTCCCTCTGCTAGCCGGCCTCCAGGCCCATCTTTGGCTACTCCTCCTTCTTCTACTCTACCATCATCCACACCACAAGCACCATCCACCCATCATATGTTCCTTCAGATCCTTGAGAGGTTCGATTGGTAAGACCGGAGAATGGAGCAATTGGAGTGCCACAACAAGCGCCGATACAACTATCTGAAAGAGCTCATTGTTAGTAAGCACCCACCTCTGGAACAGAAGGACACCCCGGACTCCCCTTCACCTAGTAGCACAGAGAGCCATGGCAAACCAGACAGTGGAGGCGATGCTTCCAGCCCTACCTTGCTCCTTACTGATGGCACGGAGGACCGTGCCAAGCCTTAAGTGTTCGAAGGTCAGTCCCTGACTTCCGGAGATAATCTCTCTCTTAACACCAACATTTGACTTTTTCTTTTGTTAGATAGTATAGATTGCATGATAATAATTTCTTGCATATATGTTCTGCTTGGTTGAAGTAATGAGTTCTTTTCAAGATCCTATTTTATAATATTTCACTAATTCAAATTAATTTTTTTTATTTTTTTGTGTTAAACTTGTTTGAAGATTTTAATTTGGAACATGGTTTTTGAGCTAAGAACACACAACCTGTGAAATTTTGAGCTTAATTATATGGTTACATTATTTAACCATGATTTTTATTCTTGTGTGTTTTCTTCTCTATGATTGCAATCTATAGTTTGTTCCATTCTATATGTCCATTATTTAGTATATTTGCATGCATACATATGATTGAGGCCATCATTTGTTATTAGCTCACTTATCCCAAATAGCCTACCATTTCAATTACCTTTGTTTGCCACCTTGAGCCTTTTAATCTCCATTTGTTCTTTATATTACCACATCACTAGCCTTAAGCAGAAAAACAATTAATTACCTGATTTAAATCTTTGATTAGCTTAAGATAGTGTGTTAACTAAGTGTGGGAATTGTGGGAACCTGGGTTAATGGGAATGTGTTATGTTTCTACTTTATTTGAATATTGGGAACTTGGGTGCATACTCATGTGAGACCAGAAAAATCATGTGCATTGATATGTTATGTTTGCTTTCATGTTCATAAATAAATAAATAAATAAATAAATAAATAAATAAATAAATAAATAAATAAATAAATAAATAAATAAATAATAAGAAAATAAAAGTACAAAAAAAGAAATAAATGAATAGGGGATAAAACCATCCTAATGCTATGTTCAATAAAAGATCAATGCATATGTAACAGAATTATAAATTGATACATGAGTATGTGATGAAAAAGTGGGATTTTGGGTAGCTAGGCATGATTTTAGAATTATATAGAGTGTGTGTATGTTAGGTGAGAACTTAGGTTAGTCAAAGATTTATATTATAGCTCACTTGGCCATACATATATCCTCACCCTTACCTTAGTCCCATTACAACCTTGAAAAGACCTCATGATGTTTGCATTTGTACACTATAAATAATTGTTGATTGGTTAGATGAAAAACAAAGTTTTAGAAAGCATGACTAGAGAAGAGTAGAGTGGAGTAACCCTAGACACTTGAGCAATTAAAGTGCATATACACTACCAGTGAGGGTTCAATGCTTGATTCTATGTTCCCTGCTTTCATGAGCTATCTTCTTACAAGTTTACTTGTCTTTTATTGTGTGATTTGAATTAGTGGAATCTGATTTATGTTTGTCTTGGAGAACTTGTTTACTTTTAACCAAGTAGATAGAAACATCTTAACATATAGTTGCATTCACATGCATAGCTTGCATTGCATGAGTCTTACTTTTCCCCATTTATTCTTTTGATCTCCTTGAACTTAGCATGAGGACATGCTAGTGTTTAAGTGTGGGGAGATTGATAAATCACTATTTTATGGTTTATCTTGTGCTAAATTGAGTGGTTTTTATCAAGTCTTTGCATACTTATTCATACAATTTGCATGATTTTACAATTCCTTCCTAATTCTGTTCTATGATTGAAAACTTGCTTCCTACGCCCTTAAATTGTGTATTTTTAATGTCTTTTTATATCATTCGATGCCGTGATCTGTGTGTTAAGTGTTTTCAGGCTTTATAGGGCAGGAATGGCTTAGAGAATGGAAAGGAAGCTTGCAAAAATAGAAGGAACACAAGAAACTAAGGAGCTGACCAGCGAGGAACGACACGTGCGCGTGACTTGGCGCATTCCATAGTGACGCGTGCACGTACCTGACGCATACGCGTGACACGCAAAGAAGACCATCGACGCGTACGCGTGACTGACGTGTACGCGTGACATGCGCCATGTGCAGAAATCGCAGAAGACGCTGGGGGCGATTTTGGGCTGAGTTTGGACTCAGTTTTCGGCCCAGAAACACAGACTAGAGCCAGGGGGCAAGCAGAGACTCAAGACACATTCACATTTACACAGTTTTTAGTTTTTAGTTTTGGATCTTAGAGAGAGAAAATACTACTTTCTCTAGAGTTCTTCACATTCATAGTTTTAGAGTTTTATGCTTTTGAATTGGATATTGAGAAGAGTTACCACCTTCGTTGAAGTTTCTATCATTCTAGTTTGTTTCCTTATTTCCTTACTCTTTTATCACCCATTTACCCCGTTCAGATTTACATATGGATATCTTTGATTTTTAAATTTATTAATGCAAGAATTATTTTTACATTTAATTTTATTATTGGTTTGAGTATCATCTTTCCTTAATTTATTACTCCAAAATTAGCTTTTATTAATTTAATTTTAGTTACCATGTCTCTTCTCTTTTCCCTTTACATGTCTGCGACATTGGCATCCATGTCAATGGAGTAGGCTCTTAACTTGACCTTGGAGTTGATTAATAGGAGACCCTTGAGTTGGAATACTCAAGTGTTAATTTGCAATTGGAAGTTGTTGGCTAACTCTCTAGTCACTAACGCTAATCCTTCCATAGGAGAGGATTAGGACTTGTGAATTAGAGTTGGCTCAATTACTTGACTTTCCTTTATTCGGTAAAGGTTAACTAAGTAAAAACAACAACCTCTTACTATTACACTTTGGAAAATTCAACAAGGATAGAACTTCCGATTAATCTTCTCCTGGTCAAGGCTTCTTTATTTCAATTACACAAACCTCTTGTTAATTTTCATTGCTTTAATTTATAATCATTTATTTTTCTGTTCTCCAACTCTAAAATTTCTCGGAAAAATTTCTGACCAATAAAATAGCACTCTTTTGTCAACTCGTTGGGAGACGACTTGGGAATTTTACTCCCAGTATTTTATTCTTAAATTGTGACAACTCTTTCTAAATTGATAAGCGGAATTTTCGTCGGTTAAGAACTGTATTTGCAACGTTGTTCTTATTATAAATTCTTAATTGGCAATTTTCTGCCCGTCAATAACAAACTTAGAAAAATTAATAACAATCAACTCAGCAAAATTAATTTAGAAAATAATTAACTTAGACAACAATAAACTCAAAAAATTAACAACAATCAACAATAAGCCAATAATTAACTTAGAAAATTAACAAGTTAAAATTAACTCAGAGAATTAACAATAATCAACATTAATTAACTCAAAAATAATTAACTTAGACAACAATAAACTCAAAAAATTGACAATCATCCAAAATACCATTAACTCAAAATCTTAAATTACACCCTACCTAAGCTAACATTATTTAATTTCTAATTACACTAAATTAATATAACAAACCCTAATCGCACACTTCTTTAAAAAATTTAATCAATAATTTAATAAAATACCTAACAAAAATTCTAAACAAATAAAAAAATATGAAAAATACAAAACTAAGAAATTTACCTTTGATGGTGGCTGTAGAATGGTAGAAGCGTGGTGGTGATGACAGGAGGCAGTAGTGAAACCTACAGTGATAGAGTTAGGGTTTAATAACATAACAAGCAACCAAAAGAAAAAATGGACAACAACCTCACCTTGGCGCGATAGGCCTCAACCGCGGTGATAGCAACAAGGCGACGACTTCCGATCGATGGCAAGAGACACCAACAACGGTGGCACAGCAGAGGCTTTTCACGAAGACTTTAGCAGTAGTGACGACATCGTGCTGATCTGTGATGACAATGTAACTTACCAGTAGCGACGGCAACTTCAGGTGGTGGCGGCGCACCCTTTTTCAATGGAAGAGAGAGAGAGAGAGAGAGAGAGAGAGAGAGAGAGAGAGAGAGAGAGAGAGAGAGAGAGAGAGAGAGAGAGAGAGTTTGCAGACGTAACAGAAAAATGTTTTACGTTTGAGATTTATCTCACATTTACCGTCGAATTTACTGGCGAAAAAATTCGACGGTAAGGTGTTCGTCATTGCCTAGCTAAATGATACGTTTCACTAAATCCTGTTACCGTCTGAAAAAAATATGATAATAAATTCGATGCTAATAAAATTCATTTTTGCGCTTTTATTTGTCGTTAGAATTTTAAATCTGACGGTAATTTATTTAAAAGACAAATTTTTATTTGTAACTATCGAAAAATTTACTGCTAAATTTATCGATAATATTCGTCGTTAAATCTGATGATATTCAGCATATTTTTTATTTATTTATTTATTTTTTTTGTAGTGAGTGGAGGTCACAAGAATTGACACATATAGATAGAGTTGCAAATGTTCTTTTAACATCATTAAAAAAAAAAAATTACTTATACCGTGATAGTCAATCAGAAACAAAGGATAAAATAATCCACTATATATATTTGAGCTAGCTAGCTAGCTAGCAATGTATGTTATTTTACATATATTTCGTGACACTGACACAAAAACTAAATGCATAGTTTATGACTTTATGGTATACGTGTATGAATGCGCATAAAGATTTTATAAAGAAAGAAATACTAGTGAAATTTTCCGTCCTCAAGAAGACGTCTTCTTACGATCCATTACAAGAAGATGATATACAATAAGAAAAAATTGCGTTATTTTATTTTATTTTATTAACACTCCTTTAAAATGATATCTTGAAATATCTCTTAAACGTTGGTTAAAATAAGTCTCAAATTTTGTTTCTTTTTCTTTTCTTTGCTTAACCAATGATTTAATAGACATTTCAAAATATTATTTAAAGATATTCTGAAAAGTAATATATATCCAGTGGATCTTGATATATGCTGGTGGATCATTTATACATGGTAGGAGGCATAGGTGGTTGATTAGTAGTTGGTGGTCCAATCCAACCTGCATATATAATATTTTTTGTTTACAACAACATAGTTAATTTCCACGAAAATAGAAAGATAAAACTCAGTTGCATATACGTAAAATTATAAATAATAAATTAAATAAAATAATTTTAATTTATTGTCTCTATATATAGTATTACGGTATTTTTTGTTCAACTAACTAGTAGAGTTGCAATGTAAGAGATGATGACGATGACGAGGACGATGACGATTGTTATACATATAGATAGAGAGGTACCTTTGGAAGGGTCATGGCCTCTTAATTTGAGCTCTTGATGTTCTTGGCATAAGGCGCATGGATCACAGCAAAAATGAACGCAGCAATCACAGCAAGGTTCAGATTCTAACCCATACTTTTTTCTCAGTTTCTCTCTATAAACACATGAATAGATCCAGTGGCATGAAACAATCATCAGTAACCCATATACACACCCTTGTGAAGCGCATGCTACATACAGAAATTCAACAAAAGAAAAGAAAAAACAATGTAATTAGCTAGAGATATTTTGTGTATATAAATAAATTACTCATAGTGGATTTATCTAATTATTATACTTACAACTCTTCCCTTCATCCACAATTTCTGCAATTTGCCCAAAGGTGACACAGGGTAGACAGCAAGTTATCAAACCTGCATTGAATTTATTATTATTAATTTCAAATAAATTATTTATTCTAATAATTATTTTAAAAAATTGGAGACATATAATTCAATCAAGAATAAAGTGATAATTACATCCTCAAAAATTTTAATTTCAGAACTCAGATTAATTAGTCTTTGAAAAAAAAAAAGAAAAATATCAATTAGGTCTTCAATAATAGCAAATAGAGGTGGACACATATATATCTTTCTCAAAATATTACGAAACAAAATGAAATTGTTCATATATTTCGTTATATATAGTAGTGTGTGTTCCATTGCTGTCACATGAGCATGAAAACGATGTAGGTTTCCGACAATAAAATATTCATTATCTTCTGAGTTTTCTTATAATATTTATCAACTGTTTTTTATTTACTATGAATCCTACTAAAACAGGTGAAGTTTCATTCCAAAAATTATTATCTATGTGATGATCTTTTATAAATAGACTACTATCTTTAAATTTTTCAAAATGAATAGATAGAAAGAGATAAGGTGTTCATCATTTGTTATTTTGAAAAATTAAATTACTATTTTTTTTAATAAACTAATTCATACAAAATCAAAATTTTTAAAAATTTAACTGTCACCTTATTTTTCTGTAAAATACTAACAAATAAATATGTATGTAACAAATTAAATTAAGCATATTCATATCGCAAGAAGCAAAATATATACAATTCAAGCTGACATTTAATCATGCAAAGGTATATATAAAGCTTATAATGATTATTACATGTTTTAGCGTCACCTCCACAGCCACAAAGTTTAGCAGACCACACGGGTGATGAGGATGGATAACCACCAATATTCATAGTTATCTAATTAGATTCAAAATAATAATAAAAATGTTTGGAAGTGCGGAGATATACGTATTTCAAGAGTATGTAGTTAGTTGATTTGATCATCGATCATCCTAATTGATTTTCGCTATTTATAAGTAGCATAAGCTCTATTTGTTTTTACGTAATGTCAAGGGTTTTACATTGGAAACAACGCCGACAGATAGAGAAACAATTTGGAAGTGCATATATGTTTTGTTCTTTGACAGGAAAATATTATTATTATATATACATACGGTAAACGAAATTGAGCAATGAAATGGAATGACCATATGAATATGACTCCTTCAACGGAAATGAAGTTCCAAAATTTGAACTTAATGATTGTAAAGCATATGGAGTTGCCGATTGGATTTTGTTGCCTACTTGTTTGTCTTGTAGTATTTGGAGAGAGTTCATGCAATGGTGTTGTGTGAAATGAATATAATGATGAGTTAAAAAATCGCATATATATATGCAGTATACGATGGTTATCATTGTGGTAATAGGTACGATATAGTATGGCAACACTTTTTTAGGTATTATCAAAATTAAAATTATTTTTTTTCCAACAATTTTTGCGCTTATTTTCTAAATTAAAATATTTAAAATATTATTTTAATTTTAATAATATTTTTAAATATTATTAAAATAATATAACCACTATATATATATATATATATATATATATATATATATATATATAAAGGGAATTATTGGAGATGACGTACTAATTAAAACAATTGGTATTTACAACAGTTTTGTAGGTTATTTCGACAATTCTAACTACCCTAAAATTGATTTTGTTTAACCAATTACATTTATAAAAAATAATATATTATATCATATCATACTAAAATCGAATCTTAAGGAAGTTATTACAAATAATAATAATAATAATAATAATAATAATAATAATAATAATAATAATAATAATAATAATAGAAGAGTGAGAAGAATAGTGAGAGAGATAAAAGAAGTAGGAGAAAAAAAATGAGAGACTTAGAAAAGTGAAAGGAGAAAGGGAGGGAGTTCATCAATTTAAAAAAAATTGTTTTATTTGTAACAGAAAATATTATATGATATATTTTAATTATCAAATTAGTAATATATATAGAGTTATGTTACGTGTACATTAAAATTAGCGATTAAAGTCAGCAATTAGTATAAAATATATATTAGAATATAAATACACATTGAAAATAAATTAAACTATATATGTATTTCTACAAAAATGTATTGGTTAGTAGCTGATTTTGGTATATAAATAAGTGAATAACATTTTTGATATATATATATATATATATATATTGTATCCGTCCATTAACACGCACGCATGCACGCATACAATATATATATATATATATATATATATATATATATATTCACAGCCAAAAAAAGAAAAATGAATCAATTGATGTAATAAGGATCATAATATATGAATAGGGAAAGGAAAAAAATATATGCCTTCACTCTTCGCATATAGTGGACCAACATAACTTTGTGAAAGGGATATTGAAATGTGGCTAACGAAGGTGAAAGAGATGAACAAAATCTTGGAGTGATTATGAAAGAAATCAGAAACCGAATATTAACTTATATTGCAAAAAATAGTGTCACATTGTATATTACAATAGCATGGCTCTGATTTTATATAGGTATAGAGAACTGAACTTTTATTAATAACAACTTTTAACTGTTTTTGTTATTAGTTTGAGGGTTCACTTCTATCATTCTTCTTCAAATTTAAAGACACTTTAGATGTGACCTTAAGTTTGTCCTTAAATCTAGTAAAAATTGGTAATGACAGTGGTTTAGCGTAGAGATTAGCCACTTGATTAACTCCAGAGATGTGCACGGTATGGAGTTGTTGATTCACCCTCTCATGAATAAAGTGAAGACCAAACTCAAAATGCTTGCTTCGATAATGAAGAACTTGATTAGATAAGAGTTGCTCAACACTAGGATTATCACAATATATGACTGGAGTTCTTGAAATTTGGTGCAGTTCAGACAAGAGATTTTTAATTAAGTCAAACAATCTCAGATGTTGCTTCGAAAAGAGCTCGAAATTCAACTTAGGCATTTGACTTGCTCACACAGTGTTGCTTCTTACTGGACCAACAACTAAATTTCATCCAAGGTATACACAATAGCCCAAGGTTGAGCAACTATCATCAAGATCGAATGCCTAGCAGCATTTGAAACAGAAAAAAAAAAAAAAATCGAAGTTCATTAGATGGATGAAATAAGAGACCATGGTCAATAATACCAGCAAGATATCTTAGAATGTGTTTAATTGCCTTCCAATGAGTATCTAAGGGATTATGCATATATTGTGCTACTTTATTCATAGAAAAGCATATT
Source organism: Arachis hypogaea (assembly GCF_003086295.3). Taxonomy (NCBI): domain Eukaryota; kingdom Viridiplantae; phylum Streptophyta; class Magnoliopsida; order Fabales; family Fabaceae; genus Arachis; species Arachis hypogaea. The sequence goes on along the minus strand of NC_092054.1, from coordinate 124,476,769 downwards.
TCTGGTGTGGTTAGAGTGCAATAATGTAAAGCACCAATCATAGCCCTATAATGAGTAGGGTCAGAGAAGGATGCTACACCATTTTAACTCAATTTCTGAGATATAATCATAGGGGTAGGGACATATTTGGCATGAAACATTCCTGTCTTTTGCAAGAGATCAACAACATATTTGCTTTGAGATAAATGATATGCCTTTAAGGAAGCTGTCTGGCCTCAACACCCAAAAAATAGTTAAAATTGTCAAGGCTTTTGAGAGGAACAATGTTATGTAATTGAGTGACATAGGAAGAGATAACCAAATTAAAGGATCATTTCTAGTGACCAAGAGTCCAAGATCTCATCGATAGAAACTAAAACATAGATTGTAGAATTAGATGAGTGTTTGAGAAACGAAAATGGATAAGACTTTGTTCTTTTGAAGCCAAAGGTGCTAAGGTTGCTGAAAGAGTCACATACCAAACTCTAGAAGCGTGTTTAAGGCCATAAATAGATTTATGCAAGTGACAAACTTAATTAGCATCTCCATTTATAAACCTGGAGGCTATTTCATATAAACAGTTTCATTAAGCTTTTCATTTAGGAGCTTTCCACTTAGGAATGCATTGTTAAAATCATAGTGTAAAATTGGTCATTTAGATGAGAGAATAAGACTGAGTATGACACAAACAGTTGGAGTTTGGATTACAGGGCCGAACACCTCTGTAAAATCAACTATTTCTATTTGATAATTTCCTAAGGCAAACCAGTCGTGCTTTATATCTTAACAAAACCGGTTGGACTTCTCTTGATGGAAAAGACCCATTTGAATCCAATGATAGGTTGAGGGAACATGGACAATGCTCTAGGTTTTGTTTCGATGCAAAGCTTGTAATTCAGATTGCAGCGCAGACTTCCAATGAGGTAATTCAATTTTCTGTTTGATAGAAATAGTAATGGTTTGAAGAAACTAAGGATCAAGATTAGGTGTGGTCAGGTATACATAATTCAAGGTTTAGCAATCCCAGACTTGGATCTTGTGATCATAGAGAGTTGGTTAGATGTTCCTTGTTGTAGGGGCAATTGGATTTCTATTCTAGAAATCGGAATGGAATAGGTGAAGGATCATTGGTTGAAAAATTGGTGTGAAATATGAAGGCTGAGGAGAGAAAGAAGAAGAGGGTGTTTCTGAAGAGATATTTATTGTCTGTTTAAGAGATTGAATGTTTAAAGGAACAAGTATATATGAGATAGAATCAGAAATATTGTTAGTAGAAGGTGCAATATATTTACGTAATAAACTAACTTGACTTGGACAAGTGTTTTTACTCATTCATTCGCTTAAGTAAGTGTTACGGATTAAAATGTTGCTTTATGCATGTAGTAATTCATTGGCCAACAATAAATCCTTAAATAAAATTTAAATCCATCTCAATCTTTAATTGAAATGTTAGTTTTAGAAAGCATAAAAAGTCTCATTTCAACAATGTGATGATGTTTCACTTTCAACGATTATTTTTTATTTTATTATTATTTGTGAATTTAATTTTATTGGTCTTCTTTAAAATATATATCCCTTATTTATCTTTATTATTTTTTGATTAACTAGTTCTCGTCAACATAATTAACGAGCACTTAAGATATTAATTTTTAACAATTTTGATGAAAAGAGTATTTATTTTAATTTTCTTTTATGAAACCAGTAATCATAGCTCATGATTAAACTTAAATTAAAACTTTAAAAATATTAGAAAGAAATAATTTAATTAATATTCTAATTTTCTTTTAATTTCTATTATTGGTTGATTTAAAGATTTATAAAATATATCCAATTATAGTAATATATGCTTATAATTACTATCATATTATATTATTTACAAAAATATTAAATAAGTAATATAAAAACATAAATAGAGAAAGGAAAAAAGTGAAATAATTTACATGCCAATAAAATGAGATGCAGCAGAGTGGCTGAGTTTCTCATTGAATATATGAAAGTGGGGAGTTTGAATTGATAGGACCGACTCTGGATATCAATTTGATTTGGTGTTCAAGTAGGTAGTGCCTTAACTTTTTCCACTTCGAAAGCTTCACCATACGGGAATGCCACATTCACTCGCTTTCGAGGACTTCCAACAACACTGGCTAAGGAAGGAAGCTAATTCCTTGCTTCAGGAAAGCAGCTAAAACAAAGAAATAGACAGACTTAGACGAGGGCATCTTAAACCCCTCTCTCTACGGTCGAGTTAGCCCATAACCTCAAGATCAAGAAGAGCCAGCCATACATAGAAGACAAGGGAAGACCTTCCTCGACCAAATGAATGTAGCAGCAGCATCATGAGATAGAATCCAGTCCTATTTCATATTTTTTTTATTAAAAAATAAATATATGTGTTATTTGACAAAAAAAAAAAGGTAGAAATTTCCAACATTAGATAGAGATAATTAGACAAAAGACAAATTGAAAAAAGCAAAAGGTGATGAATAATTAAAGTGTAATGATTTTGTTTTAAGAAAAATTAATTAAATAAAAAATACACGTTAAGCATCCTACATTTTTTTGGCAAAGATATTAGTTATTGTATTGATAAGAAAATAACTATATGGTGGCGTTTGTTTTGAGGTACTAAGATAGACACTAAGATTTAGTATTATATTTGTTGGTTTAGAGATTGGTACTAAAATTTCAGTCTCTATCTCTAAAATTTCAGTATTTCAATACTTTCAAAAAGAGGGCTGAAATTTTTAAGAGAGAAGACTGAAACTTTAATAATATTTTATACCTAAAATATATTCATTTTAATTAATTAATTCTAATTTTACTATTTGTGTAAATTAAATTAGAATTTCATTCTTATTTCAATCTCTGTCTCCCACTTTACACCAAATACAATACTAAAATTTATTTCAATCTCTATCTTTCAGTCTATGTCTCTCAATCTCAATATCCATGTCTTCTAAACGCTACCTATCTGTCCATATTTTGTCCAGAAGACCAGAACAAACGCATAAGGATAATATGGGAATTTCTTAATTGAAAAAGAATTACATGCTAAAGGAAAAGGGATTTTTAATTTTTATAAATTAAATAAATATAATAATTACCAAAATAAATAATTTTAAAAATATTTAACGAAATAAATACCTCTCTCTTATCTCGTTTACACTATAAATGAGATAAATACGTGTTGCATACATCTGTCTTATCTCGTTTACACTTTACACTGTAAACAAGATAAGAAAGAGGTATTTATTTCAGTAAATATTTTTAAAATTATTTATTTTGGTAATTATTACATTTATTTAGTTTATAAAATAAAAAATCAAAAGGAAAAGAGAAAGAAAGAATAAAGTAGATCTTCGAGAAATTAAAAGAGGGATGTGTCATCCTCTTCATTATCGACAGTGGTGCCTTGTAAATTCAACTGCAAATTGTAAAACGTTCGCCAAAATTTTTCCAAGAATTTTCTTTCTTCCTTCAAACACAATAGCGTTTCTGTCCAACCACAGTCCCCAATGTAGAGGTTACTCGAGCAAGGTTATCTTTAAACTCAGATTTCTTCATCAATGTCTCCACAAGCTCAATTCACCATTGCCAAGGTTTGAGTTGAGTGTTTCTGGGGAGTGAGTTTACAATGGGGAAGAGTTTTACATGCCTTCTGACGTGTACCCCGTAAACTCGGTAACAATATCACCACCATGACCGACTAAATAATCCGGAAACAATATCGCAAATTTCAACCACAACTTGATCACGGTTTCGCACAAGTCAAACATCATCTCTAGTCCGTTATCAACAACAATGACACTCACTATCCAACCAAAAATATTAGAACAAAGGGAAGCTAACACTCCACTCGTTTATAAAAACAAACCAAATAAGCTCAGAAGAAGATAGGTCACAAATACACTTTCATTCTCTCATTCATATTATTTTCTTAATATCTTATTTTGACTTGAGCGTCGAAGTGCTTTTTGCAGGTGCTCCCGTCGCTGTGTTTCGCATTACCGAGGTTTTTCATCACTCTCCCAAGGACGGCGTATAGCTCTCCCCAAGACCGAGCAGTCGTGGAAGGAGTCGTATACCTCGGTTGAATTAGAACAGAACATTTGGCGCCCATTGTGGGGCCTGAAATTCATCTAACCCCACTATTTCCTTTACCCAGCTCTTTATTCTTTTCTTTTGCAGGATCTCCGATCTCCAGGAATGGTTGATAATGGGGTCCATCAACTCACGCAAGCAGAGCTCCTAGCTCAGATCACTGAACTTCAGGTAGAAGTCCGAAGGATAGCCGAGCTATCCGTCCACAACAATGCCGAAAAGCATCAGGAAGGAAATTCTAAAGGATCAGCTCAAGGCAATACAGATCCATTGAGCGTCAATCCACCAAAAGAGTAGCTGACCTTAGATAACCCGTTCTCTGAAGAGATCACCAACTTTCAGATGCCAAAAAACTTCGTGCTACCTACCACGCTCGAGCCATACAAGGGGATTGGTGACCCCCGTGCTCATGTTAAAAAGTTCCAATCCATGATGTTTTTTAACGACGCTAATAATGAACCTGTACTTTACCGAGCTTTTCTTACTTATCTTGATGGTGATGCATTACTTTGGTTCTCTAAATTGTCTGCAGGTTCGATCTCCTCATTTGAGGAGTTGGCGAGATCCTTCATCGACTATTTCGCAGCTTCGAGGATATACGTACACAGATCAGTTTACCTTGGTACCATCAGACAAGGACAACACAAAAGTTTAAAGGAATATATGACTTGGTTTGCCGAAGCAACTATGGAGATACCAGAGCTAGACCCAGCAGTCCACCTGCATGCCCTTAAGGCCGGCCTCTGACCCGGTAAGTTCCGGAAGACAATCGCGGTGACTAAACCGAAGACGCCGGAGGAGTTCCGAGAAAGGGCAGCGGGACAAATGGAGATCAAAGAACTTCGTGAGGCTCAGAGAATTGACAGACAACCACCCAGGAAAGAAGAAGATAAGTCTGTAAGATCGCCAAATAACAAGGAACCAAGGAAGCCATTCAAGCTCATCCCAAAATTTTATACTTACACCAGATTCAACACAAAGAGAGAAAAGATAATCAAAGAGATTCTCAATGCCAAAATAATAAAACCTCCCGCCCGAGCGGGAAGTTACCAGGATCAACAGTTTGTGGACAAAAGCAAACACTGTGCTTTCCATCAGAAGAAGTATGGGCACACGACGGATGAATGCATAATCACCAAGGACTTGTTAGAAAGATTAGCCCGGCAAGGCCTCTTGGACAAATACGGCGAAGGAAGAAGAAACAAGGAAAACACTCGAGACCGAAAGGAGCGTCAACGAATGTCGGAAGAAAATGATGACAGTAGATGGTCCAACTCTAACCCACCAAAGGGAGTCATAAATTGCATATCCGGAGGATTCACTGGAGGAGGCAAGACAAACGCAGCACACAAACGAAGTTACCGAGCAATGCTTGCAATCGAAGGAACAGCACCCCAAAGGAACAACAAGACAGCAGATCTCAAAATTACCTTCAGCCAGGCTAACCTATCAACGCCTGGCCCAAATCTAGACGACCTTGTGGTAATCTCCATCCAAACAGGCGAATTACTGGTAAGAAAAGTCCTTTTGGACCCAGGTAGTAGTGCATATGTCCTCTTTTATTCTACTTTTCAGAAAATGAAATTATTTGAAAAAGCCATTCAACCTTCATCTGGAGAACTGGTAGGGTTCTCAGGAGAAAGAGTCCCAATAAAAGGCTACATATGGTTAAAAACAACAATGGGAGAAACTCCATTATCACGCACCATTGATATCCAATACCTTATAGTAGACTGCCCCAGTCGTTACAATATTATCCTCGGAAGGCCTGCTTTGAACATATTCAGAGCAGTGGTGTCTACCTTACATTTATGTGTTAAGTTTCAGGCACAGGATGGCAGGATGGCAACGGTCCACTCCGATTGCTAACAAGCTCGGAAATGCTACAATACAAGCCTAAAAAGAGCAGATATAAGAGGAAAACATCAAAAAGAGTTCAAGGCTATCCACAACACGAGTGAAGTACTGTCCCTAGCAGAAATCGATCCGAGGGGGACTCCCAGGAAAGACCTCATCCAGCGAACGAACTCCAAAAAAGTCCCCCTGACATCAAAGCCAGAACAATTTACTTATATCAGCCGAGCTCTCGAAGGACAGGAGAAACTAAAACTCATCAAGGTATTACAAGACAATGTCGACTTATTCGCCTGGACCCCGGTATACATGCCATGGATAGATTTGAACATCATTTGCCACAAGCTCGCCATTGATAGAACAATCTGACCTGTTGCTCAAAAGAAGAGGAACATCGGGGCGGAGAAGGTCAAGGCGGCCTTGGAAAAAACTAAGAAACTCCTCAGCACCGACTTTATCAAAGAGATTCACTTCACTACATGGCTCTCGAACTTCGTAATGGTAAGAAAAAATTCCGGTAAATGACGCATGTGCGTCGACTTTTCAAATCTTAACAAGGCATGTCCAAAAGATGCCTATCCATTGCCCTGTATTGACAAACTGGTAGATAATGCATCAGGATTCAAAAGCTTAAGCTTCATGGACGCATATTCTGGTTACAACTAGATCCTTATGCATCCAGAAGACCAAAGCAAAACAGCTTTCATAACTAAACATGGGAATTTTTGTTATAAAGTAATGGCATTCGGCCTAAAGAATGCAGGTGCAACATATCAGCGACTAATGGACAAGGTATTCCATCAACAAATAGGTCGGAATATGGAGATCTACATGGATGACATGGTGACGAAGACTCCATCAGAAAGATCGCACTACGACGACCTCAAGGAAATATTTAAACAGATCCGAGCATATAATATGAGACTCAATCTGGATAAATGTGCCTTTGGGGTACAAGGAGGAAAATTCCTCGGCTTCATGCTGACCTCCCGAGGAATCGAAGCGAACCCCGAGAAATGTGAAGCAAATACTTAACATGGCAAGCCCTAAGACAATAAAAGAAGTCTAACAGCTAGCAGGGAGAGTGGCCGCTCTGTCACGATTTCTACTCACAGTATCGAACCGATCAATACCATTTTTTCAGACGATTTCCAAAACCAAAAAGTTCGAATGGATAGAAGAATGTGAGACAGCATTTGCCGAGCTTAAAGCCATCCTTTCCTCACCACTAGTGCTGCAAAGCTCAGAGATCGGTAAACCTTTGTATTTATACTTATCTATTTCTAATTATTCTGTAAGCTCGGTTCTTGTCACTGAGGCAGGAAAAACACAAGAACCAGTATACTTCGTTAGTAGGGTTATGCAGCCAACAGAAAGAAGATATCCCAGAATAGAACAACTAGCCTTGGCACTAGTAACAACAGCAAGGAGGCTGAGACACTATTTTCAGAGCCAAACAATAATCGTAAGGACGAACCAACCACTAAGTCAAATACTAACAAAACCAGAACTGGCAGGACGACTGATAAAGTGGTCCATCGAGCTATCTAAATTTGATATTCAGTACCAGTCAAGATCGGCTTTGAAATCGCAGATCTTGGTAGATTTCATTTCCGAACTTACCTCTGACAAGCAAAACCAACAAACTTGGGAGTTTCATGTAGATGGAGCATCAAACCGAGAAGGAAGCGGAGCTGGGATAGTCTTGAAGGACGGGGAAACGGTAATGGCCAAACAATCCCTTCAATTCCATTTTTCGGCAAGCAATAATCAAGCCGAATATAAGGCGTTCATAGCAGGCCTCAAGCTCGCCCTCAACTTCTAAGTGCAAAGCTTGACAGTATATTGTGACTCCCTCTTAGTGGTACAACAAATCAAAGGAGATTTCTAGGTAAAGGATCCTCTGTTAGAGCTGTATTGGCTCATAGCAAAGGATCTTATTTCAAAATTTGATAAATTTACTATATCACACGTGCATAGAGAAAAGAACACTAGAGCAGATATATTATCAAAACTTGCCGCTACTAGAGCGAATACACACACATCGGTACTATCACAACTCACTCTAGAAAAATCTAGCATTAAGTCAATGTGCATAATGAACGTCACTCATACAAACGATTGGAGAATACCTTTTCTTGAATATATTAATACATGGGTTATCCCCAAAAATGAGACTAATCCTCAAAACCTTAGACGAAAAGCAAGTTTTTTTACAACTGTTGCAGGAGAACTATATAGACGTGGTTTCTCACACCCATTATTAAAATGCCTCGGCAAAAACGAAGCTGAGGAAGTCATGAATGAGGTCCACGAGGGCGTATGTGGTAATCACATCGGAGGACGAGCTCTAGCAGCCAAGATTATCCGAACAGGATATTACTGGCCAACAATGCAAAGGGACTGTATAACAAAGGTCAAAACATGCGATAATTGTCAAAAGCATGCTGCCATATCAATGAAGCCCGCTGAGGTATTGCACAGTATGGAGGTAAGCTGGCCTTTCTATAGATGGGGGCTTGATATCCTCGGCCCATTCCCAATAGCGCCAGGACAGGTCAAATTTCTTTTAGTTTCAATAGGTTATTTCTCAAAATGTATAGAGGCACAACCACTAGCAAGAATAATTGCCGAAAGGTACGATCTTTTATATGGAAAAATATCATATGCCGATTTGGAATACCTAAGGAGATAATATTAGATAATGGTAGACAATTTACAGATAACAGACTTGCATCGTTTTTGAAAAACTTTAACATACAGCATCACTTTAGCTCGGTCGAGCACCCACAAACAAATGGGCAGGCCGAAGCTGCTAACCGAGTAATCTTGCAGGCAATGAGAAAAAGGCTCAGTGATGCAAAAGGTGAATGGGCATACTTGATCTCATAAATATTGTGGAACTTTTTTCTTATATGACCTCTCCAAGTCAGCGACCCTATCTATAGTCACTTCTTGCTCAGCACCAAGCAGCTCAGTCGTCCGACCAACGCACATCAAACGTGAAGCAACAATCTAACACCAAACCAACGTACCATGTAAACATACAAAAAAAAGAGAAGAAGAAGAAGAGAAAGAAGAAAGCCGACCTGGATAAACTTCCCCATCCCTTCCGTACCAATTCCGCGAGTCATAAGCATATCACCAGGGTATTGAGATACCCTGTCAGAGAGCTCAGCAAAAGGAAATTGGTCGCTCCACAACGAATGAGGACTCGTAGCATGAATAAAACCATGAAGTCTTTTTAGCCTATCAAAAGCAGACTTACCACTACCAGCGACCTCGTTGTCACCCTCCGAAATAACCTCTAGGGACTTCTCGGTATCATCCCTTTTTCTTTTAAATGAAGACGCAGGCTATGCGGCAGACTGAACAGCCTCCCCACCACTCTCGTTCAAAACCCCAGAACCTCCAACGTCACTCTCCCTTTTCTTCTTCAGAAAAGACTAAAAACGAGAAGGATCCAGATGAGGAACTCGACCACCTACAAACAACAGAAGTCAGAAAAACTCAAAAAGTGACAAAAAGAATAACAACAAATATTACCTATATAAGTTCTCAGACCTTCACTATTACCAGAGTCATGCAAATGTAAAAGCTCAGGAATAGACAAACATTCCCTAGTGGCAAAGAATTCTACCAAAAGCTCTAGAAAACAGTCTTCTTCTTCACTCCGCTCAGCAGCCTCAAGGATCTGAATCGGCTCAGAACACCAATACAGAGGAAATTTCTCTATAAGCTCGTCATCTAAGTAAAAAGGATACTCGGCCTCCACTGACCGAACCTTGACGAAAAGAGACTTAAAATTCTTAAAAGAGGATTTGTATAACAGGAAAAGGGAATGACCAGGAAAACTACTTAAGCAAACCTATAACCCCTTCCGAACCCCTTTCGACTGAAACAGTGAGAAAAATACCGACAAAGAACAAGGAAAGGAAAGAAAGTCCATCAGACATTGGAAAGCATGAAGAAACGCCCAAGAATTAGGGTGTAACTGTGAAGGTGCACAATTGAGTTGGGCTAAGACATCACACTCGAAAGCAGAAAATGGAAATTTAACACTCAGTTCGATAAGACAAGGAGTATACATGTAAAAGTATTGCCAATCCCCCCTCCTCTCATAAACCCTATCCTCACCAGAACAGTGAAGCAGCTCAACACCTACACCCGAACCCTCTTTCACCACCTTCAAACCCTTGAGCTCACATATGGACTCAGCATCAATGTACGATGAAGACTGAGTCCTCACATTATCATGAACTCAATGGTACGGGTTATCTTTCTTTTCCTCAACTGCTTTTTGCTTTTCTTTCTCTTTCGCCATTTCAAAAACAAAAACAATAGTAACTTTAGGGAAAGAGACTAACCTTTAGAAGTCATGGTTGGGGTTAACTGGTATAGAATGTGAAACAGCGGAATGTCAATTCCAAAATAGCAACCAGATATTATTACAAAGTCCACTAACTTAGTGGGTAAACGAAACGATAACTGCTAAGTGCATCGAAAACCCATGCGGTGAGGGGACGCATTAATCGCAGCACATTCCACAAGGAAGAAAACCCCTTGACTTCCTTTTGCTCTCTCCCACATTTCTTTTTTACAAACACCACAAGGGCCAATATCACAAAAGAAAAAAAATACCTGACACAAAAATAATACGCGCGGGAAAACACATACAAAAGGCCGAATATATAAAGCTTGCCTGCCACTTTGGTACAGAGCCAGACAAGCTTGGGGGCTATGACGTGTACCCCGTAAACTCGGTAACAATATCACCACCATAACTGACTAAATAATCCGGAAACAATAACGCAGAATTCAACCACAACTTGATCACAGTTTCGCACAAGTCAATCATCATCTCTAGTCCGTTAACAACAACAACGACACTCACTATCCAACCGAAAATATCGGAACAAACAAAGGAAAGCTAACGCTTCACTCGTCTATAAAAATAAACCAAATAAGCTCAGAAGAAGACAGGTCACAAATACACTTTCATTCTCTCATTCATATTATTTTCTTAATATCTTATTTTGACTTGAGCGTCGAAGTACTTTTTGCAGGTGCTCCCGCCGCTGTGTTTCGCATTACCGAGGTTTTTCATCACTCTCCCCAGGACGACATATAGCTCTCCCCAAGACCGAGCAGTCGTGGAAGGAGTCGTATACCTCGGTTGAATTAGAACAGAACATCTTCAATTTATGGACAGTACACTAGCACATGATGTATCATCTCTGTGTCCGAGGAACAACGGGAGCACACTTCATTTAAGTGAGGTATTCTTTCATGAAGCTTTGATTTCACTGCTAGTCCATTATGAACGGATTTTCAAGTGAAACTTCTGATTTTTGGTTGACATCTGAGTTCCCAAACAACTTTCCAAATTCCTACTTCTCTGAATCTAGCAGGGAGGTACTCTATTGATGGGTGAAAGAAGTGACAGGCTATAGAGTAGCTTGAATTTACGGTGAAATGGCTAGAGTTATGGTGAATCCAGGTTAGCTGGTTTTTATTTTCTTCTATAATAATTTGATAGATTTGATCAGCAATATTCTGGTTGAAGTTGCTTCTAATCAATTGTTGGTTCTAAACACCAAGCTCATCCAGTAGTTGTCTCATGTAGAGAAGATTCTGAGCTCAGTCATCAGTTTGGGGCAGTCGAATTGGAGCAACATTGCCAAACCAGAGATCATCCCAAAGCTTCACCGATCCTCTTTTTTTCACTATCTATCTCACTCCTTTTTCTAAGATCTTCTTCCCTTCTAAAAGACTTCACCACGCTCATGAAGGGCAAACTCCGGTTTTATCATCCAGGAATAAGGTAAGCCTAAAATAATTATTATTAAAAATCTTATAGAATAAAGTATGTTGCTTGGTTAGAAGTCTTCATCCCTGCTTAGCCAGTATGACCAAGTTGAATGCTTTTAAATCTTGAAAACCCATACCATCGAACTTCTTTTCTTTGCTAATTGCATCCCAACCAACCCAGTGTATCTTTCTTTCATTTTGCCACTGTCCCCACCAAAAATATATCATCATACTATGTAATCATTTACAGACTCTAGTAACTTAAAACAATTTAAAAAGTATATTGGTATAGCTGTTCCAACTGCTTTGATGAGAACTTCTCTCCTACTCGTTGATAGGAAGAACCTCTTCCAATGTGTTAGCTTTTTAGAAACTTTATCTTTCACATATGCGAAAGTTTTTTGTTTGGACCTTGTAACTATTGATGGAAGTCCAACGTACTTGTCCTATGCCCCGATATTTGAAATTTCTAAGATGTTGGCTAGATCTTGTTTATTCTGCTGAGGAGTGTCTTACTAAAACATACCTCCGACTTGTTTAGATTGATCACCTGACCGCTAACATCACCATATAGTTGTAGGGTATTAAGTAAATTCTCACAACTGTGCTGGTTTGCTTTGCAAAATAGCAGATAATTGTCAACAAATAGAAGATGGTTGATGATAGGACATCTACTGTTTAGCCGAAGCCTTTAAAACAAGTTATCCTATTCTCTTTTGTGGAGCAGATAGGAAAGTCCTTCTGCACAAATAAGAAAAAGGTAGGGGAGAGGGAGTTTCCTTGATGGATCCCTCTTGTTGGTTTGAAATAACCATTAGAAAAACCATCCACAATAACAGAATAAGAAATACTAGACACCCTCTTTCATCCACTCTATCCATTTGTTACAAAAACCCAACTTTTTCATCATGAACCACACAAAGCACCATTCCACCATATAATACGCCTTACTCATGTCAAGTTTCATTTCCAAATCACAAGCACCATAGGTCTTGCCTTTTAAGGAAATGTGACGTTAGGATTTTTGCTAGTAAAGAATTTTATAAAAATAGTCGCGTTGTAGATATAGTTTCTAAACCAATAGAAATCCCTTCGTACAAACGTTTTGGTTGTCACAAGTAACAAACCCCTTAAAAATTGATAACCGAAGTATTTAGACCTCGGGTCATCTTCTCAAGGAACTGCAGGGAAGTATGTTCTTATTATTGGTTATGAAGATTGTAAATTGGGGTTTTGAAGATGAGGAACAAGTAATTTAAATGGCAGGTAAAATAAATAAACAACTGTAAAATAAACTTTTGACAAGGTATGAGAAATTAGAAGTCCTATCCTAGTTATCCTTATCAATGATGATGAAGATTGAATCTTAATTCCACTTAGTTAGCCTTTACTTAAAGCAAAGAAAGGTCAAGTGACTAATTAGTTTGATCTTCAAATCCTAGTTAATCCCTAAGGAAAGATTGGGATTATTGAAGTTCAATTCAATTAGCAAAGATAACAATTATCAATCATGTTGAGTTTGATAACTCCTGAGTTACTGATTTCTTAACCAAGACCAAAAGGGGAAAAGTAAATCTACTGGAATAAAAAATGTCTTCAAATTGGAAGCAACAGTAACATAAATAAAAGAGAGCAATAATAAAATGAAATACCTCAAATAACATTAATTCAAAGAATAATCTGTAACATAGAAGAATTTATAAATTAAATTGAGAAAATAAATAAAAAGGAATATTGAACCTGATAAAAAGAGATAATCCTAAAAGCAAAAGAAATCCTAATTCTAAATCCTAAAAGAGAGAGGAGAGAACCTCTCCCACAAAACTACATCTAAATCATGAATAGTGAACAATTGGAGACTCTCTTTGAATGGATGCATTCCCCCACTACATAACCTCTGATCTGTGCCTTCTGGACTTGGATTTGGGCCAAAAAGGGCTTAAGAAATCGCTAGGAGCATTTTCTGTAATTTCTGGTGTGTGGCCTCTGTCACGCGTCCGCATGGGTCACATGGTCACGTCATCTGGAGTTTTTCTTGTCACGCGGTCGCTTCAGTCATGCGTCCGCGTCATATGCGTTTCGCTCAAGGCGCGCGATCGCGTCACTGCCAGTTTCTTCAAAAACTCCGTTTTATGCTTTCTTTCCATTTTTGTATGTTTCCTTTCCATCCTTTAAGTTATTCTTGCCTTAGAAGATCTGAAACTACTCAACACACGAATCACGGCATCGAATGAAAATAAAGGGTAATTAAAATAATTATTTTTAAAGCATAAGAAACATGTTTTTCACATACATCACATAATAAGGAAGGGAAAGTAAAATCATGCAATTTATATGAATAAGTGAGTGAAGAATTGAATTAATCACCTAAATTGAGCACAAAATATATCATAAAATATGGGTTTATCAACCTCCCCACACTTAAACAATAGCATGTCCTCATGCTAAATCCAAGATAAAGAGTAAGCTAAGGTTGAAGTGGTGGAATCTCATGCAATGCAATCTATTCTAAATGCAACTACCTAAATGAATCATGCAATTCTAATTTTTTTATTCACTTGTATATAAAGCTTACATGTAGTTAAATTAATTCACATTCTCAAGGAATCATATATGCATAGCCAAACCTTAGATAATGATAAAGCACTTTTACAATTAAGATGGGAAAAAAATATATATTTTACAAATTTGCAAGACAATTAACAATTTAAGCAGAGATATATGTTGATGAGCTATTGAACCCTCACTGGATTTTGTGTTTACTCTCTAGTCACTCAGTGTTTATTGGGTTAATCACTCTATTCTTCCTTTTATCCTTACTTTCTATAACTTTGTTCTTTATCTAACCAATCAAAAATTATAGAATATAGGCATACAAAAATCATGAGGTCTTTAATTAAGGTTGTAATGGGGCCAAGGTAAAGGTAAGGGTATATGTATAAGGCTAAGTGAGCTAATAAGTGAATCCTTGATTAGTCTAAGATCTCACCTAACATACATACTTTGTAAAGCAAGAATTTCTTTACCTATTCACCCAAATTTTCCCACTTTTTATGTTACATGCTCACGTATTAGTTTTAATTTTGTCCCATGTGCATTGCTTTATTTTGCATTTGGAGAATTCTTTTGTATCCCCTTTATTCGAATACTGAAAAATAAAATTTTTTTTTGATGCTCATGGTAATTCAATTATTTTGGTTTCACATGAGCATGCTTCCCAAAATTTTTATTTTGAATTATTTTATTCTTTTTAACTTTCTACCCTTTGTTTCTATCATCCATGTTCCCAATAGGTTTCCCACACTTAAACAATACACACTTTCTATCTTAAGCTAACCAAGGATTCAACCTGAGATTTTTATTTTGTTTTTTTTTTTTTTTGCTTAAGGCTAGTAATATGATTTATAGAACGGGAGGGGTTTTAAAGGCTCAAGGGGGCTAACAAGGGTGATGTAAAAGGTAGGCTAATTTGGGATAAGTGAGCTAGAATCAAACAATGGCCTCAATCACTTTCTTGGTATGTATCTATATTCTATAATCGTACATATAGATTAAAACAAAGTAAAGAACACCAGAATAAAAAAGAAGGGCGGAACACACAGGAATAAAATATTATGGTTTAAATGTAACCATACAATTAAGCTCAAAACTCACAGGCTGTGTGTTCTCTAACTCAAAAATCATATATCAGTTATATGTGTCATGCAAGTAAAAATTAAAAGTTCCCATTATTCTCAATGTAAATCTTAAGGTGGCTTTAAAGTTTTAGTGTTTCTCCTTGATGAAATGTTGTTAACTAACTAACATGTAATGCTATATATACAAGGTGTGGGTTATTTTTATTCTGTTAAAGTCTCTAGTTTACTTCCTTTTTATATTTTCAATTTAAACTAAGTTATCTTATGCTAAAAAGGGTAAACTATACTAATTAATCCATATTTTCTATAACTAATAAGTTAGAATTGCAAACTAAACTAACTATCTAAAATATGAACTAAAATGCAAAATGCAAAAAATAGAGTGAAAATACATGAAAAGAGCAATGTATAAGTACTGAGAAATAAAAATAAAGATCAAAATACAGAAAAATAACGAAATAAAATAAAAAGAGTCTGTAGTGGTTCATCAAAAATACGCCAGAGATGACGACCTCCCCACACTTAAAATGAAGCATCGTCCCTAATGCTCACTCAAGCAGGGTGTGAAGGGGTGTCATCACTGGAAGGATGGGCAGCCGGAGTTTCTGTGGTGGTGGTCTGAGGATCTACCTGCTGCAGAGGAGGTGCTGACTGAATAGGGATCTCTGGGTCTGCAGCCTGAATCTGAGGTGGGGCCTCTTTCTGTGATGCAACCTGCTCTGTGCCTGCCTGCGCAGCCTCTCTCTGTGGGTGGGTCTCTGCCTCGTGATCATCCGCCTCCTCCTCAGATGGCTCTGATGGTGTGTCAGGCTCGGAGGGGATGTCGCCGCCAGATCGTATCATCAGCTTCAGGTGCTCATAGCGTCGCTTGCTGCGACGCTCAGATCTCTCATATCGGCACCGGTTGCGGCGCTCCATCTGATCTAGCTGCTGAAACAGGCGGTGTACTAGGTGATAAACTGGCTCTGAGGCAGGTGGAGGTGCAGTGGTGGTAGCAGGGGTAGCTGGGGTAGCTGTAGAGGAAGAGGGGCCAGCAGACGGTGTGGCTGTCTCACCAAGAGCTGTGAGGAATGGAAGTCTGTAGTCCAAAGCCAGAAAGTTCCTGCTGTGAGGGATAATCTTTTTGCATTCTGCAGCAGGTGGCCTCTCATTAGCATCCTCCTAAGGCACGTCAGCTCGACGGCCTAGCTGTGTAATCAGATATGGAAAGGGGAGAGTGCCTCGGACGTGGACCCTGGCCATGTAGTACCGGATGAAGCGTGGCAGGTACAGGTCCTTACCCTCCATCACACACCATAGGAGGGTGATCATAGCGGCAGGTAGCTCCGTCTCATGGGTACTCGGCATAACAAAGTTGCTCAAGATCTGATGCCATAGCCGAGCCTCATCATTAAAGTAAATCCGCTTGATTCCCTTAGGCATGGTGGTGTTCTGACCCATGACCTATGGAATAGTCGGGTCAAGGGCTATCCTTGCCTTGACGGCATCCCAGTCAAATTTCATGAAGTGCATGTCCTCCTCAGCCTTTTGATAACCATCTGGCTGATCAGATTTAGGCAGAAGCTTCAGAATATCCTCAATGGCCTCTTCAGTGACCAGTATCTGCTTCCCTCTGAGGTTCACTGTATCTAGGGAAGTTTTGAAGTAATTGCAGTAAAACTCTCTTACCCAAGAAGCATTGACCTCAGTCAGGTTTCTCTTCAGAAAGAACCAGCCTCTTTGTTTGATCTGATCAGAGGTGTATTGCTGGAGTTCTTCTGGAATTTTCAGAGTCCGCTCCAGGTATAGGTTCCGGGAGGTTGCAAATACCGGATACTTTAACTCGCAGTATTTGTTTGCAAACTTGATGGGATCAGTAGCAGGGAGTAACTGGTCAGCTTTCTCCTGCGGGGTGAAGTGTTTCTCCCGCCAGGAGTCATCATGCATGATGTCCAGGATGGACATAGAGGATTCTCCTCTTTTTCGTTTGCCAGTTGTTGCCTTTCCTTTTCTTTTTTTTTTGGGTGTCAGACATCCTGAAAAACAGAAATTAAGGATATAATAAAAACAGGAAAACAAGTAGGCAAATCACAAAATGAGCACATAGTGGCAAAGGAGCAGTAGAATGATGAAAATGAGTTAAGTAAAGGTGCATTAAGGATTGTATAAGAGTTAAAAGTCCGAGAAGAAAAATTCACAATCCAAAATGTATTAGAATTCATGTTAATTAGGAGAAATTATCATCATGCCTTGGTTAGAAGGTTAAAGAGAATAGTAAAAAACCAGAAGAGATGTTTTGAAAGGTAAGTAGGTTAGGAATGAAAAAGAGGTAAAGAAGTTGAAATCAGTGAGTTAGTAAAAAGAAAGTCAGAGTAAGTGGCATGATGATCATTTTCTAAGAACAAGAATTCACAATTAGAAGCTACAGTCAACTCATATCCAAACAAAGAAATCAGGTTGATGATGATTCAGATAGATATAGAAGTAGCAAAAATTGGAATCTAAACATCAAAAATGCAGATTATGAACCAGGAAATAAAAAAGAATAAGAAAGCTTGCCCTGGTATTCATGAATTGATTTGGTAAAAGCAGAGTAAAGTAGAGTTCAAAGTACCAAAACCAAGACATGAATGGAAACAAAACAGTTTACAGAAAATTGGGCAGCATTCCGGCAAAAATTGGATGTTCCCAGAAAATAAACAGCAACAGAATAGTTCATATAAAACAAACTGCAATTAGGTATGAACAAGAAAGAACATTCGCAATGGTAGCATGAACAGTAAGAACATCATATGAACAATACTAACATCACAGCAACAGCAGAATTGCAAAAATTATAAAACAAGAAGTACGAACAGCGCACTTAATCAGGCCTAAATCCACTAACCACATCCTAGGCTACCTAACCACATAGAATCCACTACAACATGCATATCTAACTAGCCTAAAATATGAACATAAACAGAAAAATATGTAATTAGCTAGGAATTCAAAGAAGGTTAGCGTTCGGCGGAACCTGGTAGGCGTATGAATGAAAGTGGGGCAGAGAGATGGCTGGGGGATGGTGGTGGTGGCGGCTGACGCGGCGGTTGAGGGTGGTTGGCGTGGCGGTGGTTGTTTAGAGGCAGGGGGTTTCGGGTAGGTTAATGGGGATAGGGGTTAAGGGGAAGGAAGGGAAGGGGGGCTTGGGTGGTGGGTGGAGGTGCGGCGGCGACGGCGGCGTGGTGGAGGTGGTGGTCGCGGCGGGGGGGCAGTAGTGGTGGAGGGAAGAAGAGGAGAGAAGAAGAAGAAAGAGGGAGAAAGGAGAAGGGGGTGGCGTTGCGGTGGGGTCTGGGTGGTTGACGGTGGTGCGGTGGCGTAGGGTGGCGCGGGTGGTGGAGGAGCAGCAAGGGTTGTAGTGAAAAGAAAGAAGAAAGGGGTTGGGGGGGCGCGATGGGGTAGGGTTCGCGTCACAGGGGGTTAATAAATTTGAATCCACGCGATTGCGTGGGGCACGCGGTCGCGTGGCTGGGGTGGAATGGGGATTGACGCGATCGCGTGAGTGATGCGATCGCGTGGAATGGGTAAAAGGATGAATGACGTGGTCGCGTGAGGCATGCGACCGCGTCGCTGGAAATTGTGCTAAACGCACAATTCCATCATCGTTTTAGCGCAACTCTCTGTCTCCTTTGGGGTGTTGTGCAATCCTCGCGACGCGATCGTGTCGCTCACGCTTTCGCGTGGGATGGGTGTTGTGCAAGTGACGCGATCGCGTCAGGGATGCGACTGCATGGCGATGACATGTTACCATGTCATGTTTTTCTATGCTTTTTCCTTTGTTTTCAATAGGTTTTATGCACTTTCTTGAGCCATAAGCAAGCCAAGTGGGTAGATTTTCATGCTTCCTTTGATTTAATCAACCATGTATGAATTCATGCTATTTCATGAGGTTTTATGCTAAAATTGTCACATATTATGAAAGAATGAATATCTCATGATTTTGAGCATAGCTTTGATGTGTTTGGTTGATTAATGATAGGTGAAGAAGGCTTGGAGAAAGGGTGAAGCAAGAAGGAATGGCTAGGAGTAAAGAGAGGACAATGGAATAAGTGAAATGGAACCAGGAAGCAAAAAGTTGGACCTAAAGTTAACCTCAAACTTTTGCACAAACTTTTGGGTGAAAAGTTAGCCTCAAAGTTAGACCCCTAACTTTGAAGCTAACGTTAGAACTTGAAAATTACTCCCTGGGCACCAAAAGTTTGCGCCAACGTTAGACCCCTAACTTTTGGGCTAACGTTGGCATGAGAAAAACCTCCCTGGCCACCAAAAGTTTGCGCCAACGTTAGACCCCTAACTTTTGGGCTAACGTTGGCACATGAAAAATACAAAGGGAGGAGCAAAAGTTTGCGCCAACGTTAGACCCCTAACTTTTGGGCTAACGTTGGCGCCACACACCACAACAGCTTGAAGGGGTATACTTCCAACAAGAATAACTTGAGCTACAGAGCTCCAAATGAGGTGATTCAAGAAGCATTGGAAAGTAGGAATCAAGAGCTTTCCAAGAATATATGGCACTGCATGGTGGACACTAAAATTGAGGGAGAAAACTGCCCCGCAATGTGCATAAATGAACATGGTGGCAACCTGCAGTGAGGCCACTTGACCTCTGCACCTTCGATGGAGTATAACTCGAGCTGTAGAGCCCCAATTGATGTGCTTCCAAAGGCATTGGAAAGTAGACATTCAGGGCTTTCCAACAATGTATAATAGTATGGGGTGAACAATACGTTTGAGCCTCCAGAACTGGCGTTTTCGCCAACGTTTGAGGCAAACTTTACCTCAAACGCTGCACACCAAAGCCAGCAACCATGCCCTCTTCAAATGATCATAACTTGAGTTGTAGATGTCCAATTGAAGTGATTCCAAGTGGGTTAGAAAGCTGACATTCAGAGCTTTCCAACCATATATGATAGTCTATATTGGGCATAAAATTGGCAACATGACAAGAGGACAAAGTTGGCGCCATAAATGTGCATAAGGGAGGCCAACGTTGGAGCAAAAGTTAGACCCCTAACTTTGGCACCAACGTTGGTATCAGCAAATCATGGTGGCTGATATGAAAAGTTGGAGCAAAAGTTAGACCCCTAACTTTTGCTCAAACTTTTGGTCCAACTTTTGCAAACTCAACCCGGTTCAATTCGGTTCCTCTTCAAACTCCAAGAGCAATCAACCAAGGCCTTTATCAACCCAATTCCATCAAGAGCAAGGGCCCAATTGACACCACTCAGAGGCACAAGAGATAGTTAGAATAGAAATTTCATTTTAATTGTAATTTGTTTTGAATTTCATTTTCATTTTGTAGAAATGCCTATAAATAGGCATCTGTTTCATATTTGTGGGGAGGCTGGCTCTGCTAGAGCATTAGGAGTAGAGTAGAATAGAAAGTCCCCTTTGATACACTTTTAATTTTCTGCAATTGTCATTTTCTAATATTGAATTCAGTTTTCTGAAATCTCAGTTTCTACAAGTCTTTGCTACACTTTTCTTTCCTGCAAGTTAAATTTCCTCTACGCTTTGATCTATTGCTCTCTTTAATTTCCAGCACCCTCTCCCCTTTACATTTCATGCAATTTAAGTTTCTGCAATTTACATTTCTTGCTCTTTAAGCTTCTGCCCATTTACATTCTGCAACTTTAATTTCCCTGCAATTTTTACATTCTGTTGCTCAACTTCACACAATTCACTAAATGTCAGCTTGACTAAACCAATCACCCACTAAAATTGCTTGATCCATCAATCCCTGTGGGATCGACCTCACTCTAAGTGAGTTATTACTACTTGATGCGACCCGGTGCACTTGCCGGTTAGATCTATGTGTTTGGGAGAAATTCATTTTTCCACCAAAATACTCATCACATGGGTCATTTTGTGCGAAACGCCCAACAGCCGCACGATTCCAGCCCAACTTTCTGGGCATAGGATCCTTACGCCGATTTTCAGATCATGCGGCCGCGTGAATGACGCGGACGCGTGGGAAGTGTTTTTTTTCATAACTGACGCGATCGCATGAGTGATGCGGTCGCGTCGCGCGCCCTTTCTCTCCTTCTTTTTTTTTTTTTTTTTTTTATGCAGGTATGCAATGATGCAGTATGCAATGTGAGTGGATAATATTCAGGTTCAATTGAAAAAGAAATAAAAATAAATAACACGAAATAAAACTGAAAAAGAAACGAACATACCATGGTGGGTTGTCTCCCACCTAGCACTTTTAGTTAAAGTCCTTAAGTTGGACATTGGATGAGCTTCTTATTATGGCGGCTTATGTTTAAATTCATCTAGAAATCTTCACCAATGCTTGGAATGCCAATAGCCTCCGGGGTCCCAAACTAGGCATGTAAAGCTTCTGAACAGTTTCAAACAGATTCTCAAGCTCCCGGGGTGACGAATGTCATAATAGATTCCAGGATCCCAAACTTTACTTTTAAATCCGCCTCCGTCTTGATCCATATTTTTCCATCCGAGCGGTTTAAAAATTAGATTCTCACCAAGATGACCAAATGTTTTCCGAGATCCATTCAATTGATCATGATGCCAATCCGTGCACTTCGAGTTGAAGCGTGGAACCTTATTGAACCTTGTGCACCAGCTCTGAGTACGAGCCATTTCCTTCTTACTCTTAAAGCCACAGAGAGCTCTAAGCTGGCCATCTGTTTCAAGCAACCCATATTCAAGTGGAAAAATAAAGCTAAAGGTTAAGGATTGTACCCACTTGAAGCTTGTATTGGGTGGTAATGGCCTTGGGATAGGTGTTTCCAGTGGTTCTGTAAGTTCTACTCCCTTGTGCTCTTCTATGAATTTCTTCACTTCCTTGCAGACTTCTTCAAATGCATCCATGTCCTGATCAAAGCCTTCTATATCTTCCTCATCACTTAAGTCATAAACGGGAGGTTGAGTGAAATCTACCTCCACATCATCTTCGTATGCACTTAGGGAAGATGCTTCGATCTCAGAGAATTCACTTGTGGATACAAGTTCATTACTAGGAGAACTTGATTTGAGATTATCATCATCAAGGAAACTTGCTTCTTGGATTATTCCGTCTAGTTCTTCATAAAAGACTTGCTTTGGGAGTTGCACACTATCCTCCTTAGCATCAATTGTAACATCCTTGATAGAATTTTCGACAATTCTGGATTCCCATGGAAGTTCAGCTTCTCCTAAGTCTTCAACCAACTCTTCTTCTTTTACAATGATAGCTTCCTCTACTTGTTCCAGTACGAAGTCATGCCCTGTTCTGTCCACTGGAGTTTCTAGTATCTCCTTCATACTACGCTCTTCATTAGATTGTCCACATGGGGCTGTGGGAGATCCTTGAATGTTCGAATGTCTAGAAGATAATTGACTTACTGCTTGCTCCAGTTGATGAAGGGTTGTTTGAAGTTGATCTACTGTTTCCTTGAGACAAACCTCTGATTCTCGGGGTGATGGATTTGGACGTGGTACATGGGGAAGTGGTGGTATTTGGGAGTAATTGGATTGGAATTGGGGTAAATGAGGATCATATGGTGGTGAATGGTGAAAAGGAGCTTGTGAGAGGGGTGGTTCGAAGTTATGTTGAGAGGATGGCCTATAAGCATAGGGTGGGGCTTGTTGGTAACTACAAGGTTGTCCACCATGTCTATTGGCTTGGTATGCATTGTAGAATGGTTTTTGTCCATGATATCTTGGAGGGTGTTGTTACCTAAAGGGTTGATCAGATCCTCTTGGCTCCATCCATCTTTGATTGCTTTGACCTTGATGCATGTTCCTGTTATAACTTTCACTCCTTTCAACAATATTATAACAAAACTCAAAGCGAGAGGGGTGAGAATTCATAGTAGCTAATGGAAATAAAAGAAGAAAATAAAGACAAATAAACAAGTAAAAGAAAAATATTTGGTTGTAAAGAATTTTATAAAAATAGTCGCGTTGTAGATATAGTTTCTAAACCAACAGGAATCCCTTCGTACAAACGTTTTGGTTGTCACAAGTAACAAACCCCTTAAAAATTGATAACCGAAGTATTTAGACCTCGGGTCGTCTTCTTAAGTAACTGCAGGGAAGTATGTTCTTATTATTGGTTATGAAGATTGTAAATTGGGGTTTTGAAGATGAGGAACAAGTAATTTAAATGGCAGGTAAAATAAATAAACAACTGTAAAATAAACTTTTGGCAAGGTATGAGAAATTGGAAGTCCTATCCTAGTTATCCTTATCAATGATGATGAAGATTGAATCTTAATTCCACTTAGTTAGCCTTTACTTAAAGCAAAGAAAGGTCAAGTGACTAATTAGTTTGATCTTCAAATCCTAGTTAATCCCTAAGGAAAGATTGGGATTATTGAAGTTCAATTCAATTAGCAAAGATAACAATTATCAATCACGTTGAGTTTGATAACTCCTGAGTTACTGATTTCTTAACCAAGACCAAAAGGGGAAAAGTAAATCTACTGGAATAAAAAATGTCTTCAGATTGGAAGCAATAGTAACATAAATAAAAGAGAGCAATAATAAACTGAAATACCTCAAATAACATTAATTCAAAGAATAATCTGTAACATAGAGGAATTCATAAATTAAATTGAGAAAATAAATAAAAAGGAATATTGAACTGATAAAAAGAGATAATCCTGAAAGCAAAAGAAATCCTAATTCTAAATCCTAAAAGAGAGAGGAGAGAACCTCTCCCACAAAACTACATCTAAATCATGAATAGTGAACGATTGGAGACTCTCTTTGAATGGATGCATTCCCCCACTACATAACCTCTGATCTGTGCCTTCTGGACTTGGATTTGGGCCAAAAAGGGCTTAAGAAATTGCTAGGAGCGTTTTTTGTAATTTCTGGTGCGTGGCCTCTGTCACGCATCCACGTGAGTCACGTGGTCGCGTCATCTGGAATTTTCATTGTCACGCGGTCGCTTCAGTCAAGAAATTGAGTTAAGAAAAATATATATTTGACGTGGCAGAAATCGGCGAGTCAAGAATTGTTATAAGATATGCGTTGCAAGTATAGTTCTTAACCAACCAGAAATCCGCTTATCAATTTAGAAGGGTGTCACAAAAATTAAAATTAAAATACTGGGAGTATGAATCCCAGGTCATCTCCCAACGAGTTGCAGAAAGATGTGCTATTTTATTAATCAGATGTTTTCAAAAAGGGTTTGAATTGAATAAACAGGAAATTAAATTAGAGAAATTAAGTAATTTAATTAAAAGCCTTGGCTGGGAGTAGATTAGTTGGAAGCCCTATTCTTGTTGAAGTACTCTCAAGATTAATTGAAATTGGAGATTATCCTGTTTAGTTACCCCTTATTAGGTAAGGGGAAGTCAAACAAGTTGGAAAGCTGTTTCTATTCACAAGTCCCAATCCGCTTACTTGGAGGGATTGGCGTTAGTGACTAGAGAGCAATCCAACAATAAACCCAATTACAATTTTTCTTTTAAGCATTCCAACGCAAGGTCTTCCTTTCAATCAACTCCCATCCAAGTTATGGAACTACTCGCTCATTGTGAATATATAACTCATAACATAGGAAGGGGAATTAAAGAAAGACATGATAAATAAAAATCAAAGAAATCAATTAAAAATAAAAGTAATTCTTGTATTAATAAATTCTAAAAAATAATTCAATAGTAGAATTGAGTAAATTAAGGACATGGAAGAGCAAGAGCCAAGTAAAGAAAACGAACTAGAACGACGAAGTCTTGATGAGGTAATAACTCTTCTCAATATCCCAATGCAAAAAGCAATAGAAATAAAATCCTAAGAACTATGAATGTGTAGAGAGAAAACCTAGAGGAGGAGTAAAACTAGATCTAAAACTAAAATTGTGTAGAATGAATGTTGTTGTTGGTTTCTGTATGTTCTCTGGCTCTAGTCTGCTTTTCTGGGCCAAGAACTAGGTCAAAGCAGGGCCCAAAATCGCCCCAAGCAAATTCTGCAGACTACGCAGATCGCGCACGTCACGCGATCGCGTCATTCATGCGGACGCGTCATTCGGCGTTTTGCCCTGCCACGCGAGCGCGTCGTCCACGCCTCCGCGTCACTTGTGCTATTCCAATCCGCACGATCGCGTGAGCCATGCGGCCGCGTCACTGCGATTTTCTCTCTTTCGCGCGGTCGCGTGAGCCATGCGGCCGCATTACTTCTTGCTGGTCATCTCCTCAATTTCTTGTGTTCCTTCCATTTTTGCAAGCTTCCTTTCCAATCTCCAACTCATTCATGCCCTATAAAGTCTGAAACACTTAACACACAGATCACGGCATCGAATGGAATAAAGAAGAATTAAAATACATAATTAAAAGTCTCTAGGAAGCAAGTTTTTAATCATGTAATAATTTTAGGAAGGAAATATAAATGCATGCTAATCATATGAATAAGTGGGTAAAGATCATGATAAAACCACACAATTAAACACATTATAAACCATAAAATAGTGGTTTATCAACCTCCCCACACTTAAACATTAGCATGTCCTCATGCTTAGTTGAAGGAGATAAAATAAATGAGTAGGAACATGTAAAACTCATGCAATGCAGTGCAACATATATATGTGAATGCAACTATATGATTCTTGTCTACTTGATCAATAGTAAATAAGCTCTTCAAAACAATTACAAATCAAATTCCACTAATTCAATTCTTATACAGTAAGAACGGATAAAAATGCAAGAAGGTAGCTCATGAAAGCAGGAAACATAGAATTTTAAGCATTGAACCCTCACTGATGATGTATGTATGCTCTAATCTCTCTAGTGTATAGGGAAATCACTCTATCCTTCTCTAATCATACTCTCTAATTTTTGTTCTTCTCCTAATCAATCAACAACATTTAATACACTAATGCAAACATCATGAGGTCTTTTCAAGGTTGTAATGGGGCCAAGGTAATGGTAAGGATACATATATGGCTAAGTAAGCTTATAAACTGAATCTTTAATTAACCCAAGCTTTAACATAACCTATATATATATATATATATATATATATATATATATATATATATATATATAACACTTTAGAATTCATACCTAGCTACCCAGAATTTTCTTTTCACATTCCATACTCGTGTATCAACTTTTTATTTTAATTTTATCATACATGCATTGATCTTTGAATTCTTAACTTAGTATTGGGAAAATTTTGTCCCCTTATTTATTTATTGAATATTTTTGGTTTTTTTTAACATAAACATAAAAATAAACATAGCTTATCAATGCACATAGATTTTTAATTCTTATAGTTTCACATGAGTAGGTATCCAAATTCCCATTATATTATCATGACACATTTCCTTATTATCTTTTGTTCCCACAATTTCCCATACTTAATTCGCACACACAATTCTATCTTAAGCTAACCAAAGATTCAATTTGGGATATATAATTGTTTTTCTGCTTAAGGCTAGTAATGTGGTAAAATATAGAACAAATGGGATTTAAAGGCTCAAAGTGGCTAACAAAGGTAATTGAAAGGGTAGGTTTAATTTGGATAAGTGAGTTTAAACAAATAATGGCCTCAATCATATGCAAACATATAAATATAATAAACATTGGACATATAGGGTGAAACAAAATATAGATTACAATCATAGAGAGGTAAACACACAAGAATAAAATAATTATGGTTAAATAATGTAACCATACATAAAGGCTCAAATATCACAGGTTGTGTGTTCTTTAGTTTAAAAATCAAGTTCCAAATATAACTTCAAGCAAATTTATCATAAAAGTTTTAATTAAAGGTAGTGAAATTTTGTTCCAAAATAGGGTCTTAGAGGAAAACTTATTTGCTTTTCAATCAAGTAGAACATGCTTGCAACTAACCTATTACTATGCAATTTATCCTATTCTACAAAAGAAAAAAAACTAACTAAATATCCTAATTTATTAGTGTTTAGGGAAGAGAAATTACCTCCGGAAGTCAGGTACTGACCGACCTCCCCACACTTAAGGCTTTGCACCGTCCTCGGTGCCATCTGTCAGGAACAAAGGTGGGCTGGTAGCAGTATCTCCACAGTCGGGACCATCATGGCTTCATGTGCTGGTAAAGGAAGTGGAGTCTGGGGTGTCTGAGTCCTTGAATTTTCCCATAATCAGCTCCTTGAAGTATGTGAATCGGCGCTTGTTACGGCGCTCTCTCATCTTAGCTTTGTGTTCCTGCCGATCCAACCTTTCGAGTATCTGATGGAGCAGTTGGTCTGTTGTAGGTGCTTGTGGTATTGAAGAAGGAATATCTTCAACCGGTTCAGTAGGATGGCTTGTGGCGGCTGGTGGAGGTCTGATGTATTTTCCGTTAGGGACATACTGATCATCCCGTGGGAGCATGGATTTGGTGTCCCCAGCTCTGTAGGAAATTCTGACTGCGGAGACAAGATATGAGACCAAGGCGGGAAAAGGTAAGTTGCCCGCAATTTGTACGTGTCCCATGGCATTCTGGATGTGTCTTGGTAGGTTCAGAGGTTGGTCTGTAAGGATGCACCATAGTAGAACGGCCATGTCCGCAGTGAAGGAGGACTTGTAAGTGCTCGGAAAGATGTAATGGGACATGATCTGTGCTCATACGCGAGCCTCCAAGGTAAGTGCTGAAGCCGATATTCCCTTAGGGCGGGTACGATGGTATCCGTAGATCCAGCGGCTGCCAGGTAGTGCGATAACTCTGAGAATGGTGTCCTAGTCAAATTGGTACATCTGGCGCTTGAGTGCGGTTTCTTGAAAGGCATCCGATCTTCTGCTCGTCTTCTGGAAATTTCTGCTCGTTCTTTTCTTTATTCTTAGTTTTTCTATTCAATAACTCTTCTCTTTATTAGTACATTTCGTGCATTTGCATTTACATAATTTTATTTTTATTATATATATATATATATATATATATAATTTACGCGACGCAACCGCCTCATTGACGCGTCCGCGTCGCAAGTGATTGGAGAAAATAATAAAACGAACAGAGAGTCACGCGAGAGTGTGGCTGGAGGCGTGCCCGTGGCACAAATCGCCCCACGCGATTGCGTCGCTGACGCGTCCACGTCGGGTGGGAACATTGGCCTCCCACGCGACTGCGCCACTCACGCGGCCGCGTGCCCTGGAATTCGACGTAAAAAGGGTGCACGACCGAAAGTTGTGCTAGAGTGGTGTTGAATTGGTGCTGAACGCACAATTCTTTCCACGCGGACGCCTGGCTCACGCGTCTGCGTCATATCCTTCTAATGGCCACTCACGCTATCGCATGCCCCACGCGATCGCGTCACCCCAGATTTGGCAAAAAAATAAAAATTTTGAACAGAAAGTTGTGCGAGCGCGAGGCTGTCCTCGCGCCAGTAGCATGAAACGGGTCACGCGACCGCGTGACCGACCCGACCGCATCAATTAGTATAAGTGCAAGTCGCGCGACCGCGTGCCCCACGCGACCGCGTCGCTTGCGCCACACAGCTTCCCTGATTTGCCAATTATCTTATCTTTCTTTTCCCCAAATCCTATTTTCTCTTTTCCCTCCTTATTTCTTCCTTCTTCCTTCTTCCTTCTTTCTCACTTTCTACTCTCTCTCTCTCTCTCTCACCCCAGTTAACAAGGTTTTCTTTTCTGCTTCCTCCTTATTTTTCTATTATTCTTCTTATTTTTGTATGTTATCTTCTTTTCTTTTCTTTTTACTTTCAGTATCCATATTTTCTTTTTCTTTCTTTTTCCTTTTTACTTGGTGTTGGAAATTTATTTGAGTCATTATTTCTCATTATATGCTTGTGGATTGTTGTAAAATTATTTGGCAATTATATACCTTTTTAAAGGGTTACTTGCATGTTCACTTTCATACTTTCTATACCTTATTTACCATGCATGCTATGTGTTTGTGAAAAAGCCAATATGGCATTATGCATTTTTCTACGTTATTCTATTCTACTATAAAATGCTTGTTTTTCACAAAATCCCTGATAAACCACTATTTTTTGATTTATCTTGTGCTCAATTGAGTGGATTTCATCAACTCTTTACCCACTTATTCATATTATTTGCATGGTTTTACATTTGCCTTCCTAATTATGTGCTTTGATTGAAAACATGCTTCTTTGATCTTATATTTGCATATTATTAATCCTCTCTTATTACCATTAGATACCTTGATATGTGTGTTAAGTGTTTTCAGATATTATAAGGCAGGAATGGCTTGGAGGATGGGAAGAAAGCATGCAAAAGTGGAAGGAATGCAAGAAGTTGGAGAAATTGCTAAGCTGTCCAGCCTGACCTCTCTGCACTCAAACGGCTATAACTTTAGCTACAGATTCCAAACGACGCGGTTCCAATTGCGTTGGAAAGCTAACGTCCGGGGCTTCGATTTGATATATAATATGCTATAGTTCCCCTGACGCTAGGCGACGCGACCGCGTGATCCATGCGGCCGCGTCGCAGTGACGGAAATCCAGCGTGGCAAAATTCGAAACCAGTGAATTCTGGACTGTTTTTGACCCAGTTTGCGGCCCAGAAAACACAGATTAGAGGCTATAAAATGGGAGAATACATCCATTCATGAGGAGGCTTTCATATTTACAATTTTAGGAGTAGATGTAGTTTTTAGAGAGAGAGGTTCTCTCCTCTCTCTTAGATTAGGATTTAGGATTTCTCTTAGTTATAGGAGTGACTCTCAATCCCAGGTTCTTTATTTTTATTTAATTTATGAACTCTTCCATGTTACATATAATTTTCTTAATTAATGTCATTTGAGGTATTTCAATTCATGATTGCTTTCTTTTATTTACATGATTACTGCTTCCCATCTAAAGACATTTTTATTTCAGTAAATTTACTCTTTTCCTTCTTCCTTTTGGCTTTGGTCAAATAATTGGTAACCCTTGAGTTATCAAACTCATTGTTGATTGAAAATTGGAATTCATCAACCTAACTTACCTTCATAGTTAGAGGTTAACAAAGCGGGAGAAAAATCCAATTCTCATTACAATTGATAAGGATAACCAGGATAGGACTTCCAATTTCTAATACCTTGCCAAGAGTTTATTTTTATTATTATTATTGTATTTTACTTGTCATATAACATATTCACACCTTACTTCCTAATAAACCCCAATTTACAAACTCATAACCAATAATAAGAACATACTTCCCTGCAATTCCTTGAGAAGACGACCCGAGGTTTAATACTCGGTTATCAATTTTAAAGGGGTTTGTTACTTGTGACAACCAAAACGTTTGTACGAAGGGATTTTTGTTGGTTTAGAGACTATATCTACAACGCGACTATTTTTATGACATTCTTTACTAGCAAAAATCCTAACGTCAAAATGGCGCCGTTGCCGGGGAATTGCAAACGTGTACCTTATTATTGGTTATTGTAAATATTTGCTTTTTTATTTGTTTTTATTTTTATTTTTACTTTTTTTTGCTTTTTCGTAAATTAAAAAGGTTATTGGTTTTTATTTTAAAATTTTTATCTTATCTTATCTTATTTCAAAAAAAAAAAATCAAATTTCAAAATTCAAATTTAAAAATTTTCAAAATTCAAATTTAAAATCTTCAAATTTCAAATTTCAAAAATTTAAATTTCAAAAATTTAAAATTCAAAATTTCAAAATTTCAAAATTTAATTTTCAAATTAAAAATTTAAATAACCTTTTAATTTCAATTTGTTTTTATTTTTAATTTCTATTTACTATGAACTCTCACCCCTTTGGCTATGAGTCTGGTTACAATTATGTTTCAGGAAGAAGAAATTACAATGAGAACAGGCATCAAGGTTGGAACAATCAAAGATGGGAGGAGCCACAAGGATTTGATCAACCCTCATGGCAACAACCACCTCCAATGAACTATCAACAACCACCACCATGTGCCTATGAACCCTTTCCTCAACATAACTTTGGACCACCAAACTCACAAGCCCCTTTCCGCCATTCACCTCCATATGACCCCAACCCTCAACCACCATACCAACCACCTTATGAGCCATATGAACCATATATAGAACCACCCCAATTCTAATCCAATTACTCCCAACCACCACCACTTTCTTTTGTAGCATGTCCAAGTCTGGCAACCCGAGAAGCAGAGGTTCGCCTAAGGAAAACAGTAATTAAATTTCAGACAACCATTCAACAACTGGAGCAAGCATTAATTCAATGGGCTTCTAGGTGCTCAAATATACAAGGATCAGCCACAGCTCCATGTGGACAGTCTAGTGAAGAGCGTATCATGAAGGAGATACCAGAAACCCTAGTGGACAAGACAAAGAATGAATTCGTACTAGAACAAGTAGAAGAAGCTGTCATTGTTCAAGAAGAAGAGTTGGTTGAAGACTTAGGAGATGCAGAACCTCCATGGGAAAGTCAAGACATAGAGCCTCCTTCCAAGACGGTTGAAATTGTTGCTGAGGAGGGTGTACAACCTCCAAAGCATATCATAGTTGAAGACTTGGAAGAGGTTGATCAAGAGATGGAGATTCAAGAAGAAGAAGCACAACCTCCCATGCCCTTGGAAAGCAATGAAGAGGAGATTGAATTGAAAGAGAGCTACCAAGAGGAAGAGGTTGAAATTGAAGAAGCTTGCAAAGAAGTGGTAATTATCAGAGAAGAGCACAAGGGAGTGGAACTTGCAATTTCATTAAAAATACCTCCCCTTAAGTTGCCATCATCCTTCACAACATTCAAGTGGGTAAAATTCATATCCCATAGCTTTCTAACCCCACTTGAATATGGGCTACTGGAGACGGATGGTCAACTTAGAGCTCTTTGTGATATTAAGAGTAAGAGGAAGATGGCCAGTGGTAAGAATTGTCCTGCAAGGTTCATCATGGTTGGAAGCTTTAAGTTTAAATGCAAAGGTTGGTGTAAAGCTCAGTTGAATGGGTCTAGGAAGTTGTTTGGACGCTTCAGTGAGAATTCTAAAGCTGAACCACCCGGATGGAATTATGAGGATCAACAAGAAGACGGGTGCAATAGCAAGGTTTGGGATCCTGGAATCTGTTCTGACATCCAACACCCCGGGAGCCTAAGAATCTGTTTGAAGCTGCTCAAAGGCTTTACGTGCCTAGTTTGGGACCCCGGAGGCTACTAGAAGTACAAACATTGGTGGGGATTCCTGGATCAGTACAAGCACAAGCCACCATAGCAGGAAGCTCATCAAATGTCCAACTTAAGGACTATAACTAAAAGTGCTAGGTGGGAGACAACCTACCATGGTATGATCGTTCTTTTTCATTTTTATTTAGTTTTATTTGTTTTCGAGTTTTATTTTATTTTATTATATTGAACCTGGAGTTTTGCATCACATTCATATTAACACTGCATTCTGTATCTTTTCAAAATTAAAAAAAAAAGCGAGCACGCAACGCGACCGCATCAGCGACGCGTCCGCGTCGCAAGGAGATGGAAGACAATATTAATATAAACAGAGAGTTTCGCAGGAGCAGCACTGGAGGCGTGCCAATGGCACCAATCACCCCACGTGACCGCGTTGCTGACGCGACCGCGTCACCTGGGAATAATGGCCTCCCACGCGACCGCGTCACCCACGCGACCGCGTGACCTAAAAATCGACGTCAACCGGGTGCATGGCCGAAAATTGAGCTAGAGTTGAGCTGGACTCGTGCTGGAAGCCCAAGCCCTACCACGCGACCGCGTGCCCCACGCGGCCGCGTCATTTTAAGAAGATGGCCACTCACGCGATAGCGTCGACCACGCGATCGCGTCACCCATAATTTTGGCAAAAAGAGTTTCGAACAGAGAGTTGTGCGACCACGAGGCTGCACTCGCGCCACTAGCACAAATCAAGTCACGCGATCGCGTGCCACACGCGTCCGCGTCACCCAATCTTATCGCGCACCACGCGACCGCGTCACCCACGCGACCGTGTCGCCAGCGTAGCACAACCTATCCAGATTAGTGCCAATTTTCTTATCCTTTCTCTTATAATCCTAATTTCTTCCTTCTCTCTCCTTTCTCACTTTCTTTTTCTTTTTCACTTTCATTTTATTTTATTTAATTTATTTGCATACTTTCATTCATTGCATATTTTATTTTTCTAAAGTTATTATTGGTGTTCAAATATTCTTATTCAATTGTTACATCTTTTTTGGTATTTTCCTAGTGCTTAGTGACTTGTTTAATTCTGATTGGGTAATATTATTTAAATCAATGCTAATTTTTATAATACTGATATCCCTTTTGCATTGACATGAACTCACATTGTCTTTCATTACCCACTCTCTTCCCCATTGTTGCAAATTTTGCACCACTGGCATGCCATGGCTTCTATTGTTTTCTCACTTACATGTTGAAGCTTCCATGTAAATGAGACCCTTATCATTTGGCATTAACCCACCCATACTTCTTTTATTTTCTTATCTCTATTTCTGGGTTACTCTTCTTCCCTTTTTCTTTCAGGATGGCCACCCGGAAGGGAAGCGGAAGACATTTTACATGGGGAGACAGACAAGTCCATCTACACAATCCTTAGAGAAAAAGCAACAGTTGAAACAACCCATCCACCTGCAAATCTCAGCATGCACCGAGGACGGTGCAATCTTTAAGTGTGGGGAGGTCGATACCAATCTCTGTGGGTTAGTACTTTCTTTTCAACACCAATAATCTTATTTTCTTTATTTGTTCATTGTTGCATCTGCATATTTGATTGCATATTTATTTGATTTTGTGCATTTAGTTACTACTTGGTTAAAATAATAAATCTCTTTTTAAGATCCT
This sequence comes from Arachis hypogaea, assembly GCF_003086295.3. Lineage (NCBI taxonomy): Eukaryota > Viridiplantae > Streptophyta > Magnoliopsida > Fabales > Fabaceae > Arachis > Arachis hypogaea. The sequence continues at coordinate 124,442,686 of NC_092054.1, read as the reverse complement.
ATTTTTGAAAAAAAATTTTTTTTTTCACTAATTTAAATAAAAATTTTTAAAAAATTTTTATGTGTTAAATTTGTTTGAAGTTGTATTTGGAACATGGTTTTTGAGTCAAAGAACACATAACCTGTGAGACTTTGAGCTTATTTACATGGTTACATTATTTAACCATAAATATTTTATTCCTGTGTGTTCCCTTCTCTATGATTGTAATCTATATTTTGTTCCAACCTATATGTCCATTATTTAGTATATTTACATATTTGCATATGATTGAGGCCATTATTTGATTTTAGCTCACTTATCCCAAATAAGCCTACCCTTTAAATCACCCTTGTCAGCCACTTTGAGCCTTTTAACCCCCTCTTGTTCTGTATTTTACCACATCACTAGCCTTAAAGCAGAAAAATAATTAAATATCCCAATTAAATCTTTGGTTAGCTTAAGATAGTGTGTTAATTAAGTATGGAGAAACTGTGGGAACATGGGTTAATAAAGAAAAAGTATAATGTTTCTAATTTATTTGAATATCAGGAATTTGGGAACCTACTCATGAAAAACCAAAATAGAAAAATAATAGAAAATCCATGTGCATTGATAAGTTATGTTTGTTTCTCTAAATAAAAAAAAAAGAGAAAAAAGAGAAAAATCTAAAAATACTCAATAAATAAGTAAATAATGGGACAAAATTACCCCAATATTAAGTTTAATAAAAGATCAATGCACATGTGATAAAAATAAAAGAAAAAAATTTTGTACATGAGTATGGGAATTATACAAAAGTGAGAATTATGGGTAGTTAGGCATGAATTTAAAAGTATATTGAGTATATGTATATTAGGTGAGAGCTTAGGTTAATTGAAGATTCATATTATAGCTCACTTGGCCATACATATATCCTTACCTTTACCTCAGCCCCATTACAACCTTGAAAAGACCTCATGATGTTTGCATTGGTACATTAAATTTTTGTTGATTGGTTAGATGAAGAACAAGGTTTAAAAAGCATGACTAGAGAAGAGTAGAGTGAGTAACCCTATACACTTGAGAGATTAGAGTGATATACACTTCCAGTGAGGGTTTAACGCTTAAATTCTATGTTCCCTGCTTTCATGAGCTGTCTTCTTACAAGTTCACTTGATTTTTATTGTCTGATTTGAATTAGTGGAAATTGGTTTGTATTTGTTTTGGAGAACTTATTTACTCTTAACCAAGTAAGTAAAAGCATTTAGCATGTAGTTGCATTCATAGGTTGCATTTCATACCATTCCTCTTCATCTTTATAGCTTCTCTTGAGCTTAGCATGAGGACATGCTAATGTTTAAGTGTGGGGAGGTTGATAAACCACTATTTTATGGTTTATCTTGTGTTCAATTGAGTGGATTTCATCAACTCTTTACCCACTTATTCATATTATTTGCATGGTTTTATATTTGCCTTCCTAATTATGTGCTTTGATTGAAAACATGCTTCTTTGATCTTATATTTGCTTATTATTAATCCTCTCTTATTACCATTAGATGTCTTGATATGTGTGTTAAGTGTTTTCAGATATTATAAGGCAGGAATGGCTTGGAGGATGGGAAGAAAGCATGCAAAAGTGGAAGGAATGCAAGAAGTTGGAGAAATTGCTAAGCTGTCCAGCCTGACCTCTCTGCACTCAAACGGCTATAATTTTAGCTACAGAGGTCCAAATGATGCGGTTCCAATTGCGTTGGAAAGCTAACGTCCGGGGCTTCGATTTGATATATAATATAGTATAGTTTCTCTGACGCTAGGCGACGCGACCGCGTGATCCATGCGGCCACGTCGTAGTGACAGAAATCCAGCGTGGCAAAATTCAAAACCAGCGAATTCTGGACTGTTTTTGACCCAGTTTGCGGCCCAGAAAACACAGATTAGAGGCTATAAAGTGGGGGAATACATCCATTCATGAGGAGGCTTTCATATTTATAATTTTAGGAGTAGATGTAGTTTTTAGAGAGAGAGGTTCTCTCATCTCTCTTAGATTAGGATTTAGGATTTCTCTTAGTTATAGGAGTGACTCTCAATCCCAGGTTCTTTATTTTTATTTAATTTATGAACTCTTCCATGTTACATATAATTTTCTTAATTAATGTCATTTGAGGTATTTCAATTCATGATTGCTTTCTTTTATTTACATGATTACTGCTTCCCATCTGAAGACATTTTTATTTCAGTAAATTTACTCTTTTCCTTCTTCCTTTTGGCTTTGGTCAAATAATTGGTAACCCTTGAGTTATCAAACTCATTGTTGATTGAAAATTGGAATTCATCCACCTAACTTACCTTCATAGTTAGAGGTTAACAAAGTGGGAGAAAAATCCAATTCTCATTACAATTGATAAGGATAACCAGGCTAGGACTTCCAATTTCTAATACCTTGCCAAGAATTTATTTTTATTATTATTATTGTATTTTACTTGTCATATAACATATTCCCACCTTACTTCCTGATAAACCCCAATTTACAAACTCATAACCAATAATAAGAACATACTTCCCTGCAATTCCTTGAGAAGACGACCCGAGGTTTAATACTCGGTTATCAATTTTAAAGGGGTTTGTTACTTGTGACAACCAAAACGTTTGTACGAAGGGATTTTTGTTGGTTTAGAGACTATATCTACAACGCGACTGTTTTTATGACATTCTTTACTAGCAAAAATCCTAACGTCAAAATGGCGCCGTTGCCGGGGAATTGCAAACGTGTACCTTATTATTGGTTATTGTAAATATTTGCTTTTTTATTTGTTTTTATTTTTATTTTTACTTTTTTTTGCTTTTTCGTAAATTAAAAAGGTTATTGGTTTTTATTTTAAAATTTTTATCTTATCTTATCTTATTTCAAAAAAAAAAATCAAATTTCAAAAATTTAAAATTCAAAATTTCAAAATTTCAAAATTTAATTTTCAAATTAAAAATTTAAATAACCTTTTAATTTCAATTTGTTTTTATTTTTAATTTCTATTTACTATGAACTTTCACCCCTTTGGCTATGAGTCTGGTTACAATTATGTTGCAGGAAGAAGAAATTACAATGAGAACAGGCGTCAAGATTGGAACAATCAAAGATGGGAGGAGCCACAAGGATTTGATCAACCCTTATGGCAACAACCACCTCTAATGAACTATCAACAACCACCACCATGTGCCTATGAACCCTTTCCTCAACATAACTTTGGACCACCAAACTCACAAGCCCCTTTCCGCCATTCAGCTCCATATGACCCCAACCCTCAACCATCATACCAACCACCTTATGAGCCATATGAACTATATATAGAACCATATAGTTGCATTCACATATATATATATATATATATATATGTTGCATTGCATTGCATGAGTTTTACATGTTCCTACTCATTTATTTTATCTCCTTCAACTAAGCATGAGGACATGCTAATGTTTAAGTGTGGGGAGGTTGATAAACCACTATTTTATGGTTTATAATGTGTTTAATTGTGTGGTTTTATCATGATCTTTACCCACTTATTCATATGATTAGCATGCATTTATATTTCCTTCCTAAAATTATTACATGATTAAAAACTTGCTTCCTAGAGACTTTTAATTATGTATTTAATTTCTCCTTTATTCCATTCGATGCCGTGATCTGTGTGTTAAGTGTTTCAGACTTTATAGGGCATGAATGAGTTGGAGATTGGAAAGGAAGCTTCCAAAAATGGAAGGAACACAAGAAATTGAGGAGATGACTAGCAAGAAGTGACGCGGCCGCATGGCTCACGCGACCGCGCGAAAGAGAGGAAATCGCAGTGACGCGGCCGCATGGCTCACGCGACCACACGGATTGGAATAGCACAAGTGACGCGGAGGCGTGGACGACGCGCTCGCGTGGCAGGGCAAAACGCCGAATGACGCGTCCGCATGAATGATGCGATCGCGTGACGTGCGTGATCTGCATAATCTGCAGAATTTGCTGAGGGCGATTTTGGGCCCTGCTTTGACCCAGTTCTCGGCCCAGAAAAGCAGACTAGAGCCAGAGAACATGCAGAAACCAAAAACAACATTCATTCTACACAATTTTAGTTTTAGATCTAGTTTTACTCCTCCTCTAGGTTTTCTCTCTACACATTCATAGTTCTTAGGATTTTATTTCTATTGCTTTTTGCATTGGGATATTGAGAAGAGTTATTACCTCATCAAGACTTCGTCATTCTAGTTCGTTTTCTTAATTGGCTCTTGCTATTCCATGTCCTTAATTTACTCAATTCTACTATTGAATTATTTTTTAGAATTTATTAATACAAGAATTACTTTTATTTTTAATTGATTTCTTTGATTTTTATTTATCATGTCTTTCTTTAATTCCCCTTCCTATGTTATGAGTTATATATTCACAATGAGCGAGTAGTTCCATAACTTGGATGGGAGTTGATTGAAAGGAAGACCTTGCGTTGGAATGCTTAAAAGAAAAAATGTAATTGGATTTATTGTTGGATTTCTCTCTAGTCACTAACGCCAATCCCTCCAAGTAAGCGGATTGGGACTTGTAAATAGAAATAGCTTTCCAACTTGTTTTACTTCCCCTTACCTAGTAAGGGGTAACTAAACAGGATAATTTCCAATTATTAATTAATCTTGAGAGTACTTCAACAAGAATAGGGCTTCCAACTAATCTACTCTCAGCCAAGGCTTTTAATTAATTTACTTAATTTCTCTAATTTAATTTCTTGTTTATTCAACTCAAACCCTTTTTGAAAACATCTGATTAATAAAATAGCACATCTTTCTGCAACTCGTTGGGAGACGACCTGGGATTCAAACTCCCAATATTTTAATTTTAATTTTTATGGCACCCTTCTAAATTGATAAGCGGATTTCTGGTTGGTTAAGAACTATACTTGCAACGCATATCTTATAACAATTCTTGACTCGCCAATTTCTGCCACGTCAATTTTTCTGGAAGACGAGCAGAAGTTTCCAGTTATCATTGCAAGGGAACTCACTTCTCAACAGGAAGAGCAGTTACTTAGGGTGCTGAGGAGGCACAAGAAGGCAATTGGTTGGAGTTTGGCAGACATAGTAGGCATCAACCCTCAAGTCTGTGAGCATAGGATATTTTTAGAAGAGGGAGCAAGACTTGTCCATCAACCCCAGAGAAGACTGAACCCCACTATCATAGAGGTTGTCAAGAAGGAAGTGACCAGACTACTGGAGGCAGATATCATCTACCCCATTTCAGACAGTGAATGGGTAAGCCCAGTACAAGTGGTGCCCAAGAAGTCTGGAGTCACTACGGTGAAGAATGAGCATGGAGATCTCATGGCAACTAGAGTTCAGAACGCCTGGAGAGTCTGCATTGACTACAGACGCCTCAACCAGGCCACTCGTAAGGATCACTATCCTCTTCCATTCATTGATCAAATGTTGGATCGCCTGTCAGGTAAATCACATTATTGTTTTTTAGATGGTTACACAGGTTATTTCCAGATTCATATAGTTCCTGAGGATAAGGAAAAGACCACTTTTACATGACCTTTTGGGACTTATGCTTACAAGAGAATGCCCTTTGGCTTGTGCAATGCACCAGCTACCTTCCAAAGGTGCATGATGAGTCTTTTCTCTGATCTTATTGAGGACTGTATGGAAGTTTTTATGGATGATTTTAGTGTATATGGTGATTCCTTTAGCCTTTGCTTAGATGGATTATCTAGAGTATTAGATAGATGTGTCAGTACAAATCTTGTATTAAATTTTGAAAAATGTCACTTTATGGTTAAACAAGGGATTGTACTAGGACATGTTGTGTCTAATACTGACATTTCTATAGATCCAGCAAAGGTGGATGTTATTTCTAGTTTACCTTACCCCTCCTCTGTGAGGGAGGTCCGCTCGTTCCTTGGCCATGCAGGTTTTTACAGGAGATTCATTAAGGACTTCAGTAAGGTAGCACTTCCCTTATCCAGACTACTGCAGAAGGATATTGAGTTCGAGTTCAGTGAGAATTGCAAACAAGCGTTTGATAAGCTGAAGACCGCCCTGACTCAAGCTCCAATTGTGAGAGGACCAGACTAGAGCCAGCAATTTGAAATAATGTGCGACGCCTCCAACTATGCAGTAGGAGCAGCACTGGCTCAGCGTGAAGGTAAGGACCCCTTTGTTATTGCTTATGCGTCTAAAACTTTAGATGCCGCTCAGTCCAATTACACTACTACTGAGAAAGAGCTTCTTACTATTGTTTTTGCTCTGGATAAATTCAGAGCCTATTTACTTGGTGCGAAGGTAGTAGTGTACTCAGACCACGCAGCTCTAAAGTATCTATTAGCTAAAAGGAGTCCAAACCAAGGCTTATACGTTGGATACTGATATTACAAGAATTTGATTTAGAAATTAAGGATAGGAGTGGTAACCAGAATTTAGTGGCAGACCACTTGAGTCGCCTTGAGCACATTACAGATGACCCCACTCCTATAGCTGATAATTTCCCATTTGATAACCTGCAAGCAGTATCTGAGGTAGTCCCTTGGTATCCACCTGTAGCTAATTATCTAGTTAGCCGCACCTTTCCTCCAAACTTTTCTAAGCATCAAAGAGACAAGCTGAAAAGCGAGTCTAAATATTATATATGGGATGACCCATATTTATGGAGATGTGGCGCTGACCAAGTAATTAGACGGTGTGTGCCTCAATCAGAATTTCAGTCCATCTTAGAGGCCTGTCACTCGTCTGAGAGTGGAGGACATTTTGGCCCTCAAAGAACAGCAAAAAAAAATCTTAGACTGTGGATTCTGGTGGCCTACTCTTTTTAGAGACGCTGCTGAATTTTGTAGATCTTGTTTCCCATGCCAAAAGTTTGGTAATATATCTAACAGGGATGAGATGCCTCAACAAATTATGCTTTTCTATGAAATTTTTGATGTTTGGGGCATTGACTTCATGGGTCCATTTCCAAATTCTAATGGTTATTTTTATATATTGTTATCTGTGGATTACGTTTCCAAATGGGTGGAAGCAATTCCTACCCGCACTGATGATGCTAACACTGTTGTTTCCTTTATGAAAAACCACATTATCTGTCGCTTTGGATCACCACGAGCAATCGTGAGCGATCAAGGCACCCATTTTTGTAACAGGAGACTAACAGGATTAATGAAGAAGCATGGGATAATTCATAAGGTTGCAACAGCCTACCATCCTCAGACTAATGGGCAAGCCGAGGTGTCAAACAGAGAGATAAAGCGTATCTTGCAGAAGATAGTCAAACCTCATAGAAGAGACTGGAGCACCAGGCTACAAGATGCACTCTGGGCATACAGAACAGCTTACAAAACACCCATTGGGATGAGTCCTTTCCGCTTAGTTTATGGAAAAGCTTGTCATCTTCCTGTTGAAGTAGAGCACAAAGCCTTCTGGGCAGTAAAGGAGTGCAACATGGGAATTGAGAAAGCCGGAGCTGAAAGGAAGTTGCAACTGCAAGAACTGGAAAGCCTTCACCTAGAAGCTTATGAGAACTCAAGACTATACAAGGAGAAGATGAAGGGTGTACATGATCAGCACATCAAGAGAAAAGAGTTCCAACCTGGGGATTTAGTCCTCCTTTACAAATCTCGACTGAGGCTCATGCCAGGCAAGTTGAGATCAAGATGGGAAGGTCCATACAGAGTAGAGAAGGCCGAACCGTACGGAGTTTTTCACCTAAGTCATCCTTTAAGCTCTGAACTTATCAAAGTTAATGGACAACGTTTAAAGCTGTACCATGGAGAGAGGATAAAGAAAAACAAGGAACTCGAGATCTTCCTCTTGGAAGATCCCCACATAGCTGAAGACTGAGCTAGTGGAGCGTCCAACTTACGGACGTTAAAGCAAAGTGCTAGGTGGGAGACAACCCACCATGGTATGATCGTTCCTTTTTCATTTTTTATTTAGTTTTATTTGTTTTCGAGTTTTATTTTATTTTATTGTATTGAACTTGGAGTTTTGCATAACATTCATATTAGCATTGCATTTTGCATACTGCATTATAAAAAAAAATCACGCACGCGACGCGGCAGCGTCGCTGACGCGTCCGCGTCACAAGTGCGTTGTGAAGAAAATAAAGTAAACAGAAAGTCACGCGAAAGTGTGGCTGGAGGCGCGCTTTAGGCTCAAACATGCCCACGCGTCTGCGTGACCCACGCGGCCACGTCATTTGGAAAATAGCCTCCCACGCGTCCGCGTCGCCCACGCGAACGCGTGCTCCAATAGATCGACGTAAAAGGGGTGCATGGCCGAAAGTTGTGCTGGAGTAGGGCTGGACTCGTGCTAGAAGCCCAAGTCCTCCCATGCGAACGCGTCACCCACGCGTCCGCGTCATATTGGAAATAAGGCCATCCACGCGATCGCGTCCACCACGCAAACGCGTCACCCTGAAAATTGGCAAAAAGAGTTTCAAACAAGAGTTGCGCGAACGCGAGGTTGCACTCACGCCAATCGCACAAATCAGGCCACGCGATCGCGTGACCCACACGTCCGCGTCACCTGACCTTATCGCGCACCACGCGACCGCATCACTCACGCGTCCGCGTCGCCTGCGCCGCACAACTAATCCAGATCAGCGCCAATTATCTTATCTTTTCTTTTCTAATTCTAATCTCTTCTATCTTTTCTTTTTTTCTTCTTTCTTTCTTACTTTATTTCTTTCCATTCTCATTCTTCTTATTTTTCTTTTTATTTTATTTTAATTTATTTGTATATTTCATTCATTGCATTTTAATTTTGTGCATATTTTTTTTCTTTTCTAAATTTATTATTTTTTCCATTGGTGTCACTTGTTCATATTCAACTGTTGTGTCTTTTCTGGTATTATTTTGATGCTCAGTGACTTGTTTTACACTGTTGGGTAATAATATTTAAGTCAATGCTAATCTTTTATGATTATTGTATTAATTCTACATTAACATTAATTTATATTGTCTTGCACTCTCCTCCCCATTGTTGCAAATTTTTGCCCTCTTGATTTGCCATGTACTTCAACTGTTTTCTCACTTGCATGTTGTAGCTACCATGTAATTGAGACCCTCATTATTTGGCATTAACCCAACCATATTTTATTTATTTTATTATCTTTATTTCTGGGTTACTGTTCTTCTTTTTCTCTTCTTTCAGGCTGGCCACCGAAGACGGAAAAAGGGAGAAACTTCTAAAAGGGGAGACAAACAAGTCCATCTGCACAATCCTTGAAGAAAAGCATCAGTTGGAACAACCTGTCCACCTGCACATCTCAGCATGCACCGAGGATGGTGCAATCTTTAAGTGTGGGGAGGTCGATACCGATCTCGATGGGTTAGTTATTCTCTTCTCAACACCAATGTCTTATTTTCTTCATTAGTTCATTGTTGCATTGCATAATAGATTGCATGTGTAGTTGATTGTTTGCATTTAAGTACTACTTGGTTAAAGTAATAAATTTCTTTTTAGGACTCTATTTTTGAAAAATTTCACTAATTTAAATTGAAAAATTTTTTTTTATGTTAAAACTTGTTTGAAGTTGTATTTGGAACATGGTTTTTGAGACAAAGAATACACAACCTGTGAGATTTTGAGCTTATTTACATGGTTACATTATTTAACCATAAATTTTTATTCTTGTGTATTTTCTTCTCTATAATTACAATCTTTGCTTTGTTCCATTCTATATGTCCATTATTTAGTGTATTTACATGCTTGCATATGATTGAGGCCATCACTTGTTTATCTCACTTATCCCAAATAAGCCTACCCTTTAAATCACCCTTGTTAGCCCCTTTGAGTTTTTTTTTAATCCCCTCTTGTTCTATAAACCACATTACTAGCCTTAAGCAGAAAAACAAAATAAAAATCCCAAGTTGAATCCTTGATTAGCTTAAGATAAGGTATTGTGTATAATTTAAGTGTGGGAAATTTTATGGGAATATGGGATGATATGAAAAAGTAGGAAATTGAATTGAATGAGTTATTTAAAAATTTGGGAAGCATGCTCATATGAAATCAAAATAATTAAATTATCATGTGCATTGAGAAAAAAATATATTAAGTAATTAAATAAGGAGATACAAAAAAAACAAAAAAAAAAACAAAAAAGGAGAAGAAAAGAAAAGAGAAGAAAAATAATATTACCCCAAATGAAAAATAAAAAGAATCAATGCACATGGGACAAAATTCAAAAATAAGTTTGATACTTGAGCATGAAATACAAAAGTGAAAACAAATTTGGGTAGCTAGGTAAAGTATTTTAAAATTATATAAAGTATGTTAGGTGAGATCTTAGACTAATCAAGGATTCACTTTATAAAGTGCACTTGGCCATACATATATCCTTACCTTTACCTCAGCCCCATTACAACCCTAAAAAGACCTCATGATGTTTGCATTGATATCCTAAATATTTGTTGATTGGTTAGATGAAGAACAAAGTTTTAGAAAGCATGACTAGAGAAGAGTAGAGTGAATTACCCTATACACTTGAGAGACTAGAGTGATATACACTACCAGTGAGGGTTCAATGCTTGATTCTATGTTCCCTGCTTTTATGAGCTATCTTCTCACAAGTTTACTTGTCTTTTATTATATTATTTGAATTAGTGAAATCTGATTTATGTTTGTCTTGAAGAGCTTATTTACTTTTAACCAAGTAGGTAGAAACATTTTGCATGTAGTTGAATTCATACAGATAGGTTGCATTTCATACATTCTACCATTCCTCTTCACTCTCTTATAGCTTTTCTTGAGCTTAGCATGAGGACATGCTAATGTTTAAGTGTGGGAAGGTTGATAAACCACTATTTCATGGTTTATCTTGTGCTCAATTGAGAGATTTTTATCAACTCTTTACCCACTTATTCATACTATTTGCATGGTTTTACATTTGCCTTCCTAATTATGTGCTTTGATTGAAAACATGCTTTTTTGGCCTTAAGTTCCCTATGTTTAAACCTCTCTTATTACCATTAGATGCCTTGATATGTGTGTTAAGTGATTTCAGAGATTACAGGGCAGGAATGGCTCAGAGGATGGAAAGAAAGCATGCAAAAGTGGAAGGAATACAATAAGTTGGAGAAATTGCTAAGCTGTCCAACTTGACCTCTTCGCACTCAAACGGCTATAACTTTAGCTACAAAGGTTCAAACGATGCGGTTTCAGTTGCGTTGGAAAGCTAACGTCCAAGGCTTCGATTTGATATATAATATGCCATATTTGCCCTGACGATAGGCATCGCGAACGCGTGCTCCACGCGGACGCATCGCAGTGACAAAAAATCAGCGTGTTTGAATTCGTAACCAGCGAATTCTGGGTTGTTTCTGACCCAGTTCTTGGCCCAGAAAACACAGATTAAAGGCTATAAAGTGGGGGAATACATCCATTCATAATAATCAGCTCATAATTCATAATTTTAAGATTAGATGTAGTTTTTAGAGAGAGAGGTTCTCTCCTCTCTCTTAGGATTTAGTTTTAGGATTTAGGATTATTTCTTCTTCATCACAGGTTCAATGTTCCTTTTAATTATTTTCTCAAATTAATTTATGAACTCTTCCATGTTACATATGATTCTCTTAATTAATGTTATTTGAGGTATTTCAGTTTATGATTGCTTTCTTTTATTTATGTTACTGTTGCTTCCAATCTGAAGACATTTTTATTCGAGTAAATTTACTTTTTCCCTTTTGGTCTTGGTTAAGTAATTGGTAACTCATGAGTTATCAAACTCATTGTTGATTGAAAATTAGTATTTTTCAAGAATTAATTCGAGTTCCAATAACTCTAGCCTTTCCCAAGGAAAGACTAGGACCTGAGGAATCAAAAATTAATTCATCCACTTAACTTTCTTTCATAGTTAGAGGTTAACAAAGTGGGAGAAAAATCAAATTCTCATCACAATTGATAAGGATAACTAGGATAGGACTTCCAGTTCTTATACCTTGCCAAGAGATTTTATTATTGTTAATTTATTTTACTTGTCATTTAAATTACCTGTTCCCCACTTTCAAAACCCCCAATTTACAAGACTCATAACCAATAATAAGAACATACCTCCCTGCAATTCCTTGAGAAGACGACCATTTTGACGTTAGGATTTTTGCTAGTAAAGAATTTTATAAAAATAGTCGCGTTGTAGATATAGTTTCTAAACCAACAGAAATCCTTTCGTACAAACGTTTTGGTTGTCACAAGTAACAAACCCCTTAAAAATTGATAACTGAAGTATTTAGACCTCGGGTCATCTTCTCAAGTAACTGCAGGGAAGTATGTTCTTATTATTGGTTATGAAGATTGTAAATTGGGGTTTTGAAGATGAGGAACAAGTAATTTAAATGGCAGGTAAAATAAATAAACAACTGTAAAATAAACTTTTGGCAAGGTATGAGAAATTGGAAGTCCTATCCTAGTTATCCTTATCAATGATGATGAAGATTGAATCTTAATTCCACTTAGTTAGCCTTTACTTAAAGCAAAGAAAGGTCAAGTGATTAATTAGTTTGATCTTCAAATTCTAGTTAATCCCTAAGGAAAGATTGGGATTATTGAAGTTCAATTCAATTAGCAAAGATAACAATTATTAATCATGTTGAGTTTGATAACTCCTGAGTTACTGATTTCTTAACCAAGACCAAAAGGGGAAAAGTAAATCTACTGGAATAAAAAATGTCTTCAGATTGGAAGCCACAGTAACATAAATAAAAGAGAGCAATAATAAACTGAAATACCTCAAATAACATTAATTCAAAGAATAATCTGTAACATAGAAGAATTCATAAATTAAATTGAGAAAATAAATAAAAAGGAATATTGAACCTGATAAAAAGAGATAATCCTGAAAGCAAAAGAAATCCTAATTCTAAATCCTAAAAGAGAGAGGAGAGAACCTCTCCCTCAAAACTACATCTAAATCATGAATAGTGAACAATTGAAGACTCTCTTTGAATGGATGCATTCTCCCACTACATAACCTCTGATCTGTGCCTTCTGGACTTGGATTTGGGCCAAAAAGAGCTTAAAAAATCGCTAGGAGCGTTTTCTGTAATTTCTGGTGCGTGGCCTCTGTCACGCGTCCGCATGGGTCACTCGGTCGCGTCATTTGGAGTTTTTCTAGTCACGCGGTCGCTTCAGTCATGCGTCCGCGTCATATGCGTTTCGCTCAAGGCGCGCGATCGCGTCAATCACGCGGTCGCGTCACTGCCATTTTGCGTTGACATGCGGCCGCGTCGTCCATGCAATCGCGTCGCTGCCAATTTCTTCAAAAACTCCGTTTTATGCTTTCCTTCCATTTTTGTATGTTTCCTTTCCATCCTTTAAGTCATTCCTGCCTTAGAAGATCTGAAACTACTCAACACACGAATCAGGACATCGAATGGAAATAAAGCGTAATTAAAATAATTATTTTTAAACCATATGAAACATGTTTTTCACATACATCACATAATAAGGAAGGAAAAGTAAAACCATGCAATTTATATGAATAAGTGAGTGAAGGATTGAATAAATCACCTAAATTGAGCACAAAATATATCATAAAATATGGGTTTATCAAAATACATACACTCATGAGCCACGATGATGTTATCACTAATAAGCTTACCCCGAATAAAAGCACTGTGGGAGTTGCTGATGATTCTATTCATAAAGGGTTGCAATCTATGTATTAAAACCTTCGAGATAATTTTATAAAAAACTGTGCTGAGACTAATACCCTAATATGAGTCATATTCATAGCATTTGACACCTTAGAAATTAAAAAAAAAATGCTAATGATTAAACCCTTTTAAAATTTCGTTACCTCCAAAGAAGCTCTTTATAGCTTTGCACATGTCTGTCCCAATAGTTGACCAGTGGAATTGGAAAAATTTAGCAGTGAATCCATCATCCTCTGGTGCAGCCTCAGGGTTAAGAGAAAAAATAGCTTTTTTTTTTATCTCACCATTATAAGCTGGTCTTGTTAAATTACAATTTGCCTCAGCCGATACTTTCCTTCTTAGTCCTTCAAATAAAGGAGTCGGATCCTGGGGTCCTCCTGTAGAGAACAATTCTTCAAAATACCTTTGTACTATAACTCCAATTGACTCTGAGGTAGTACACCAAAGATCATTCTCATCCTCCAACTGCCATATCTTATTTTTCCAATCCTAAGATTGATTCTTGGAATGGAAAAATCTAGTTTTTTGATCTCGACATTGTAGCCACTTAACACGGGACTTTTCTTTCCAAATCGCTCTTCCATGATCAATGCCTCGTCAACTCTTCCTCCAGCTTGATTATCTCATTCCTCTCAGACAGTTCTGAATCATTTTTTAACTGCCGTAGCCTGTCCTCCAATTTTTGTTCTTGCTATTGCTTACTCCAGATGCTTGCCATTTAACAATTTCATGACTGCAGTTCTTGAACTTCTGAAATAATCGGAACAATGGCAAGCCTACTGGTTCTAATTGTCAAGTCTCCTTAATCAATAGTAAGCCTACTGGTTTTATTTGTCAAGTCTCCTTAATCAATCTATCCACTGCTTCCTCCCTGCACCATCTCACTTGAAACCAAAACAGTCTTTTACTCCTTAAGGATGTGGAATTTGAGCTGAGTAAAAGTGGTTTATGGTCTGAACCGATATCTTCTAAGTAAATAACTATTGCCTTTGGATATTCCTCTCTCAACTTGGGAGATATTAGTGCTCGGTCCAATCTTTTCTTAATGGCTCTCTCCTGACCACTCCTATTCCACCATGTGAATTTCTCTCCGATGAATCTGATACCAACTAGCTCACTTCAGTTAATGAAATCCTGAAGTTTCTGCATTGAACTGGGAGACTTCTCCCTTCCACCGATCTTCTCATGGGTTGCCAATATGGTGTTAAAGTCACCATGACTGCATATCTCTCACCCATTTGATTTATAACATGCAGGATCTCTTTATACTAGTTTTCTCTAATCTGGTCTAACATTATTCAAATGAACCCCCAACATCTCCTAGACAATTAAACATTGCTGATCCTCTGCTGTAAATCTGATGTAATAATCTGAACTTCCCCTTATCTCCACCTTTACATTATCCCTCCAAGCCACCGTTAATCAACCAACTGTACCATTCAGGTTAACACAATAATTATCATTGAAATCACACTTTCTTATCTTCACTTTTACATTATCCCTCCAAGCCACCATTAATCAACCAGTTGTACCACTCAGGTTAACACAATAATTATCATTGAAACCACACTTTCTTAACTGTATCTCCATAAATGACGATTATATGTTTGGTTTCACAAAGAAACATCACCTTGGGAGAATAGCTCCTTTGGATCCCTTTTATGTTGTGAATTTCTAAGAGTTTTTCAAATCCCGACAATTCTATGTCATCATCTTCATGGGCCTTGAAGTGCCATTTTTGGGTAGGCACCCACATTTCCTTCAGTAAATATCTCTACAACAGCACCTTCCTCCTTTTTTGAAACCACCCTTCCACCTCCTCTACTCCCCGTTTAGCACTACTAATCTAATTTATTTCTCCAAGGGGCTTCTTTCTAGCTATGCGCTTTAATGTTTGCTTTTTGTTACTACCCTTGATCATCTTGGAATTACTACCTATTTGAAATGCACCTATTACCTCCAATTCCTCTCAACCACTTTGATTGATGCTGCCATGTTAGTTTCTTAAAGCTAGAGACATTTGGTCCTCACATAGGGTTGAATTAGTTACTAGATGAGCAATAATTTCAAATCCATGAACTATTGGTTTATTACTTGCCGCATTATTCCTTATTTCTGTAGAAATAGAGAGCTGAGAAAAACTCTTAATGAGGCTAACTGTAGTCAGTTTTCTGGTTGACTGATTAGAGCCATTATCCCGTCTCCATTTATTTGAGTCCTTATTTTCCATCTTTTGTTCAATCCTCTAACCCTATGAAGTAAGCTTTTTAGATCGGATCTCCATTTTTTTCCAAATTCTGTCCGCCTTGAGAATTCTCCAAAAAGTTGCTGCAACTTTTTGTTTCTTGGCCTATGAAGCCACAATAACAGCAATATAAACCTAACTATTCATATTTGGGATGAATTTCTGCCATTGCACCATCCAAAGACATGCTATCTTCATGGTTTACTTTAGGATTTTTGTGACATCCAAATTTACTTTCAACTTCATCAACCAATCTTCTTTAGGTTTCATTGAGAAGACTTTCGTCTCTAACACTTTTCCAAACCTCCCTTATCTTTCTTGCAGCCTCTTTAGTCTTACAAAATTCTAAAAGCCCCCAAAGTTGAATCCATGTTGGGATTATGGAGTAATTTTTTTGCCAATTTTTATGGTCACATTCCATCTCCTTAAGTGGATCCTATATTGCTTGAAAAGCCAAGGAAAACCCCTTTTTATATGAATTACACCTGTTATGAGATTTGATTCTCAGCCCCTCTGAATGGTTCCAAATTGCACCAAAAGCTCCCTCCAATGTCCCTGTACTAAATCCTCAATCTACTATGACACTCCCTATGAGACTCCTATGACTTCCTTCAATTTTCGATCTCACATCCTTTTTCTCCAAGACAACTATCTCCTCCCCTAGATCATCTCTTAAGTTTGGATCTCTCTCTTTTTCTCTATTTGATTTTCTCTTGATGACATTGTGAAAACTTCTCACTCAATGGCACTCATGTTGGTACACTCACAAAATCCAAGTAGAGCTCACACAAAATCCTAGAGAGCACCACTTGTTCCTCCTTTTAAGCAACCTACATTTACACACACACATTCACTTCATTTCATATCACATATTACAAATATTCACACTCTTTGCACATGTGAAATGCACACCTTACATACTCAGGGATCAGTTTAGACGCAAAAGCAAATGCAGAAATTTATTCTCTCACACATGCATATATCTTAAAACACATGCAAGTTACAGTAGAATTTTTATGTAGTAAAATTTCAAAGACCATCCAAAACACTAGTAAGTATTTGCCTTTTCTTTAATGAAGAATAAAATAAATACAAAGTAGTGATGTACCACTAAAATTTAATTATATTAAATTCTTGAGATGTTTTTCAGTAACAAAATTTTTGTACTAAAATTCAGTAGTTCTTTTCTAAATTTATTTGGATGATGATTTCTCCATTCTCTTCTATACACTATTAATTTCTTTTAACTTTTTTTTTTTCAATCATTTCTCTTCGGGTTCTTCTCTCTCACTTTTTCTTGTTCTTTTCTTTTCTTTGTATTGATCTATTTCTATTTTCTGGTATTTATAGAAAAAAATATTCTTCTATCAATATAAATTGAAGTAAAAAGTTCCACCACCCGAATATGTTTTGGCAAAGATTTTCAAAGACAACCTTATTATTCAATATTTTGCAACGACTAGTTTTGCTTCTGTTACTTTCATAAACAATAACGCCTAATAATATTTACTAATTTTAAAAGTTACATTACAAATGAATAAAACATACTATATCCCAAAATGGAATAAAACAAAATACATTACATGCGGTAATACATAATAAAAATAAAACAGACTACTTAACTCTATAAATACAAGGAACCATTAAATAAACCACTTATTAATTACTTTCTCACATGTAATCTCATGAAGAGCTCATCGTTTTTCAATCATTGTAGACATGTTAGCATAAATTATTTCCATATCTATTTCTCCTTCTCTTTCTTTAACCATTCTTTCCATTTCCATTTTCTTTGCATTTATCTCTATTTTTTAATAGTTTGTAATTCTTGTTCCTTCATTGCCGCTTGAATTTGTAACTTTTCTTTGATTTTCATAATCTTTTTCTTATGTTCCCTCTCCTCTCCTCTTTTCTTTTCCCTAACATTCTTAATATTTTCCATGAGAGATAGTTTCTTAACAACTAATGAATTATTTTCGCTAAGATCTTCAGACATTTGTGCTTTTCGCTAATGAATTCTTTTCCATGAGAGAGAAAGTCACGACGCGAGGATGAGGAAGGAGTCGCCGTCATCACGCCTCGCTGCCAGCTTCGTCGGATCTTCGTCGCCGAGCATCCATGGCTGCCAAACCATCAGAGCTGTCCTTTGCTAGTGCAGCTGTTAGCGGTTTCCTTTGCCATCACTACTGGAGCTCGTTGAAACCCGTCAGAAAAAGCTGCCATCGCCGTTTAGGTTTGACCAGAAGAGAGGAGGTGATGGTAGTGGATGTTGGCGTTGCTGTATATGAGAAGGAGGGACTGGTACGCTGTTTCCACGCTACTGCGTTGCCATCGAAGCTCTTTGCCGCCGTTTTACTCGTTGGAATGTCGTCACTAGAGCTGCAGCTACTCCATTCTCGTTCTTTTTTGGTAGAGTGAGTAACTCTTGTCCCGAAACTCTTATAGGTTTTGTTCTGTTATAAATACTGAGGATCTTGCGACATTAATGTCTTATGGTTTGATTTGCCAAGGTTGCATGCTTTGTTTGTTGCTGTCGCAGCATTTTTTGGCGGAGTTTCTGTGGACGTTGCGACTGCCGCTACTATGAACTAAAAGAATAAAGGGAGTTTGTCGTGTAGTCGAGTTGCGATCGAGGTAGGCTTTTTTTAAAACCTATTTTATTTCATGGAATTGTTATAATTCAATATTAATGTGAAAAATGCATTTTTTTTTTGTGATTGCAAGTCTTATGGACTGAGTTGAACTATTTTGGATAAATGGAACTAGTTAAATGATTTTGGATTTTTAAGCAATAAAATTTAATGAGAAGTTAGATTGTTTGTGGTTATGGATTGTGATTGTTTACCTGATAGTTTAAAAGTGATTGGTTGCTTAAATTCTTGATTTTGTTGACTTCTATGAGTTGAGC
Source organism: Arachis hypogaea (assembly GCF_003086295.3). NCBI lineage: Eukaryota > Viridiplantae > Streptophyta > Magnoliopsida > Fabales > Fabaceae > Arachis > Arachis hypogaea. The sequence goes on along the minus strand of NC_092054.1, from coordinate 124,423,905 downwards.
TGGTGCTGTGGTGGTTAATGAAAGTTTGATGGGAACGATTGAGAAACTGTTTGGTTAGGACAGGACCCTTGAAGAGTGGCCAAGTCCGATTTTTAGGAGAGATGCTATCGAAGTTTTATAAGAACTTGAGTGAAAATTGAATAATAATAACGATGAAAAGTGGTGCTATTTAGAGACTTCGTATTGAAGACTCATTTGAAAAATGTGGATTTAAGAATTATGGTTTGAAAAATTTCTGGTGAATTTAAAAGCAATTGACTTTTATTGGTAAGTTCTAGTGATTGGCGTGTATATATATAGACTATTCAATAAAGAAATGTTAATTATCACTTTTCAAACTGGTTTTCTCAGTGGTGGGATTATATTGGCCCACTACCTGAAATTTTACCCCCAGCTGCTGATGAGGGGCTCAAGATTTTCAAACACAAATTTTACCAACAGGAGTCCATTACTTCAGTTGACTTGAAGTTCTTTTCTACATTTGCATTGGCATGGATATTCTCATGGCAATACAGGTTTGGCAAGAAAGATCATCCTAAAACTCCATCAATGCTTTAAAGGAATGCATAGGTCAAATGGTGGTCCCAATTCGATACAACCATGGCTCATCCCAACGAAGTAAGGAAATGGTTCAAAGAACATCCTCAATTTATCAAGGTACTGGATCAAGAAACATTTGTTTTTCTCAATCAAAAGGTCCAGATTGTAGCAGCTCTTGCAGAGTCTCAATCCAAAAAATCATTTACGAAAAATTTACAGCAAATATTACAGTTACTTCAAGCTGAAGGAGACCAAGAAAGGAAACAAGATCTAAACTTCTCAATATCATCTTCCAATGATTATATTCAAAATGAAGATGACTGTTTTGGAATGAATCTACAAGAAGATTAAAGTTATTCACAAAATTTTGTATTTCAATTTGTAAAATTATTAACCGGTACTGTAGCTATAGTGTAGGTCAACATTACCTGAACTGTAAAAACAGTAAATCTTTAGGTCTATAAAAGCACACTTCAGCAATATTTTGAGGCAGAATTTTTAGAAACATAAGAATAGAGAGAGAAATGAGAGAGAGAGAGAGAGAGAGAGAGAGAGAGAGAGAGACAGATAGGCTCTAAGAATCCTTTGTAAGTCTTTTACTCTTATCTTTTCTTTCTTCAATTTTCTTCAATAAAGAACTTTCAGTTCTTTATTTTCATATTCTTTTTTAAAGCTTCTGCATTTGCATATGTGTGCAGAATACTGCCACATTTAACTTCATACTAACCTGCATATGTGTGCGGACTGCCGCTGCATCTAACTTCATATTTAATTTCTGCCTTTGCATCTGCATTCAAATAATTAATTAACATTAATTATATCGTTACTCTTTCTCCTTATCCCTCCTAGATCCACTTTGGGCATATATGGTAAATTCAGAACCTGATGGGGAAGTAGGAATATTTTTATTAACATTAGACTAATTCTGATTCACATGAATACTAGTATCCTTTATATTTTTGTTATGACTGTTTATGTTTCCTTTGTAAATATCGTAAAGCTAATTTCCAGATTTGGAAGTATAGGTTATTTCTTCTTATCATTTATAAGGTGGTAGCAGTAAGACTTGATGATTAGACAGTAAGACTAACTTGGTTATGTTCCTGTAAATGATAAGAATAGAACGTTAAAAGTCTCTGGTGGCTATGGATATGTAAAATTAGGTATTTAAAGAAAAAGGAGTTAAAATCCAGTTTTAGTGGCTGAGTGCTAGTTTAATGTTAATATGAATATTTATAACGAACCAAAAGAAGGCAATGATAGCAGTAAGTTTTATAAAAATGTCTTTTTTCTGCTCCTTCTCTCATCGTTTTGCTCACAGTCTTTCTTCATCCCACATAATATCCAATATTTTTTCTGAGAAAGTGACTCGACCTGAGAAACTCTCTCCAAAACATAATATCTTCGAAGAAGAAGTCTGTTTTGAAGATATTAATCAAGTTATAGACAACTGGGAAATACCAAACATTCCCCAAGATGAACTATATGTTCCTGAAGAAACTAAGCGTGTCAGCAAATCTGATTATATTATCAAAACTGCCAAAAATATTCCTCTAAGACCCGAGTCCGGTGAAGAATTCTACCTTTTAAACAAACAATCTACTCAAGAACATATCCGCAAATATAAATATCTTCAGATAGGTTGTGTTCATGTTGCAGTTAAACCACTCATTAAAGAAGGTTTAAATGCATGCATTTTCATGTGTCTAAGAGATGTTAGGCATAATAATTTCTATGATTCCCTCATAGGAACTGTTGAAACAAGTCTAGGGCACGGTTGGTCTATTTTAATTGCTTCCCCAACAAAATTGTTTGTTAGGTAGAAATATCTTAGACTTACTATTTCTTAACATCTGAATTCATGGCCTTGACATGAAGGAAGGATCTAATCCTGCAGCCTTAATATATAGGATTTAATATAAAGTCATAAATACTTGTAACTCCAGAGTCCTCTTAAAAACAACCGACCGTGAGACAACTTTGTTTGTCACAGATATGACAAAAACAAACGTTACTATACCTCACCTTATCAAATGGGATAAAATTGATCTCCCTTAATTTTGGGCCATAGAAAGAGCCATTCCTACTATACCTAGACAGGCTCTCCATTTATAAGAAATTAAACAGGATAAAATTGGAAAGATAGAAATCTTTTTTGATAGAAAAAATTCTTTTTCCTAGCGGACTGAAGCCGCATCTACCTACAGATTTAACTTCGCCTCGGCAAGGAGATCTTTTTCTATAAGGTTTCATTCCTCTCTTCCTAATCCACACAATAGGACAACCATGCTTATAGCATAAAAAACAACATAGATTATCTTTTTAAAGTAGATATTAGTACATCTCATTCTGTGAATGTCATATCAACTTGGAAAACCCAGGAGGGGGAGTTGGTCAAGTCCGAATTTTTTTCAACAGGAAAGTTCATCCTTACAAATAACCTAGATTCTAAATAAAGCCCTGTTATGGCTTCACCCTTCAAAACAATAAATCTAGACGAACCTATTGGGCCTAAAGATATCAAGAATATCATGGAATAGCCAATTATACCAACAAATATCTCTAAACTTTAGGTCAAAAACTTAGCTTCACTAGTGTCGGCACATATGAAGTCCAAAAATCTCTAGAAAAATCTTTGTTTAAACCTTTTAAGATTAGTCTGAAAGCTAGACAAAGTCTCAAATATTCTATTTTAAAATAAGAATAAGGAGCTTCTAAACTTATACACAAAATAGATCATCTCCTCAGCCAAATAACCATCCCTAAAACTCCTCAAACCACTGAATCATCCACAAGAGTTACTAGGCAGTCAGCTAAAACATCCATCATTGTTATTCATGAAGAGTCGCAAGACTTTGAAGATGGCTTAGATTCGTGCAGAGTCAACCCTATCATGACCAACTCCTTTACAAAATAGAAAGGTCATACTAAACCTCATCCACACTATCATTTCCAAATAACTGCTCCTGACCTAGCTTTGGAAGATAGAGAGTTAGGCTTCAACAACTTTAATGCAAACATTTAAGAATGGAACATAGATGAAAAAATTGAATACAATATTATGCTTATGTTATAACATATGACAATGGTTTGTACGACCTATCAAACTGCCCATGAAAGTTCTGAAGAAGCAATAGCAAATGTTATTGTGTCAGATTTTTTAGGACAACTTAAGGTAGGTGGGATAATTATCTCACTAAGGACCAAAAAGATTCTATCCTTTCAACTGTTAAAATCAATGATAATGGTGAACCTATTCTTAATGAGAATGAGAAAATCATCCCAGATGATGTTAGCACCTTGATCTTTACTATAGCAAACTATTTCATAGGAGATCTATTCCTGTGGAAAGATCAGTCTGTTTAGCTCCTATCTAACCTTAAATGCAAAACTTTGTCTAACTTTAGATGGTATAAAGATACCTTTTTAATCAGAGTCTTCACTAGAGAAGATAACCAACAGCCGTTCTAGAAAGAAAAGTTCTTAGTCGGACTCCCAAAATTTCTGGAAGATAAAGTAAGGGATAAAATTAGAAGCCTAACTCTAGATGGAATTATTCCATATGATTCCTTAAGTTATGATCAATTAATTTTGTATGTCCAAAAAATGGCCCAAAAAATTTGTCAAAATGACAAAATTCAAAGGCAACTATCCCGCAAAAATGCCCAAAACAAGAGAGACCTAGATTCCTTTTGTGAATAGTTTGACCTATCCTCCTGTAGTAAAAAAAATACAAAACATCCTTACCACAAAAACTGGTGGCCCGATTGAAACTCACGACAATGAAAACCTAAGAAACATTACACGGTCCCTCCTAGACAAAGAAAAGACAAAGAAAAAGTACCTCACAAAAACCAGATTATCTATTTTAATTACAAAAAATCTGGTCATATCAGTAACTACTGTAGATTCAAGCGAAAGATCAACAATCTAAACCTTGATCCTCAGATTTAAAAAATCAAGTCATACTAAGAACTCCCTTTATTAGAAATCTTTTTCTGTTGATGATGTCATATGAAGGTATTACCACCTATTTAGGAGGATTTCCAATAATTTTTCAATTTGTTTCAACCCCCATTCACAAGACACTCAACCTCTTCCAATACGAAGCCAATCAAATCAGCTTCTTAAAAGAAGAAGTCCCTTTTAAGGCCCTAGAGACCCAGTTACAAAAACCTGAAACCCAACAAAAGATTAAAGCTCTTCTTCAACAAATGTAAGAAACAATATGTTCCGATTTGCCTCATGCATTTTGGAATAGAAAATAACATATTGCGGATATCTCTTATGAAAAGGATTTCAAGAAAAGCCAAATTCCAATAAAAATTAGACCCATGCAAATGAATGAGCAACTCCTCCAACTCCTCCAATACTGTCAAAAAGAGATTACAGATCTCTTGCACAAAAAGCTTATAAGGTCTAGTAAAAGTCCGTGGTCTTGTTCCACTTTCTATATTAACAAACAAGCCAAATTAGGAAGAGGCACTCTTGGAATAGTTATCAACTATAAGCCTCTAAACAAAGCTCTCCAATGAATGATATTTTTAATCCTTTTTCCGACTTTGCCGTCGTTTACATAGATGACGTTCTCATATTTTCACAATCCTTGCATAATCATTTTAAGCATGTGAAAATTTTTATGCACACTATCAAGCATAATGGTCTAGTAGTTTCTAAATCAAAGATTAATTTATTCCAAACTAAAATCCGTTTTCTTGGTCACATGGTTTACCAAGGAACGATTACACCTATAGATAGGGCTATCCAATTTGCGGATAAATTTTATGATCACATTATAGAGAAACAACTTCAAAGGTTTCTTGGCTGCCTAAATTATATAGCCGACTTCATTCCAAATTTGAGCACCCTCATCAACCTCTTCATGAACGTTTGGAAAAAATCCTCTCCTTAGACAGATAACCATACAAAGATTGTCAAACAACTCAAACTTTGTGTCAAAGAACTCCCTTGCCTTTTTACCTCTCTGTTCTCCAAGCCTTAAAAATTATTGAAACTGATACCTTATATTTAGGTTATGGTGGTATCCTAAAACAAAAGCTAAATAATAAAAGAATGCATCATTGTATTTACATTTAAGCATTGGAATACTTCCCAACAAAATTATTCCACTATAAAGAAAGAAGTTTTATCAATTGTTTTATGCATTTTCAAATTTCAATCTAATTTATTAAACCAAAAATTTTTTGTCAGGGTAGATTGCAAGTCTGTTAAAGATATTTTACAAAACGATGTAAAGAATCTTGCATCCAAATACTTTTTTGTTCGATGGTAAGCAATTTTAAGCATTTTTTATTTCAAAATTAAATACATTCAAGAAATCTCAAACTCTCTCACTGATTATCTAACTTGTGAATAATTGTAGGGATCATATTTGAATGCCTCAAAAGGCATCTTCAGCCTCTTCAAGAGGCAGAGGCATTTGCCTAACTCTACCAGGGTCAATTAAAAGATCAGGGTCGAGTACCCCAACAGGGTCCTCTACCCATTAACCTACCTCATCAACCCAAAAACCAACTCGGTTATCTACCCAGCTAAAATATATGGTTGAGTCATCAACTCAACAACAAACTACGCAAACAGCCAAACAGACCAAAGCAGACTATGCCTTTCCAATCCAAACCCTTTTAGCCTTACAAGATGCGGGACTAACAAAGCTACATCATAAATTCTGAGCTGATATATGTGACAGTTCAAATGAAGAAATTGATATTTCAAACTTACTAACCCAAGCAGCGAACCAACAAACAATTTGTCAAGACCCAAAAGGCAAAGCCATTACCAAAGTCAAATTACCCCAATCACTTAACCAAACCCAACTTCCAAACCTTTAACCTTTAAAAACCCAAACTACATATATTTGAAAAAACAAGTTCTCCTCTGTTTTATTAATTGAACCAGAATTTGGAGAAAAAACACCTTATAAGGCAAATCCAAAAGTTTTTCCCCCCATGATTTCACTTTAAACCAACAGCCCTTAACAAAACGAGACAATTCTACAAATTTATACTTGTAGATTCTGATTTGGTAGTAATAAAACATTACAAAGACCCTAAAGATTTCGCAAATACAACCTACTCAACAATCCAAATCCTAAAGGTTCTTACCCTAGCTCAATTTGGAAAAACCCAAATAGTATTACAAAATTTTTACAACCATTTGACCCAATAGAATATTCTTATTGGGATTACATAGATGCATGGACAAGGGTTTTCTGGTTTCAAAACAAATAAAACCGGCACTCTTGGTTCATTTATTTCAAAAGAAATGCTAATTATCACTTTTCAAATTTATTTTTCTTAGTGGTGGGATTATTTCGGTCCACTATCTGAAATTTTACCCCCACCTGCCGATGAGGGGCTCAAGATTTTCAAACACAAATTTGACTAACAGGTATCCAATATTCCTGTTGACTTAAAGTTCCTTTCTACATTTACATTGGCATGGGTATTCTCATGGCAATACAGGTATAGCAAGAAAGATCATCCTAAAACGCCACCAATGCTTCAAAGGAATGCATACGTCAAATGGTGGTCCCAATTTGATTCAACCATGGATCATCCTGACGAAGTAAGGAAATGGTTCAGAGAACATTCTCAATTTGTCAAGGCAATGGATCAGTAAACATCTATTTTTCTGAATCAAAAGGCCCAGATTGCAGCAGCTCTTGCAGGGTTTCAATCCAAAGAATCATTTACCAAAAATTTACAGCAAATATTACAGCTACTTCAAGCTGAAGAAGACCAAGAAAGAAAACAAGATCCAAACTCCTCAACAGCCTCTTCCAGTGATTATAATTAAAACGAAGATGACTGCTGATGTGAGTGCATCATTGCCTGTTTTTAGTTGTTATTTTAGTAGATTTTAGTTTAGTTTTCATACAAATTTTGTTAATAAATAAGTAATGGCATGAAGTATCTCTGCATAAAACAAAATCTCAAGCATAGGTGAATTTTAGCTAATATACAAGGAAAATGTGATAAAATAGATCACATAAAGTGAAGTTTTGATTTTGAGTATTATTAGCACACTTAGTATATAAAGATCATCTTGGATATTACTTTGATACACTTATTTGTTTGATGATAGGCAAAGTAGAAGCAGAGGAAGGCAAAGTTGGAGACCAACGTTGGTGGCAAAGTTAGAACCAACGTTGGAGTGAAAAATTAATGAACCAACATTGGTATGCAAAGAAGATGAACCAACGTTGGTGGGAAAGTTGGTGAACGTTGGGCCAAGTAGAAGAACCAACATTGGTGGGAACGTTGGTGAACCAACGTTGCCACACCAATGTGCTCGACAAAATGCATAGAAAAATCGGCGGCCACGCGTACGCGTGAGAAGTGAAAAATTGACAAGCCACGCGTGCACATCGCCCACGCGCACGCATGAGAAGAGCGTTGGCGCACCAACGTTGTCAGCAACGCTCGTTTTAAATACCAGCGGTACTTTATTACGTTCATATATGATTACTCTCATTACGGGTATCTATGTTTAATTCATGAGAAGTCCCAAGCCATGGATGTTTTCAAGTCTTTCAAAGCTGAAGTTGAACTTCAACTTAGAAAGAAAATTAAAGCTGTCAAATCTGATCGTGGTGGTAAATACTACGGAAGATATGACAATTCAGGTGAGCAACGTCCCGGGCCATTTGCTCTTTTCCTAGAGGAGTGTGGTATTGCTCCGCAATACACCATACCAGGCAAACCTAGCATGAATGGTGTTGCAGATCAAAGGAACCGAACTCTTAAGGACATGGTGAGAAGTATGATTAGTCATTCTTCCTTGCCTGAATCACTCTGGAAAAAAGCCTTAAAGACCGTAGTGTACATCCTAAATAGGGTGCCAAGCAAAGCAGTTAACAAAACCACATATGAAACTTGGACTGGAAAAAGACCCAGTATAAAGCATTTGCATATTTGGAGATGTCTGATGAGCGGATAATTTATACGCTTTTTGGCATTGTTTTTACATAGTTTTTAATATGTTTTAGTTACTTTTTAGTATATTTTTATAGTTTTTATGCAAAAATTCATATTTCTGGATTCTACTATGAGTTTGTATGTTTTTCTGCAATTTCAGGTATTTTCTAGCTGAAATTGAGGGACCTGAGCAAAAGTCTGATTCAGAGGCTGAGAAAGGACCGCAGATGCTGTTGGATTCTGAGCCTCGTGCACTCGAAGTGGATTTTCTGGAGCTACAAAAGCCCAATTGGTGTGCTCTCAATTGCTTTGGAAAAGTAGATATCTTGGGCTTTCCAGCAATATATAATAGTCCATACTTTGCCCGAGATTTGATGGCCCAAACTGGTGTTAAACGCCAGTTAGAGACCCTTTTCTGGCGTAAAACGTCGAAACTGGCACCAGAACTGGAGTTAAACGCCCAAACTGGCATCCAAACTGGCTTTTAACTCTAGAAAGGGCCTATGTACATGTAAAGCTCAATGCTCAGTCCAAGCACACACCAAGTGGGCCCTGAAAGTAGATTTCTGCACTATCTGCACTTAGTTACTCAATTTCTGTAATCCTTAATAACTAGTTTAGTATAAATACTAGTCTTTCCTATTGTATTCGGACCTTTTATCACCTTTATCATCTATTATCAACTTCATGCTTTGCTGGCCTCATGGCCATGCCTAGGCTATTTTCTCTTATGTATTTTCCAACGGTGGAGTTTCTACACCTCATAGATTAAGGTGCGGAGCTCTGCTGTTCTTCATGAATTAATGCAAGTACTATTGTTTCTCTTTCAATTCACGCTTACTTCTTCTCCATGATATACTCTCATACTTAATTCAGTTAAGTCAGAATGAAGGGGTGACCCGTGACAATCACCCACTATCTTTGTTACTCGCTTAGCCAAGATCCGTGTGCCTGACAACCACAAGCGGTCTACATGATGTTCAATGTAGTCATTGGACGACAACCGGAGTATAGTCTCTTGGGTCTCTAATCCACGGTTTGACTTGCCTCTCCTGACAACAGAGCATTTGAATTCGTGAGATTAGAACCTTCGTGGTAGAGGTTAGAACCAATTGGCAGCATTCCTGAGATCCGGAAAGTCTAAACCTTGCCTGTGGTATTCCGAGTAGGATCTGGGATGGGATGATTGTGACGAGCTTCAAATTCACGAATGTTGGGCGCAGTGACAGTGTGCAAAAGGATAGAGAGATCCTATTCCGACATAAGTGAGAACCGACAGATGATTATCCGTGCGGTAGCTGTGCCTGGTATTTTTCATTCGAGACGAGAGATCCAACAGTTGATTAGCCGTACAGAAACCGTACATGGACCATTTTCACTGAGAGGATGGATGGTAGCCATTGACAACGGTGATCCACCAACATACAGCTTGCCATGGAAGGGAGCACGCATGATTGGATGAAGACAATAGGAAATCAGAGGTTCAGAAGCAACAAAGCATCTCCAAACGCTTATCTGAAATTCCCACCAGTGAATTAGATAAGTATCTTTATTTTAATTTACGTTTTATTTATCCTTCAATTATCAAAACTCATAACCAATTGAATCCGCCTGACTAAGATTTATAGGATGACCATAGCTTGCTTCAAGCCGGCAATCTCCGTGGGATCGACCCTTACTCGCGTAAGGTTTTATTACTTGGACAACCCAGTGCACTTGCTGGTTAGTTGTACCGGAGTTGTGAAAAGTGTGATCACAATTCCGTGCACCAAGTTTTTGGCGCTATTGCCGGAGATTGTTCGAGTTTGGACAACTGATGGTTCATCTTGTTGCTTAGATTAGGTAATCTTCTTTCTTGTTTCAACCTTTATTTTCTTTAAAAAAGTTTTTAAAAATATTTAAAAAAAAAAGTTTTCGAAAAAAATGTTCTTCAAAAATTTTAAGAATGAATTCCACCTTAGAGCTCCATGATGATATGTTGAAGCTTGGCTGGCTATTAAGCCATGTCTAATTCTTTTGGACCGATGCTTCCACTTATCATTGCAGCTATTGGAGGAGCCTTTGGATTCTCATTTATAATTCTGTGCTAAAGCTTGGCTGGCCATTTGGCCATGTCTAATTCTTTTGGACTGAAGTTGTAGACTAACATTGCATGAATCCTGGAATTCTTATTAAAAATTTTGAATTTCTTTATTTTCTTTTTCTAAAATAATTTCGAAAAAATACAAAAAGTTTAATAAAATCATAAAAACCAAAAAAATTTTGTGTTTCTTGTTTAAGTCTTGTGTCAAATTTTAAGTTTGGTGTCAACTGCATTTTTTTAATTTAATTTTTTTTAAAAAAATTTTGAAAATTCATGCATTATGTTCTTCATGATCTTCAAGTTGTTCTTGATGATTTTCTTTGTTTGATCTTTACATTTTCTTGTTTTGTGTCTTTTCTTGTTTTTCATATGCATTTTCAAATTGTTAGTGTCCCTAGTACAAAAGTTCTTAAGTTTGGTTTCTTGCATGTCTTTCTTTTCTTAAAAATTTTCAAAAATATGTTCTTGATGTTCATCATGATCTTCAAAGTGTTCTTGGTGTTCATCTTGACATTCAAAGTGTTCTTGCATGCATTATTTGTTTTGATCTTAAATTTTTATGTTTTGTTTCATTTTGTTGTTTTTCTCTCTCCTCATTAAAAATTCAAAAGCAAAAAAAAATTCTTTTCCTTATTCTTCTCATAATTTTCAAAATTTTGAGTTGACTTGGTAAAAAAAATTTAAAATTTAGTTGTTTCTTGTTAGTCAAGTTAAAAATTTCAATTTAAAAACTTTATCTTTTCAAATATTTTTCAAAATCAATTCTTTTTCTTTTTTTTTATGATTTTCGAATTTCATTCTTAAAATTTTTCAAAATCTTTTTCATTTTTCTTTTAATGTTTTGGAAAATTTTAAAACTAATTTTTCAAAATCTTTTTCTTAATTTTATTTCATATTTTCGAAAATCCTTGCTAACAATTAATGTTTTGATTAAAAAAAAATTAAGTTTGTTACTTTCTTGTTAAGAAAGGTTCAATCTTTAAATTCTAGAATCATATCTTTTAGTTTCTTGTTATTCAAGTCATCAACTTTAATTTTAAAAATCAAATCTTTTTAATTTCTTTTTCAATTCTTTTTCAAAATAAAATCATATCTTTTTAAAATTTTAATTTCAAAATCTTTTTCTAACTTCTTATTTTTTCAAAATTTATTTTCAAATATTTTTCAACTAACTACTTGACTTGTTTGTTTTAATTTTAAAAAGTTTACTATTTCCTATCTTTTTTAAAATCACCTAACTACTTTTTCACTTCTCATTTTCGAAAACAACTAACCACTTTTTCAAAATTCTTTTTAATTAACTAATTGTTTTAAATTTTAATTTTATTTTATTTCTTTTAATATTTTTGAACACTAACTAAATAATTAAAATAAAAACAAAAAATTTTTCTTTTATTTTACTTTAAAAAAATTCGAATACTCTCTCTCATCTCTTTCTATTTATTTTATTTATTTACTAACACTTCTCATCTAATAATTTGAACCCTCTCCCTCTCTCTGTGTTCGAATTCTTCTTATTCTCTCTACCTTATTCTTCTATTCTTCTTTTTCTCTGACACATAAAGGAATCTCTATACTGTGACATAGAGGATTTCTATTCTCTCTTTGTTATCTTCTTTTTCATATGAGCAGGAACAAGGATAAAGACATTCTTATTGAAGCTGATCCTGAACCTGAAAGGACTCTGAAGAGGAAGCTAAGAAAAGCTAAAGCACAACACTCCGGAGAGGACCTTACATCAAATTTCGAAAAAGAGGCAGACATGGCAGCCGAACTTGAGAACAATGGTGGAGATGCAAAGAAGGTGCCTGGTGACTTTACTGCACCAACTTCCAACTTCTATGGAAGAAGCATCTCAATTCCTGCAATTGGAGCAAGCAACTTTGAGCTTAAGCCTCAATTAGTTTCTCTAATGCAGCAGAATTGCAAGTTTCATGGACTTCCATTGGAAGATCCTCATCAGTTCTTAGCTGAATTCTTACAAATCTGTGACACTATTAAGACCAATGGGGTTGATCCCGAGGTCTACAGACTTATGCTTTTCCCCTTTGCTGTAAGAGACAGAGCTAGGATATGGTTGGACTCACAACCTAGAGAAAGCCTGAACTCTTGAGAAAAGTTGGTCATTGCTTTCTTGGACAAATTCTTTCTACCTCAAAAGATGAACAAGCTTAGAGTGGAAGTCCAAACCTTCAGACAGAAGGAAGGTTTCCCCTCTATGAAGCTTGGAAAAGATACAAGCAATTGATCAGAAGGTGTCCTTCTGACATGCTTTCAGAATGGAGCATCTTAGGTATATTCTATGATGGTCTGTCTGAATTGTCCAAGATGTCATTGGACCACTCTGCTGGTGGATCTCTTCATCTGAAAAAAACACCTACAGAAGCCCAGGAACTCATTGACATGGTTGTAAATAACCAATTCATGTATACTTCTGAAAGAAATCCTGTGAATAATGGGATGACTCAGAAGAAAGGAGTTCTTGAGATTGACACTCTGAATGCCATATTGGCTCAGAACAAGATATTGACTCAGCAAGTCAATATGATTTTTCAGAGTCTGACTGGATTGCAAGCTGTATCCGGCAGTGCTAAAGAAGCCTCCCATGAAGGAAAGGCTTATGATCTTGAGAATCCTGGAATAGAAGAGGTGATCCACCAACATACAGCTTGCCATGGAAGGGAGCACGCATGATTGGATGAAGACAATAGGAAAGAAGAGGTTCAGAAGTATCTTTATTTTACATAAGTATCTCCAAACGCTTATCTGAAATTCCCACCAATGAATTACATAAGTATCTTTATTTTAATTTACGTTTTATTTATCTTTCAATTATCAAAACTCATAACCAATTGAATCCGCCTGACTAAGTTTTACAGGATGACCATAGCTTGCTTTAAGCCGGCAATCTCCGTGGAATCGACCCTTACTCGTGTAAGGTTTTATTACTTAGACGACCCAGTGCACTTGATGGTTAGTTGTACCAGAGTTGTGAAAAGTGTGATCACAATTTCGTGCACCAATGTCCAACTAAGGCATGACCTTATAGGCTGCATGAAGGAAAATTGGACTCAAGGACAATTAGTTGCTACTTTGTTGGTTACGCTGAGCGCTCACGTGGTACAAGTTTTACAATCCTGCATCAAGGTCTATTTTTGAAACCGGAAATGCGAGATTTCTTGAGGATGTTGAGTTTGGAGGGGAAGGAAATATTAGGAATGTTGCTTTTGATGAGGATTCTGTAACTGATAATGATTAGGTCCTTGGGCCTATTGTTGTTCAAGATACAGTTATAGTACAAGAGCAAAAGGAGAATCCTACTATAGATCCAGTTATAGTACAAGAGAACAATGAGAATATTGTTGTTGCTCAAGATACTGCTACAGTACAAAAAAATGATGAGAATCCTCCTCAACCCCAACCCATACAGCAAGCTTAATAACCTCAAGAAGTGTCATTAAGGGGATCCAATAGAGAAAGGAGAAAATCCATCTATGGTCTCAAACAAGCTTCCCATCAATGGTATCACAAGTTTTATCAAGTCATTACCTCATACGGTTTTGAGGTGAATATCATAGATGAGTGTGTATACCGCAAGTTTAGTGGGAGTAAATACATTTTTTTGGTCTTATATGTTGATGACATTCTACTTGCTAGTAATGATATAGGCTTATTGCATGAAACTAAGAAATTTCTATTGAACAAATTTGAAATGAAAGATCTTGGTGATGCCTCTTTTGTACTAGGAATCGAGATACTAAGAGATCATTCTCAAGGTTCTTGGATTATCACAAAAGAACTATATCGAAAAGATTTTAAGTAGATATGGCATGGAAAGTTGTAGACCAATGGACACAACCGGTCCGTAGCTAAAGGAGACAATTTCAGTCTCAAGCAATATCCTAAAAAAGATCTTGAGAGGACAGCAATGCATGATAAACCTTATGCGTCAGCACTAGGGAGCTTAATGTATGCTCAAGTCTGCACACGTCTCGATATATCATTTATAGTGGGAGTGTTGGATAAATACTTGAGCAATCTGGGCATGGATCATTGGATAGCTGTTAAACGCATAATGCATTATCTAAAGAGAACAAAGGATTACATGCTTATTTATCGGAGATCAGAAAATTTTGGAGATCATGAGGTACTCTGATTTCGATTTCGTGGCATATGGTTGCAAAACTTTGTCACTAAGCTTCGAATAGTAGATGACATTGAACGGTCATTAAAGATATTTTGTGACAATAAGTCAGCAGTACTATACTTCAATAACAATAAGAGCTTGACAAAATCGAAGTATACAGACATCAAGTTCTTAGTTGTCAAGGAGAAAGTTTAAGAAAAACTGATTTCCATAGGACATATAGGAACATAGTATATGCTAGCAGACTCATTAACCAAGGAATTGATCCCTAAAGTCTTTTCATGAGCACACTGTTCGGATGGGTGTCAATATTAGTGATGCCTTGATTTAGTGGGAGTTATTTTATGCTATATGTCCTATGACAGATATTGAATTATTTTTCTGCAGAATTAAGTTGATGGTTTATTTCATGTTGTATGAAATGTTCATTTTGCAATATTTGTTTTGTGTTTGATCTCAATAAAGTTGGACCAGCTGGAAATAGACATGCATGAGATCACTTGGCATGTAATTTTCATATTACTCATCCAAATTTGATCTATGTTGTTAAGTATATTAGGATGGTGATTGTCGTGGTTTAGTCACGACATTAATGTGATAAAAGCTACGGTAGTTCCATATCTAATATATGAGACGGACTAGATTGTTAAAGTAATGGAAGAAATAGCATTCAGATGCGCGCATAAAGTTTATAAGATGTGATTATGCCAAGAAAGAATATATGTATAGCCCAAGTGGGAGATTGTTAGGAAATTTAATTTCCTAATTTGATTGTGGACAATAAATATATTAATTGTAATTACAAATTATGCTATTTCAAATTAAATGACTTATATAATGATGATCTCATTTATTATTATAAATGCTAATTGAATAAGTCATTATTACTTTTGATTTGGAATTAAATGAGAATAAAACCAGATATTATCTTTTGTTCTTTAGATAATCTTTTTGGATTTTAGATATATTATCTTTTGGGTTTTAGATACTATTTTATTTGGGTTTTAGGGTTTAATAGGTGTCATGCTCAAATATAAATAGACCTTCAGGGTTTCAGTCCCCAATATACCAAAGCTGCCTTTGTTGCTCTTTCCCATCAAAAGAGTCACAATTCAGCCACCTAGGAATACAGAAGGTTTTGGTTGACGAAGATCGAAAGAACCACAAGATCCAAATCCTTCCATCAATTCCACCAATTTCTGACTCTTATGAGTAAAGGTACGCTTCCGCATTATATTATATTTTTGGTGATTCAATATGGATGATCTGGGTTGTTGAAATTGATTTATTCCGACACCGAAGACTCCCTCGAGAGGGTGTTCTGTGTGTGAAGAGTGAGTCCGAAGACTTCTCAAATGGTGTGTTTAAAATGATAAAGCTAAGGTCCTATTTATAAGCTACTTAAATTGCAAATTCAAATGAAATTTAAATTACAATCAAATACAAAATTTCTAACTATTTTTAGATGATTCTTGTGGTTTTAATTGGTTGGCAATTATGGACTTGCTTGCATTATTGAATTAGAGTAAACCTTGAGTGAAATAATTAAACCAAATTTGGGCTTACTAATTAACGCCACCTTTTATGCTCCATGGGTGGGGTGACTTGGCGTTAGCTTCAGCATTACTAACGCTTCACTACTTTAGCGTTACTAACGCTTTGAAGTGGGCCAAATCATGCTTCAGGACTTTGTCAAAGGCGTTAATTGAGAGTGCGTTTTGGATTTGTGGCGTTAACAACACATGCTTCATCTAGTTTGGCGTTAATAACGCCTTGGCATGCATTGCTTCCTTTCTTCATTGGCGTTAATAACGCCTTATGCATGCATTGCTCATATGGCTTCGTTGATTTATGCTAAAACATGCATGCTTCTTTACTGGCATTATTCATATGATTCACGCTAATATATGCATGCCTTCCTTTGATTCATGCCATAGCTACAAGAAAAAAGGCCTATGGCCAAGCTTTTTTTTTTGCCACGCTTAAAAAGCGTGGCCAAAAGTGGTCAATGGCCACGCTTTTATGAGGGTGGCAATAGATTAGAGATTTGGCCACTTTTTTTATTGCCACGCTTCAAAAGCGTGGCGAAAAGTATCAACGGCCACACTTTTGTATGGGTGGCAATTGGTTAGAGAAACGGCCACGCTTTTTTTTGCCATGCTTCAAAAGCGTGGCCATAGAGAGAAACAAGGACGTTTTGAAAACGTGGCGATAGGGTTTCATTACGGCCACGCTTACAAAGCGTGGCCATATCCTAATACGCTTTTGGCACGCTTTAAAAGCGTGGCCAAAAGGTTCTTTTTTGCCACGCTTCAAAAGCGTGGCCGTAGAGCAAAACAGTGACGTTTTAAAAGCGTGGCGAGAGGGGCTCCAACCCATTGACCCTAACCCGGCCCCTGACCCGGCTCCCAACCCGGCACCAACCCGGTCCCCAACCCAAAGACACTAACCCTAATCACTCGAAACCCTAAGCCTGAAGAGCGCCTCCCATTAGCCTTAGCCCTTCACCCTCACCCTTCGCCCTTCGCCGTGAACCCTTCGCCCTTCGCCCTTCACCCTTCGCCTTCGTCACTCGAAACCCTTCACTCTTGGTTCTGAAGCTCCTTTCTCCCTTTCTCCCTCCGTTTCTTTCTCCCTTTCTCCCTCCGTTTCTTTCATTCACAGAAACTCAGCCAAAAAACCCTAGCACTGTAAGCCTACACCACCGCCGCCGCAAGGAGTGGCATACTGCTGCCGTCCGTCCATCCATCTAGCTTCCCTCGTGCTCCAAGTCTTCAACCCCCGTTCGCTGTCACCGATCGCAGCTGCTTCCTCGAGCTCGGCGTCCGTCGTCTTTGTCTGCTCAGCTGCGCTTCCGCCGCCGTTGGTTGCCGTTAACGTTCGCGTCTTCGTTCAGCCGTCGTCTTCATTCGCGTTCTTCGCCGTTCACTGTTCGCTTTCGCGTTCGTCTGGAAGCCACGTTGCTCTGCTTCAAACTCTGCGACCAACCCGTGCGCTCCACCTAGCTGTCGAACTGCTCTCTTTTGTCGCCGCCGTGAGTTCCCTAAACCCACCACCAGACAATACACTCACACAACACCAATACTCTGCTTGAAACTCCGCAACTTCTTATTTCTATTACTATAAGTAACTATTTGATTTGGCAGTGGTTTGGATCTTTTTCATAGACTGAATTAAAGTATACAATATTATGTTCTCTTCTCTATCACATTGATACTAAGCTTTGAATTCTCTTATTTCGTTTCAAGTTTACCGCACTCAACATGTTTGATGAAATGCTTTAACCGTATTTTGGGTTGGTTTTATGAATAATCTTGATACTAGTATCTAGTAAGCTAATTTTATGAAACTATCCTTATTTTATGAAACTATCCGTATTTCGTTTTCCCCCCTTTGATTAGTTCTTTTGGGATTTTGATAACTTGTGAAGGGTTATTTTAACTTACAAGTTTGTTATTTTGAAATACGCAAGCATTCACAGGTGACGGTAGAAATACTGAAACAAATTTTTTGTTCTTCATAGATAATTTGCTTATCTTGAACATTTTATGAAATCATGGAGATGTCTGATGGAAAGACTGTAAAACTGTTTCAATGTATGGTTTATGCAAAGGAAATCACCTTGCTTTTGTTTATTATCTAACTTTTGCCTCTATTTTGTTATAAACCTTTTCCCTGTTTCAGAGACGCCCGAAACAGCAGAGTTGCTCTGTTTGACGGCATTGAGGAGGGAGGCATCCGAGCATCATCACTTTACTCCTCCTACAATGAAATTGATGAACAAGATAACGAGCGAGCAATGGGTGGATTGCAAGATAGAGTCAGTTTGTTGAAAAGAGTAAGTTTAATTTTTCTTGTAAAATAATCTAGACCTAAGTTTGTTCTTCCTGTATATTATACTTGAAGAACGCTGTGAATTATGATCATTTCCTCATTTATTTCTTTTCAGCTGTTGGTAACCTTCTCATTATTTTGATGTGTTAACGTGTTGTTGATGTGATTGTAACAGATCTCAAGTGATATACACGAGGAGGTGGATAGTCATAACCGGATGCTGGACCGCATGGTTTGCATATAACTATAAAAAATATTTACCATTTGCACTGCTACTTTTTTGTTTTTCTTTGATAAAATGTTGGTATTTGTTTAGGGGAATGACATGGATTCTTCAAGAGGAGTTCTTTCAGGAACTGTGGACAAATTCAAAATGGTATGTGGATTGTGGAATTGTAAAACCATATGGCTTTTGCAGTAGAGTTTTCATCTGGTTCTGATTTTTCTTTGTATTTGTTTTCTTCTCTACTTTTTTTCCCCACTCTTTTAATTATGTTGTACCTTCTTCAGGTCTTTGAGAAAAAATCCAGCCGAAGAACGTTTTCACTTATAGCATCCTTTGTTGTGCTTTTCCTTATAACATACTTTTTCACTGTCAGTTTCTGTTCTGTTCTTGATTCTTGATTTTTGTTGATTTTGAATTTGTTCTCTAACTTTTGTGGTTGCAGTTTTTTATTTATTTGATTTTAATTTGTTGTTTGGTGTTCTCATGTCAATTTTGGTTAAGTGCTCTCTGTTCTTATTTTATTTTGATCACTCAGGTTTCGATCCCAGAATTGTACAATGGAATAGGTGATAAGCTTCCTAAATTTTATTATTCTGTTATCTTGTGTAAATTTTGTCCAATAAAATTCCTTTTTTCTGCTTTCCAGCACTTGTATACACCATTATTTTCTTGAAGATCGGTTCCAATTCCTTTTCAGAAAAGCTACCATTCGTAATTCATAACTTCCTTTTTATCCTGCTTGTTTTATGGGATACTAGAAAATGTAGATGGATTTTCTGGTAGATTCCGTTTTCTTCATTTAACATTTCTTTGTAGTTGGTCTTTAAGTTCTAGACAGGAGATGATGTGTATTCACTTTTCTTATGTCACATAATTTTCATTTGGAGTGTTTTTATTTTATTATTATTACTATTTGCTAATTCATATTAGGGAACAACTTTTTCTATAACATGTGGCATGTAAAACTGCATAGAATTTAAGACAAAATGGTATCCTACTGTTCCAACTAACATTTGAAGTTTTGAGATGTCAAAATATAATGTCACTCTACATCACTAGCAGAATCCCAACTTGGTTTGGGGGCACTGAATGATGCAGCTCACTTCCCACATGCAAGATTTAGTTTAACTGTTCAAGTCAGTTAGAAAATGATCCCACATTCAGTTATATCAACTGAAAAAGAGTCAGGCCTATTAGCAGAATTGAATGGAACTGAGTAATTCAACTCATTATTACATTTGTCATCGAATTCTATTGAGACTCAAACTCTTTTTCCCTTTCCCTTCCTCTCATTTCCTTCTTCTTCTTCCTACCCTAGACCCTAAACATTTACCTTACAGAAAAGTATAGATTTTTAAAGGTAGTGTAACATTGGAAAATGAATTTCCAGGATGCATGAGCAGCAGAAAAGCATTATTATCAACAGAGCATTAATAAGGAGGGTAAAACAAGATATAAAAGCTGTGAGTAAATGTAATTTAGAATAAATTGAGAGATAAAGCAGGCACAAGAAGTTTGGTTTTGGTGTGAACTTTGTTTCAGTTGTGCCATGTGTGTGTTCCAAGTTTTGGTTAACTTTTTCTTTCTTTGATAGGCGAGGGTTTTGGAATTGTTCAATGTATATTGTGTGTTTAGTCAAATTGAATTGCTGATATATGCAGAGAGTATGCTATCCTGCAATACCAAATGGAAGCCCTGTCATCAGTGGGATCTACAATAGAAAACTGTTTTGAATGCATTATTTTAGCTATCAAATTTAATTTTGTTAGGAAAATTGCCCTGTCTCTGTTTCTGTTGCTGTTCTCATTTACTTCAGATTATAATTAAAATTGCTGCCGAGAATGGTATTCGAAAAATTTTGATTGGACAGTAAGTATCTTAATCATTTGAATTTTTCAATGAATCTTTCTAAAACAAATATGAAGAACTTTGTAACACAAGATGGCAGTAAATGACATCATCATAAGGATAAAAAATCTTTGATGGACTAGTGCATCACCTTATTGTTCACAATCCTCTAGTGTGTATTATTATTAACATGACTCTCTTAATAGAAATTTAGGACAACTTATCTTTCTAATACGGGAAGGTATATTGTCAACACCAGCTATATCTGCTGTGATAAGGAAGCAGAAGGCGAGCCAATCTAATTAACCCCTTTTTATCTTAGTCCTGGTGCGTTGGGTTATTTTTTGCTGTAAAATATGTAATGATTCCTATTTATTGATTGATTTATTATGTTTGCAGACTGATTTGAGGTTCCAGAACCATGCTGTCCTTGCTTTCCACGAAGCTGCTGAAGCCTACTTGGTTGGTTTGTTTGAGGACACCAACTTGTGTGCCATCCATGCCAAGAGGTCACCATAATGCCCAAAGACATTCAGCTTGCTCGCCGCATCCGTGGTGAACATGCTTAGGCTGATTGATTTCATGCTTCTTGATCGCTTCGGAATACACCTTGTGTTACTAGTTTAGTATTGTTCAAGTTTCCTATGCCATTGTATAGTTCTTGACAACCTTTTAGGTTTCAATTGATGTCTTTAGAATGATTATTTTGGTTATGGTACAGTAGATCATAGAAAGATACTACAAATCGAATGATTTGATTACTGGTGTAAGACAATTTATTTTGGATTTAGCTCTTAATAATTAATATTAACTTTGATACAATTCTGAATGTGTTGGGTATTTGATATGTGAACTTCAGTAGAATTTCTTTCTCAACATGACAGCAATGATAGTGAGCTTTGTGATTTAACGGCCGTATCTCTTGTTATTGCCACGCTTTAAAAGCGTGGCCGTATCTACTCCTATTGCCACGCTTTAAAAGCGTGGCCATATCTCCCTCTATTGCCACGCTTTAAAAGCGTGGCCGTATCTTCATTTATTGCCACGCTTTAAAAGCGGGGCCGTATCTCCCTCTATTGCCACGCTTTAAAAGCGTGACCACATCTTTCACATACGGCCACGCTTTTAAACGTGACAATCTATAAAAAACGTAGCAAAAAAAAAAACGTGGTGATAGGTTTGAAAAAGCGTGGCGACAGAGCAACCGCCACCCTTGAAGAGGCCACCCTTTCAAAAGCGTGGCGATAGCTCAAAAAGCGTGGCGAAAAGCAATCGCCACGCTTTTTTCAGCTTTTCGCCACACTTTAAAAACGTGGCAATAGACATATTTTCTTGTAGTTTCATTAATTCACGTTGGCGCCTCCATTTGGTCATTCATTGCCGTTAATAACAACTTCATGCATGCATCAGGCTTCGTTGGCTTCATTGCATGCTTCAAGGCTTCATTTAACTCGTTGGTTCATGCATTATTGACACATGCTTCATTGAGTACCAACGCCAGCATGCTTTGTTGATTAAGGGCATTAGTGTTGGGTATATTATTATGAGAAGATGATAAAATTTTATATTTGTGTAATGGTTTCAAGGCACGATTAGATCGCTTTCTTTAGAGAGATATTTGTCCCCATACTTAGTTGCTATAGGGTTGATGACAATACTCTCCCAGGATACAATGAAACCTAAGAATTTCTTAATTAGCAATAATAAAAAATTCTCAACTCTCTTGAACAAAGAAAAACTCTTAATAGTTGATTAAAATGTACACTTAGTACTTCTTTTTCTGAAATAGTGGACAAGGACTTATTTATACATATTGCACGTAGCAATTATGATTTGTTACGTATACAAATGGTTGTGCCTTTTCTATTGCCAATGGATACAATGTTTTGAACATACACAAATTAAGAGTTGTGTCCCTTTAGCCAATAGAGACAATGTTTTGAACATACACAATCCTTAAAAGGTTGTGTCCCTTCAACCAAATGGTACTAAACGGTTAGTAACTGTTTATTAATATTAATTAATCAAATTTGTAAATACCTTTTGATTAGAGGATAATTTATACGCTTTTTGGCATTGTTTTTAGGTAGTTTTTAATATGTTTTAGTCACTTTTTATTATATTTTTATTAGTTTTTAAATGAAAATCACATTTCTAGACTTTACTATGAGTTTGTGTATTTTTCTGTGATTTCAGGTAATTTCTGGCTGAAATTGAGGGAGCTGAGTGATGAGCGGATAATTTATACGCTTTTTGGCATTGTTTTTAGTATGTTTTTAGTAGAATCTGGTTACTTTTAGGGATGTTTTCATTAGTTTTTATGTTAAATTCACATTTCTAGACTTTACTATGAGTTTGTGTATTTTTCTGTGATTTCAGGTATTTTCTGGCTGAAATTGAGGGACTTGAGCAAAAATCAGATTCAGAGGTTGAAGAAGGACTGCTGATGCTGTTGGATTCTGACCTCCCTGCACTTAAAGTGGATTTTCTGGAGTTACAGAACTCAAAATGGCGCGTTTCCAATTGCGTTGGAAAGTAGACATCCATAGCTTTCCAGAAATATATAATAGTCCATACTTTGGCCGAGTTTAGATGACGTAAAAGGGCGTTGAATGCCAGTTCTACGCTGCTGTCTGGAGTTAAACGCCAGAAACACGTCACAAGCCAGAGTTGAACGCCAGAAATACGTTCCAAACTGGCGTTCAACTCCAAGATTGACCTCTACACGTGTAACATTCAAGCTCAACCCAAGCACACACCAAGTGGGCCCCGAAAGTGGATTTATGCATCAATTACTTACTTCTGTAAACCCTAGTAACTAGTTTAGTATAAATAGGACTTTTTACTATTGTATTAGACATCTTTGATCAGTTTTATGCTATCTTAGACTTTCATGGGGGCTGGCCATTCGGCCATGCCTGAACCATTATCACTTATGTATTTTTATACGGTAGAGTTTCTGCACTCCATAGATTAAGGTGTGGAGCTCTGCTGTTCCTCAAAGATTAATGCAAAGTACTACTGTTTTTCTATTCAATTCAACTTATTCCGCTTCTAAGATATTCATTCGCACTTCAACCTGAATGTGATGAATGTGACAATCATCATCATTCCCCCACGAATGCGTGCCTAACAACCACTTCCATTCCAGCTTAGATTGAATGAGTATCTCTTGGATCTCTTAATCAGAATCTTCGTGGTATAAGCTAGATTGATGGCAGCATTCATGAGAGTCCGGAAAGTCTAAACCTTGTCTGTGGTATTCCGAGTAGGACTCTGGGATTGAATGACTGTGACGAACTTCAAACTCGCGAGTGCTAGGCGTAGTGACAGACGCAAAAGGAGGGTGAATCCTATTCCAGTATGATCGAGAACCTCAGATGATTAGCCGTGATGTGACAGAGCATTTGGACCATTTTCACAAGAGGATGGGATGCAGCCATTGACAAGGGTGATGCCTCCAGACGATTAGCCATGCAGTGACAGCGCATCGGACCATTTTCCAGAGAGGATAAAAAGTAGCCATTGACAACGGTGATGTCCTTACATAAAGCCAGCCATGGAAAGGAGTAAGACTGATTGGATGAAGACATCAGGAAAGCAGAGGTTCAGAGGAACGAAAGCATCTCTATACACTTATCTGAAATTCTCACCAATGATATACATAAGTGTTTCTATCCTTATTTTCTATCTATTTATTATTTATGTTCGAAAACTCCATAACTATTTTATATCCGCCTGGCTGAGATTTACAAGGTGACCATAGCTTGCTTCATACCAACAATCTCCGTGGGATCGACCCTTACTCACGTAAGGTTTATTACTTGGACGACCCAGTGCACTTGCTGGTTAGTTGTATCAAAGTTATGAATGAAAAATGATTTATTAAGATGTGCGTACAGAGTTTCTGGCGCCGTTGCCTGAGATCACAATTTCGTGCACCACTGAGCAAAAATCTGACTCAGGCTGAAAAAGGACTGCTGATGCTGTTAGATTCTGACCTTCCTGCACTCGGAATGGATTTTTTGGAGCTACAGGATTCCAATTGGCGCGCTCTTAATTGCGTTGGAAAGTAGACATCCAGGGCTTTCCAGCAATATATAATAGTGTATACTTTGCTCAAGTATAGACGACGTAAACTGGCGTTCAACGCCAGTTCCATGTTGCATTCTGGCGTTAAACGCCAGAAACAGGTTACAAGTTGGAGTTAAACGCCATAAACAGGTTACAACCTGGCGTTTAACTCTAGAAACAGCCTAGGCACGTGTAAAGCTCAAGTATCAGCCCCAGCACACACCAAGTAGGCCGCAAAAGTGGATTTCTGCACTATCTATCTTAGTTTACTCATTTTCTGTAAACCTAGGTTACTAGTTTAGTATTTAAACAACTTTTAGAGATTTATTTTGTACCTCATGACATTTTAGATCTGAACTTTGTACTCTTTGACGGCATGAGTCTCTAAACTCCATTGTTGGGGGTGAGGAGCTCTGCTGTGTCTCGATGAATTAATGCAACTATTTCTGTTTTCTATTCAAACACATTTGTTTCTATCTAAGATGTTCATTCTCACTTCAATATGATGGATGTGATGATCCATGACACTCATCACCATTCTCAACCTATGAACGCGTGCCTGACAACCACCTCCATTCTACCTTCGATTGAATGAATATCTCTTGGATTCCTTAATCAGAATCTTCGTGGTATAAGCTAGAATCCATTGGCAGCATTCCTGAGAATTCGGAAAGTCTAAACCTTGTCCGTGGTATTCCGAGTAGGATTCAGGGATTGGATGACTGTGACGAGTTTCAAACTCACAAGGGTTGGGCGTAGTGACAGACGCAAAAGGATCAATGGATCCTATTCTAGCATGAGTGAGAACCGACAGATGATTAGCCCTGCGGTGACAGCGCACCTGGACCTTTTTCACTGAGAGGACGGATGGTAGCCATTGACAACGGTGATCCACCAACACACAGCTTGCCATAGGAGAAACCTTGCGTGCGTGAAGAAGAAGACAGGGAGAAAGCAGAGATTCAGAAGACAAAGCATCTCCAAAACTCCAACATATTCTCCATTACTGCATAACAAGTATTTAATTCATGCTCTTTTATTTTTCGCAATCCAAACTGATAATTATAATTGATATCCTGACTAAGAATTACAAGATAACCATAGATTGCTTCAAACCAACAATCTCCGTGGGATCGACCCTTACTCACGTAAGGTATTACTTGGACGACCCAGTGCACTTGCTGGTTAGTGGTACGAGTTGCGAAGAGTGTGATTCACAATTCGTGCACCAAGTTTTTGGCGCCGTTGCCGGGGATTGTTCGAGTTTGGACAACTGACACTTTATTTTGTTGCTTAGATTAGGAAAAATTTTTCTTTTTGGTTTAGAGTCTTCTATTATTTTTTTTTGGTTAAAATTTTAAAATCCTTATTTTATTTTTCTAAATTATTTTCGAAAATTTTCAAAACCAATAACTTCATGATTTAGTCCTCTGTTTGAGTTTAGTTTCATATTTTAAGTTTGGTGTCAATTGCATGATTTTCTTTTTCTTTCAATTTTTCGAATTATATGTTCTTAGTTCTTTCTTAATTCTCAAGTTGTTCTTGTTTATTTTCCTTGTTTGATCTTTAGTTTTTCTTGTTCTGTGTCTTTTCTTATTTTTCTTGTGTTTTTTTTAAAAAAAAATATCAGTTTCCAAAGAAAATTTTATTTTTTTATACAATATTAAAACACTTTAAATTTATAACTCAATTGGCTAGAGCGTTGTGTTTATGTTCTTGGTAATTGGGAATCTTCCTTTTAAAACTTTTTCAAAAATAATTTTTCTTTGATTAAATCTTGTGCCAAACTTTAAGTTTGGTATTTTCTTGTTAGCTTTTCTTTAGTTTTCGAAAATTTTATTGTGATTTTCTAAAAAATTTTAAGTTTGGTGTTCTTTTTATGTTCTTGATTCCTTTGAGTCTTTGAATTTTTGTTCTTCGTGTTCTTGTGAGTCTTCAAAGTGTTCTTGAGTCTTCCTTGTGTTTTGATCTTAAAATTTTTAAGTTTGGTGTTCCTTGGTGTTTTCCCTCCAAAATTTTCGAAAACAAGGAGCATTAGATCTAAAAATTTTAAGTTATATGTCTTTTGTGTGTTTTTCTCTTTCATCATAAAATTCAAAAATAAAAAAAATATCTTTTCTAACTATTTTTAAGCAAATATTTCGAAATTTTTCATAAAAATTCAGATTTCAATTTCAAAATTTTATCTTATCTTAGTTTTAAAATTTCAAAATTCAAATCTTTTAAAAAAAAATTATATCTTTTCAAAATCTTATCTTATCTTATTTCAAATTCAAATTTCAATCTTCAACTTCCAAAATTCCAAATTCAAAATTCAAAATTCAAAATTTTAAATTTCAAATTTCAAAATTTAAAATTTCAAAATTTAATTTTCAAACTTAAAAATCAAATCTTTTCAAAATTCAAATCTCTTTCAAATCCTTATCTTATATTGTTGATTTTCTCAAAATTCAAAATTCAAATTTTCAAATTTCAAAATTTGAATTTCAATTTTTAAAAATTTAAAAATTCAAAATTTAATTTTCAAATTTAAAATTTAAATTTCAAAACTTCCTAACCACTTTCTCTCTCTTCAGTTTTCGAAAATCCTTACCCCTTATTTTTCAAATTTTTTAATTAATTAATATTTTAGTTTTCAATTTTCTTTTAATTTCTGAACTTATATTTGAATTTTCACTTATTTTATTTTATTTTATTTTCGGTTTCCAAAAAAAAAAATATTTACAATCCACATCATCTCCCTTTCTCCATCATGGACCTAAGTAGAAATGAACAGTCCAGAAGGACTCTGGGGTCATATGCTAACCCCATTACTGCTTCATATAGGAGTAGTATCTGTATACCCTCCATCGGAGTCAGTAGCTTTGAGTTGAATCCTCAGCTCATTATCATGGTGCAGCAAAGTTGCCAGTATTCTGGTCTTCCACAGGAAGAACCCACAGAGTTTCTGGCACAGTTTTTACAAATTGCTGACACAGTACATGATAAAGAAGTAGATCAGGATGTCTACAGATTATTACTGTTTCCATTTGCTGTAAAAGACCAAGCTAAGAGGTGGTTAAATAACCAACCTAAAGCTAGCATAAGGACATAGAAACAGCTGTCAGAAAAATTCCTGAATCAATACTTCCCTCCAAAACGGATGACACAGCTAAGGCTGGACATCCAAGGCTTTAAACAAGGAGATAATAAATCTCTTTATGATGCCTGGGAGAGATACAGAAAGATGCTAAGAAAATGCCCCTTTGAAATGTTTTCAGAATGGGTGCAGTTAGACATCTTCTATTATGGGCTTACAGAGAAAGCTCAGATTTCTCTAGACCACTCAGCTGGTGGATCTATACATATGAGAAAGACAATTGAAGAAGCTCAAGAGCTCATTGATACAGTTGCCAGAAATCGGCATCTGTACCTAAATAATGAATCTTCCATGAAAGAAGAGGCTAAAACAGTAACTGCTGAACTCAGTCCTGCAGAACAAATTACTGAATTCAATCAGCAATTAGACTTTCTAACAAAATAGCTGGCCGAATTCAAGGAGATACTACAAGACACAAGAATGGCTAATATAAATATGGAGGCACAGTTGAAGCAAACAAAACAACAGTTATCAAAACAAATAACAGAAGAGTGCCAAGTAGTTCAATTAAGAAGTGGGAAAACATTAAATACCTAACGGAGTTTCAAAGTTATCATAAGAAGATATTCAATAAGAAAACTATTTTCAGATTCTATGATTATCATTGCCTTATGAACCCTTTTAAAAATCCAATAGCTAATCGTTCAAAACCTTTTCAAAGAAACAATGTTTAATATTTTCATAAATCCAAAGTCTTTCCTTTCTCATAAACAAATCTCAATCAGAAACCAACCATGCAATCAAACAACACAGTCATTCATTCAGCACCAAAGTCCATTCTCAAATGTAATACGCCAGAACAAACACAGGTAAGACAGACAAGGAAAGCACAAGTAGGAAGCAGTTACAGCAAATAGTTCAAGTAGCAGTTAAGAACAGTTTAGCAATTAGGCAAACCAAAACAAGTTCAAACCCAAGCAAAGCATACAAATGCATATGATGCATGCCTGTCCTATGGCTGATGAGGCTCATCTGTCGGTTATCCAGCCAACCCGACAAGTCTGAATTGTCCTTAGACTGTCCCCCAACGTGCATCCCCAAGAGTCTATGCATAGCTTTTTCTCAAATAATCAATATTGCTCAATGGGGGTAACATTCCTGGGAATTTATATAGTGCCCGGTCACACTTACGTCGTAGGGTCAACAGAGTATCGAGTTTTCAACCTGGTACACGTGGTGGCAAGCCACGGCACTTAATCCAGGGAACCTCGTATCTCAGATATTTCAAATTCATAAGCCACATAAATAATTCATTCACATTCATCAATATCATCATCATTCGTCAATCCATATCCCATTTCCAAATTCATTCAAAAATCATATTTCAAATCCATCCTCATCATCCTTTTTTCCGTTAATCAACAATCTCAATCCAAAATATAATTCTTTCTTTTCTAAATAAATCAACTTTAAACATATAACGTTTAAGAACTAAATCTTTTTAAACAATTACTTCAAACAAAACTTCCAATTTTATAAAATTCCGGCAGCATCTCCTCTAAAACTCGGATTCTGCCACCCTTTTCGGGTTCCATCCAAACATTTCTCAAACATTTTCTCAACTATTTCCAAATCTCAATCATCTTCCAAAATTCAACCAACTCCAATATCAATTTATTTTCAAAGCGAATAAATGCCAATAATAAATCTCTTTTTAAAACCAAACCAGCTCAAATACTAAATCAATTATAAAATTAGTAGTTATGGAATGACAAGAATTTTTATGTGATTTAATTCAAATAATTGATATTTCTATGATTTAATACTTTAAGTTTTAGGAATAAAGAAAATAGATCTTATTATCTTATAAATTCAACTAAAGAATTTGATTTCAAATCAATTAGTCTTTTAATACAACAAATAATATTTTAAAATAATTTTGAAGATTAAATTAGATTTTAAATTAACACTCTATACCCTAATTTGATTAAAATTAACTAAATCCAAATTAATCCCAAAATCTCCAATTTTATACACAAACCCTAACCTTAATTTTACCCTAATCCTTACCCACACTCACCGCCACTCATTAGCACTCACACTATTCCCCTTTTCCCCAAACACATACACAGCAGGCACAGAGAAAGAAAGAAACGGCAGAAAGAAAAGGGAGAAAACGGGGAAAGAAAAGAGGGAGAGCAGAAGGGGGAAGAGAGGGAGACGGCGCCGGTGGGCATCATTGCCACCGTCGCCGCCGCTGTGCCGTCAGGAGGGAGATCCGAGGAAGAGAGAGAGTGTGGAGTTGAGGGAGCAGAGAAACACGCCGCCACCTCCAGACGCCGTTGCCGCCGCCGTCGCCCTCATCCCGAATCGCCATCATCGCCGGTGCAGGGAGAGGAGTTGTCGCGCCACTGTAGCGCCGCCGCCACTGTTGGGTCGCCGTGCTGTCGTCTGAGAACAGAGAGCGTGCGCGAGGAAGGAGAAGCCCTGCCCTCGCGTCCGTGGTTGTCTCCGCGGGTCCCTGTCGCCGCCGCCTCTGAGTTCGTCGCCATCAAGCAGAGCGCGCACAGAGGAGAAGCCGTTCAAGTCAGACAGAGCGCGCACAGAGGAGAAGCCGTTCAAGCTACTGTCAAGTCACCATCGATGAAGCTTCAACCGCTGTACCTCTGGTCGCCGGAAACTGCCGTTGGAGCCGCCACCTTCTTGGTAAACCCTAGCCCTGTTTTGGTTTTCTCTTATTGTCGGTCAAAATCCTGGTTACTATAAAAGCTGTTGCTGAGGTTGTTTGTGTCAGGGATTGGTTATCGCGAGTTGCTCTGTCGGAGCTACCATTCCACTACTGCCGCCTTTGCTCTGAGCCGTTAATTGTAGCGAGTATTGTTGTCATGGCGGCTGCTCGGTTTAGTCGCTCCTCTTTAGCATGGTAAGCTATTCCTTATTTCAATTTCGAACTCTGTCAGTCGTCGCTGTTCTATTATATGTTAAGACTCTCCGACGTTAATGTTTTAGGATCGAGGTCCGGTTGCTGCACGTTGGTGAATTTAAGTTGCTGTTATGGGTGCGGACACCATGGAGCTGTGATTGCGATTGTTACCAATGTCGGGCCGAGAGGAAAAGAGTTCCGGTGACGTGTTTGGTCTATAGTTTCGACTTATTGAGGTAGGGATTTTTCCTAAAATCTACTTTATATTACAGAGTTGTTATGAATAGATATTAATGTGAGAAACATATGTCTGTGATTATGATTGTCTTATAAATGTGGTTGTTTGCTGGACTGAATGATTGGCTACTTGATTGCTTGAGTAGTTTGTGATTGCTGAAAAGAAATTAGTTTGAAAAGTTTAGTTGATTATTATGAAAAATGGCTTTCTTGATTTTGAAGCTACTTTTGATAATGTGAACGAATTGGAACAAACTGCTATCCAAAATCCCTCTGAGGATAGTAAGAGCCCAGAGAGGAATAACTCTGGCGTTCAAACGCCAGAGACAAGCAAGGAGTTGGCGTCAAACGCCCAATGGAAGCTCAGTTCTGGCGTTCAAACGCCAGGAACAAGTAAGGAGTTGGCATCCAACGCCAACCTAGCTTCTAACCCTGGCATTCAAATGCCAGTGAGGGATCAGACATACACAAGTACTGATAACAACCCTCTAAAAAGGCTTCTCCAACCACCTCTGCAGGAAATAAACCTGCAACAACTAAGGTTGAGGACTATAAAGCCAAGATACCTTATCCTCAAAAACTCCGCCAAGAGGAGCAGGATAAGCAATTTGCTCACTTTGCAGATTATCTCAGGACTCTTGAAATAAAGATTCCGTTTGCAGAGGCACTTGAGCAAATACCTTATTATGCCAAGTTCATGAAAGAGATCTTGAGTCATAAGAAGGATTGGAGAGAAACTGAAAGAGTTCTCCTCACTGAAGAATGCAGTGCAGTCATTCTGAAAAGCTTTCCAGAAAAGCTTAAAGATCCCAGGAGCTTTCTGATACCATGCATATTAGAGGGTAATTGCACCAAGACAGCTTTATGTGATCTTGGGGCAAGCATCAACCTAATACCTGCATCCACTATCCAAAAGCTTGGTTTAACTGAAGAAGTTAAACCAACCCGGATATGTCTCCAACTTGCTGATGGCTCCATTAAATACCCATCAGGCATGATCAGGACATGATTGTCAGGGTTGGGCCATTCACCTTTCCCACTGACTTTGTAGTGCTGGAAATGGAGGAGCACAAGAGTACTACTCTCATTCTAGGAAGACCTTTCCTAGCAACTGGACGAACTCTCATTGATGTCCAAAAGGGGGAAGTAACCCTGAGAGTCAATGAGGATGAGTTTAAGTTGAATGCTGTCAAGGCCATGCAGCATCCAGACACACCAAAAGACTGCATGAAAGTTGATCTCATTGACTCTTTGGTAGAGGAGGTCAACATGGCTGAGAGTCTCGAATCAGAGCTGGAAAATATCTTTAAAGATGTTCAGCCTGATTTGGAGGGTTCAGAGGAATTAAAAGAGCCTCTGAGACTTCCTCAGCAAGAGGAGAAACCTCCTAAACCCGAGCTCAAGCCATTACCACCATCCCTGAAATATGCATTTCTGGGAGAAGGTGACACTTTTCCAGTGATCATAAGCTCTGCTTTAAATTCACTGGAAGAGGAAGCACTAATTCAAGTGCTAAGGACACACAAGACAGCTCTTGGGTGGTCCATAAGTGATCTTAAGGGCATAAGCCTAGCTAGATGCATGCACAAAATCCTATTGGAGGATGATGCTAAGCCAGTGGTTCAACCACAGAGGCGGCTAAATCCAGCCATGAAGGAAGTGGTGCAGAAAGAGGTCACCAAATTACTGGAGGCTGGGATTATTTATCCTATTTCTGATAGCCCCTGGGTGAGCCCTATTTAAGTTGTTCCCAAGAAGGGAGGCATGACAGTGGTTCATAATGAAAAAAATGAACTGGTTCCTACAAGAACAGTTACAGGGTGGCGCATGTGTATTGACTACAGAAGGCTCAACACAGCCACCAGAAAGGATAATTTTCCTTTACCATTCATAGACCAGATGCTAGAGAGACTAGCAGGTCATGAATATTACTGCTTTTTGGATGGCTATTCAGGTTACAACCAAATTGCAGTAGATCCTCAGGACCAAGAGAAAACAACATTTACATGTCCTTCTGGAGTATTTGCTTACAGAAGAATGCCTTTTGGTCTGTGTAATACACCTGCAATCTTTCAGAGGTGCATGCTCTCTATCTTCTCTGATATGGTAGAGAAGTTTCTGGAAGTCTTCATGGATGACTTTTCAGTATTTGGAGACTCATTCAGCTCCTGCCTTGACCATTTAGCACTTGTTCTGAAAAGATGCCAAGAGACCAACCTAGTTTTAAACTGGGAAAAATGTCACTTTATAGTGACTGAAGGAATTGTCCTTGGGCATAAAATTTCAAACAAGGGAATAGAGGTGGATCAAGCTAAAGTGGAAGTAATTGAAAAATTACCACCACCTGCTAATGTTAAGGCAATCAGAAGCTTTCTGGGGCATGCAGGATTCTACAGGAGGTTTATAAAGGATTTTTCAGAAATTGTGAAACCCCTGAGCAATCTGCTAGCTGCTAACATGCCATTTGTGTTTGACACAGAGTGTCTGCAGGCATTTGAGACTCTGAAAGCTAAGCTGGTCACAGCACCAGTTATTTCTGCACCAGAATGGACTTTACCATTTGAACTAATATGTGATGCCAGTGACCACGCCATTGGTGCTGTACTGGGGCAGAGGCATGACAAGCTTCTGCATGTCATTTATTATGCTAGCCGTGTTTTAAATGATGCCCAGCAAAATTACACAACCACAGAAAAAGAATTGCTTGCAGTGGTTTATGCCATTGACAAGTTTAGATCATACTTAGTAGGATCAAAAGTGATTGTGTACACTAACCATGCTGCTCTTAAATATCTACTAACAAAGCAGGATTCAAAACCCAGGCTCATAAGATGGGTGTTGCTTCTGCAAGAGTTTGATATAGAAATAAGAGATAAAAAAGGGAGAGAGAACCAAGTGGCTGATCATCTGTCCTGGATAGAACCAGTAGAAGGGGAGTTTCCCCCCTCTATTGAGATCTCTGAGACCTTTTCGGATGAGCATTTGTTTGCCATTCAGGAAACACCATGGTTTGCAGACATTGCAAACTATAAAGCTGCAAGGTTTATACCCAAGGAGTACAGCAGGCAACAAAAGAAAAAATTAATTACTGATGCAAAGTACTACTTGTGGGATGAACCCTATCTCTTTAAGAGATGTGCAGACGGAATAATCTGTAGGTGTGTGCCTAGAGAAGAAGCACAGAGGATCTTATGGCATTTCCATGGATCACAATATGGAGGCCATTTCGGAGGTGAGCGAACAGCCACCAAGGTCCTCCAATGTGGCTTCTACTGGCCTACACTCTATAGGAATTCCCGAGAGTTTGTACATAACTGTGACAGTTGCCAAAGAGCTGGTAATCTACCTCATGGTTACGCCATGCCTCAACAGAGAATCTTGGAGATTGAGTTGTTTGATGTATGGGGAATTGACTTCATGGGACCTTTCCCACCATTATACTCAAACACTTATATTCTGGTGGCAGTCGACTATGTATCAAAATGGGTAGAGGCTGTTGCCACACCCACCAATGATACAAAAACAGTACTGAAGTTCCTCCAGAAACATATCTTCAGCAGGTTTGGTGTCCCTAGAGTACTAATCAGTGATGGGGGAACTCACTTCTGTAATAAACAACTTTACTCTGCCATGGTCCGGTATGGGATTCGCCACAAGGTGGCGACTCCATATCATCCACAGACAAATGGGCAAGCTGAAGTTTCTAACAGAGAACTAAAAAGAATCCTGGAACGGACTGTAAGTACCCGTAGAAAGGATTGGGCAAGAAGCTTGGATGATGCTCTGTGGGCTTACAGAACAGCATTCAAGACTCCTATAGGGACCTCTCCATACCAGCTTGTGTATGGTAAAGCCTGTCATCTGCCCGTGGAACTGGAACATAAGGCCTACTGGGCAACCAGATTCCTAAACTTTGATGCTGATGAGCGGATAATTTATACGCTTTTTGGTATTGTTTTTAGTATGTTTTTAGTATATTTTAATTAGTTTTTATTATATTTTTATTAGTTTTTAAATAAAAATCACTCTTCTAGATTTTACTATGAGTTTGTGTATTTTTCTGTGATTTCAGGTATTTTCTGGCTGAAATTGAGGGACCTGAGCAAAAATCTGATTCAGAGGCTGAAAAAGGACTGCAGATGCTGTTGGACTCTGACCTCCCTGCACTCGAAGTGGATTTTCTGGAGCTATAGAAGCCCAATTGGTGCGCTCTCAATTGCGTTAGAAAGTAGACATCCTGGGCTTTCCAGCAATATATAATAGTCTATACTTTGCCTAAGCTTTGATGGCCCAAACTGGCGTTCCAAGTCAGCTCAAGAATTCTGGCGTTTAACTCCAAAACTGGCACAAAAGCTGGCGTTTAACTCCAAGAAAAGTCTCTACACATGGAAGCTTCAATGCTTAGCCCAAGCACATACCAAGTGGGCCCGGAAGAAGATTTCTGCATTAATTACTGATTTCTGTAAACCCTAGGCTACTAGTTCTCTATAAATAGGATCTTTTGCTATTATATTTTCATCTTTAGACACAGATCTTTGGACGTCTAGTCCCTAGACCTTGGAGGCTGGCCATTCGGCCATGCTTACACTATTATCACTTATGTATTTTCAACGGTGGAGTTTCTACACACCATAGATTAAGGTGTGGAGCTCTGCTGTTCGTCATGAATTAATACAAAGTACTATTGTTTTTCTATTCAACTCAAGTCTATTTCTTCTCTAAGATATTCATTCGCTCTTCAACTTGATGAATGTGATGATCCGTGACACTCATCATCATTCTCACCTATGAACATGTGCCTGACAACCACCTCTGTTCTACTAGCAATGGCTTGAATGCGTATCTCTTGGGTTTCTAATCTAAGATTGGAACCTTCGTGGTATAGGCTAGAATTATTGGCGGCCATTCCTGAGATCCGGAACGTCTAAACCTTTTCTGTGGTATTCTAAGTAGGGTCTGGGAAGGGATGGCTGTGACGAGCTTCAAACTCGCGATTGTTGGACGTGTGACAGACGCAAAAGGATCAATGGATCCTATTCCAACATGATCGAGAACCGACAGATGATTAGCCGTGCGGTGACAGCGCATTTGGAACGTTTTCACTGAGAGGACGGGAAGTAGCCATTGACAACGGTGATGCCCAACATAAAGCTTGCCATGGAAAGGAGTATGAATGATTGGAAGAAGGCAATAGGAAAGCAGAGGTTCAGGAGGAACAAAGCATCTTCATACGGTTATCTGAAATTCCAACCAAAGAATTACATAAGTATCTCTATCTTTATTTTATATTTTATTTATCTTTTAATTATCAATTCTCCATCACCATCTGAATTAGCCTGACTGAGATTTACAAGGTGACCATAGCTTGCTTCAAGCCGACAGTCTCCGTGGGATCGACCCTTACTCACGTAAGGTATTACTTGGACGACCCAGTGCACTTGCTGGTTAGTTGTGCGGAATTGTGACAAAGTGTGATTCATGTTTGAGAGCTCCAAGTCCTTTGGCGCCATTGTTGATGATCACAATTTCGTACACCAAGTTTTTGGCGCCGTTGCCGGGGATTGTTCGAGTTTAGACAACTGACGGTTCATCTTGTTGCTTAGATTAGGTACTTTTCATAATTTTTAAGAATGAATTCTAGAGTTTCAAGGTGATGTTCTTATCATCACAAAAGCTGATTGATTCTCATCAATTTAGCTGCTGAATGTAATGTCCTGCTGAAGCTTGGCCAAACATGTCTAATCTTTTTAGACTGAAGCTTTAAACTAACATTGTATGATTCCTGGAATTCTTATTAAAAGTTTTGATTTTCTTTATTTTCTTTTCCATATAAGTTTCGAAAATCACAAAAAAAAAATTTATAAAATCATAAAAATAAAAAATATTTTATGTTTCTTGTTTGAGTCTAGTATCAATTTTTAAGTTTGGTGTCAATTGCATGTTTTTATTCTTCTTGCATTTTTCGAATATATGCATTATGTTCTTCATTGATCTTCAAGTTGTTCTTGATGATTTCATTGCTCTGATCTTTAAATTCTCTTGTTTTATGTGTTTTGTTGTTTTTCTTATGCATTCTCAATTTGTTGGTGTCTCCTATATGAAAATTCTTAAGTTTGGTGTCTTGCATGCATTGTTCATTTGATCTTAGTTGCATTTTTTGTTATTTTTCATCATTAAAAGTTCAAAAATATTTTCAAAGTTGTATCTTTTCAGGTCAATAATACAGAGAATTGAAGATTCAGAACATTCAGCAGAGGAATCAAACAGAAAAAGCTGGGCATTCAAAACGCCCAGTGAAGAAGGAAAACTGGCGTTTAAACGCCAGCCAGGGTACCTGGCTGGGCATTCAATGCCCAAAAAGGTAGAGTTTTGGGCGTTAAACGCCAGAATGGATGCCATTCTGGGCGTTTAACACCAGGATGACACTAGAGGGAAGATTTTGTTTTTAATTCAAATTTTTTTCAAATCTTCATAATTTTTTAAAATCAAATCTTTTTCAAATCATATCTTTTCAATCATATCTCTTCAAAATCAATTTCTTTTCATTTTTTATTTATTACTATTTTCGAAAATCCTTGCTAAAATTAATGATTTACTTCAAAACTTTCAAGTTATTACTTGCCTATTAAGAAAGGATCAAATTTTAAATTTTAAGAATCATATCTTTTAATTTCTTGTTAGTCAAGTAATCAACTTTAATTTTAAAACTTTCTCTTTTTAACTTGATTTTCAATCATATCTTCTCAATCATATCTCTTCAATCACATCTTTTTCAAAATTAATTTTCAATCATATCTTTTTAATTTTTAATTTCAAAACCTTTTTCAAAAATCACTTAATTTCTTTCCTAATCTTAGTTTTCGAAAATCATCAATCAAATTTTCAAAATTTTCTTTTAATTATTTCAAAATCTTTTACTTTAATTTTCAAAAATTCTTCCCCTCTTCTCACATCCTTCTATTTAAGGGACTAACACTCTTCCTCAAGGTGAAATTCGAACTCTATCCTTCTTTATATGTTCGAATTCTCTTCCATCTACCTCCTCCTTCTATTCTTCTTTTCCTCTGACACCTCAAGGAATCTCTATACTGTGACATAGAGGATTCCCTACTTTCTTGTTCTCTTCTCTTTCATATGAGCAGAAGCAAAGATAAAGGCATACTTCTTTAAGCTGATCCTGAACCTGAAAGGACCTTGAAGAGAAAGCTAAGAGAAGCTAAAGAACATTTCTCTTTAGAGGTCCTAACAGAGCTTTTCAAGGAAGAAGAAACCATGGCAGCCGA
This sequence comes from Arachis hypogaea, assembly GCF_003086295.3. NCBI lineage: Eukaryota > Viridiplantae > Streptophyta > Magnoliopsida > Fabales > Fabaceae > Arachis > Arachis hypogaea. The sequence continues at coordinate 124,385,691 of NC_092054.1, read as the reverse complement.
AAACAACAATGCCAACAATGCAAGGAAGGTGCTTGGTGACTTTACTGCACCTATGGGAGAAGCATCTCAATCCCTGCCATTGGAGCAAACAACTTTGAGCTTAAGCCTCAATTAGTTTCTCTAATGCAACAGAATTGCAAGTTTCATGAACTTCCATTGGAAGATCCTCATCAGTTCTTAGCTGAATTCTTGCAAATCTGTGACACTGTCAAGACCAATGGGGTTGACCCTGAAGTCTACAGACTTATGCTTTTTTCTTTTACTGTAAGAGACAGAGCTAGGACATGGTTGGATTCACAACCTAAAGAAAGCCTGAACTCTTGGGAAAAGCTAGTCAATGCCTTCTTGGCAAAGTTCTTTCCACCTCAAAAATTGAGCAAGCTTAGAGTGGAAGTCCAAACCTTCAGACAGAAGGAAGGAGAATCCCTCTATGAAGCATGGGAAAAATACAAGCAATTGATCAGAAGGTGTCCTTCTGACATGCTTTCTAAATGGAGCATCATAGGTATTTTCTATAATGGTCTGTCTGAACTATCCAAGATGTCATTGGATAGCTCTGCTAGAGGATCTCTTCATCTAAAGAAGATGCCTGCAGAAGCTCAGGAACTCATTGAAATGGTTGCAAATAATCAATTCATGTATACTTCTGAAAGGAATCCTATGAATAATGGGATAGCTCAGAAGAAAGGAGTTCTTGAGATTGATACTTTGAATGCCATATTGGCTCAGAATAAAATATTGACCCAACAAGTTAATATGATTTCTCAGAGTTTGTCTGGAATGCAAGCAGCAACAGGCAGTACTAAGGAAGCTTCCTCTGAAGAAGAAGCTTATGATCCTGAGAACCTAGCAATGGAAGAGGTGAATTACATGGGAGAACCCTATGGAAACACCTATAATCCTTCGTGGAGAAATCATTCAAATCTCTCATGGAAAGATCAACAGAGACCCCAACAAGGTTTCAACAACAATAATGGTGGAAGAAACAAGTTTAGCAATAGCAAGCCTTTTCCATCATCTTCTCAGCAACAGATAGAGAATTCTAAGCAAAGCTACTCTGACTTACCAACCATAGTCTCTGATCTAATCAAAATCACTCAAAGTTTCATGACTGAAATAAGGTCCTCCATTAGAAATTTGGAGGCACAAGTGGGTCAGCTGAGTAAGAAAATTATTGAACTCCCTCCTAGCACTCTCCCAAGCAACACAGAAGAGAATCCAAAGAGAGAGTGCAAGGCCATAAACACGTCTCACATGGCCAAACCTGGAGAGGAGGAAGAGGCAGTGATTTCTACTGAGGAAGACCTCAATGGACGTCTACTGACCTCCATGGAGTTCCCTAAGGAGGAACCATGGGAATCTAAGGCTCACACTGAGACCATAGAGATTCCATTGAATTTACTTCTGCCATTCGTGAGCTCTAATGAGTATTCTTCCTCTGAAGAGGATGAAGATGTTACTGAAGAGCAAGTTGCTAAGTACCTTGGAGCAATCATGAAGCTAAATGACAAGTTGTTTGGTAATGAGACTTGGGAGGATGAACCTCCATCGCTCATCAAAGAACTGGATGACTTGACTAGGCAAAAATTACCTCTGAAGAGACAAGACCCTGGAAAATTATCAATCCCTTGTACCATAGGCACCATGACCTTTGAGAAGGCTCTGTGTGACCTAGGGTCAACCATAAACCTCATGCCTCTCTCTGTAATGGAGAAGCTAGGGATCATTGAGGTACAAGCTGCAAGAATCTCACTGGAGATGGAAGACAATTCAAAGAAACAGGCTTATGGACTTGTAGAGGATGTCTTGGTAAAAGTTGAAGGCCATTACATCCCTGCTGATTTCATAATCCTAGAGACTGGGAAGTGTATGGATGAATCCATCATCCTTGGCAGACCCTTCCTAGCCACAGCAAAAGCTGTAATTGATGTTGACAGAGGAGAATTGATCATTCAAGTGAATGAAAACTCCCTTGTGTTTAAAGCTCAAGAATATCCCTCTGTCACCATGAAGAGAAAGCATGAAGAACTTCTCTCAATACAGAGTCAAACAGAGCCCCCACAGTCAAACTCAAAGTTTGGTGTTGGGAGGCCACAACCAAACTTTAAGTTTGGTGTTGAACCCCCACATTCAAACTCTAAGTTTGGTGTTGGGAGGTTCCAACATTGCTCTAAACATCTGTAAGGCTCCATGAGAGCCCACTGTCAAGCTATTGACATTAAAGAAGCGCTTGTTGGGAGGCAACCCAATCTTTACTTATCTATGTTAAATTTCTATTTTTTTTGTTATTTTATGTTTTCTGTAGGTTGATGATCATAAGAAGTCATAAAAACAATTGAAAAAGTAAAAATAGAAGGAAAAACAGAATGAAAAATAGAACACCTTGGAGGAGAAACTTACGGGCGTTTAAACGCCAGTAAGGGTAGCAGAATGGGCGTTAAACGCCTAGTCTGGCACCATTCTGGGCGTTTAACGCCAGAAATGGGCACCAGACTGGCGTTTAACGCCAGGAATGGGCAAGAAGCTGGCGTTAAACGCCAGAAATGGGCAGTAGCCTGGCGTTTAATGCCAGGATTAGCAGCAAGGGGTGTTTTACATGCCACATGGTGTAGGGATGAGAAATTCTTGACACATCAGGATCTGTGGACCCCACAGGATCCCCACCTACCCCACCTCTCTCTCTCTTCTTCACCCATTCACCAATCACCTCAATACCTCTTCCCCAAAAAAACCCTCACCTATCAAATCCCACCATTCTCTTCACCACTCACATCCATCCTTCATAAAACCCCACATACCTTACCATTCAAATTCAAACCACTTTCCCTCCCAAACCCACCCTATATGGCCGAACCCAAACCCCCTCTCCATTCCTATATAAACCCATCTTCACTCCTTCATTTTCACACAACATACACACCACCTATCCCCCTTGGCCGAAACACATAGCCCCCTCCATCTCCTCTATTTCTTCTTCTTCTACTCTCTTCTTTCTTCTTTTGCTCGAGGACGAGCAACCTTCTAAGTTTGGTGTGGTAAAAGCTAAAACTTTTTGTTTTTCCATAACCATTTATGGCACCAAAGGTCGGAGAAACCTCTAGAAAGAGGAAAGGGAAGGCAAAAGCTTCCACCTCCGAGTCATGAGAGATGGAGAGATTCCCCTCAAGGGTGCATCAAGACCACTTCTATGAAGTTGTGGCCAAGAAGAAGGTGATCCCCGAGGTCCTTTTTAAGCTCAAAAAGGGCGAATATCCGGAGATCCGGCATGAGATCCGAAGAAGAGGTTGGGAAGTTCTCACCAACCCCATTCAACAAGTCGGAATCTTAATGGTTCAAGAGTTCTATGCCAATGCATGGATCACCAAGAACCATGATCAAAGTGTGAACCTGGATCCTAAGAATTGGCTTACAATGGTCCGAGGGAAATACTTAGATTTCAGTCCGGAAAATGTAAGGTTGGCGTTCAACTTGCCCATGATGCAAGGAGATGCACACCCCTACACTAGAAGGGTCAACTTTGATCAAAGGTTGGACCAAGTCCTCATGGACATATGTGAAGAGGGCGCTCAATGGAAGAGAGATTCAAGAGGGAAGTCGGTTCAACTAAGAAGGCATGACCTCAAGCCCATGGCTAGGGGATGGTTGGAGTTCATCCAACGCTCAATCATTCCTACTAGCAACCGATCTGAAGTTACTATAGACCGGGCTATCATGATTCATAGCATCATGATTAGAGAGGAAGTAGAAGTTCATGAGGTTATATCCCAAGAACTCTACAAGGTGGCAGACAAGTCCTCCACTGTGGCAAGGTTAGCCTTCCCTCATCTCATTTGTCACCTCTGCAATTCAGCTGGAATTGACATAGAGGAAGACATCCTCATTGATGAGGACAAGCCCATCACTAAGAAAAGGATGGAGCAAGTGAGAGAACCTCACCAAGAGCATGAGGAATTTCCTCATCATGAAATCCCTGAGATGCCTCAAGGGATGCAATTTCCTCCACAAAACTATTGGGAGCAAATCAACACCTCCCTAGGAGAATTAAGTTCCAACATGGGACAACTAAGGGTAGAGCACCAAGAGCATTCCATCCTCCTCCATGAAATTAGAGAAGACCAAAGAACCATGAGAGAGGAGCAACAAAGGCAAGGAAGAGACATTGAGGAGCTCAAGCACTCCATAAGATCTTTAAGAGGAAGAACAAGCCGCCATCACTAAGGTGGACCCGTTCTTTAATTTCTTTGTTCTTTATTTTCTGTTTTTCGAAAATTGTGCTTTATGTTTATGTTTGTGTCTTTATTACATGATCATTAGTGTCTTAGTGTCTATGCCTTGAAGTTATGAAAATGAATCCATCACCTTTCTTAAATGAAAAATGTTTTTAATTAAAAAAGAAAAAGAAGTGCATGAATTTCAAATTTTAAAACAGTTTAATTATTTTGATGTGGTGGCAAAACTATTGTCTTTCTGAATGAATGCTTGAATAGTGCATATTTTTGAATTTGATTGTTTATGAATGTTAAAATTGTTGGCTCTTGAAAGAATGATAGGAAAAGGAGAAATGTTATCTGATGATCTAAAAAATCATAAAATTGATTCTTGAAGCAAGAAAAAATAGTGAAAAGCTTGCAAAAAAAAAAGAGAAAAGAAAAGAAAAGCAAGCAGAAAAAGCCAATACCCCTTTAAACCAAAAGGCAAGGGTGATAAAAAGGATCCAAGGCTTTGAGCATCAGTGGATAGGAGGGCCCACAGGAATAAAATCCTGGCCTAAGTGGCTAAACCAAGCTGTCCCTAACCATGTGCTTGTGGCGTGAAGGTGTCAAGTGAAAACTTGAGACTGAGCGGTTAAAGTCGAGGTCCAAAGCAAAAAGAAGAGTGTGCTTAAGAACCCTGAGTAAAAATCTGATTCAGAGGCTGAAAAAGGACTGCAAATGCTGTTGGACTCTGACCTCCCTGCACTCGAAGTGGATTTTCTGGAGCTATAGAAGCCCAATTGGTGCGCTCTTAATTGCGTTAGAAAGTAGACATCCTGGGCTTTCCAGCAATGTATAATAGTCTATACTTTGCCCAAGCTTTGATGGTCCAAACTGGCGTTCCAAGTCAGCTCAAGAATTCTGGCGTTTAACTCCAAAACTGGCACAAAAGCTGGAGTTAAACACCCAAACTGGCACAAAAGCTGGCGTTTAACTCCAAGAAAAGTCTCTACATATGGAAGCTTCAATGCTCAGCCCAAGCACACACCAAGTGGGCCCGGAAGAAGATTTCTGCGTTAATTACTGATTTCTGTAAACCCTAGGCTACTAGTTCTCTATAAATAGGACCTTTTGCTATTGTATTTTCATATTTAGACACAGATCTTTGGACGTCTAGTCCCTAGACCTTGGATGCTGGCCATTCGGCCATGCTTACACTATTATCACTTATGTATTTTCAACGGTGGAGTTTCTACACACCATAGATTAAGGTGTGGAGCTCTGCTGTTCTTCATGAATTAATACAAAGTACTATTGTTTTTCTATTCAACTCAAGTCTATTTCTTCTCCAAGATATTCATTTGTTCTTCAACTTTATGAATGTGATGATCCGTGACACTCATCATCATTCTCACCTATGAACATGTGCCTGACAACCACCTCTGTTCTACTAGCAATGGCTTGAATGCGTATCTCTTGGGTTTCTAATCTAAGATTTGAACCTTCATGGTATAGGCTAGAATTATTGGTGGCTATTCCTGAGATCTGGAATGTCTAAACCTTGTCTGTGGTATTCTGAGTAGGATCTGGGAAGGGATGGCTGTGACGAGCTTCAAACTCGCGATTGTTGGGCGTGTGACAGATGCAAAATGATCAATGGATCCTATTCCAACATGATCGAGAACCGACAGATGATTAGCTGTGCGGTGACAGCGCATTTGGAACGTTTTCACTGAGAGGACGGGAAGTAGCCATTTGACAACGATGATGCCCAACATAAAGCTTGCCATGGAAAGGAGTATGAATGATTGGAAGAAGGTAATAGGAAAGCAGAGGTTCAGGAGGAACAAAGCATCTTCATACGCTTATCTGAAATTCCAACCAAAGAATCACATAAGTATCTCTATCTTTATTTTATGTTTTATTTATCTTTTAATTATCAATTCTCCATCACCATCTGAATTAGCCTGACTGAGATTTACAAGGTGACCATAGCTTGCTTCAAGCCGACAGTCTCCGTGGGATCGACCCTTACTCACGTAAGGTATTACTTGGACGACCCAGTGCACTTGCTGGTTAGTTGTGCGGAATTGTGACAAAGTGTGATTCACGTTTGAGAGCTCCAAGTCCTTTGGCGCCATTGTTGATGATCACAATTTCGTGCACCAAGTTTTTGGCGCCGTTGCCGGGGATTGTTCGAGTTTAGACAACTGACGGTTCATCTTGTTGCTTAGATTAGGTACTTTTCAGAATTTTTAAGAATGAATTCTAGAGTTTCAAGGTGATGTTCTTATCATCACAAAAGCTGATTGATTCTGATAAGAAGTTCATTGTTAATGGACAGAGAATCAAGCATTATCTTGAAGGCAATATTGAGCAAGAATGCTCAAGGCTGAGGCTAGATTAAAAGCTCAGCAAGGCCCAGCTAAAGACATTAAAGAAGCGCTTGTTGGGAGGCAACCGAATGTCATTTAATTATATCTATTTATTTTCTATTGCTATTTTATGTTTTCTTTAGGTTGATGATCATGTGAAGTCACAAAAACTACTAAAAAATCAAAAACAGAATCAAAAACAGCAGAAGAAACAGCACACCCTAGAGGAGGAGCACTCTGGCGTTTAAACACCAGAAACAAGCATCTGTCTGGCGTTTAACACCAGAAACAAGCACCAAGCTGGCGTTTAACGCCAGAAACAAGCATCAACCTGGCGTTAAACGCCAGAAATAGGCTACATTTGGGCATTTAATGCCAAAACAAGCAGCAAGCTGGCATTTAACGCCAGAAATGCATGCTAAGGGCATTTTACATGCCTAATTGGAGCAGGGATGTTAAGTCCTTGACCCCACTGGATCTGTGGACCCCACAGGATTCTCACAGGATCTGTGGAACCCATAAGATCCCCACCTACTCCACCTCTTCTTCTCTACTCTTCCCACCTTTTCATAACACTCTTCCCCAAATACCCTCCACCAATCACCTCCATTACTCCTTCAAAACCATCATACAACCCACCTACACCCACCCACTCAAATTCAAACCATTCACACACATCCATCTCCTCCATTTTCTTCTTCTTCTACTCACTTCTTTCTTCTTTTTCTCGAGGACGAGCAAACCTTCTAAGTTTGGTGTGGTAAAAGCATTGCTTTTTGTTTTTTCATAACCATTTATGGCACCTAAGGCCAGAGAAACCTCTAGAAAGAGGAAAGGGAAGACAAAAGCTTCCACCTTCGAGTCATGGGAGATGGAAAGATTTATCTCAAGGGTCCATAGCTCAGTATTAAAGCATTTGACTGCACAATAAGAGAGCCCACTCAGGGACCTCAACAAGAGCATGAAGAATTCCCTCACCAAGAAATCCCTGAGATGCCTCAAGGGATACATTTTTCTCCACACAACTATTGGGAGCAACTAAGGATAGGAGCACCAAAATCACTAGGGATGAAGCAACAAAGGCAAGGAAGAGACATAGAGGAGCTCAAGAGCACCATTGGTTCTTCAAGAAGAGGAAGACGCCATCCTCACTAAGGTGGACCCGTTCCTTAATCTCTTTGTCTATTTATTTTTCTCTATTTCTCATTTACTATGCTTTATGTTTATGTTTGTGTCTTATCACATGATCATTAGTATTTAAGTGTCTATGTCTTAAAGTTATGAATGTCCTATGAATCCATCACCTTTCTTAAATGAAAAATGTTTTCTAAAAAAGAAAAAGAAGTACATGAATTTTGAATTTTAAAATAGTTTAATTATTTTGATGTGGTGGCAATACTTTTTGTTTTCTGAATGAATACTTGAACAGTGCATATGTCTTTTGAATTTGTTGTTTATGAATCTTAAAATTGTTGGCTCTTGAAAGAATGATGAGAAAGGAGAAATGTTATTTGATAATCTGAAAAATCATAAAAATGATTCTTGAAGCAAGAAAAAGCAGTGAAGAACAAAGCTTGCAGAAAAAAAAAGAAAAAAAAAGAGAGCAAGAAAAAGAAAAAGCAAGCAAAAAAAGCCAAAAGCTCTTTAAACCAAAAGGCAAGAGCAAAAAAGCCAATAGCCCTTAAAACCAAAAGGCAAGGGTAATAAGAAGGATCCAAGGCTTTGAGCATCAGTGGATAGAAGGGCCTAAAGGAATAAAATCCTGGCCTAAGCGGCTAAACCAAGCTGTCCCTAACCATGTGCTTGTGGCGTGAAGGTGTCAAGTGAAAACTTGAAACTGAGCGGTTAAAGTCGAGGTCCAAAGCAAAAACAGAGTGTGCTTAAGAACCCTGGACACCTCTAATTGGGGACTTTAGCAAAGCTGAGTCACAATCTGAAAAGGTTCACCCAGTTATGTGTCTGTGGCATGTATGTATCCGATGGTAATACTGGAAAACAGAGTGCTTAGGGCCACGACTAAGACTCATAAAGTAGCTGTGTTCAAGAATCAACATACTGAACTAGGAGAATCAATAACACTATCTGAATTCTGAGTTCCTATAGATACCAATCATCCTGAACTTCAAAGGATAAAGTGAGATGCCAAAACTGTTCAGAAGCAAAAAGCTAATAGCCCCGCTCATATAATTAAGATTGATCTTCATAGATGTTTTTGGAATTCATTGTATATTCTCTTCTTTTTATCCTACTTTGTTTTTAGTTGCTTGGGGACAAGCAACAATTTAAGTTTGGTGTTGTGATGAGCGGATAATTTATACGCTTTTTGGCATTGTTTTTAGGTAGTTTTTAATATGTTTTAGTCACTTTTTATTATATTTTTATTAGTTTTTAAATAAAAATCACATTTCTGGACTTTACTATGAGTTTGTGTGTTTTTCTTTAATTTCAGGTAATTTCTGGCTGAAATTGATGGAGCTGAGCAAAAATCTGATTCAGGCTGAAAAAGGACTGTTGATGTTGTTGGATTCTAACCTTCCTGCACTCGGAATTGATTTTTTGGAGCTACAGGATTCCAATTGGCGCGCTCTCAATTGCGTTGGAAAGTAGACATCCAGGGCTTTCCAGCAATATATAATAGTCCATACTTTGTTCAAGGATAGACGATGTAAACTGGCGTTCAACGCCAGTTCCATGTTGCATTCTGGCGTTAAACGCCAGAAACAGGTTACAAGTTGGAGTTAAACGCCAGAAACAGGTTACAACCTGGCGTTTAACTCTAGAAACAGCCTAGGCATGTGTAAAGCTTAAGTCTCAGCCCCAGCACACACCAAGTGGGCCCCAGAAGTGGATTTCTGCACTATCTATCTTAGTTTACTCATTTTCTGTAAACCTAGGTTACTAGTTTAGTATTTAAACAACTTTTAGAGATTTATTTTGTACCTCATGACATTTTAGATCTGAACTTTGTACTCTTTGATGGCATGAGTCTCTAAACTCCATTGTTGGGGGTGAGGAGCTCTGCTGTGTCTCGATGAATTAATGCAACTATTTCTGTTTTCTATTCAAACACGTTTGTTTCTATCTAAGATGTTCATTCGCACTTCAATATGATGGATGTGATGATCCGTGACACTCATCACCATTCTCAACCTATGAACATGTGCCTGACAACCACCTCCGTTCTACCTTCGATTGAATGAATATCTCTTGGATTCCTTAATCAGAATCTTCGTGGTATAAGCTAGAATCCATTGGCAGCATTCCTGAGAATCCGGAAAGTCTAAACCTTGTCCGTGGTATTCCGAGTAGGATTCAGGGATTGGATGACTGTGACGAGCTTCAAACTCACAAGGGTTGGGCGTAGTGACAGACGCAAAAGGATCAATGGATCCTATTCCAGCATGAGTGAGAACCGACAGATGATTAGCCGTGCGGTGATAGCGCACCTGGACCTTTTTCACTGAGAGGATGGATGGTAGGCATTAACAACGGTGATCCACCAACACACAGCTTGCCATAGGAGAAACCTTGCATGCGTGAAGAAGAAGACAGGGAGAAAGCAGAGATTCAGAAGACAAAGCATCTCCAAAACTCCAACATATTCTCCGTTACTGCATAACAAGTATTTAATTCATGCTCTTTTATTTTTCACAATCCAAACTGATAATTATAATTGATATCCTGACTAAGAATTACAAGATAACCATAGATTGCTTCAAACCAACAATCTCCGTGGGATTGACCCTTACTCACGTAAGGTATTACTTGGACGACCCAGTGCACTTGCTGGTTAGTGGTACGAGTTGCGAAGAGTGTGATTCACAATTCGTGCACCACCCTTCAATCCCCCACTATTTACAAAATTTAAATCTCATACAAGTATATGCATAAAGAATGTGTCACTAAGATTAAACATTCTTTTAGTGTAAATTTTAAAGTTCTAACTAAGTAATAGGTGTCTAATCGATTAAACATATATTTTATATGCTAGTACCAAAAATCACACACGTTACTTATACCCTCCAAGTTCAAGAGTTTACAATTTTAAGCACTTATATGGCCTTGTGCTCATCCTGGTTTCATGAATATTTACGAGAATAAAACCTCTAAAATTCTCGATTAGAGTGGCACCACTCTTATATTCATATAGGTGGAATCTTTTGATAGATAATATTATCATTCCATTAAGAGTTTAAACTCACCCTCCTAATTTATTGTAAATAGCACTAAATCCTATACCTTAGTGCTCTAATTGCTAAATAACTTGTTATTACCCATTAAACCTTGAAACTAGTGGTCTACTAGAATAAGGTTGGGTTCCCATTATTTAGCAATAATAGGTTTTAATCCCATTTTAGCAGTAGTCTCTTTGATTTTATCCCTTGACAAACCTTTAGTCAATCTTGAGATCTTACATAAGTGATGGTAATTACACCACCATCTATTAGTTGCCTCACAAACTCATGTCTCAAACTTATATGTCTAGACTTTCCATTATAAACCTTATTATATGCTCGAGACATGGTTGATTCACTATCACAGAAAATTGAAATGGCTGTCATCTGCTGTGGCCACAGTTTTATATCATATAACAAATTTCTTAACCATTCTGCTTCTTTACCTGCGGCTGATAAAGCTACAAACTCAGCCTCCATAGTAGAATGTGTAATACATGTTTGTTTCTTTGAGGCCCAACTTATTGCTCCACCACCTATGGTGAAAATCCATCCTGAAGTGGATTTGTTGTCACTAAGATTTGTAATCCAACTTGCGTCAGAATAACCTTCTAAAGCTGCGGGATAATCACTATAATATAATCCCTAGTTTATGGTTTTCTTGAGATAACCAAGAACTCTTGTTATAGCTTTACAATGTTGATTGCTAGGCTTTCCTGTAAACCTTGATAATTTGCACACAGCAAATGCTCTATCAGGTCTAGTACAATGCATTGCATACATTAAACTTCCTATAGCACTAGCATATTCTAATTGTGCTATAGGTCTTCCCATGTTTCCTTCTAATTTAAGATTAGGATCATACGGCGTATTGGATTCTTTAATTGTGAGATGATCAAACTTTTCCAATACCTTTTTGATATAATGAGATTGACTTAAAGTAAAGTCAACTTCATTCTTATCCACCTTTATGCCTAATATTGTATCAACTTCATTCAAATCCTTCATCTTGAATTTAGAAGTTAGATACTCCTTTGTTATTCGAATTCCTTCTAAATTTGTTCTGATGATTAACATATCATCAACATATAAACAAATGATTACTCCATAATCTTTAGTAAATTTTGAGTAAATACATTTATCCGCACTATTATGTGAGAAGCCATTTGATAACACCACTGAATCAAACTTCTCATGCCATTGTTTAGGCACTTGTTTTAGCCCATACAAAGACTTAATTAATTTGCAAACTTTTTTTTCATTTTTGGGTTGCACATAGCCTTCCGGTTGCTTCATATAAATTTCTTGTGAGACATTAGTATCATTTTGGGGATATTCTAAATTAGAAGTTGAATAATTGATAAATTTATTTTCAATAAATTCTACCTTTCTTGATTCAACAACTACATTAGACACTAAGTCTAATATTTATATGCTTTAAAATTTTCAGCATATCCTATAAAAGTGCCTTTTATGGCTCTTGGCCCCAATTTGGTTCTCTTTTGATCAGGAACTCGATAAAAGGCTAAACACCCCCACACTTTAAGATAATTTAAATTAGGTTTCCTTCCTTTCCAAATTTCATAAGAAGAAACCTTTCTATGTCTTGATGGTATCCTATTATGGATATGACATGATGTCAATAATGCTTCACCCTATAAATTGTAAGATAATTTTGCATTTAGTAACATTGAATTAACCATATCCACTAAGGTATGTTTTTTTTTTCTTTCTTTTCCTTTCCGCCAAACTATTTGTTGCGGAGTATATGGAGCAAAATATTCATGCACAATACCACAAAATAATTCACAAAAGTGATCAAATTCATTAAAAAACTATTCTTCACCTTGTAGTGATTCAGGGATCACCACTTGTAGATCACGAAGTCTACTTACAAGGATTTGTAATTCATGAATTTGATCCATGACAGGCATAGTATCATTCATAATAAATTCAAAATATTTTATCATAATAAACTTATTTGTTCCTTGTCGTTTAGTATTGTACTTTTCTTCCAAAGATTTCCAAATCTCCAATGGTGATTGAATTAACATGTGACCTCGACATACAATAGTATCTCCATCACGTTTCTTCTTCAATTGAACAATATTTTCTTCCTCTTCCAGTGTGAAATTTCCAGCAGCATTGGCAATTGATATAGCCTTTGGGTCAATCACATATGCAAGATTGAGAATCGAAAGAAGAAACATCATCTTGTCTTTTCAACGATTGAAGTTTATTCCATCAAAGCGATCTAACTTGACAAACTCTTGATTCATGACCTTGAAGGGGGTGTTTTGATCTTGTGCCATCTTCAACTAATATCTCTCTAAAATTGTTGGGTATATTATTATGAGAAGATGACAAAATCTTATATTTGTGTAGTGGTTTTCAAGGCACGATTAGATCGCTTTCTTTAGAGAGATATTTGTCCCTACACTTAGTTGCTATAGGGTTGATGACAATACTCTCCCAGGATACAATGAAACCTAAGAATTTCTTAATTAGCAACAGTAAGAAATTCTCAACTCTTTTGAACAAAGAAAAACTCTTAATAGTTGATTAAAATGTACACTTAGTACTTTTTTTTTTCTGAAATAGTGGACAAGGACTTATTTATACAGATTGCACGTAGCAATTATGATTTGTTACGTATACAAATGGTTGTGTCTTTTCTATTGTCAATAAATACAATATTTTGAACATACACAACTCTTAAAGAGTTGTGTCGCTTTAGCCAATAGACACAATGTTTTGAACATACACAATCCTTAAAAGGTTGTGTCCCTTCAACCAAATGGTACTAAATGGTTAGTAACTGTTTATTAATATTAATAATATTAATGATAATATCAATAATATTAATAATATTAATTAATCAAATTTGTAAATACCCTTCAATTAGTAACGCCTTGTACGCATTGGTTCACATCGCCAGTGCCACTTTGAGAAGGTGCTTTGGTTTGTGGCGTTCTTAACGCCTTTGGCATGCTTCATGAAAGCGTGGCCTAAGGTTCCAAAGCGTATCCTAAGTTTCAAAGTGTGCCTAAGACTTCCTCCGTTCTTCTTTTTAGCTAGCTTGTTTTGTGCTTTTGCTTCTTTTTTTATTATTTTCTATAAAATTCATCAAATCAAAAGGATCAAAAAAATATTCAATTTAAGCACTAAAACACTCCATAATTAAGTATTATGTATTGATTTCTTATATGAAAAAGCATAGAAAACACACATCATGATGCACATGCATCATAAAATCCGCGAAATTAGTAAATAATTAGTCAATAAATTAATTATTATTCAAAAAAATTAGAAATTTAAATTTTATATTTTAATGAAGTATAAATAATTAAAACATGAATTTTAACACTAATTTTAAAAAATTTGGCCCAAAACCGAACCAACGAGCCGAACCGATTGAACCGAGTCCACATTAGGCCCAGGGTCCAACCCAATACACCTTCACTTAATGGCATCAGCCCTTCCTCCCTTCCCTAATTATGCTTCACGTTGGAAACTTGAAAGGGAGAAAAGGGGAGAGCTTCCAACCCTAGCCTCAACTTCATTTCACCATATCTCTCAATCCAGAGCTCTAATCGCCGCACCATTTGTGGCTACGCGATCACCGCATTGAACTCTACAAATTCCACTAACCAATTTGGTAAGGATATCACAACTTCACCTTCAGTCTCTCTTTTTCACAATTTTTGAAATTTTGTAATTGGATATTGAGATTTATGATGTTTTGGTATTTTAGGATCAAACTAACTTGAGAAAATTATTGGGTTTTGTTCCATTGGTGTATGGGTAAGGTAAGAATCCTCAAACCTCCTATGGATTGTGAGTTAGTAAGCTTCGATATTGATTATAGTAATATGTTGTGGAAATATATTGAATTTTGTTGATTTGGAGTTCATTGATGATGTTGGGAGCTTGATTATTGGGTCTTGGTGCCTGGGTTCCTGTTTGGAGAGCCTTTGGTGCTTAGGACATTGGTGGAATGGTGGTACTTGTGACGTTCCGATCATTAGGGAGGAATCGAAAAAGGTATGGTTTTGGTTTCTTGTAGATAATATATAATATTTCGTGAAAACGTATGCTAGATGACTATAGGATAGGTTAGAATGTGTAAGTATGTTAATGTTCAGTAACCTTGATGGAAATATGGAATTATGTTGAGAATGAGTTAACGAATGATGATAATGTATTATGATGAGCATGAGTTATGTTGTTTGGAATGTTGGATTGCGTGGAAGGAAATTGAACATAATTGAGTGATTGGTTTGTGTGAAAGAGATAGAAATGACATAGAATGGTATTAAGCATGTTTAGTGTTGTTTTCAACTGTGAAACCATTGGTTTTGAGAAAGAAGATTGGTAAAATAGAGGTTTGTCAATTCTTTGCAAAAGTTGATTTTTGACCGAACTTCGACAGGCCATAACTCGGCTTCCAGACCCTCAATCTTTTCTAAACTTATTTTAAAAGAAAATTGGGTCCGTGAAGTTTACTGTTTGAAGAATAGACTAAAAATGATTTTTAACAAAAGCATTATGCACATTGGAAGTTTGGTGAGCAAAAGTGAATTATGTAGAACTTAGCAGCTTTTTAATCTTCATGGAGGACTCGCGTACGCGGATACACACGTGACATGGACATTCGGCTTTGTCCAGACGTCTCGCGTACATGAGCGTGTGCATGCGTACGCGAGAGGGGAGTTTTACAGGCTTGCGTACGTAGGCAAGTGCCACGCGATGCGAGACATCTCCTGTGTCCAAGGGGCTTGTGAACGCAGACACTAGTCGCATACGTGAGTTGGACAAATAACACCCGCGCATACGCGAGGCATGTGTATGCAGAATCCCTGTTTTTGGAGAAAAGTAGATTTTTGTGATTTCAACATATTTTCTAACTTCCAAACCTCTATAGTTGCCTTATAAAGTCCCAAATTTTGTTTTTACTCATAGGGAGAGGGATAAACTTAGAGAAGGAGTTAACTTGACGATGAAGAGAGGTTTTGAAGTAATGAATTGTGTTTGAGGAAGTGCGGAAGTGATGATTTATAAATGAATGATATATGTGACCCCGAGTAAGAGGCAGTGGTGTTGTCCACTTGCTCCGAGAAAGAGATGAGGAAGAAGAATGATGAAAACTGAGTTTGATAATGAAATTGAATGAATGTGAATGAATTGTAATGTTAATAAGAATGAATTTTTGAATGAGACTCTGGGTAAGATGCAGTGGTGTTATCCACTTGCTCCTAGTAAGAGTTCGAGACTCTGGGTAAGATACAAGGGTTGAGTTCTATCGCCGCTTGCTTTAGGTTGAGAACTGTAGCACCACCTGGGTAAAAGGCATGGGTGAAGTTGCCCCCTGCTCCGAGTACGCGGATAAGATGCAAGGGTTGCGGCATTGTCCCACTTGCTCCGTGTTTGGTGTTCTGTCCAGGGTTAGCTACCGAACATGTCGGGTTTGGCTTTATAACTGACAGATGGGACTCATCGGCCATAAGGTAGGCATACATCATATGCATTTATCTGTTTTGATTGATTGTGCATTACTTGAGTTTGCCTATTTGATTAACTATGCTTACTTGCTATATGTTCTACCTATTGTAAATGCATTCTATCTGTGTTTTCTTTGTCTGTATTATTTGTCTATGCAATTGAGAGATCCCTCGTCTGGCAGAGGAGTGACGAGGATTGTTCCACCGGAGTTTTGGAGGGTTGGAGGAGAGTAAGAATTGTGGGGATTACGTTATATTTGGATTGAAACCTAAGTACCTTAGATAGTTTACCTTGTTTCTGGTTTAATCTATAACTCTAAGTTTTTAATCTGAGTGTCGGAGTTCTAGGATCACCTCTAGCTTTCCCAGGACCTTATATCTTATATACGTGTGCACCTTTTCCATGCTGAGAACTTCCAGTTCTCATTCCTTACATATGTTGCCTTTTTCATATGTAGGTCGAGAGACACCTCGCTAGGCGTCTGGATTTTCTCTGCAAGCAGAGTTTGGATGCTAGTTTGTAATATTTTGCTATGTGTGTTTGTGTGTGTGTGTGTGTGTGTATCGTTGCGCGGAATTAAACTTCGCATAACTGAACCAGCAAGTGCACTGGGTCGTCCAAGTAATACCTGAGTGAGTCAAGGTCGATCCCACGAGGATTGTTGGCTTGAAGCAAGCTATGGACACCTTATAAATCTTAGTCAGGCGGATAGAAAAGTTGTTTGGTTGTTTAAGCACATAAAAGTAAAATAAATAAAATATTACTCAGTTGATGGTGGATTCAGTGATAAGAAGATGGTTAAGGCCTTGGAGATGCTTTATTCTTCTGGATCAATCCTGTCTTACTGTCTACTCTAACTGTGAATGATTTCTTCTATAGCAGGCTGTATATGATCAACACCGGTTGAGAGGCCACTAATCTTCCTCCAGGCTGAACGCTAGGTTTAGTGCGCATCCGGTCTGATTGAGGGTGAAGCTCCTGCAGTTCATTCTTCTTGGTGATCCTAATCAAAACATCACAGACAAGTTCGAGTCTTCCGAATCAGAGAATGCTGCGCCTTTGGTTCTAGCCTTTACCACAAAGACTCTAATCTCCCTATACCTCGGCTGAACTGGTGTCTTGAGAAGTCCCCAACGAAGTCGTTGATTAGCTGTCTAAAAGATGTATAATCAAGCTTGTGGTTCATTATTGTCTGATGAAAGACTCATCCTGAACCCATGTAGAATAGAGATAAATTTTGACGATTCAACTCATTCATAAGGATGAAGAACGAAGATACATCTTAGAATAGAATCAAACATGGATTGAAAATAGAACAGTAATACTTTTATTAATCCATAAAACTCAGCAGAGCTCCTAACCTCAACTTAGGAGGTTTAGTGGCTCATGTTGTACAAGAGAACAATATGATATGTAAAAGTGGGGGAAGAAGCTCTAAAGTTAGGGTGATCTTCTCCTATAAATACTGAAGTAATGACTAAGGATTACATAAGAAGGGTAAAATAGTATTTTAGTGCAAAAATCCACTTCTGGGGCCCACTTGGTGAGTGTTTGGGCTGAGCTTTGAGTGTCTCCATGAGCTAGGATCCCTTAGGGGCGTTGAATGCTGGCTAGGTACCCCTTTCTGGGCGTTGGACGCTGGTCACCCATATTGGGTGTTGGATGCCAGAATAGGGTTGGTGGCCGGTGTTGAACGCCAGTTTTGGGCCTTCAATTCCAAAGAAAAGTATGAACTATTATATATTTCTGGAAAGCCCTGGATGTTAGCTTTCAATAGGCATTAAGAACGCTCCATTTAGACTTTTGTAGCTCTAGAAAAGCTCTTTCGAGTGCACACAGGTCAGATCTTGACAGCATCTGCAGTGCTTTCTCTGCCTCTGAATCAGACTTTGTCAAAACTCTCAGATTTTAGCCAGAAAATACCTGAAATCACCATAAAACACAAAAACTCATAGTAGAATCCGAAAATGTGAATTTTACACTAAAACCTATGAAAATATAATAAAACTTAAACAAAACATGCTAAAAACTATATGAAAATGATGCAAAAAACTAAGTGTATGTCCATGTATTTTGGGATATTAGGTTGTCGATAAGCGGATAATTTATACACTTTTTGGCATTATTTTTAGGTAGTTTTTAATATGTTTTAGTCACTTTTTATTATATTTTTATTAGTTTTTAAATAAAAATCACATTTCTAGACTTTACTATGAGTTTGTGTATTTTTTTGTGATTTCAGGTAATTTCTGGCTGAAATTGAGGGACTTGAGCAAAAATCTGATTTAGAGGCTGAAAAAGGACTGCAGATGCTGTTGGATTCTGACCTCCCTGCACTCGAAATAAATTTTCTAGAGCTACAGAAGCCCAATTGGCGTGCTCTCAATTGCGTTGGAATGTAGACATCCAGGGCTTTCCAGCAATATATAATAGTCCATACTTTGCTCAAAGATAAACGACGTAAACTGGCATTTAACGCCAGTTCCATGTTCCATTCTTGCGTTAAACACCAGAAACAGGTTACAAGTTGGAGTTAAACGCCCAAAACAGGTTACAACCTGGCGTTTAACTCCAGAAACAGCCTAGGCACGTGTAAAGCTCAAGTCTCAGCCCCATCACACACCAAGTGGGCCCCGGAAGTAGATTTCTGCACTATCTATTGTGGTTTACTCATTTTCTGTAAACCTTGGCTACTAGTTTAGTATTTAAACAATTTTTGGAGATTTATTTTGCATCTCATAAAATTTTTAGATCTGAACTTTGTATCTTAGATGGTATGAGTCTCTAAATTCCATTGTTGGGGGTGAGGAGCTCTGCTGTGTCTCGATGAATTAATGCAACTAATTCTGTTTTCTATTCAAACACGCTTCTTTCTATCTAAGATATTCATTCGCACTTCAATATGATGAATGTGATGATCCGTGACACTCATCACCATTCTCAACATATGAACGCCTGCCTGACAACCACCTCCGTTCTACCTTAGATTGAATGAGTATCTCTTAGGTTCTTGGCTCATGAGTCTGATCGCCTCTCCTGACAATAGAACTTTCAGATCTATGAGACCAGAGTCTTCATGGTATAAGCTAGAATCCATTGGCAGCATTCTTGAGATCCGAAAAGTCTAAACCTTGTCTGTGGTATTCCGAGTAGGATCCGGGAAGGGATGACTACAACGAGCTTCAAACTCGCGAGTGCTGGGCGTAGTGACAGACGTAAAAGGATCAATGGATCCTATTCCATCACAAGTGAGAACCGACAGATGATTAGCCATGTACATGGACCTTTTTCACTGAGAGGACGGATGGTAGCCATTGACAACGGTGATCCACCAACATACAGCTTGCCATGGAAGGAGCCTTGCGTGCGTGAAGAAGATGACAGTAGGAAAGCAGAGATTCAGAAGACAAAGCATCTCCAAAACTCCAACATATTCTCCATTACTGCATAACAAATATTTATTTCATGCTCTTTTATTCTTCGCAATTTAAACTGATAATCATAATTGATATCCTGACTAAGAGTTACAAGATAACCATAGCTTGCTTTAAGCCGACAATCTCCGTGGGATTCGACCCTTACTCACGTAAGGTATTACTTGGACGACCCAGTGCACTTGCTGGTTAGTTGTGCGGAATTGCAAAAGTGTGATTGTGATTTCATGCACCAAGTTTTTGGCGCCGTTGCCGGGGATTGTTCGAGTTTGAACAACTGACATTTATTTTGTTGTTTAGATTAGGAAAAATTTTTCTTTTTAGTTTAGAGTCCTCTATTATTGTTTTTGGTTAAAATTTTAAAATCCTTATTTTATTTTTCTAAATTAGTTTCGAAAATTTTTAAAACCAATAACTTCATGATTTAGTCTTCTATTTGAGTTTAGTTTTATTTTTTATGTTTGGTGTTCCTTGGCCTTTTTCCTCCAAATTTTCTAAAATAAGGAGCATTAGATCTAAAAATTTTAAGTTTTGTGTCTTTTTATTATTTTTCTCTTTCTTCATTAAATTCAAAAATATTTTTCCTCTTTATTCGAATTGATTTTTGAAATTTTCCTTTAAAAATTCAGATTTTTATTTTAAAACTTTCTATTTTATCTTATCTTAATTTTAAAAATTCAAAATTCAAATCTTTTTCGAAAATCATATTAAAAAATTTTCAAATCTTTTCAACTAATTAGTTAATTCAACATTCAAATTTTTTTATTTTTCTTTTCTTTTAATTTTCGAAATTTACATTTTATCTTCTAATTATTTTACTTTATTTTATTTTTTTTGGTTAGTTTTAATTAAATAAAATAAAAATAAAAATATATTTTACTTGCAAATTCACATCATCTCCCTTTCTCCATCATGGATCTAAGTGGAAATGAACAGTCCAGGAGGACTCTGGGATCATATGCTAACCCAATTACTGCTGCATATGGGAGTAGCATATGTATACCTCCCATCAAAGCAAGCAGTTTTGAGCTAAATCCTCATCTCATTGTCATGGTGTAGCAAAACTGCCAGTATTCTGGTCTTCCACAGGAAGAACCTACTGAGTTTCTGGCACAATTCTTGCAAATTGCTGATACAGTATGTGACAAAGAGGTAGATCAGGATGTATACAGGCTGTTACTGTTTCCGTTTGCTGTAAAGGATCAAGCTAAAAGTTGGTTAAATAACTAACCCACAGCAAGCATAAGAACATGGAAACAGTTATCAGACAAATTCCTGAATCAATATTTCCCTCCAAAAAGGATGACACAGCCAAGGCTGGACATCCAAGGCTTTAAACAAGAGGATGATGAATCCTTTTATAATGCCTGGGAGAGGTATAGAGGGATGCTAAGGAAATGCCCCTCTGAAATGTTTTCAGAGTGGGTGTAATTAGACATCTTCTACTATGGAGTTGGCGTCAAACGCCCAATGGAAGCTCAGTTCTGGCGTTCAAACGCCAGAAACAAGTAAGGAGTTTGCGTCCAACACCAATCCAGCTTCTAACCCTGGCATTCAAATGCCAGTGAGGGATCAGACACACACAAGTGCTGATAGCAACCCCTCTAAAAAGGCTTCTCCAACCACCTCTGTAGGAAATAAACCTACAGCAACTAAGGTTGAGGAATACAAAGCCAAGATGCCTAATAAACCATTATTTTATGGTTTATATTGTGTTTAATTGTGTGGATTTATCAAACATTTACCCACTTATTCATATGATTAGCATGTATTTACAATTCCTTCCCAAAAATTACTCCATGATTGAAAACTTGCTTCCTAGAGACTTTTAATTATGTATTTTAATTCTCCTATATTCCATTCGATGCCGTGATATGTGTGTTACGTGTTTCAGGCTTTACAGGGCATAAATAACTTGGAGATTGGAAAGGAGGCTTGCAAAAATGGAAGGAACACAATAAATTGAGGAGATGACCAGCGAGAAGCGACGCGGACTCATGGCTCGCGCGACCGCGCGAATTAGAGGAAATTGCAGTGACGCGCTCGCATGCCTGACGCGAACGCATGAATTGGAAACTGCACAAGTGATGCGAATGCGTAGACGACGCATACGCGTGGTGAGACAAATGTGCTGGATGACGCGAACCCGTGGACGATGCGATGGTGTGACGTGCGTGATCTGCAGAATCTGCAGAATTCGCTGGAGGCGATTTTGGGCCCTATTTTGACCTAGTTTTTGGCCCAGAAAAGCAGATTAGAGCCAGAGAACATGCGAAGACCAAGAACAACATTCATTCTGCATAATTTTAGTTTTTAGATCTGATTTCACTCCTCCTCTAGGTTTTCTCTCAACACATTCATAGTTCTTAGGATTTTGAATCTATTGCTTTTTGGATTGGGATATTGAGAAGAGTTGTTATCTCCGTCAAGACTTCATCATTCTAGTTTGTTTCCTTACCTGTCACTTACTCTTCCATATCCTTAATTTATTCAGAGTTACTATTGAATTATTTTTAGAAGTTATTAATATAAGAACTATTTTTATTTTTAATTGATCCTTTTGATTAATATTCATCATGTTCTTCTTCATTCCCTTTTCTTATTTTGCGAAGTTCACATTCATAATGAGCGAGTAGTTCCATAACTTGATTGGGAGTTGGTTGAAAGGAGGACCTTGAGATGGATGCTCAAGAGTAAAATTATAGTTGGGTTTAGCGTTGGGTCGCCCTCTAATCACTGACACTAGTCCTTCCCAAGGGAGAAGATTAGAACTGGTGAATAGAAACTGACTTCCAACTTGCTTAACTTTCCTTTATCCGGTAAAGGATAACTGAGCAGGCAACCTTTAATTATCACTTTTATCTTGAGAGAACTCCATCAAGGATAGGGCTTCCAACTAATCTACTCCCAGTCAAGATTTTTATTTAAATTACATAAACTCTCTGATTTAATTTCCTGTTTACCAATTCAAAACCATTTTTTTGAAAACATCTGATTAATAAAATAGCACACCTTTCTGCAACTCGTTGGGAGACGACCTGGGATTCATACTCCCAGTACTTTAATTCTAATTTTGTGACAACCCTTCTAAATTGATAAGCAGATTTTTGTTGGTTAAGAACTGTACTTGCAACGTATCTCTTATAATAATTTCTTAACTCACCAATTTCCGTCACGTCAATGCCTTATCCTCAAAAACTCCGCAAAGAGGAGCAAGATAAGCAATTTGCCCGCTTTGCAGACTATCTCAGTGATGAGGAGGTATGTATAATTAAGCGGTGATGCGGAGGTATGTTTAATAATGTAGGTGATGTAGAGGTGTGGTTATAATTGGTGATGTGGGGGCATAAAAAAGAAAAAGGAAAATAAAAAGTCATGTATGAAAGAGATAACTGAAGCGGATAATAATTTATGAAATGTGTATGTTGAATGGGCCTTGTGCCAAACTGCTAATGCGAAAGTGCCCACCTAAATGATAGCCTAAGGTTGCTAATGCGGGAATGTTCACATTTCTTACTGTGATGCACATTAAAATGTTATTATGATCAGGCCTAACTGACACGGGTAACCGTGATGCCAAGGTGTCTAGCTGATACAGTAAAGGAACTATATTCGGGGTTCACTCTGAGTAACGTCGGGTCGCGGATAGACAACCAACACATGAGCTTATAGCCTGCGCTAGGAACATGAATGCATCATCTTGTTTGTGCATATGAACTTCCTGTGAATTGATTATTGCCATTTCTTAATTGTTTATATTGTTTACTTGTTGTATGTATGTTTGTGCCCTGAGTTTCTATCTTTATTCTTTTTCTATTTCATAGCAACTTAGAGACAAAGACCTTATGTTTCCTTTTTACCTTATTGAGAACTATAGGTTCTCACCCTTCTTTTCTTTCTTTTCCCCTCCTCAGATGGGGTCGGCAAAGGGGTTCTATGAGTTTTGTCTTATCCTGAGCTATGAGGACTCGACACGGGACAGAGTCTTCATATATAGCATGCTGTGGACCCGCCTCTATGTTTCACACGAGCCTGAGTTCCACGTTTCTGTATAGTGCGCTGTCTTTGATGTTGGCATGCCGTACGCATTCACGTTATTCGAGTTACACTAGCTGGAGATCAGTCTCCCTCTTTTCGTCCCTTTCTCTTGGTAGGACCACGTCACGATTTATTTCTCCCGGATACTCCGCACGCATATGAGACTGACTTGCACCTTGTGCAGTACCTCCATGTTTCTGCACCATAGACTGATCCCATCGAGTCCAACCACCTTCTGGAGTTCGTGGTAGCAGCCATGGAGGCCGATCCTTTGGATGACTTTCCCATCTGGGATGATGAGTTGGAAGAGAATTTTGAGTCCGATGAGGAGCCGCTTCTATCTTTGGCCAACTTCCAAGAGATGAGTCAGAGGTCACACTAGAGTTAGGCATGGTGGACCTTCTACTCCCTTTTGATGATCAATTGTATTTCTTTTCCCTTACTTTTGTAGTACTTTTAGAGGGATAGGACCTCTTATTAGTTTGGTTCCAGTTTAGAAAATCCGTGTGAGGATTAGGACTGACTTTCTCTTTTGTATCTGTATATATAACTTGATGTAGTACTCGGATTTTGATAAACGACATGTATCTCCAAGCTTAACTCATGTGTATATTTGTATATATGTATGTATGATATTCTCTGCTACCATGTATTTATCTGTGACATAGCTTTAAGAACTAACCTTACAAGCAATTAAATGATATTTCACGATTAATAGTTTAGTCACACTAAATTAATAAAATCTTTTATTAATATTTGTTTACAAAATCTGAGTCTAGACCCAAGTAGGTCCTTACGACGAGTAACACTTGAACATTTGGCATTGGTCATGACGTGTCAAAAGTTGGGTTGTTACATCCTGTCCTTCACAGTTTTTATGTGGTGGCTGCGGAGCCTCGAGTCCATAAGTACGTAGTTAAAGATCATCCTTTTTAACACTTGCTAGCTTCACCCCTCTTTGATCCTGATTTACCGTATGCTTTTTCGCTATTGAGGTTACATCCCGATTCTGTCCACCATCCTTTTGACTTCATGCATGGAGGTCCTGTTCCAGCATAGCAGGATGGTCAAGCAGTGCCTGATCCTGACTCTATCATCGATGATTACATCTCGAAGTCTCCTTTAGCGGATTTGGACATGTTGTGGAGTCTCTTTCTACTCACTCCTCTGACTCTTTCACCATAGAGCCTATCAGGACATCAGCCACAGCTTCTGGTCGGCCCTTAATAGTTGAGCAGATTTCTCCTAGTAGTACAGCTTCTGCAAGCGACAGCAGTGATGGTAGTCCCCAAGGTACATAAGAGGTCATCATTATTTCTGATGACGAAGACGTCAAGGAGATAGAGATTGTGGATCTGACTTTTAAGGACGATGAGGACCCTGAGATGGATATAGAGATCATAGACTTGACTTCTGACAGCGATTAGCTAGCGATATCAACTTTTATTGGCATCTCTCTGGTTCAGTATTTCTTTTAGACTTTCACTTCTGTTTCTCGAGAGACAGGGTTAGAAGACTTGGCTAGTCTGGGTGTCAGAGTAGGGCCTTCCTATATGGGCCAGACCTCGGAGATGTTTTGAGTTGTATATGTATATAACTGTGAGGGAGTAACTAACTTTTCCTCTTTTAGGTGCTATATATATATATATATATATAGTTTATTATCCTATTTGTATATGTATCTGTTTATCATTTTGGTTGTGATTTTAATTTTCTTTAAGGAAGATTTTTCGTAAAAATCGAGTTCTGTTAACTAGATTACAGGCTTGATAGTATTAATAACAGTGTTGGTATAGTTTCAAATTGGTACTTGATGTTTCGGTATGAGCATGCCATACTGAAAATTCGGTCGTTACAATTTGGTATTAGAGCAATTCGTTCCTGTTAAAGCATGAGGAATGGACTGAATCATGCTTCATTGAATACTCTGTACTGTGTCTCATGCTTATAGGATGTCCTTGTGATATAGATTGCATGACTGTGGTTGTGTATCCATTTTAGGAACTATTCACACTTAAATTTGAGACGTTAAGACTGATAACCTTAATATTGATGGTTGGGTGTGAACAGGGTCGAGATGGCTACACGGGGATGAGGTCGCGGTAGACAAAGTGAGGTTTCGAGAGAAATTCTAACACAAGAACCTGACACTTTTCTGACGGCAGTAAACATCATGGATGAGGCTATGCATGAAATGGCGATTGCTACTGTTTGAGCAATTGACTATTTAGAGGATAGGAACGGCGAGCATAACGGGTCTGGCAGTGGGATATGTGCAGAAAATGGTAACATCCTTGGAAGTGTGGAGAACAATGACAAGCCGATGACTCTGGCGACTTTCCTGAAGGTGAACCTGCCCAAATTCAAGGGGACGCTTGTGGCAACCGAGGCAGACAACTGGTTTCAGGGAATAGAGAAGTCGTTGAGGGAACAACCGGTATCTGAAGTACAGTTCGTTGAGTTTGCAACATATATGTTGGAAGGAGAGGCTGAGCACTAGTGGCATGGAGTGCAGAGGTTGTGGCGGCAAGATACGAAGGGGATTTTTTCGGATTATTTCAAGGAAGAGTTTTATAAGAAATAATTTCCGAAGTCTATCCATGAAGCTAAAGAGATAGAGTTGATGCAACTAAGTCAAGAAAACATGTTGGTAGTGATGAATGGATATTTTATACGCTTTTTGACATCATTTTCATATAGTTTTTGTTATGTTTTATTTAAGTTTTATTATATTTTCATAGGTTTTAGAGTAAAATTCACATTTTTGGATTCTACTATGAGTTGTTATATTTTGTGGTGATTCAAGGTATTTTCTGGCTGAAATATGAGAGTTTTGACAAAGTTTGATTCAGAGACAAGGAAAGCATAACAGATGCTATCAAGATCTGACCTCCGTGCACTCAAGCAAGCATTTTCTAGAGCTACAGAAGTTAAAATGGAGAGTTCTTAACGGCGTTGGAAAGCTAACATCCAGGGCTTTCCAAAAATATATAATAGTCCATACTTGTCGTTGGAAATAAAGGCCCAAAACTGGCGTTCAACGCCAGCCATCTACCCCCTTTCTGGCGTTGGACGCCCAAAAGGGAGCAGCTGGCGTTCAACGCCTAAAGAGGAGTCCAATGTGGGCGTTCAACGCCCAAGGAATCTACTGGCATGTGGAGACACCCTTAACTCAGCCCAAATACTCAGAAGTGGATTTTTGCACTACAAGCCTAAGCTAATCATATTTCTGTAATCCTTAGTTATTAGATTAGTATATATATAGGAGAATATCACCCTTTGTTTAGGATCTTTGACCACCTTGGAACCTTATGCCATATTTTTGAATTGTATTGTTCTTTTGTACAGTATGAGCCACTAAACCTCCTAGGTTGAGGTTAGGAGCTCTGCTGAGTTTCATGGATCAATAAAAGCACTACTGTTCTATTTCAATTTGTGTTTGATTATATTCTAAGATGTATCTTCGTTCTTCAACCCTATGAATGAGATGAACCGTCACAAGTTATCTCCATTCTACATGGGTTCAGCGTGAGTCTTTCACCAGAGATCACTGAACCACAAGCTTGATTAGACATCTCTTAGACGGGTAATCCACGACTTCGTTGGGGACTTCTCGAGACATCACTTTAGCCGAGGTATGGGGAGATTAGAGTCTTTGTGGTAAAGGCTAGAACCAAGGCGCAACATTCTCTGATCTGAAAGATTCGACCTTGTCTGTGGCGTTTTGAGTAGGATCACCAAGGGGATGAACTCCAGGAGCTTCACCCTCATTCAGACTGGATGCACACTAAACCTGGTGTTCAGCCTAGAGGAAGATTGGCGGCCTCTCAACCGGCTTTGATCTTATACAGCCTGCCACAGAAAAAATTATTCACAGTTGGAGTAGACAGTAAGAAAGGATTGATCCAGAAGAATAAAGCATCTCCCAAGCCTTAACCATCTTCTTACCATTGAATTCACAACCACTAAGTAACGTTATCTTTATTTTGTTTTTATACGCTTTCAACAACAAACTTCTTTTATATCTTCCTGACTAAAATTTACAAGATAACCATTGTTTGATCCAAGCTGACAATCTCTGTGGGATCGACCCTGCCTCACTTCAGGTATTACTTTGACGACCCAGTGCACTTGCTGGTTCAATTGTGCCAAGTTAAATTCCCCACACCAAGTTTTTGTCACCGTTGCCGGGGATTGTTCGAGTTTGAACAAACTAACGGATTATCTTGTTGCTTAGATTAGGTATTCTTCTTAGGTTTAGTTTTGCTTTTGTTTGAGTCTTTTATTTTCTTTTAAAAAATCTTTCAAAAAATTTTTTCTTTTCTTTATCAATCTTTATCTTTTGTTTTAGCCTTTTATTCTTGTTTTTGTCAAAGTTTAGAATTTTCTTGTCTTTCTTTCAAAAAAAATTTAAAAAATAGTGTCTTTTATTTGAGTCTAGTGTCAAATCTTAAGTTTGGTGTCTATTGTGTGTTCTCTAATTGCTTTGAATTTTTCTAAAAATTTTAAGTTTGGTGTCTTTTTTTTGTTTTTCTTTTTCTTCATTAAATTCAAAAATCAAAATTTTAAATATCTTTTCTTATCTTTCTTTAATTTTCGAAAATCTTGCATAGTTGATTTCAAAAATTTTAAATTAGGAGTTTTCTTGTTAGTCAAGTCAAGATTTAAATCTTAAAATCATATCTTTTTAAAATCTTTTCTTTTAAAATTTGATTCTTACCTATCTTATCTTTCTTTTAAAATTTAAATTTCAAATCTTTTTGAATTAAAAACTATCTTTTTGATTTTGATTTCAAATCTTTTTAATTTAAAACTTATCTTTCTTAACTTCCTTATCTTATCTTTCTCTTTTCAAATTTTAAAACTTACCTAACTTTGAATTAAAAACCTATTTTATCTTACCTTCTTTTAAATTTTAATTTTAAAATCTTTTCAAATTTAATTTTAAAATCTTCATCTTATCTTGTTTCAATTTCAAAATTTAAAATCAAATCTTTTTCAAATCTTCTATCTTATCTTATTTTCAAATCTTTCTTAATTAGTTACTTGTTTTCTCTTTCTTCTTTTTCAAAACTTCCTATCTAATTCTTCTCTCTTCTTTTTTGAAAATCATCTTTTAATTTTCAAATGTTTTTAGTTAATTAGCTTTTAATTTCCTTCTTGCTTTTCAAACTGCATGAATAAAATAAAAACAAAACAAGAATATTTTAATTTTAAAATCTCATTTTTCTTTATTTTCAAAATAGTGCTACTCTTCTCCCCCTCTCTATTTTTGAATTCTCTCTCTCATCTCCCTACCCCCATTCTTCTTTCTTCTTTATATCTCACTGGGAGTTCTCTATACTCTGACATAGAAACTCCTATTCTCTTTCTTTTTTGTTTTCTTTTCTTATTTATGAACTGGAACATGGATAAAGAACCTCTCTTTAAACTTGACCCTGAACCTGAGAGGATTCTAAGGAGGCATTTACAACAAGCTAAAGCACAACACTCTGAAAAAAAACCTCACAAAGATTTTCGAACAAGAAGCTGAAAACATGGCAGCTGAGCCTAACAATGGAGGAGATGCAAGAAAGGTTCTTGGTGACTACACCATACCAACTTCTAACTTCTATGGAAGAAGCATCTCTATACTGGCAATTAGAGTAACCAACTTTGAGCTAAAGCCTCAATTAGTCTCTATAATGCAACAGAATTACAAATTTCATGGACTTCCACTGGAAGATCCACATCAATTCCTAGCTGAATTTTTGTAACTCTGTGATACTATTAAGACCAATGGAGTGGATCCTGATGTCTATAGACTTATGCTCTTTCCCTTTGCGGTTAGAGACAGAGCTAGGATATGGTTGGACTCTCAACCTAAAGAAAGCCTAGACTCTTGAGAAAAATTGGTCAATGCCTTCTTGGCCAAGTTCTTTCCACCTCAGAAGATGAGCAAAATCAGAGTAGAAGTTCAAACCTTCAAGCAGAAAGAAGGTGAATCGCTCTATGAAGCTTGGAAAAGATACAAGCAACTGATCAGGAGATGTCCTCCTGACATGCTCACAGAATGGTCTATCCTAGGTATCTTCTATGATGGTCTATCTGAGATGTCAAAAATATCATTGGACAGCTCTGCGGGTGGATCTCTCCACTTGAAGAAAACGCCTGAAGAGGCAAAAGAACTCATTGAGATGGTTGCAAACAACCAATTCATGTACACCTCTGAGAGAAACCCTGTGAATAATGAGGCAGCTTAGAAAAAATGAGTTCTTGAAGTAGACACTCTGAATGCCATATTGGCTCAGAACAAGATCTTGACCCAACAGGTCAATATGATCTCTCAGTATTTGACTGGAATGCAAGCTGTAGCAGGCAGCACTCAAGAAGCTTCCTCTGAAGTAAAAGCTTATAATCTTGACCAACCCATGAAGGAGGAGGTGAATTACATGGGAGAATCCTATGGAAACACCAACAATCTATCATGGAGAAATCATCATAACCTTTTGTGGAAGGATCAATAGAAGCCTCAACAAGGATTCAACAATAATTAAGGTGGAAAAAATCATAATAGATTCAACAACAAACCACCATTCCCATCTTCTCAGGAACATATGGAGACTCCTAGGTAGAGCTTTTTTGACTTAGTCACTATAGTCTCCAACCTCTCTAAGACCACTCATGGTTTCATAACTGAACGAAGGTCCTCCATCAGATATCTGGAGGTACAAGTTGGTCAGCTGAGCAAGAGGATCCCTGAGACTCCTCCTAACATTCTTCCTAGCAATACTGAAGTAAACCCAAGAGAAGAGTACAAGGCCATCTCTGTAGGGACTGAGGCAAAACAAGAAGAGAGTGCACTGGAGTTGAACGCAAATAAGGAGGTTCTTACTAGGCGTTCAACACCCAATGAAGCACCATTCCTGGCGTTGAACGCCAGTAAAGAAGATCTTACTGGGCGTTCAATGCCCACCAAGCCACTATTACTGGCGTTGAACGCCAGTAAGAAGGTCCTTACTGGGCGTTCAATGCCCAAGGCAGCACAAAAGCTGGTGTTGAACGCCAGTGAAGATATCCATGGTGGGCGTTCAATGCCCAAAGAAACACAGGTTCTGGCGTTGAACGCCACAATAGCTATTAAAGAGCTGATAGAACCAAAGGTTCATGAGGAAACCAATGAAGTTCTTTTGAATGCTTGGTTACGGATCCTAGACTCTGAAGAGTACTCTTCCTCTGATGAGGAAGAGGAAACTAGGGAAGAGCAAGTTGCTCGGTACCTAGGAATTCTGATGAAGCTAAATGGAAAGTTGTTTGGCACAGAGCCATTGGAGAAAGAACCTCCAGTACTCACCAAGGAACTCAATGCCTTGGTTCAGCATAAGCTACCTCAGAAGAAGCTGGATCCTGGACGCTTCTTAATTCCTTGCACCAGAGGCACCACGACCTTTGATAAGGCTCTATGTGACCTAGGGTCAAGCATAAACCTCATGCCTCTCTTTGTAATGGAGAGGCTGGGAATCTTTGAGGTCCAAGCTGCAAGAATCTCAGGAGATGGCAAACAATGCAAGTCCATGAAAAAGCTTATGGACTAGTAGAGGATGTCTTGGTAAAGGTTGAAGACCTTTACATCCCTACTGATTCCTAATCTTGGACACTAGAGAGGGAGAGGATGAGTCCATCATCCTTGGAAGACCTTTCCTAGTTACAGCCAAGGCTATAATTGATGTAGATAGAGGAGAGCTAGTCCTGCAATTGGATGAGGACTGCCTTGTATTCAAGGTTCATAAGCCTCACTCTACCTCAGTTGAAGAGGGCACCAATAACAAGCATGAAGTGCTTCAGCCACTCCTCTTAGTATAGAGCCTAATAGAGCTCCCAGACACCGATTCTAAGTTTGGTGTGGGGCCACCATCATCAAGCTCTGAGAGGAATGGCAGTAAGAAGAAAGTGCCTAAAGGATGGAGGGATAAGAAAATTCCCACTGAAGGCCTCTCACCTAGCATGAGAGTTGTCTTCACTGACAATCCTATCATCCCACACATCATGAACAGAGTCCTGTCTCTGGAACATGTGGAACTCATCCATGAGAGCACATGCAAGAAGTTCACTGTAAGGGGAAAAACTCTGAGCCCCTATCCATCTCCATAAGGAGCTAACCGTCAAGCTAGTGACGTTAAAGAAGCACTTGTTGGGAGGCAACCCAATTATATTTAGTTATTTCTATTTCTTTTAAAGTTTATTTTACATTATTAATTCCTTAAGTTTATTTTTCTCTAGTTGTTTCTTTAGGTTCATGATCATGTGCAGTAGTCAGAACAGAGACAGAAAGGTTTAGAGATGGAAACAAAACACTATGGAATAAGTATTTTGCTAGCATTGAACACCGAACAAGGAAGGCGGAGTGGGCATTCAACGCCCACCAGAAGCAGCCAAACTGGCATTGAACACCAAACAGGGTGTCCATGATGGGCGTTCAACGCCCAAGAATACCAGAAAGCTGGCGTTGAACGCCAGCCACGGAGCAGAGGCTGGGCGTTCAATGCCCAAAACAAGCAGAAGACCTAGTGTTGAATACGAGGAAGGAGATCCCTCCTAGGCGTTCAACGCCCTGTATGGAGCAGGAAGTGATGACATGTCACCATGTCATGTTTTTCTATGCTTTTTCATACAAGAAATTGATGATTTGTGCTTGAATAATGAATGCTTTTGTACTTAAATGATACATTTCCTTGATCTTTTGATTTTATAAATTTTGTAGGAAATAAGAAGAAAAAGAAGCAAAAAGCACAAAATAAACTAAAAAGGAGAAAAAAAGAGCTTTGGGGTACACTTTGAAGTTGGAGCACACTTTGGAGCCTTAGGCCACGCTTTTAAAAGCGTGGCCCATGAACAAATTAAAGGAAAATTGGCGATCAGCACATAAAGCTCCGCTCATGCCTAGAGCGGAGCATTATTGTGATGCAAAGATGAACTTGGAAGCAAAATTTTCGCTAAGTTAAAATCTGGGCGCTCACAGCATGACCATGCCTCCTTCAAAGGGCTATAACTTGAGCTACAGATGTCCGATTGATATGCTTCTAGTTGCGTTGGAAAGCTGACATTCAGAGCTTTCCAATGATGTATGGAAATTTATATTTGGCATGAAATTGAGGCACGAATGAAATGCATCTTTAAAGGCCAAAAACAAGCAAAAAAATCAGCTAATGCTTCCACCAAGGTTCGAAGCTGGAACCTCACTCCAAAATATAATGCTCCGCTCTCTTGGAGAGCATTGTCGTGCTACACTAAGAAAAAAATGAGGAACATAGCATGGAGACGTGCCTCCAACAAGTTTCGAACTTGGGACCTCACCCAAGCAAAAGCTAATGCTCCGCTCCTAAGGAGAGCAGAGCGCCACTCTCCTTAGCCTTTGCACAAAATCGACACGGCCAGGGAAACTTGGAGTGCAGCATGGCACGGTCAAGGGGGGATGATGCGCACAAGACACACACACAAGGATCCAATGCTCCGCTCCCCACAAGAGCGGAGCACTATCCTGATGCCTCTCCAAGCCTTGGCACGCAACAAGGATCCACAAGAGAAGCTTCAATGCTCCGCTCCCCACAAGAGCAGAGCATCCTCCTGGGAGCAACATGGGCTGAAATTCAATCAAAAATCCAATAAAATCCAGTTCTTCACCAATTTGAAAAAGGCCAAATCCAAATCAACCCACTCTTCTTCAAATCCAAAGCAAGCAAAGCCCATTAACTCAAAGGCACAAGGATCAAATAGAGTAGGAATTTCATTTAATTGTAATTTGTTTTTCATTTCATTTTCATTTTCACTTTGTAAAGCCTATATACAGGCATCAATTCCATCTCATTAAGAGAGCTCCATTAGAAAGCGTAGGAGGCTAGCTCCAATAGAGAGTAGTAGTAGAGAGCTCACTTTTACATCTTAACTTGAATTGGAGAATTGAAGGAATTCTGTTTCAATTCTCACTTTGAATTCTCTCTTGTTCTTTTACTGCATAATTCAAATTTCATTTGCTATTTTAAATCTTCTTCTTCTGCAACTTTAGTTTTTCTGTTTTGGATCTTGAATTGAGGTTGAAGAGCTCCATTGATTCAAATTCTGAGAATCATCTTCCACTCTTCCTCTCAATTGATCTAAGGATTGAGAATTGGTTTACTGCTTTCATTTTCTTTTCTTCTGCAAATTCACTCTCTACAATTTTTCATTTAAGCTTATTGTGATCTGATATACATTTCCCGCACAATTTAATTCTCGTGCAATTGCTCTAAGCTTTGATCTATTGCTTTCTTTAATTTCCAGCACCCACTCCCCTTTTACATTTAATGCAATTTACATTTCTTGTTATTTAAGTTTCTACAATTTACATTTCTTGCTCTTTAATTTTCAGCAATTTATTTCTTCTGCACCTTTAATTCACTGCAATTTTACTTTCTGTTGATCAACTTCACACAATTCAGTCAATGTTAGCTTGACTAAACTAATCACCCACTAAAGTTGCTTGATCCATCAATCCCTGTGGGATCGACCTCACTCTAAGTGAGTTTTACTACTTGATGCGACCCGGTATACTTGCCGGTTAGTATTTGTGTGTTTGGAAATTCGTTTTTCCACAAAAACACCATCAAGTTTTTGGCGCCGTTGCCGGGGATTGAATTAGATCAACAATGATTATGTGGGTGAGAAGTCTAGATCAAGCATTTTCCTTATTTTTGTTTTTTGTTTTAAATTGAAACCAAGGTGTTTGAGTTTTTGCCTCACTAAGAAATTCTCATCTCTGATATGAGTAATTTCAATTTTCCTTGGTGTTGTGTTTTCCAAAATTCAAATGGAGTTCAACTCATCTTATGATCAAACAAATTTCATGGGATATTATCCACCATCACCAATCTCTAATGGTGGCTGGGAATATCACCAAGAAAATACAAATTCTAAGCACTCCAATCCATGGAGATTTGCTTTAGAGACACAAGATGAGCAAGAGAATCATATGGGATACCAACCACCACCACAAAATGATTCATATCATTTTCCTCATGGTAGATGGGAGTATCACCAAGGAATGAAAGAGCATCCACCCTCACGTCCCAATTTCTCATTTGAAAGCTCTTCATCACTTGATTATGCCTCAACACAAAGTTTTCTCCAAAATCCATACAAGTCACCCCATCAATCACACAACTCATTTCACACCCCTCAACACAACTTCACCACAACACATCCATGTCACCGAAATTACTCTCAACCTTCATCTCTTGAACCAACAGATGAGGATTATCTTCAAGCCATTGAAATACATAGAAAACTCGTGGAAAGATACACACAACCCCAATCCTGTAAAGAAATCATCCTCAAGAAGATGAATGGGCCCTTAGAGCAAACAAGGGGGAACTTAAAACCATCAAACGGTGAGGATGAAGACTAATTTGTGGGTGAGGAAGTGGAAAAGCAAGACGAGGAAGCCTCTGTGTCAAGTGAAATTTCAATGGAAAAAGGAGGTTGTGGAGGTGTTTGAATCTGTGGCTTCATATTCACAGAAGCTAACTGAGGTGATAGAGGAACATAAAACTTCCCTCCCAAAGGAATTAATGGAAGTTCATGAAGAAGAAATGGAGGAAGATACTCAAGAGAATTCACACTCAAGTGAAGTAGAGAAGTGCACAGAGGAAGAGCTCATTGAACCACCATTGCAAGAAACTCTTGATGAAGACAAGACTCCAACAATCACACAACCACCAAGACTTGGATTCAAGGAAGTGAAGGCAATTAACAAAAGCACCAAGAAGAAGATTGTGACCAAGCTACCAAGGATAATATTCATGAAGAATAGAGGGTCAACCACAAGCAATCCAACCCCTGGACCACTAGCAAGCAAGCTCAATCAAGCCATGTACAAAAGAAAGCTTGC
Source organism: Arachis hypogaea (assembly GCF_003086295.3). Lineage (NCBI taxonomy): Eukaryota > Viridiplantae > Streptophyta > Magnoliopsida > Fabales > Fabaceae > Arachis > Arachis hypogaea. The sequence continues at coordinate 124,350,072 of NC_092054.1, read as the reverse complement.
TGAGAGGAAACCAAGAAAGGGGACAATAGCTGAAACCTCTCCCCCCTTGAGGTCATTCCTCTTAACAAATTGGAAGAAGAGGAAGAAAGTGAAGAACAGGTAGACCGTAGGTACATTTCTTCTCCTTGCTTTGTTTAAATTCAATAAATTGGCATATGGTTACATTCTAAGTTTGGTGTTGCCTTGCAACAAATTATTTTCAATCTTTTTGGATGATTGCATCAAATCAAAAATGAAAGTGTTACACCAAGATTCTAAGTTTGGTGTGCCACTTATTTCTATGCAATTCATTCAAGCAACACTACTTGTCTGCACAATCATAATGCCTCTGCAGTTTTATTTTTCTCTTTTAATTTGACACTTTTTCATTCTACTTTCTTTAGTCATTTTTCTATTTTTAAATGCTTTCATTTTAGTTTGCTTATTTACTGTGTTTGTTAATACATTACCAAGAGAGCTTTATTCATGACAGATTCTTGGCTTGGTGATTGTACTTAACAAATAACAGTTTCACTTGCTTAGTTTTAATTCAAATAAAATGGACATAGGATTGCATTCTAAGTTTGGTGTTGCTATGCAACAAAATTTGGTTCCAATCCTTACAAGATACTTGCATCAATTCCAAGTGAAAGTGTCACACTAAGTTTGGTGTGCCACTTATCTTTTATGCAATGTATTGTGCACACCTTCTTATCTATGCAATCAAAATGTCTCTGTCTCTTGTGCCTTGATTGTTATCTTTAATTTTGCTTGCTTAAAACACATGTGCTACTAACATTTCATTGTATAAGACATTCATGATCCATCTTAGCCCCATAGCCATTGTTCTAATTGTTGCTTGAGGATGAGCAAGCATTCTGAGTTTGGCAAGGGAAAGGGAAGAATAGAGGAAAAAGGACAACAATAATGAAGATGAACTACAAGGTTGTAGAGTTCCTTTTCTCCTCATTTGTTTCCAGCACTTAAATTGCATGATTGTCTTCATCTTTTCTATTTACATGTGTGTATGAATAAGCATAGCTTGAATTTTGATTTGTAACATCTTGCTGTGGCATTATGACTACCAACTTGACTTTTGTGAGTTCAAAAGCAATAAAGCATCATGATCATAAACAAACAAGGTCATTAAAGAAGATTTTAGCATGTGCATACAAGTATTGGAAAGCTAGTATGATTAATTGTTGCTCAATTGCATTAGATTTTATTTAATTGAAGTTTTCATCTAGGACATTTTGTGAAATCTTTTGAAATCATGAAAACCTTGAAAAAGCAAATACAATTAAAGCAAGAAAAGAAAAAGGGAAAGAATGAGAAAGCTGAAGGCTCTGAGTACCAATGACAATATGTTAAGTACTTGTGGTATTTATGTATCAAGCCAAATGCTTGAAAACAAAACACTTAGAAGTCAAGGCTAGGCTCAAGTGCAAAAGCACTCCCTCAAAGCTCAAGGCTCTGAGCATCAATGATTAGAGAGTCAAGAAAAGAAACAAATGAGCTTAATGAAGTCCTCTAATTAAATGCTTGTGGTGCTTATGTATCAAGTGGTAATACTTGAAAACAAAGCATTTAGAAGTCGTAGCTTTGTTATCAACTCATGGGGCAAAGCACCCAAAAGGAGAAGCTAATAAGAAAATCAAAAGCTTGTTTCAAGGAAGAAATATAAGAGAAAGATTTCATAAATTGAGCTAGATGGAAGCATCAATCATTTACATCTCTTTTGTGATTGTAGCATGCTTAGAAAACTAGCTAACCATGAACATTGAGTTGCTATTCTTCTTACCTTGGATTGTCAATCTTTATTGCATGATTTTTTCTTGCTTGAGGACAAGCAAGGTTTAAGTTTGGTGTTGTGATGACATGTCACCATGTCATGTTTTTCTATGCTTTTTCATACAAGAAATTGATGATTTGTGCTTGAATAATGAATGCTTTTGTACTTAAATGATACATTTCCTTGATCTTTTGATTTTATAAATTCTGTAGGAAATAAGAAGAAAAAGAAGCAAAAAGCACAAAATAAACTAAAAAGGAGAAAAAAAGAGCTTTGGGGTACACTTTGAAGTTGGAGCACACTTTGGAGCCTTAGGCCACGCTTTTAAAAGCATGGCCCATGACCAAATTAAAGGAAAATTGGCGATCAGCACACAAAGCTCCGCTCATGCCAAGAGCGGAGCATTATTGTGATGCAAAGATGAACTTGGAAGCAAAATTTTCGCTAAGTTAAAATCTGGGCGATCACAGCATGACCATGCCTCCTTCAAAGGGCTATAACTTGAGCTACAGATGTCCGATTGATGTGCTTCTAGTTGCGTTGGAAAGCTGACATATAGAGCTTTCCAACAATGTATGGAAATCTATATTTGGCATGAAATTAAGGCACGAATGAAATGCATCTTTAAGGGCCAAAAACAAGCAAAAAAATCAGCTAATGCTTCCACCAAGGTTCGAAGCTGGAACCTCACTCCAAAATATAATGCTCCGCTCTCTTGGAGAGCATTGTCGTGCTACACTAAGAAAAAAATGAGGAACATAGCATGGAGAAGTGCCTCCAACAAGTTTCGAACTTGGGACCTCACCCAAGCAAAAGCTAATGCTCCGCTCCTAAGGAGAGCAGAGCGCCACTCTCCTTAGCCTTTTCACAAACTTGACACGGCCAGGGAAACTTGGAGCGCAGCATGGCACGGTCAAGGGGGGATGATGCGCACAAGACACACACACAAGGCTCCAATGCTCCGCTCCCCACAAGAGCGGAGCACTATCCTGATGCCTCTCCAAGCCTTGGCACGCAACAAGGATCCGCAAGAGAAGCTTCAATGCTCCGCTCCCCACAAGAGCAGAGCATCCTCCTGGGAGCAACATGGGCTGAAATTCAATCAAAAATCCAATAAAATCCAATTCTTCACCAATTTGAAAAAGGCCAAATCCAAATCAATCCACTCTTCTTCAAATCCAAAGCAAGCAAAGCCCATTAACTCAAAGGCACAAGGATCAAATAGAGTAGGAATTTCATTTAATTGTAATTTGTTTTTCATTTCATTTTCATTTTTACTTTGTAAAGCCTATATAAAGGCATCAATTCTATCTCATTAAGAGAGCTCCATTAGAAAGCGTAGGAGGCTAGCTCCAATAGAGAGTAGTAGTAGAGAGCTCACTTTTACATCTTAACTTGAATTGGAGAATTGAAGGAATTTTATTTCAATTCTCACCTTGAATTCTCTCTTATTCTTTTACTGCATAATTCAAATTTCATTTGCTGTTTTAAATCTTCTTCTTCTGCAACTTTAGTTTTTCTGTTTTGGATCTTGAATTGAGATTGAAGAGCTCCATTGATTCAAATTCTGAGAATCATCTTCCACTCTTCCTCTCAATTGATCTAAGGATTGAGAATTGGTTTACTACTTTCATTTTCTTTTCTTCTGCAAATTCACTCTCTGCAATTTTTCATTTAAGCTCATTGTGATCTGATATACATTTCCCGCACAATTTAATTCTCCTGCAATTGCTCTAAGCTTTGATCTATTTCTTTCTTTAATTTCCAGCACCCACTCCCCTTTTACATTTAATGCAATTTACATTTCTTGTTATTTAAGTTTCTGCAATTTACATTTCTTGCTCTTTAAGTTTCAGCAATTTAATTCTTCTGCACCTTTAATTCACTGCAATTTTACTTTCTGTTGATCAACTTCACACAATTCACTCAATGTTAGCTTGACTAAACTAATCACCCACTAAAGTTGCTTGATCCATCAATCCCTGTGAGATCAACCTCACTCTAAGTGAGTTTTACTACTTGATGCGACCCGGTACACTTGCCGGTTAGATTTGTGTGTTTGGAAATTCGTTTTTCCACAAAAACACCATCAGGAAGCTGGCATTGAACGCCAGCTATAGAGCATGAGCTGGGCGTTCAATGCCCATAAGGGGGGAGGAAATTTAAATTCCCTAGCCTCTAAGGACCAGTGGGTCGCGCAGCATCTTCACCTACCCCTACCTTCTTCTCCCTTCTTTTAACATTTACCCACACACTCTTCCCTATAAACCCTCAACCAATCACATCCATACCTCTTCTCCAAAACCATCATAACCTCCACCCACTAAAATTCAAAATTTCCCACCCATATCCCTCCCACATTCATTCAAAACCCTAACCACAACCTCTCTATAAATACCCCTCTCATACCACTTATCCCACACACTACTCATACACCTTTAGCCCTCACTTGGCCGAATTGCTCTTCTCCCTCCATCTCCATCTATTTTCTTCTTCTTCTACTCCATTCTTTTCTTTTGTTTATTTTTGCTCAAGGACGAGCAAAGCTTTTAAATTTTCTGTTGAAAAAGCCTTGCTTTTTGCTTTCCATTCCCACTTATGGCACCCAAGGCCGGAGAACTCTCTAGAAAGAGGAAAAGAAAGGTCAGCTCCGTCACCTCTGAATCTTGGGAGATGGAGAGATTCATCACCAAAGCCCACCAATACCACTTTTATGAAGTAGTGGCAAAGAAAAAGGTGATCCCTGAGGTCCCTTTTAGGCTTAAGAAGAATGAGTATCTGGAGATCCGACATGAAATCCGGAGAAGAGGTTGGGAAGTCCTAACAAACCCCATCCAAAAAGTTAGTATCTTAATGGTGCAAGAGTTCTATGCTAATGCTTGGGTCACGAAAAACCATGACATTAGTATGAACTCACATCCTAAAAATTGGAGCACCATGGTTCGAGGGAGAATCTTGGACTTTAGCCCAAAAAGTGTGAGATTGGCGTTCAACTTGCCTTTGATACAAAGAGACCCACATCCTTACACTAGAAGAGTCAATTTTGATCAGAGGCTGGATCAAGTGCTCTCAGACATCTATGTAGAAAGAGCACAGTGGAAAAGGAATTCCCAAGGGAAGCCTATCCAACTAAGAAGGCTTGACCTCAAGCCCATAGATAGAGGATGGTTGGAATTTATCCAACACTTTATCATCCCTATTACCAACCGATCCGAAGTGACCATAGACTGAGCCATCATGATCCATTGCATCATGCTCGAAAATAAGGCGGAAGTACATAAGGTGATACCTCAAGAGTTGTACAAAGTGGCGGACAAGCCCTCCACCCAAGCAATGTTAGCTTTCTCTCATCTTATCTGTCACCTATGCAACTCAGCTGAAATTGTCATAGAAGGTGACATTCCAATTGAGGAAGACAAGTCCATTACTAAAAGAATGATGGAGCATACTAGAGAGCCGGCACATGAACCACAACATGAGCATGTGGAGCCACTTCAACATGAGATCCCTGAGATGCCTCAAGGGATGTATTTTCCTCCTCAAAGCTATTGGGATCAATGGCATACTTCTATGGAAAAATTAAGCTCTAACATGAATCAGTTGAGGATGGAGCATCAAGAGCATTCCACCATCCTCAATGAAATTAGAGAAGATCAAAGAGCTCTGAGGGAAGAACAACAGAGACAGCGGCATGACATAGAAGAGATCAAGCACTACATTGGATCCTTCAGAAGGATTGGTAGCCGCCGTCACTAAGGTGGTTCCGTTCCATTACCCCTTGCTTTTATGTTATTTTTCTATTTTCCATTATGTTTTATTGTCTGTTCTCGTGTTCTTATTGCATGATTATTTCTATCTATGTCTTAAAGTTATACAATATTCTATATATCTCTCACCTTGCTTAAAAGAAAATTTTATTTGAAAAAGAATTGAGAGATACATGAATTTTGAGTTATATAATAAGAATAGACAATTATTTTGATGTGGTGGCATTGGTTTTATTTTCTGAATGCTTGAATAAACAATGCATATTTGAAATTGGAGTTAAGAATGTTGGCTCTTGACAGAATGATGAAAAAGGAGAAGTATTATTGGTAATCTGAAAAATCCAAAAAAAAAATGATTCTGGAAGCAAGAAAAAGCAGCAAAAAGAAAAAGAAAAAGCATTTTGCAATAAAAGAAATAGAAAAAGCCAATAGCTCTTTAAACCAAAAGGCAAGAGCACGGGTCCAAGGCTTTGAGTATCAATGGTTAGGAGGGCCTAAAAGAAACAAAATCTTGGCTTAAGCACTCCAAAAGAACAGTGTCCCTAATTATATGCTTGTGGTGTGAAGGTGCTAAGTGAAAAGCTTGAGACTGAGTAGTTAAAGTCATAATCCAAAGCAAAAAGAGTGTGCTTAAGAACTCTGGACACCTCTATCTGGGATTTTAGCAAAGCTAAATCACAATCCGAAAGCGTTCACCCAGTTAAGTGTCTGTGGCATTTATGTATCCGGTGGTAATACTAGAAAACAAAGTGCTAAGGGCAACGACCAAGAATCTAAAAGATGTGTTCAATAATAAAAAAGAACTAAACTAGGAGAGTCAACAATATTATCTGGATTCTAAGTTCCTAAAGATGCCAACACTTCTAAGCTTCAATGGATAGTGAGATGCCAAAACTATTCAGAAGCAAAGAGTTACTAAGTCCCGCTCATCTAATTGAAACTGAACTTCATTGAAAACTCTGAGATTTATTGTATCTTACTCTTCTTTTTATCCTACTGTATTTTTAGTTGCTTAGGGACAAGCAACAATTTAAGTTTGGTGTTGTGATGAGCGGATATTTTATACGCTTTTTGACATCATTTTCATATAGTTTTTGTTATGTTTTATTTAAGTTTTATTATATTTTCATAGTTTTTAATGTAAAATTCACATTTTTAGATTCTACTATGAGTTTTGTGTTTTATGGTGATTTCAGGTATTTTCTGGCTAAAATCTGAGAGTTTTGACAAAGTCTGATTCAGAGGCAAGGAAAGCGTAGCAGATGCTGTCAGGATCTGACCTCCGTGCATTCAAGCAAGCATTTCTGGAGCTACAGAAGTCCAAATAAAACGTTCTTAATGTTGTTGGAAAGCTAACATTTAGGGCTTTCCAGAAATATATAATAGTTTATACTTGTCTTTGGAAATAAAGGTCCAAAACAGGCGTTCAACGCCAGCCATCTACCCCCTTTCTGGCGTTGGACGCCCAAAAGGGAGCAGCTGGCGTCCAATGCCCAAAGGAGAGTCCAAAGTGGGCGTTCAATGCCCAAGGAGCCTACTAGCACGTGGAGACACCCTTAGCTCAACCCAAACACTCACCAAGTGGGCCCCAGAAGTAGATTTTCACACTACAAACCTAAGCTTATCATATTTCTGTGATCCTTAGTTATTAGATTAGTATATATAGGAGAAGATCAACCTTGCTTAGGATCTTCGACCACCTTGGAACCTTATGCCATATTTTTGAATTGTATTGTTCTTTTGTACAGTATGAGCCACTAAACCTCCTAGATTAAAGTTAGGAGCTCTGTTGAGTTTCATGGATTATTAAAAGCACTACTGTTCTATTTCAATTCGTGTTTGATTCTATTCTAAGATGTATCTTTATTCTTCAACCTTATGAATGAGATGAACCGTCACAAATTATCTCCTTTCTACATGGGTTTAGCATGAGTCTTTCACCGGAGATCGCTGAACCATAAGCTTGATTATACATCTCTTAGACGGGTAATCCACGACTTCGTTGGGGACTTCTCGAGACATCAGTTCAGCCGAGGTATGGGGAGATTAGAGTCTTTGTGGTAAAGGCTAGAACCAAGGTGCAGTATTCTCTGATCTAGAAGATTTGACCTTGTCTGTGGTGTTTCGAGTAGGATCACCAAGGGGATGAACTCCAGGAGCTTCACCCTCATTCAGACTAGATGCGCACTAAACCTAGTGTTCAGCCTAGAGGAAGATTGGCGGCCTCTCAACCGGCGTTGATCATATATAGCCTGCCATAGAAAAAGTCATTCACAGTTGGAGTAGACAGTAAGAAAGGATTGATCCAAAAGAATAAAGCATCTCCGAGTCTTAACCATCTTTTTACCGTTGAATTCACAACTACTGAGTAACGTTATCTTTATTTTATTTTATGCGCTTTCAACAACAAACTTCTTTTTATATCCGCCTGACTAAGATTTACAAAATAACCACTGTTTGATCCAAGCTGACAATCTCCGTGGACTAACCTCAGGTATTACTTGGACGATCCAGTGCACTTGCTGGTTTAGTTGTGCAAAGTTAAATTCCGCGCACCAAGTAGCTAAGTATACTAGGAAGTTCGAAGATCTGTGTCATTTTTCAAAGATTTTCAAAGGAGATCTTGATAGTTTTGAAGAATAGAAATGTCTGAAGTATGAAGGAGGACTTTGCAATGAGATGATGCACTCTTTACAACGTTTAGAGCTTCGAAATTTCGCAGAACTCGTCAATAAGAGCCAACTTATGGAACACTGTGAGAAAAAGATGGCAGCAACAAAGATGTGTCATCAAAACTTACCACAAAAGAATGCTAACAACTTTCACCGACCTGCGTTTCAACAGAGGTGCCCTTCAAGAATCCTAAAGTACCTCAACGCGGTAATCAACAAGTGAGAATGCCTCTGGTAGATCTACTTTTGGAAACGAAGGTCGACTGAGGCTGAAACCTTGGCAAGCAATGTCAGTAACACTGCATAGATTAGTTATGTAGGCTGTGTGGAAAGGATCATCTCGGTACACCATGCCAGTTCAGAGCACACGCTTATTTTGTGTGGAGAAACGAGGCACATTGCGAAGGATTATCCAAAGAAGCCTAATCGAGATACTGCTAGAGCATTACAACAAGGATGCGTGTTTGCTATTTCTGCCATGATGCTACTGGCTCTGAGTCCTTGCTCCAAGGTTAGTGTTATGTCAAGGATCGTTCGTTAATTGTACTGTATAATTCTGGTGTATTGCATTCTTTTATTTCATATAACTGTTGTGTGTGAGTTGGGATTAGTTTTCTCTAAACTGAGTTTTGACCTGGTTGTCAATACACCCACCTCACATAAAGCATTGACCAACCTTGTTTGTCCACAGGTAGCCTTCAATATTAAAGGTAGATCTTTCTTGCATGACCTAATCTGTCTACCTTTGTTTGGTTCAGAAATTATCTTGGGGCTTGATTAGTTATCTAAGAATCATATTCTTCTTGACTATTTTGATAAAACTGTTATCTTTCCTTCTGATAATATTCATATTGGATCAGTAGTTTCTCATGCTTTATACCTAGATTCTGTGAGAGCTACCTATAACGGGAGTGAATGTAAGGGGTACGTTCTATTAGCGGCTACCTCGAGTGTTGGCGAAGTAAACCTGGAACAGTCCGAGTGGTACGAGATTTCTCCGACGTGATTTTGGAAGACATACCAAGTTTCCTCCTCGAAGAGAGATTGAGTTTGGCATTGACTTGGTACCTGGAGCTGGACCAATTTTGGAAGCATCCTACCGTATGTCTCCGTTGGAATTGGCAGAACTGAAGAAGTAATTGGAAGTTTTCTCTAATCTTAAGAGTCTGAAGAACATTTTGAATCGAAGGACCTTAACATCTGACAGCGGCAATGGATGGAATTTTAAAAGAATTACGATTTCAAGCTGAGTTATCATCCGAGAAAGGTGAACGTAGTTGCAGACGCTTTAAGTCGTAAGAGTTTGAGTATTTTTTGGATGATGATGAATGAAGACAAGTTAATTTCAACCTTTGCGAAATTGAGGCTGGGAATAAAGGAAACATTAGAAGGAGTCGTCATGTCACATCTACACTTAACTTCAGATTTCAAGACAGCCATTCGACAAGCACAATACAGAAATTCAAAAATGTCGGAACTGTTCGCTAGATTAGAGGAGGATAAACCAGGAGAAGTGAGACAAGACAATGATGGATTGTGGAGGTTTAAGAATAGAGTTTGTGTACTTGACCAAGGAAGATTGCGTCAAGAGATTTTGATGGAGGCCCATCAAAGTAAATTTTCAATGCATCCGGGCGAGACCAAGATGTACCAAGATTTGAAGAATATGTTCTGGTGGCTGGGACTAGAGAAGGATGTGATGGAATATGTATCTAAATACCTGACTTGTCAAAAGATTAAGGTAGAACATCAGAAACCCTCAAGAAGACTACAACCTTTATAAGTTCCTCAATGGAAATGGGAGAGAATCACCATGGATATTGTCATGGGATTACCGAGGACCTCTGTAATACCCTACCACACAGAGCCTTGCGCTTAAGTCGTAAAGTAGAGGTGGTAAGGTATTACAACCTCTAAAAGAAAAAGACGTATATAAATATAGTTGAAAGAAATTATAACTAAGAGTCTTAAAGAAGAAGCTAGGCAAAAACGTAACAGAAATCACATCGCACTCAAATGGATAAGTGTAAAATGGATAAACAAGATTGAAAAGAAGGATAAAAACATATATATAAAGATCAGAGTTCCAAAAGATACATGACGCAAGCCAAACGTCAGTTCATAATTTTCTTCTTAATAAATGGAATCGCTTCATTGCAAGTATAGTTCTAAACCAACAATTGACTCTCAATGAAAGTTTAATTTTGTTTGTCACAATTGTAAACCAATAAAAATACCGAGAGTATTAGATCACGGGTCATTTCTCAAAGGAACTGCAGTGGGGTGTGCATATTATCGGCTATGAGTATAAGGGGGGTTTGTAGATAAACAGGTAGGAGATTAAATAATAAGAAAGTAAAGCTAACAACTGAAGAAATATAAAAGCTAAAAGACACTCTTGGCAAGGATTGAGAATCATAGCTTTCTAATCAAGTCATTGACCACAACCATGGCGATTTCCTAGAGTTAATCCCATTTTGTCATCTCCAACATTGGAAGAAAATTAAATAGGCATATTCAGTCTTAATCCACAGGTATTACTCGTCAATGAAAACGAGATCAACTAACAACCCTAAATCACCAATCAATATTGGACATCAATAACTCTTGTGTCACTAACCACGATATGACAATTATAAGAGCAAACCCAATTAGTTAACCTCGAATGATGAGATAAGTCAATTGGGCTTAATCAATCTCAATCCATAAGTCTTACTCGTTAATAGAAACAAGATTAATTAAAATCTACAAATTGTCAATCAATTCAGACATTAATGACATCAAGGGTACCTCAATTACTCAATTCCAAGCCAAGAGTGTAAAAATCTACCTTAAAACTAAGAGAAGCATTTTCACAAATACTTGGAATGCATAAAAGTAAAGTATGGTAGAATTGCAATAATAATAAAATCTAAAGCTACTAATTGCAAGATGACAATAACAACAATTAAAAGAAGCAAAAATAATCATGAAAATATAAATTGCATTAAAGAGAAACCAAATTAACAAAAGAGTTCATGAACATAAAAGCACAAAATAGAGAAAATTAACAAGTAAAACTAAGAGAACAAAGATGTAATAACAAGAAATTGTAAAGAAAATTAAATTAAAGAAATAATTGAAACCTAAATCTATGGAGAGGACTAAATCTAAGATCCTAATTCTAGAGAGAAGAGAGAGCTTCTCTCTCTAGAAATTAAACCTAAAACATGACAAAAATCTATTCTAATTACTCTCGCCCTTCATCCTTCTTGAATTTGGCTGCAAATAGCTTTAGAAATGAGTTGGATTAGGCCTGGAAAGCCCTGAAATTTTGACCCACGTGTTCACTTAAGTGAACTCACGTGCTTGCAGTCATGCGTACTGATAAACCCATATTTTATGATATATATTGTGCTCAATTCAAGAGATTTATTCAATCCTTCACCCACTTATTCATGAAAATTGCATGGTTTTACTTTCCCTTCCTTATTATGTGATATATGTGAAATACATGTTTCCTATGCTTTAAAATTAATTATTTTAATCACCCTTTATTACCATTCGATGCCGTGATTTGTGTGATGAGTAGTTTCAGGTCTCCTAAGGCAGGAATAACTTAAAGGATAGAAAGGAAACATACAAAAATGGAAGGAAAGCACAAAATGAAGTTTTTGAAGAAACTGGCAGTGACACGAACGCATGGACGACGCGGCCGCATGACTAGCGCAAAAAGGCAGCAACGCGAATGCGTGACTGACGCGAACGCGCGCATGAGAAGAACACAGATGACACGGACGCATGACTGAGGCGAACGCGTGACAAGGAAAACTCCAGATGACGTGACCGCGTGACCCACGCGGGCGCGTGACAGGCGCCATGCACCAAAAATTACAGAAAATGCTCCCAGCGATTTCTGAAGCCCTTTATGGCCCAAATCCAAGTTCAGAAGGCACAGATTAGAGGTTATAAAGTGGGGGAATGCATCCATGGAGAGGAGATCTCCAATTATTCATTTTTCATAGTTTAGATGTAGTTTTTAGAGAGAGAGGTTCTCTCATCTCTCTTAGGTTTTAGGATTAGGATTTCTTATTATTTCAAGTTAGTATTCCAGCTCTTTATCAGGTTCAATGTTCCCTTTTTAATTACTTTGATAATTTAATTTATGAACTCTTCCATGTTACACATGATTCTCTTGATTAATGTTATTTGAGGTATTTCAGTTTATGATTGCTTTCTTTTATTCATGCTACTGTTGCTTCCAATCTGAAGACATTTTTATTCAAGTAAGTTTATTTTTCCCCTTTTGGCTTTGGTTGATTAATTGGCAACTCTTGAGTTATCAAACTCAACGTGATTGATAATTGTTGTCTTTGCTAATTGAATTGAACCTCAATAACTTCAGTCCTTTCTTAGGAATTGGCTAGGACCCGAGGATCTAACTAATTAGTCACTTGACCTTCCTTGCTTTAGTAAAGGTTAACTAAGTGGGATTAAAAACTCAATTCTCATCACCATTGATAAGGATAACTAGGATAGGACTTCCAAATTCTCATACCTTGCCAAGAGTTTACTTTATAGTTATTTATTTATTTTATTTGTCATTTAAATTACTTGTTCCTTATTTTCAAAACCCTAATTTACAAAACACATGACCAATAATAAGAACATACTTCCCTGCAGTTCCTTGAGAAGACGACCTGAGGTTTAAATACTTCGGTTATCAATTTTAAAAAGGGGTTTGTTACCTGTGACAACCAAAACGTTTGTAAGAAAGGTTGATTGCTTGGTTTAGAAACTATACTTGCAACGAGAATTTATTCTGAATACTAAACCATCAATCTTCAATTCTTCAAAATGGCACCGTTGCCGGGGAACTGCAATCGTGTGCCTCATTATTGGTTATTGTAAATATTTTTCTTTTACTTGTTTATTTGTTTTTGTTATCTCCTTTTATTTCCATTAGCTACTATGAACCCTCACCCTTCTCTCTTTGAGTTTGGTTCTAATATTGTTGAAAGGAGTGAAAGCTATAGCAGGAACATGCATCAAGGTCAGACCAATCAAAGATGGATGGAGCCGCAAGGACTTGATCAACCCTTTAGGCAACAACACCCTCCACAGTATCACAGACAAAGACCATTCTACAATGCATACCAAGCTAATAGATATGGTGGACAACCTTGTAACTACCAACAAGCCCCACCCTGTGCCTATAGACCATCCTCTCAATATAACTTTGGACCATTACACTCACAAGCTCTTTTTCACCATTCACCACCGTACGATCCTTATTTACCTCAATTCCAATCCAATTACTCCCAAACACCACCACTTTCCTATGTACCATGTCCAAATCCATCACCTGAGAATCACAGACTCGCCTCAAGGAAACCGTAGATCAACTTCATACAACCCTTCATCAGCTGGAGCAAGCAATACATCAATTATCTTTCAGACGTTTAGACATTCAAGGAACTCCAATAGCTTTATGTGGAGAATCTAATGACGAACGTAGCATGAAGGAGACACTAGAAACCCCAGAGGACAGTAATGAGCACAACTTTGTTCTAGAACAATTGGAGGAAGCTCAAATTATCCAAGAAGAAGAAGTACTGATTAAAGATTTAGGAGATACTAAACCTCCATGGGAATCCAGAGTTGTGAAGAATTCCGTCAAGGACGTTACAAGTGATGCTAAGGAGGATAGTGCACGGCCCCCAAAGCAGGTATTTTATGAAGAACTAGACGGAATAACCCCAGACGCACGTTTCCTTGATGATGGTAGCCTCAAGTCGAGTTCTCCAAGTAATGAACTTGCATCCGCAAGTGAATTCTCCGAGATTGAAGAATCTTCCCCAAGCGAATACGAAGATGGTGCGGAGGTAGATTTTTCTCAACCTCCAATTTATGACTTGAGCGATGAGGAAGACATAGAAGACTTTGACCAGGACGATGTTGCATTTGAAGAATTTTGCAAGGAAGTGGAGAAATTCACAGAAGATCACAAGGGAGTAGAACTTACAGAATCACTGGAAACACCTATCCTAAGGCCATTACCACCCAATACAAGCTTCAAGTGGGTACAATCCTTAACCTTTAACTTTATTTTTCCACTTGAATATGGTTTGCTTGAAACAGATGGCCAGCTTAGAGCTCTTTGCGGCTTTAAGAGTAAGAGGAAAATGGCTCGTACTCAGAGCTGGTGCACAAGGTTCAATAAGGTTCCACGCTTCAACTCGAAGTGCACGGATTGGTATCATGTTCAATCGAATAGATCTCGGAAAACGTTTGGTCATCCTGGTGAGAATCTAATTTCTAAACCGCCCGGATGAAAAAATATAGATCAAGACAAAGGTGGATTTAAAAGCAAATTTTGGGATCCTGGAATCTATTCTGACATTCGTCACCCCGGGAGCCTGAGAATCTGTTTGAAGCTGCTGAGAAGCTTCACATGCCTAGTTTGGGACCCCGGAGGCTGTTGGCATTCCAAACATTGGTGGAGATTTCTGGATGAATTTAAGCACAAGCCACCATAACAGGAAGCTCATCTAATGTCCAACTTAAGGACTTTAACTAAAACTGCTAGGTGGGAGATAACCCACCATGGTATGATCCTTCCTGTTTCCATTTTATTTCGTTTTGTTTATTTTTATATTGTTTTATTTTCATTGAACCTGGATAATATTCGTAAACAATTGCATTAGCATTGCATACTGCATAACTGCATAATTGCATCAAAAAAAAAAGAGAGAGGAAGAAAGGCGTGCGACGCGATCGCATCGCTAAAGTGTTCGCGTCAGTTGCGAAAAACACCCCGACGCGTCCGCGTCACTCACGCGGCCGCATGATCTGGAAATCGGCGTAAAAATCCAACGCCCAGAAACCTGGGCTAGAATCGTGCGGCTGTTGTGTGTTTAGCACAAAACGGCCCACGCGTTCGCGTCTCTGATGCGAACGCGTCACTTGCACAAAACATGTCCCACGCGAAAGTGTAAGCGACGCGTTCGCGTCGCGTGGATTGCACAACACCTCAAGAAGACAGAGAGTTGCGCTGAAACAACGCTGGAATTGTGTGTCTAGCACAATTTCCAACGACGCGGTCGCATGACTCACGTGACCGTGTCATTCATCCTTCTACCCATTCCATGCGATCGCGTCACTCACGCGATCGCGTCAATCCTTTTCCACCCTAGCCACGCGATCGCGTGCCCTACGCGTTCGCGTGGATTCAAATTCATTAACCCCCAGTCACGCGAAACCCTACCCCGTCGCGCCCCCCATTCCCCTTCTTCTCCCTTTCTTCTCTGCAACCCACCCCCAACAACCACCACCCCCAGCTAACCACCTCCAACCGCCGCACCACCCTCGCCACCCAGCCACAACCACGACGCCACCCCCTTCTTCCTTCCCTCTCTTTCTTCTCTTTCTCTTCTCTTCTTCCCTCCACCACCACTGCCCCCTCCGCGACCACCACTACCACTGCGCCGTCACCGCCGCGCCTCCCACCACCATCACCCTCACCCCCTTCTTTTCCCCCCTCCTGAACCCCTTCCACCGGTCACCTCACCTGAAACCCCCTGCCACCACAAACAGCCACCGCACCGCCGCCGCGTAGCTCTGTTCCACCACTGCACCACCGTGCACCTTCCAGCACCACCACAACCACACCCCCGCCATCTCTCAGTTCCTTAGCTTCGTTCATACGCCTATCAGGTTCCGCCAAATGCCACCTTTCTTTCGTTCATAGTTTTTGCCTATATTTTTCAGTTTATGTTTAAATTTAAGATAGTTAGAGATGTATGTTGTAGTAGATTCTAGGTGGTTAGGTAGCTAGGATGTGGTTAGTGGATTTAGGCCTGATTAATTGCGCTGTTCTTGCTACTTGTTTTATAATTTTCGCAATTTTGCTGTTGCTGTGATCTAAGTATTGTTCATATGATGTTCTGACTGTTCATGCTGCTATTGCGACTGCTCTTTCATGTTCATATTATTTATATCTATTTTCAGTTTATTTTTATTTATATGAACTATTCTGGTTGCTGTTTATTTTCCGGGAACATCCAATTTTAGCCAGAATGCTGCCCAATTTTCTTTAAATCGTTTTGTTTCTCACTCATGTATTGGTTTTGGCATTTTCAATTCTGCTTTCCTTAGCTTTTACTAAACCAATTCATGAATGCACGGGTCAGCATTCTTATTCCTTTTGTTTCCCCGGTTAATAAATCACATTAATGATGATTAGATTTCACTTTTCGCTATTTCTATATCTATCTGAATCATCAACAACTTGATTTCCTTGCTTGAATATGAGTTGTCTGTTGCTTAAAATTACGAAATTCTTGTTACTTAGAACCCAATCTTCATGCCACTTACTCTGATTTTCTTTTTACTAACTCACTGATTTTCGCTTTCTAAGCTCTCTTTCAAGTTTAACCCCTTTTAACTTTCTAACTTTCCCCTCTGCTTTTTGACTAACTCCTTACTTTTACTTTTTAACTCAAGGTATGATTATGGTTTTTCCTAATTAACATGAATTCTATTTATATTACATTTGGGATTGAAATTTCTCATCTAAGCTTTTTAACTCCAAAACACTCCAAAATGCATAATTTTTCAACTCATTTCATTATTCTATTGCTCCTTTGCCACTATGTGCTTATCTTGTTAAATTGCCTACTTGTTTTTCTGCTTTTATTTTATCCTAGATTTCTTTTTTTCAGGATGTATGACCCTCAAAGAAAGGGAAAAGGAAAGGCAACAACTGGTAAATGGAAAAGAGGTGAATCCTCTATGTCTCTCCTGGAGCTTATGCATGATGACTCCTGGAGGGAAAAGTATTTTACCCCGCAGGAGAAGGCTGACCAGCTCCTCCCTGCCACTGATCTAATTAAGTTTGCAAACCGATACTGTGAGCTGAAGTATCCATTGTTTGCTACCTCCAGAAATCTATACCTGGAGAGGACTTTGAAAATTCCAGAAGAACTACAGCAGTACACTTCCGATCAGATCAAACAAAGAGGCTGGTTCTTCTTGGAGAGAAATTTGACTGAGGTCAATGCTTCCTGGGTAAGAGAGTTTTACTGCAATTATTTCAAGACTTCCCTGGATGCAGTACACCTCAGAGAGAAACAGATACTGGTCACTGAAGAGGCCATTGAGGATATTCTGTGCCTTCAGCCTAAGTCAGATCAGCCTGACGGTTACCAAAAGGCTGAAGAGGACATGAGGTTTCTGAGATTTGACTGGGACGCTGTCAAGGAGAGGATAGCCCTTGACCCTACTGTCCCATGGGTCATGGGTAAGAACACTACCATGCCTAAAGGAATCAAACGGATATACTTGAATGATGAGGCTCGGCTCTGGCACTAGATCCTGAGTAACTTTATTATGCCGAGCACTCATGAGACGGAGTTGCTTGCCACTATGATCACCCTTCTATGGTGTGTACTGGAGGGTAAGGACCTGTATTTGCCACGATTCATCCAGCACTATATGGCCAGGGTCCATGTCAGAGGCACCCTCCCTTTCCCTTACCTGGTTACCCAGCTAGGCCGTCGAGCTGACGTGCCTTGGGAGGATGCTGATGAAAAGCCACCTGCTGTGGACTGCAAGAAGATCATTCCTCACAGCAGGAACTTTCTGGCTTCAGGCTACAGACCTCCATTCATTCCTGCTTTTGATGAGACAGCCACACCTTCAGCTGCCCCCTCTTTTTCCATTGCTGCACCTGCCCCTCCCACTGCACCCCCAGCTACCCCTGAGCCTGTCTACCATTTGGTGCATCGACTCTTCGCCCGCTTGGATCGTATGGAGCGTCGCAACAAGCGACGCAATGAGCACGTCAAGTTGATGATCCGTTCCGGCGGCGACATCCCCTCCGAGCCTGACACCCCTTCTAATACATCTGAGGTGGAGGAGGACGATCATGAGGAGGAGTGATGCCAGGGCATTTTGGCCAGTTTCACTGACCTTTTCTTTACTATTTTTAGGGTAGTTTCATGCATTTCCTTAGAAAATAAGCTAGTTTTGGGTAGATATTCACTTACATCTTGATTCAAGCATACATTGTGTACTTTACATGATTTCATGAGGATTTTGCATGAATTTAAGTACAAATTAGATGTTGCATTTCCCATGACTTGGACTAGAACTTTGATGCACTTTATTGCTTGATTTCAGGACAAAGGAAGCAAAGAAGAACCACTTTAGTGGCTACGTTAGTTACACTAACGATAACACTAACGTGGAATGGGAGTAACTTGCAAAGTTAATGAGAAAAGTAATTGCCAATAACGCTCTCGAAGCCATCATTGCCCACGTTAAGAGTCACGTTAACTAAGTTAACATGAACTCTAACGTGGAAGAAAGGAAATGGAGCCAACGTTTGTGACACTTAACATTATCACTAACGTTGGACCAAGCTCATAAGTTGCCACGTTAGTTGCCACGTTAACTTAGTTAACGTGGCCTCTAACATTAAGAAGAAAAGGGGGATGCCAATGTTAGTGTCATTCAACTTTCTCACTAACGTTGGCCAAGTCACAAAAAGCCACGTTAACTCCCATGTTAACCTAGTTAACGTGGAAGCTAACGTGAAGAAACTAGGTGGTCGACAACATTAGTGACACCAAACATTGTCACTAACGTTGGGATGAACACACACTATCCCCAAGAAGCCACGTTAACTCCCACGTTAACCTAGTTAACGTGGAAGTTAACGTGAAGAAGAAAGGTTGTCAACAAAGTTAGTGACACCAAACATTGTCACTAACGTTGGAAGGAGCCAACACAAGCCACAATGAGCCACGTTAACTCCCACGTTAACTTAGTTAACGTGGAAACTAACGTGAGGAGAGGGATGATGATCCAACGTTAGTGACATTCAACTTTGTCACTAACGTTGGAGATGGCTAGCACAGCCACGTTAGAAGTCACGTTAACCTAGTTAACGTGGACTCTAACGTGGGAGCTAAGGGGCACATTGGAACGTTAGTGACAATGTTAAGTGTCACTAACGTTCTTGAAGGTTGGCAAGCCTACGTTAAAAGAGCCACGTTAACTAAGTTAACGTGGACTCTAACGTAGGGAAGGGGGAGGCTTCTCAACGTTATTGGGAAAGTTGAGTCCCAATAATGTGTGCGAAGGACAAAGGGGCAACGTTAGTGGCAACGTCTGTGCCACTAACGTTGAAGATAACGTGGCTCTTACTTGGGTGAGGAACGTTAGTGAAAAAGGTGATTGTCACTAATGTTCTCGAACCCATATTTTCACTGAACGTTAATACCACTAACGTCCTGAGCTAAAGTCTCTGCCCACTTCACACTTTCTCTCTGCAAGTAAAGCCAAGCCCAATGAAGAAGAGAACTGCTTCAAACTTAAGATCCAAAGGCCCATACCCAAGACTTGCAGAGCCAACCAGAAGAACAGAAGAGTAGTATATATAGGAGTAGCTTTGAATTAAAATAGGGAGTTGGAAATTATAGGGAGCTTCTTGGCATAGAACTACTCTCTGTATTTTACTTTCTTTGCACTTCTAGTTTCATCATGTATTCTCCATCTTTGTTTTCATTTTCTAGAGCTATGAACAACTAAACCCCTTTCATTGGGTTAGGGAGCTCTGTTGTAATTTGATGGATCAATACTAGTTTTCATTATTCTTCTTCTATCTCTTCTCTTGATTTTACTTAAAAGCTTTCGATCTTCATCCAATTGGGTAGTTATCTTGGAAAAGAAGCTATTCAAACTTGGATCTCTTCTGAACCTTGAAAGAGGAATGAAGAGATCAAGATAGAAATGCTTTCTTATGCTAGACCAACTTGGGTTTGGATGGATATGTGACTATAATCCTCTCAACACTTGATTTGGGAAATGCATGTGCTATAATCAGTGACCATACTTCATCTCTTCTCATGAGCAATTGACCAAGGAATTGGCTATTGATCAAGATTTGAGAGATTGAATTACAAGAAATTGTAATTCGATCACTTAAGATTGCCAAGGAGATCAATGAGTGCATTGATTGAGGAAGAGATGAAAATGAAATTGATCTGGAGAATGCAACATCTCCTGAGCCCAATGAACTCCCCATTTCTGATCTTACCCATTCTCTTTAATTTCTGTCATTTACTTTTATGAGCAATTCTCCCATTCTCATTTAAGATTCTGCAATTTACTTTCCGTCATCTACATTCAGCTCTTTATTTCTAGCATTTACTTTTCTGTTATTTACTTTTCCCGCCATTTAATTTTCTGCAATTCTCAACTCAAATTCTGATTCGCTCAACTAGAACATTCCTCTAATTAAAGTTGCTTGATCAATCAATCCCTGTGGGATTCGACCTCACTCTATTGTGAGTTTTTACTTGACGACAAATTCGGTACACTTGCCAAAGGAAATTTGTTATGAGACAAGTTTTTCGTGCATCAAGTTTATGGCGCCGTTGCCGGGGATTGATTGTGCTTCAACAATGATTAAATTGGAGGATAACTAGATTGAGCATTTTATTTTTTGTTTGATTTAATTTTCTGTTTGAGTCATTTACTTTCTGGTTTAGTTAATTTCTTCCCTTCCCCCTACTTTTTCTTTGTTATTTACCATTCATTTCACTAACCCACTAACTGTTTGATATATTACATCACTCACACTAACAGTAATTCTGACGGATATACTTTCTGCACCTATCCTCTTTGATTGTACTTGTTGGTTGTATGACAGGGAGAAGAAGCGGGGCTTCAACTTCCTTTGATTCTGAACCTGAGAGAACCTTCCTTAGACTAAGAAGGGAGGTAAGAGAAAAACGTGTAGTTGGTGCTGAAGAAAAAGAGGAACACTTTGAGGAATACTTTGAACCAAACATGGAAGAAAACATGGAAAACCATCATGAAGAAGAAGCTCACAACCATGGCGGAAGAGGACGAGCAAATCATGCTGGGGAGGATAGAAGAGTTCTAGGCTCTTACATCAATCCAAACCCAGGAAACTGTGGAAGTAGCATTCAAAGGCCAACCATCCATGCCAACAGTTTTGAACTAAAACCACAGCTCATCACCCTTGTGCAGAACAACTGTTCGTTCGGAGGAAGTGTCCAAGAAGACCCCAATCAACATCTAACCACCTTCCTGAGAATATGTGACACAGTGAAGTCTAATGGTGTTCATCCTGACGCCTATAGACTGCTCTTATTTCTATTCTCACTCAAGGATAAGGCAGCCAAGTGGCTGAAGTCTTTCCCAAAGGAGAGCTTGACAACTTGGGAAGATGTGATGAACAAATTCTTAGCAAGATTTTACCCCCTCAACGAATCAATAGGCTGAGAGCTGAGGTCCAAACTTTCAGGCAACAAGATGGTGAGACTCTATATGAAGCATGGGAGAGGTTTAAAGACCTAACAAGGAGGTGCCCACTAGATATGTTCAATGAATGGGTGCAGCTGCACATTTTCTATGAAGGGCTCTCTTATGAGTCAAAGAAGGCCGTAGACCATTCATCTAGAGGATCTTTGAACAAGAAGAAGACCATTGAGGAGGCCATAGATGTCATTGAAACTGTAGCAGAGAATGACTACTTCTATGCTTCTGAAAGAGGGAACACGAGAGGAGTGATGGAGCTAAACAATGTAGATGCTCTGCTGGCCCAAAACAAGCTCATTACCCAGCAGTTGGCTGACCTCACCAAGAAGATAGAGAGGAACCAAGTA
This sequence comes from Arachis hypogaea, assembly GCF_003086295.3. Classification (NCBI taxonomy): domain Eukaryota; kingdom Viridiplantae; phylum Streptophyta; class Magnoliopsida; order Fabales; family Fabaceae; genus Arachis; species Arachis hypogaea. The sequence goes on along the minus strand of NC_092054.1, from coordinate 124,328,183 downwards.
GCAGCAATCTCCACTTCATCAACAACCCAAGAAAGAGTGAATGAAGAAGCAGAGGGAAGTCAGGAGCAAGTCAACTACATTGGGAATTCACCTAGGCAAAACCATGATCCATACTCCAAGACCTACAACCCTGGATGGAGGAATCACCCAAACTTTGGGTGGGAAATCAACAAGACCAAAGCCTTGATCAAAGACGCCCAAATCCCAACAATGCAAGCCACCAACACTTCACATCTAGACCATATCAACACCCCAATAACAACACCTCTCCACATCCACATCAAAACCAAAATAACTTACCTCATCCTTCCACCTCTAATTAAAATCTACAATCATTTGATGACAGACTCTCAAGGATTGAGAATCTACTTGAAGGCATAGGCAAGGAGATTCAAGACAACAAGGTGTTCAAGGAGGAAGTGCGAGCCAGTTTCAAGAACCAGGGAGACACAATCAAGAGGTTGGAGACTCAAGTGGGGTATCTTTCTGAGCAAATTCCCAAACCCACAGATGGATTCCCAAGTGACACAGAGAAGAATCCGAGAGGTGAAACAAAGAAAGTAAAATGGAAAGATTGCAAGATGGTCACTATAAGTGATAAGGAGACTGAGGACAAGCCAAGCAAGCTGTCAGAACAACTTGAAGATACCTCAGTAGAGAAGAAGGAAAAAGATCATCAAGAACCAGAAATCTCACAACAGGAGCTGCTGAGACTATATGCACCTTTTCCCCAACTGCTCAATGGTGTTGTGGAGAAAAGAATATACTCAAGGTTTTTAGATTTGTTTGCATCTCTGCATGTCAACATACCATTCATCAAGACTATTCAACAAATGCCCGCATACATCAAGTATATGAAGGAGCTGCTTCCTAGGAAAAGCTCACTCAAGGGAGGCCAAACTATAGTGATGAACAAGGAGTGCAGTACCCTCATTCAACCACAGTTGCCTACGAAAAGAAAAGATCCAGGGAGTTTTCATGTCCCCTGTGCCATAGGGGAAACAATGTTTGATAGAGCACTCTGCAATTTGGGAGCAAGCATCAACTTAATGCCCTTATCCCTGGTGAAGAGGCTGCAGATCAATGAGATATTGCCCACAGATGTAGTCATCAGGCTGGCTGACAAAACTCAAAAATAAGCAATAAGGGTGGTGGAAAATGTGTTGTTAAAGGTTGGGAAATACTTTCTTCCCACAGACTTTGTCATCTTGGACATGGAAGAGAGTCACACGCACCCAATCATATTGGGAAGACCATTCCTAGCTACAGCCAGACCACTCATAGATGTGGAGCGAGGGGAGCTAATATTGAGGATCCATGATGAACGACTCAGTTTTAATGTCTTCAAACTCTCACAAGAAGCAGACCAAAAAACAAAAAACCAAGCAAAGATCATAATGAGATGCTGAAAGAGGAAGCAAGCACTGAAGCACAACTGGCCCACCTGGGAAAGCCCTTGGTTGATGAACAAGGAAATAAGCAGTTGTCACAACTCAAGGAAAAGCTGGAGGAACCTAAACCACCAGAGACATGTGAAGACAACAACAAAATTCCCTTAGAAGAAGAAGTCACCAAGAGCAAGGCAACATCAAAAGGGACAAAGAAGAAGATACCAATGGGGTGGAGGAACAAGAAGATCCCTACGGAAGACTTCTCTCCAGGAGATAAAGTGATCTCAGCTTACTTCCCAGATATCCCCCCTAATCTCCCCACTGTACCATCTCAGTTACCTAAGGTCTTCACTATCAACAGAGTTCTCTCCTTGGAACATGTAGAGATCATTGATACAACCAATGGATATAAGTCCAAGGCAAGAGGGGAGGACTTGAAGCATTATCAACCTCCCTGATGAAGGAGAAACGTCAAGCTAGTGACGCTAAAGAAGCGCTTCATGGGAGGCAACCCATGTTTTATGAGCTTTTACTAGTGAATAAGTCAATATTCATGAATTCCAACCCAAACTTGACAAACACTTGGTGAAATCCTTATATTGCAGTATGTAGTGAAGAACAAGTTTGGTGTTCAAAGTGCACCAAGAAAGCATGAATGCAACTGAGAGCATACTAGTCTTGGAGCTTTGAACAGAACTTTTCATCACAGTGCTCCAAACTAAGTTTGGTGTCACCCCATGGTGCCACCAATGTGCATATAAGGATACACAGTTAGTTAGTTAGTTGGAGTTCATGAATAAACAAAATCTTTTTTTTTCTTTTTATTATTCTAGCCGAAAAGTTTAAATTGTTTTTTTTATGATGATTAATTCTTCCTTTTCTTCTTTTATCTTTTTAGGAAAAGGAGAGGAACATTGAAGGAGATTGATTGGACAACTAAATGAGAAGGGTTCGGCCACTTCATGAAGAGGGACTACACACTTGTCTCAAGAAAGAATGCATTGGGAAATGTTGCCATGCAACATTGAAGAAAGGAGACTCTTGAAGACCGAATCAATATCTCTCATAAAATGATGATCCTTGTCCTTTCCCCATGCACAACCCCAACCGTCCATCAAGCAACAATTCCCTCAATCCACACCCTCCATTCACTCACAATCTCCATATATAAGTGAGTCCTAGTGCATACTTACCCCTCACACTCAAATTCCCACTCTCCACTTCACACTTTCGGTGTCCAAAACCTCTTCATCATACCTCATCCTAACCAACCAAATTCTTCATCCATCCTTACCTTCAAATCCCCCCACACAGCAACTCAAATTCATGGCATCATCAAGCTCCAAGAGGCAAAAAAGGAAGGAACCAATAGAGAGCATTCCTTTCGATGAGAAGAGATTCAAAACTGCCTTCCATGAATGAGAATTTGAGCGGATCAAGCTCAAAAAGATATTGCCCGAGTTAACCTTCCAATTCAATGAAGACGAATGCCCACAGATTCGGGAGAAAATTGAAAAAAGAGGGTGGCAAAGGCTCACTAATCCAGAGGGGAAGATCAATGGAAACCTCATCAAAGAGTTCTACGTAAATGTGGTGAGAGAAGACAAAACCAAGGCCCCAACCTTCAAAAGTTATGTAAGAGGAAAGGAGGTGGACTTCAGCCCAAATGCTATAACAAGAGCTCTTCGCCTGAAATCACCACATTTTGATGAGCTCAGTTATCATGCAAGGATAAGTAAAAGCCAAGACAATGATGAACTCACTGAGATCGTGACTGACATCTGTGTTATAGCAGCTGACTGGGAGAGGTATGGAGATGGGAGACCCCGGTTCATCAAAAGGGGAGACCTTAGCCCAGAAGCCAAGGGGTGGTTTGAACTCGTGAGGAGGTCTATCCTCCCGGCTGCAAATAATTCAGAGGTCAATATTAATTGAGTAACTATGGTACATTGCCTAGTACAAGGTGGAGAAATCAATGTGCATGAACTTATAGCTGAAGGAATTCAAGATTCAGCTGAGAAGCTTGAATCAGGTGCCAGACTTTGGTACCCCAGCACCATTTTCAGATTATGCAAAGAGGCCAAGGTGGTCTTTGAGGATAGCAATCCAGACTGGGTGAACCCTGGGAGGCTAATGACAATCCAGCGTATGGTCTATACAACACCTGCTCAGCAACAAAGAAGGCCACAAATAGGGAAACTAAAAGCAAAAGAAGGAGCTCACCAAGAGGAGTCTCATCAGGAAGAATATTAACAAGAAGAGCATCCTTACCCAGCCAACTTGAATATGAATCACCTTCTAAAAGCCATTGAAGATTTGGGGATGAGACAAATGGAAGGACAAGAGCAAATACTAAACCTTCAGTCCAACTGGATGAGCCAACAAGAAGAGTGGCAGAAACAACAAATGGAGCAGCAACAGGAACAATACTCCCAGCTCACTCAAGCCATCCACCAAGTTACTGAGAGGCAAGAACATCAAGATAAGCATTTGCAGGAACTCTATCAATGACAAATAGCTCAGATGAAAGCATTCAATGAGTTCACTGTACTTAATAAAGGACGGCAACTACATAGGGAGGATTTCAACGTAAACACTCAAGCCAAGTTGAACTACATGTCTAGTAATATTCATCATCTACACTATGCCATCCCTACATATGATGAGGTCCAAAAAGATTTTGTAGAACAAGAAGAGAGGAAGGTGAAACAGCAGAAGGAAACACTCAAGAAGAAGATGGAAGATGGTGGTTTCTGGAAGAAGCTGATTGGAAAAAGCAAAGGGAGTGGGAGTACGAGCAATCAAGAGGGACACAAGGAGGACAAGCAAGGAGGAGAGCATAGGCAACCACATGAGTAAAAGGTGGTGGAGTTCCTTCTTTGGTCCATCTTTTTTCTATGCTTTGAATAAAGAAGATCTTGTATGAAATAGAACTTGCTTCCATAATAGTTTGAACCTTTTTAAAATTCTTTCTTTTAAGTTTTTGTGTTGAAGAGATCTATGTTTACTAGTCTTTATGTCACTGCATCCTCTCTTTACTTACTTGTATGCTTGTCCCTTTGAATCAAATGAAAAAGAGAATGAGTGTTTTTAAAGACCAGAGAGGAGTTCATACTATGGAGTAAGTTCATGAGTTTATGGTATAGTCATAAGTTAGCTAAGTTGGTTCAACCACAAGGTGGGAGGACAACTATCTGTCATGAATACTATGCTTGAGACACACCCCATGAGACTAGCTAAATAAGAAGATCCTAATAAAAAAAAGGGAAAGAACAATAAAGGTTGAAAAATAAAAGAAAAAGAGTAAGCAATAAGGCTAGGCACCAATGGTTTTAATCTTGAGGCATGTGTCTGTGGTGCTCCTGTGTGAGGGATCTACTTGGATGAATAAGCTCTTAGGGGTGCCTTATCACTTGGTAACTTGGGTTAACTAACTCGGGATTATCAGCTGAAAGTCCACTATCAAGAGTAACTCTCACTACAGAGCATTTAGTAACCCAAAGAGGTGCTGGACACCAAGGTCTCAAGAAAAGAAAATAAATAAACTATATGCCTGTGGTGTGTATGTATGGGGGAGAGACTTGAGCAAGTAAGTCCTTAGGGGTGCTTCAACACTTAGCATCTTGAACCAACTGGTTCGGGAGTGTTGGCTGAAAGCTTATTTTAAAGAGTTGCCCCCTTACAGAGCACTTAGCCTAAGAACAAAAATAAGCCTTGAAATAACAATAAAAGGATCAATGAATAAAAGTCTCATGGGATGCAATCACAGTGAGTATTCTAGGACATGATAAAGGTCTGAAAGCCAAGAATGAACATAAGTTGCTATGCATGAAACCACCATAAAACCAGGGACATGACTTCCACAAGAATGATTCATTTCTCTTGGCATTCCATTCATCATTCTCTTGTTCCAGTACTTGCTTAGGGACAAGCAAGCTTTAAGTTTGGTGTTGTGATGCCAGGGCATTTTGGCCAGTTTCACTGACCTTTTCCTTACTGTTTTTAGGGTAGTTTCATGCATTTCCTTAGGAAATAAGCTAGTTTTGGGTAGATATTCACTTACATCTTGATTCAAGCATACATTGTGCACTTTACATGATTTCATGAGGATTTTACATGAATTTAAGGACAAATTGGATGTTGCATTTCCCATTACTTGGACTAGAACTTTGATGTACTTTATTGCTTGATTTCAGGACAAAGGAAGCAAAGAAGAACCACTTTAGTGGCTACGTTAGTTACACTAACGTGGAATGGTAGTAACTTGCAAAGTTAATGAGAAAAGTAATTGCCAATAACGCTCTCGAAGCCATCATTGCCCACGTTAAGAGTCACGTTAACTAAGTTAACGTGAACTCTAACGTGGAAGAAAGGAAATGGAGCCAACATTTGTGACACTTAACATTATCACTAACGTTGGACCAAGCTCATAAGTGGCCACGTTAGTTGCCACATTAACTTAGTTAACGTGGCCTCTAACGTTAAGAAGAAAAGGGGGACGCCAACGTTAGTGTCATTCAACTTTCTCACTAACGTTGGCCAAGTCACAAAAAGCCATGTTAACTCCCACGTTAACCTAGTTAACGTGGAAGCTAACGTGAAGAAACTAGGTGGTCGACAACATTAGTAACACCAAACATTGTCACTAACGTTGGGATGAACACACACTATCCCCAAGAAGCCATGTTAACTCCCACGTTAACCTAGTTAACGTGGAAGTTAACGTGAAGAAGAAAGGTTGTCGACAACGTTAGTGACACCAAACATTGTCACTAACGTTGGAAGGAGCCAACACAAGCCACAATGAGACACGTTAACTCCCATGTTAACTTAGTTAACGTGGAAGCTAACGTGAGGAGAGGGATGATGAGCCAACGTTAGTGACATTCAACTTTGTCACTAACGTTGGAGATGGCTAGCACAGCCACGTTAGAAGCCACGTTAACCTAGTTATCGTGGACTCTAACGTGGGAGCTAAAGGGCACATTGGAACGTTTGTGACAATGTTAAGTGTCACTAACGTTCTCAAAGGTTGGCAAGCCTACGTTAAAAGAGCCACGTTAACTTAGTTAACGTGGACTCTAACGTAGGGAAAGGGAGGCTTCTCAAAGTTATTGGGAAAGTTGAGTCCCAATAACGTGTGCGAAGGACAAAGGGGCAACGTTAGTGGCAACGTTTGTGCCACTAACATTGAAGATAACGTGGCTCTTACTTGGGTGAGGAAAGTTAGTGAAAAAGGTGATTGTCACTAACGTTCTTGAACCCATATTTTCACTGAACGTTAACACCACTAACGTCCTGAGCTAAAGTCTCTGCCCACTTCACACTTTCTCTCTGCAAGTAAAGCCAAGCCCAATGAAGAAGAGAACTGCTTCAAACTCAAGATCCAAAGGCCCATACCCAAGACTTGAAGAGCCAACCAGAAGAACAGAAGAGTAGTATATATAGGAGTAGCTTTGAATTAAAATAGGGAGTTGGAAATTATAGGGAGCCTCTTGGCATAGAACTACTCTCTGTATTTTACTTTCTCTGCACTTCTAGTTTCATCATGTATTCTCCATCTTTGTTTTTATTTTCCAGAGCTATGAACAACTAAACCCATTTCATTGGGTTAGGGAGCTCTATTGTAATTTGATGGATCAATACTAGTTTTCATTATTCTTCTTCTATCTCTTCTCTTGATTTTACTTGAAAGCTTTTGATCTTCATCCAATTGGGTAGTTATCTTGGAAAAGAAGCTATTCAAACTTGGATCTCTTCTGAACCTTGAAAGAGGAATGAAGAGATCAAGCTAGAAATGCTTTCTCATGCTGGACCAAATTGGGTTTAGATGGATATGTGACTATAATCCTCTCAACACTTGATTTGGGAAATGCATGTGGTATAATCAGTGACCATACTTCATCTCTTCTCATGAGCAATTGACCAAGGAATTGGCTATTGATCAAGATTTGAGAGATTGAATTACAAGAAATTGTAATTCGATCACTTAAGATTGCCAAGGAGATCAATGAGTGCATTGATTAAGGACGAGATGAAAATGAAATTGATCTGGAGAATGCAACATCTCCTGAGCCCAATGAACTCCCCATTTCTGATCTTACCCATTCTCTTTAATTTCTGTCATTTACTTTTATGAGCAATTCCCCCATTCCCATTTAAGATTCTGCAATTTACTTTCCGTCATCTACATTCAGCTCTTTATTTCTAGCATTTACTTTTCTGTTATTTACTTTCCCGCCATTTAATTTTCTGTAATTCTCAACTCAAATTCTGATTCGCTCAACTAGAACATTCTTCTAATTAAAGTTGCTTGATCAATCAATCCCTGTGGGCCTATCCAGTCAGAGCCTCCTCTCCAGCAGACAGATCCCCCTACACGCATCCAGTCTACAGATCCTTAGGCCTCCACAGAGACTCCAGCAGCCCATCCTTCCGGAGATGACACTCCTCCACACCCTGCTTGAGTGAGCATCAGGGACGATGCTTTATTTTAAGTGTGGGGAGGTCGCCATCTCTGGCGTATTTTTTTGTGAACGACTACAGACTCCTTTATCTTATTTTGGTTATTTTTATGTATTTTTATCTTTATTTTTATCTTTCAGTACTTATACATTGTCCTCTTTATGTAATTTTATGTTATTTCTGCATCTTGCACCTTAGTTCATATTCTAGCCAGTTAGTTTAGTTGCAATTCCAACTTATTAGTTATAGAATATATGTGGATTAATTAGTATAGTTTACCCTTTAGCATATGATAGTTTGGTTTAAATTAAAAATAAAAAGGAAGTAAACTAGAGACTTTAACAGAATAAAAATAATCCACACCTTGTATATAGAACATAACATGTTAGTTAGTTAACAAAATTTCATCAAGGAGGAACACTAAAACTTTAAAGCCACCCAAAAAAAAAATTTTACATTGAGAATAATGGGAACTCTTAATTTCTACTTGCATGACATATATAACTGATATATGTTGTTTGAGCTAGAGAACACACATCCTGTGAGCTTTGAGCTTAATTGTATGGTTACATTCAAACCATAATTTTTATTCCTGTGTGTTTTGCCCTTTTTTTTTATTCTGATGTCCTTGGTGCACGAATTGTGAATCACACTTTTCACAACTCATACCACTAACCAGCAAGTGCACTGGGTCGTCCAAGTAATACCTTACGTGAGTAAGGGTCGAATCCCACGGAGATTGTTGGTTTGAAGCAATCTATGGTTATCTTGTAAACCTTAGTCAGGAGGTCAATTATAATTATCAGTTTGAATTGCGAAAAATAAAAGAGCATGAATTAAATACTTGTTCTGCAGTAATGGAGAATATGTTGGAGTTTTGAAGATGCTTTGTCTTCTGAATCTCTGCTTTCTCCCTGCCTTCTTCTTCATGCACGCAAGTTCCTCCTATGGCAAGCTGTGTGTTGGTGGATCACCGTTGTCAATGGCTATCATCCATCCTCTCAGTGAAAAGGGTCCAGGTGCGCTGTCACTGCACGGCTAATCATCTGTCGGTTCTCACTCCTGCTGGAATAGGATCCATTTATCCTTTTGCGTCTGTCACTACGCCCAATCTTTGTGAGTTTGAAGCTCGTCACAGTCATTCAATCCCTAAATCCTACTCAGAATACCACAGACAAGGTTTAGACTTTCCGGATTCTCAGGAATGCTGCCAATGGATTCTAGCTTATACCACAAAGATTCTGATTAAGGAATCCAAGAGATATTCATTCAATCGAAAGTAGAACGGAGGTGGTTGTCAGGCACGCGTTCGTAGGTTGAAGATGATGATGAGTGTCACGGATCATCACATCCATCATATTGAAGTGCGAATAAACATCTTAGATAGAAACAAGCGTGTTTGAATAGAAAATAGAAATAGTGGCATTAATTCATCGAAACACAGCAGAGCTCCTCACCCCCAACAATGGAGTTCAGAGACTCATGCCGTCAAAGAGTACAAATTTCAGATCTAAAATGTCATGAGGTGCAAAATAAATCTCTAAAAGTTGTTTAAATACTAAACTAGTAACCTAGGTTTACAGAAAATGAGTAAACTATGATAGATAGTGCAGAAATCCACTTTTGGGGCCCACTTGGTGTGTGTTGGGGCTAAGACTTAAGCTTCTCACGTGCCTGGGCTATTTTGGGTGTTCAACGCCAGGTTGTAACCTATTTCTGGCGTTGAACTCCAACTTGTAACTTGTTTCTGGCGCTGGACGCCAGACTGCAACATGGAACTAGCATTGAACGCCAGGTTACGTCGTCTATCCTTGAGCAAAGTATGGACTTTTATATATTGCTGGAAAGCCCTGGATGTCTACTTTCCAATGCAATTGGAAGCGCGCCAATTGGACTTCCGTAGCTCCAGAAAATCCATTCCGAGTGCTAAGAGGTTAGAATCCAACAGCATCAGCAATCCTTTTTCAGCCTGAATTAGATTTTTGCTCAGCTCCCTCAATTTCAGCCAGAAAATACCTGAAATTACAGAAAAACACACAAACTCATAATAAAGTCCAAAAATATGAATTTTGCCTAAAAACTAATGAAAATATACTAAAAACTACCCAAATCATGCTAAAAACTATATGAAATTAACCCCAAAAAGCGTATAAAATATCCACTCATCACAACACCAAACTTAAACTGTTGCTTGTCCCCAAGTAACTAGACAAATAAAATAGAATACAAATAAGTCACGCAGCAATAATATCTTAGAGTTCTTGAGTGAAGCTCAGATTCTAATTAAAAGAGCAGGACTAGTAGCTTTTTGCTTCCGAACAGTTTTGGCATCTCACTTTATCCATTGAAGCTCAGAATGATTGGCATCTATAGGAACTTAGAATTCAGATAATGTCATTGATTCTCCTAGTTCAGTATGTTGATTCTTGAACACAACTACTTTATGAGTCTTGGCCGTGACCCTAAGCACTTTGTTTTCCAGTATTACCACCGGATACATAAATGCCACAGACACATAATTGGGTGAACCTTTTCAGATTGTGACTCAGCTTTGCTAAAGTCCCCAATTAGAGGTGTCCAGGGTTCTTAAGCACACTCTTGTTTTTGCTTTGGACCTTGACTTTAACCGCTCAGTCTCAAGTTTTCACTTGACACCTTCACGCCACAAGCACATGGTTAGGGACAGCTTGGTTTAGCCACTTAGACCAGGATTTGATTCCCTTAGGCCCTCCTATCCACTGATGCTCAAAGCCTTGGATCCTTTTTATTACCCTTGCCTTTTGGTTTTAAGGGCTATTGGCTTTTTCTGCTTGCTTTTTCTCTCTCTCTCTCTTTTTTTTTTGCAAGCTTTGTATTCACTGCTTTTTCTTGCTTCAAGAATCATTTTTATGATTTTTTAGATTATCAATAACATGTCTCATGTTCATCATTCTTTCAAGAGCCAACATATTTAACATTCAAGAACATCAAATTCCAAAGACATATGCTCTGTTCAGGCATTCATTCAGAAGGCAGAAAGCATTGCCACCACATGTAAATAATTAAAATTTCTTTTATTAAAATTTCAAAAAATATTGCCTCCTTATTCTAAAGAAAATCTTCTATTTTATTCATGTTTAATGATGATGAAAAAAATAAATTATAGCTTAATTGGGGATAAAATAACTACTAATTACTACTATAACTTCTAAGGTAAAACTCAAATAAGAACAATTATCACAGAGTTAAGGCTAAGATTAGAACTCAACAACCTTGAGTTTGGGATGTGGATGTTCCTCTAGTCTGTGGGGTGCTTGGTCCTTCAAGAGATAACTTCTGACGCTTCAGTTCCTTTAAGTCACGCCCTTGCTCTTCTTGTTCCCTGAGCAGTTTGCAGAGCATATTGTTTTGATTTTGCTGTTCTTCCTTTATTTGGTCCATAGATTCTTGCAACTTGGTAACAAATGCTTCAAGCTGTTCCCAATATTCAAATTGAGGGACTTCCGGGAGAAATTCTTGTGCCCTCCTCTTGATGGGGTCATTCTGCACTTGTTGTTTTTCCATTGTGGTTTTAGTGATTGGTTACTCCACTGAGATGTACTCCGTTATTCCTATCCTTACTCCAGCATCTTTGCAGAGCATAGAGATTAGGCTTGAATAAGCCAACCTGGCATCTTTGGAGTTCTTGTTTGCAAGTATGTAAAATTCAGATGGAATCAGTTGATGAACTTCCACTTCTTTTCCCAACATAATTCAATGGATCATCACTGCTCTTTTAACGGTGACTTCAGAACGGTTGCTAGTGGACAATACAGAACGCCCAATGAAGTCCAGCCATCCTCTGGCGACTGGTTTGAGATCTTCTCTCTTGAGTTGATTTAGGACACCCTTGCTGCTGGTGGTCCACCTGGCTCCAGGGATGCATATATCCTCTAGAATCTTATCCAGGCCCTTGTTTGTTCTCATCATTTTCCTATTAAAGGAGTCTGGGTCATCTTTCAGCTGAGGTAGCTTAAAGATCTCCCTGATTTTGTCAGGGTGGATGTGAACAATCTTCCCTCTGACCACAGTCCGATAGTCACAGAGGGCAGTTCCAGATATTCTCTGCCTGTCTATTTGCCACAGATTAGCGTAGAACTCCTGAACCATATTCCTTCCCACTTTTGATTCAGGATTAGCTAGGACTTCCCAGTTCCTGTTTCGAATCTGCTCTTGGATCTCCGGATATTCATCTTCTTTCAGATCGAACTTGACTTCTGGGATCACTGATCTTAGACCCATTATTTTGTAGTAATGGTCTGAATGTTCTTTGGTTAAGAACTTCCCTTGATTCCAAAGCGGTTTTGGAATACTCTCTTTCTTGCCTCTTGGAGTGGGTTGTTTTCCTTTAGGAGCCATGATCTTAGTGGGTATAGTTTAGTGATCACGGATAAACACACCAAACTTAGAGGTTTTCTTGTCCTCAAGTAAAAGAAAAGAAAGGAGAGGGATAGAAGGAGAGCTAGTGTCGAATGGTGGATGAGAGGAGGGAGGCCGAATGTGGATTTAAAAAGGAGGGGGTGGGTATTCAAAAATTTTAAAAAAAAAAGATAAGATAGAAGATATGATTTATAAAAAATAAGTATGATATGAAAAGATGTGATTTAAAATTGAAAAGATATGAAAGATATTTGAAAAAGATAAATTTGGATTTTGAAAAAGATAATGTGGAGATTTGAAAAAGATATTGATGAGTTGAAAAGATTTTAGAAGGAAAAAAGATAGATTTGTTTTGGAAAATTTGAAAAAGAGTTGGATTGGATTGAAAAAGAATTTGTGTTTATGGATTAAGATACATTTGATATTTTTAAAGTAGGGTTTTTAGAAATTAGGGTTTTTAGAAATTAGGGTTGTAACATGTTTATGCAAGAAATCATGAATTGAAACATGAAAATTAAAATTAAAATAAAAAATGTGAAATAAATACAAATTTACCTCCTCCCCACCATCCTGGCGTTAAACGCCCAAATGCTGCATGTTTTGGGCGTTTAACGCCCAAATGCTGCTTCTCCTGGGCGTTCAACGCCCAGCTGTTGCTTCTTTTTGGCGTTGAACGCCAGGAACTCTTTTGTCACTGGGCATTTTTCTGAACGCTCAAGATGCTGTCAATCTGGCATTAAACGCCCAGAAGCTGCTTCTTTCTGGCGTTTAACGCCCAGATGGCTATCATTACTGGCGTTAAACGCCCAGTAGATGCTCCTTTTGGGCGTTTAACTCCCAGTTGTGCCTCTTACTGGCATTTTCTTGCCAGTGAGCTCTTTTTCTCTGTTTTGTGTGCTAAATCCTTCTGTAACCCTGTGAATCTATGCAATTGACTATTTACCTTATTAATAGTGAACTTTATATAAACAAATAAAATCAAGAATAGGGCAAAACAACAGAAAAAGTTTTCCCAATGGCTGGGTTGCCTCCCAGCAAGCGCTTCTTTATTGTCTTTAGCTGGACCTTGCTGAGCTTTTAATCTAGCCTCAGCCTTGAGCACTCTTGCTCAACATTACCTTCAAGATAGTGTTTGATTCTCTATCCGTTAACAATGAACTTCTTATCAGAATCAATGTCTTGAAGCTCCACATAACCATATGGTGATACACTTGTAATCACATATGGTCCCCTCCACCGGGATTTCAGTTTCCCAGGGAATAGCCTGAGCCTAGAGTTAAACAACAGAACCTTTTGTCCTGGTTCAAAGACTCTTGATGATAGCTTTCTGTCATGCCATCTTTTTTATTTTTCCTTATAAAGCTTGGCATTTTCGAAAGCAGTGAGTCTAAATTCCTCTAGCTCATTTAGCTGGAGCAATCTTTTTTTTCTGGCTAATTTGGCATCCAAGTTCAGGAATATGGTTGTCCAGTAGGCCTTATGTTCCAGTTCCACGGGCAGATGACAGGCCTTACCATATACAAGCTGGTATGGAGAGGTCCCTATCGGAGTTTTGAATGCTGTTTTGTAAGCCCACAGAGTATCATCCAAGCCTCTTGTCTAATCCTTTCTACGGGTACTTACAGTCCGTTCCAGGATTCTTTTTAGTTCTCTATTAGAAAATTCAGCTTGCCCATTTGTCTGTGGATGATATGGAGTGGCCACCTTGTGGCTAATTCCATACCGGACCATGGCAGAGTAAAGCTGTTTGTTGCAGAAGTGAGTGCCCCCATCACTGATTAGTACTCTAGGGGACACCAAACCTGTTGAAGATATGTTTTTGGAGGAACTTCAGCATTGTCTTAGTATCATTAGTGGGTGTGGCAATGGCCTCTACCCATTTTGATACATAATCGACTGCCACCAGAATATAAGTGTTTGAGTATGATGGTGGGAAAGGTCCCATGAAGTCAATTCCCCATACATCAAATAACTCAATCTCCAAGATCCCTTGTTGAGGCATGGCGTAACCATGAGGTAGATTACCGGCTCTTTGGCAGCTGTCACAGTTACGTACAAACTCTCGGGAATCTCTATATAGGGTAGGCCAGTAGAAGCCACATTGGAGGACCTTGGTGGCTGTTCGCTCACCTCCGAAATGGCCTCTATATTGTGATCCATGGCAATGCCATAAGATCTTCTGTGCTTCTTCTCTAGGCACACACCTACGGATTATTCCGTCTGCATATCTCTTAAAGAGACAGGGTTCATCCCACAAGTAGTACTTTGCATCAGTAATTAATTTTTTCTTTTGTTGCCTGCTGTACTCCTTGGGTATGAACTTTGCAGCTTTATAGTTTGCAATGTCTGCAAACCATGGTGTTTTCTGAATGGCAAACAAATGCTCATCCGGAAAGGTTTCAGAGATCTCAAAAGAAGGGGGGAATGCCCCTTCTATTGGCTCTATCCGGGACAGATGATTAGCCACTTGGTTCTCTGTCCCTTTTCTGTCTCTTATTTCTATATCAAACTCTTGCAGAAGCAACACCCATCTTATGAGCCTGGGTTTTGAATCCTGCTTTGTGAGTAGATATTTAAGAGCAGCATGGTCAGTGTACACAATCACTTTTGATCCTACTAAGTATGATCTAAACTTGTCAATGGCATAAACCACTGCAAGAAACTCTTTTTCTGTGGTTGTGTAATTTTTCTGGGCATCATTTAAAACACAGCTAGCATAATAAATGATATGCAGAAGCTTGTCATGCCTCTGCCCCAGTACTGCACCAATGGCGTGGTCACTGGCATCACACATTAGTTCAAATGGTAATGTCCAGTCTGGTGTAGAAATAACTAGTGATGTGACCAGCTTAGCTTTCAGAGTCTCAAATGCTTGCAGGCACTTTGTGTCAAACACAAATGGCGTGCCAGCAGCCAGCAGATTACTCAGGGGTTTTGCAATTTTTGAAAAATCCTTTATAAACCTCCTGTAGAATCCTGCATGTCCCAGAAAGCTTTTGATTGCCTTAACATTAGCAGGTGGTGATAATTTTTTAATTACTTCTACTTTAGCTTGATCTACCTCTATTCCCCCTTGCTTGAAATTTTATGCCCAAGGACAATCCCTTCAGTTACCATAAAGTGACATTTTTCCCAGTTTAAAACTAGGTTGGTCTCTTGGCATCTTTTCAGAACAAGTGCTAAATGGTTAAGGCAGGAGCTGAATGAGTCTCTAAATACTGAAAAGTCATCCATGAAGACTTCCAGAAATTTCTCTACCATATCAGAGAAGATAGAGAGCATGCACCTTTGAAAGGTTGCAGGTGCCTTACACAGACCAAAAGGCATCCTTCTATAAGCAAACACTCCAGAAGGACATGTAAATGCTGTTTTCTCTTGGTCCTGAGCATCTACTGCAATTTGGTTATAACCTGAATAGCCATCCAAAAAGCAGTAGTATTCATGACCTGCTAGTCTCTCTAGCATCTGGTCTATGAATGGTAAAGGAAAATGATCCTTTCTGGTGGCTGTATTGAGCCTTTTGTATTCAATACACATGCGCCACCCTGTAACTGTTCTTGTAGGAACCAGTTCATTCTTTTCATTATGAACCACTGTCATACCCCCCTTTTTGGGGACAACTTGAACAGGGCTCACCCAGAGGCTATCAGAAATAGGATAAATAATCCCAGCCTCTAGTAACTTGGTGACCTCCTTCTGCACCACTTCCTTCATGGCTGGATTTAGCCGCCTCTGTGGTTGAACCACTGGCTTAGCATCATCCTCCAATAGGATTTTGTGCATGCATCTAGCTGGGCTTATGCCCTTAAGGTCATTTATGGACCACCCAAGAGCTGTCTTGTGTGTCCTTAGCACTTGAATTAGTGCTTCCTCTTCCAGTGGATTTAAAGCAGAGCTTATGATCACTGGAAAAGTGTCACCTTCTCCCAGAAATGCATATTTCAGGGATGGTGGTAATGGCTTGAGTTCAGGTTTAGGAGGTGTTTCCTCTTCCTGAGGAATTTTCAGAAGTTCTTTTAATTCTTCTGAATCCTCCAAATCAGGCTGAACATCTCTAAAGATGTCTTCCAGCTCTGATTCGAGACTCTCAGCCATGTTGATCTCCTCTATCAAAGAGTCAATAAGATCAACTTTCATGCAGTCTTTGGGTGTGTCTAGATGCTGCATGGCTTTGACAGCATTTAACTTGAACTCATCCTCATTGACCCTCAGGGTTACTTCCCCCTTTTGGACATCAATGAGAGTTCGTCCAGTTGCTAGGAAAGGTCTTCCTAGAATGAGAGTAGCACTCTTGTGCTCTTCCATTTCCAGCACCACAAAGTCAGTGGGAAAGGCGAATGGCCCAATCCTGACAATCATATCTTCAATCACGCCTGATGGGTATTTAATGGAGCCATCAGCAAGTTGGAGACATATCCGGGTTAGTTTGACTTCTTCAGTTAAACCAAGCTTTCTGATAGTGGATGCAGGTATTAGATTGATGCTTGCTCCAAGATCACATAAAGCTGTCTTGGTGTAATTACCCTCTAGTGTGCATGGTATCAGGAAGCTCCCGGGATCCTTAAGCTTTTCTGGGAAGCTTTTCAGAATGACTGCACTACATTCTTCAGTGAGGAGAACTCTTTCAGTTTTTCTCCAATCCTTCTTATGACTCAAGATCTCTTTCATGAACTTGGCATAAGAAGGTATTTGCTCAAGTGCCTCTGCAAACGGAATCTTTATTTCAAGAGTCCGAAGATAGTCTGCAAAGCGAGCAAATTGCTTATCCTGCTCCTCTTTATGGAGTTTTTGAGGATAAGGCATCTTGGCTTTGTATTCCTCAACCTTAGTTCCTGCAGGTTTACTTCCTACAGAGGTGGTTGGAGAAGCCTTTTTAGAGGGGTTGTTATCAGCACTTGTGTGTGTCTGATCCCTCACTGGCATTTGATTGCCAGAGTCAGAAGCTGGAGTGGCATTGGACGCTAACTCCTTACTTGTTCCTGGCATTTGAACGCCAGAACTGAGCTTCCATTGGGCGTTTGACGCCAAATCATTGCTTGTTTCTGGCGTTTGAACGCCAGAGTTATTCTTCTCTGGGCTCTTACTGTCCTCAGAGGGATCGTGAATAGAAGTTTGTTCATTTCTTGGCTTCCTGCTGCCTTGAAGTGAGGTATTTAATGTTCTTCCACTTCTTAATTGAACTGCTTGGCATTCTTCTGTTATTTGTTTTGATAACTGCTGTTCTGTTTGCCTCAATTGTACTTCCATGTTTATATTAGCCCTTCTTGTATCTTGTAATATCTCCTTGAATTCGGCCAGCTGTTTTGTTAGAAAATCTAATTGCTGATTAAATTCAGTAAGTTGTTCTGCAGGACTGAGTTCAGCAGTTACTGTTTTAGCTTCTTCTTTCATGGAAGATTCACTGCTTAGGTACAGATGCTGATTTATGGCAACTGTATCAATGAGCTCTTGAGCTTCTTTAATTGTCTTTCTCATATGTATAGACCCACCAGCTGAGTGGTCTAGAGAAGTCTAAGCTTTCTCTGTAAGCCCATAATAGAAGATGTCTAACTGCACCCATTCTGAAAACATTTCAGAGGGGCATTTTCTTAGCATCTCTCTGTATCTCTCCCAAGCATCATAAAGAGATTCATTATCTCCTTGTTTAAAGCCTTGGATGTCCAGCCTTAGCTATGTCATCCGTTTGGGAGAGAAGTATTGATTCAGAAATTTTTCTGACAGCTGCTTCCATGTCTTTATGCTAGCTTTAGGTTGGTTATTTAACCACCTCTTAGCTTGATCTTTTACAGCAAATGGAAACAGTAATAGTCTGTAGACATCCTGATCTACTTCCTTATCATGTACTGTGTCAGCAATCTGTAAAAACTGTGCCAGAAACTCTGTATGTTCTTCCTGAGGAAGACCGGAATACTGGCAACTTTGCTGCACCATGATAATGAGCTGAGGGTTCAACTCAAAGTTACTGACTCCAATGGAGGGTATACAGATACTGCTCCCATATGAAGCAGTAGTGGGGTTGGCATATGACCCCAGAGTCCTTCTGGACTGTTCAATTCCACTTAGATCCATGATGGAGAAAAGGGAATTGATATGAATAGCAAATAGAATATATTTTTAATTTTTTTTTTGTAAAAAGGGAATGAGTAAATAGTGAAAGAAAAGAGAGTAAAAATAGTTTGAAATTAAATATAGAATTCAAAAATTAGAAATAAAAAATTTAAGACTAAAATAATTACTTAATTAAGAAGATATGAAAAATTTTAGATATGGTTTTTGATGAAGATTTGAATTTTGAAATTTTAAAACTACCCAAATCATGCTAAAAACTATATGAAATTAACCCCAAAAAGCGTATAAAATATCCGCTCATCAGTCCTTTGCTTTGTTTTAATCTATATGTCCGATTATAGAATATAGATACATACCAAGAAAGTGATTGAGGCCATTACTTGTTTAAGATCACTTATCCCAAATAATCCTACCTTTTACATCACCCTTGTTAGCCCCCTTGAGCTTTTAAACCCCTCTTGTTATATAAACCACATGACTAGCCTTAAGTTGAAAAACAAAATAAAAATCTCAAGTTGAATCCTTGGTTAGCTTAAGACAGAAATTGTGTATTGTTTAAGTGTGGGGAACTCTATGGGAACTTGGATGATAGAAACAAGTAAGAAAGTTAAAAAGAATAAAGATATCTCAAAATAAAAGTTTTTGGGAAAAAATGCTCATGTGAAATTAAAACAATTGAATTACCATGTGCATTAAAAAAAAGTTTTAATTATTTTTAGTTTTTAATTAAGGGGATATAAAAACTCCCCAATTGCAAAATAAAAAGAATCAATGCACATGGGATAAAATTTAAGTTAATGAGCTTGCAGTACAAAGTGAGAAAAAATCTGGGCAAATAGGTTGAGAAGCTTTGAATTACAAAGTACGTATGTTAGGTGAAATCTTAGACTAATCAAGGATTCACTTATTAGCTCACTTAACCTTATACATATACCCTTACCTTTAACTTGGCCCCATTACAACCTTGAAAAAGACCTCATGATTTTTGTATGTCTATATTCTATAATTGTTGATTGGTTAGATGAAGAACAAAGTTATAGAAAGTAAGGATAAAAAGAAGAATAGAGAGATTAACCCAATAAACACTGAGTGACTAGAGAGTAAACACAAAAAATCCAGTGAGGGTTCAATAGCTCATCACCATATATCTCTGCTTAAATTGATAATTGTCTTGCTAGTTTGAAAAATATTTTTACCCATCTCAATTGTAAAAGTGCTTTAAACATTATCTAGGGTTTGGCTATGCATATATGATTCCTTGAGAATGTGAATTAATTTAACTACATGTAAGTTTTATATACAAGTGAATAAAAATTAGAATTGCGTGACTCATTTAGGTATTTGTATTTAGATAGATTATATTGCATAAGATTCCACCACTTTAACCTTACCTTATTCTTTATCTTGGACTTAGCATGAGGACATGCTATTGTTTAAGTGTGGGGAGGTTGATAAACTAATATTTTATGATATATATTGTGCTCAATTCAAGAGATTTATTCAATCCTTCACCCACTTATTCATGAAAATTGCATGGTTTTACTTTCCCTTCCTTATTATGTGATATATGTGAAATACATGTTTTCTATGCTTTAAAATTAATTATTTTAATCACCCTTTATTACCATTCGATGTCGTGATTTGTGTGTTGAGTAGTTTCAGATCTCCTAAGGCAGGAATGACTTAAAGGATGGAAAGGAAACATACAAAAATGGAAGGAAAGCACAAAATGAAGTTTTTGAAGAAACTGGCAGCAACGCGAATGCATGGACGACGCGGCCGCACGACTAGCGCAAAAAGGCAGCGACGCGAACGCGTGACTAATGCGAACGCGCGCCATGAGCAGAACACAGATGATGCGGACGCATGACCGAGGCAAACGCGTGACAAGGAAAACTCCAGATGATGTGACCGCCTGACCCACGCGGGCGCTTGACAGACGCCATGCACCAGAAATTACAGAAAATGCTCCCAGTGATTTCTGAAGCCCTTTTTGGCCCAGATCCAAGTCCAGAAGGCACAGATTAGAGGTTATAAAGTGGGGGAATGCATCCATGGAGAGGAGATCTCCAATTATTCACTTTTCATAGTTTAGATGTAGTTTTTAGAGAGAGAGGTTCTCTCCTCTCTCTTAGGTTTTAGAATTAGGATTTCTTATTATTTCAAGTTAATATTCCAGCTCTTTATCAGGTTTAATGTTCCCTTTTTAATTACTTTAATAATTTAATTTATGAACTATTCCATGTTACACATGATTCTCTTGATTAATGTTATTTGAGGTATTTCAGTTTATGATTGCTTTCTTTTATTCATGCTACTGTTGCTTCCAATCTGAAGACATTTTTATTCAAGTAAGTTTATTTTTCCCCTTTTGGCTTTGGTTGATTAATTGGCAACTCTTGAGTTATCAAACTCAACATGATTGATAATTGTTGTCTTTGCTAATTGAATTGAACCTCAATAACTTCAGTCCTTTCTTAGGAATTGGCTAGGACCCGAGGATCTAACTAATTAGTCACTTGACCTTCCTTGCTTTAGTAAAGGTTAACTAAGTGAGATTAAAAACTCAATTCTCATTACCATTGATAAGGATAACTAGGATAGAACTTCCAAATTCTCATACCTTGCCAAGAGTTTACTTTATAGTTATTTATTTATTTTATTTGTCATTTAAATTACTTGTTCCTTATTTTCAAAATCCCAATTTACAAAACTCATGACCAATAATAAGAATATACTTCCCTGCAGTTCCTTGAGAAGACGACCCGAGGTTTAAATACTTCGGTTATCAATTTTAAAAAGGTTACCTGTGACAACCAAAACGTTTGTAAGAAAGGTTGATTGCTTGGTTTAGAAACTATACTTGCAACGAGAATTTATTCTGAATTCTAAACCATCAATCTTCAGTTCTTCACGTACGCACAAGGCATGCATACGCATGACCATGAACTTCTCCAAAACCTCATTTCTTTCATGAATTCTCCACTTTACATGCTTTTTCTTCACTTTTTCGATCCAATCGTTGCCTTCTAAGCATGAAATCACTCAACAAATACAGTAAGGCATCGAATGGATTTAAAGTAAATTAAATTTAGCAATTTAAGAGCCTAAAAAGTATGTTTTTACTCTTTAACACAATTTAGGAGGAATTCATAAAACCATGCTAATTTAATGAATAAATATAAGAAAACATGCTAATATCCACTCAATTCAATACAAAATAAACCATCAAAATGTGATTTATCAATCTTCCCATGCTTAAACAATAGCATGTCCTCATGCTAAACACCAAGAAAGACAAGAAATGGGTTTCAATAGTTATGCAATGCAAACTATCTAATGTATGCAACTACACTACGTAACACTATCTACTTATTTATATGTATCTACCTAGTCAAAGAAATCAATTTTCAAGAAAGCATAGATAAGTAAAAAGGGCCAAAGAGATAGCAACCAAATCAAATTCACAATTGAATTAAGTCATAGGTGAAATAATCATAGGTGAAAACATGGAATTGAGCAATCAAACCCCTCACCGGATGTGTATACACTCTAGTCGCTCAAGTATTTAAGTTCGATCCACTCAATTCTCCTCTAATCATGCTTTCTTAGGTTTGTTCTTCATCTAACAATCAACAGATATTTAATGCATGCATGCAATCATCATGAGGACTTTTCAAGGTTGTAATAAGGCCATGGGTAAAGGTAAGGATATTTATGGCTAAGTGAGCTAGAATTTGAATCTTTGATTAACCTAAACTATCACCTAATATATATAACCCATGAAATTCTAATATAACACCTAGCTACCCATAATCTCACCTTTTCACATAATTATGCATTGATAGGAAAATTATTGTCGGTAAAGAGTTTCTCAATGAATTTCCATTGCAAGAATAGTTCTAAACCAACAACAATTCTCAATCAAATTTAAAAGATTGATTGTCACAAGTACAAACCCCATTGAAAATTAACCGAAGTATTTAAACCTCGGGTCATCTCACAAGGAATTGCAATGAAGTGATCAATTATTGGCTATGAAGGAACAAGGGGTTTGATTTATAAAAGAGGCAAGAAAGTAAATGGCAAGAAAATAAAAGAAACAACTAAAGAAAACAATTGATAAAAGAGAGACATTCATGGCAAAGATTGAGAATATAGACTTTCTATCCTAGTCACTAATCATAACAGTGATTAACAAGAATTTATCTTATTTCGTCATCTCCAACATGGAAGAAGGTGCAAAGTTATCTTCCATAAGAGAAAGTTAAATAAGTCTAGTTAATCTCAATCCAAAAATCCTAATCAACTCACTAATTGAATTAGCAAGAGATTAGAGTCAATGGAAATAATATTAACTAACAACTCTAGATCACCAATCTAAATTGGGTATTAATGACTCAAAGTTGCCTAATTCCTCTTTCCAAGCCAAGAATGCTCAAAAGGATACTCTAACATCCAACCAAGCATTTTCTCAAACACTTAGAAGGCATAAAAAAAGCACAATAAATTGTAAGGAAAGATAAATTCTACCACTACCAATTGCAAGGAATTAACAATAACTACTCAAATCAAAAACAAAAGTACATCAAACATCAATTGCATTAAAAGAAAACCAAATCCAACATGAGCATTCATAAATATAAAGGTGACATAAAAGGACAATTGACACTACAAACTAAGAGAATTAAGATGTAGAAACAAGAAAGTACAAGGAAAACTGAAGGAAAACAAGAATTGAATTCTAGATCTAAGATGCAAGGTACCCTAGGAACCCTAATTCTAGAGAGAAGAGGGAGCTTCTCTCTCTAGAAAACTAAACTACATGATGCTATCCTACAACTAAGTGCTCCCCCTTTTCCCTAGCTTGAATTCAACATGAAATACCCTCAGAAACGAGTTGGATTTGGGCCTGGAAAACTCAGATATCGCTCCCAACAAATTCACTTTAAGTGAGTCACGTGCCGAATGTCACGCGTGCGTGTGGATGACACGTGCGCGTCGCTGGCCAAAACTCCTACTCACGCACACGCGTGAGTCATGCGTGCACGTGGCTTGCAAATCTTCAGTTCACGCGTACGCGTGGCTAACGCGTGCGCGTGGCCCTCAATTCTCCAAATGCTCATTTCTTCATAAATTCTCCACTTTGCATGCTTTTCTCTTCACTTCTTCCATCCAATACTTGCCTTATGAATCTGAAATTACTCAACAACACATCAAGGCATCGAATAGAATTAAAGTGAATTGAAATCACCAATTTAAGGGCCTAAAAAGTATGTTTTTACACTTAAGCACAAAATTAGGGAGAATTACAAAACCATGCTATTTCATTGAATAAATGTGAGAAAAGATGATAAAATCCCCTAAATTAAGCACAAGATAAACCACAAAATTGGGGTTTATCAAACATCTCCACACTTAAACTAAGCATGTCCTCATCCTAAACTCAAGAAAGAAACAAAGGGTATCAACACTTATTCAATGCAAACTACCTAAATGCAACCTATCTATATGCAACTATCTAAATGAATGCAATTACTTGGTCAAAATAAATCAATTCCTAAGAATACATATACAAGTACAAGGGCTAAAGTAATAGCAATCAAAGCAAACCCACAATTGAATTGAGTTATTGAGAAGATTTTACAAACTTACAAGAAAAAATGATCATAGGTGAAAAACATGTAATTGAGCGATCGAACCCTCACTGGATGTGTATCCACTCTAGTCACTCAAGTGTGTGGGGTTGATTCACTCAATTCTCTCCTAATCATGCTTTTCAAGATTTGTTTTTCATCTAACAATCAACAATTATTTCATGCATGCATACAAATATCATGAGGTCTTTCCCATAGGTTGTAATGGGGCTAGGGTCATGGTAAGGGTGTATATGGTCAAGTGAGCTTGAATTTTGAATCTTTGATTAACTTAAACTTTCCACCTAACCTATATAACAACCTATACAATTCTAAACAAACATAAATACCCATTCTTCACTTTTTCACACACTCATGCATTCTCTTTTTGATTCACATCCCATATGCATTGATTATTATTGAACTTCACCTGGGGCATTGTGTCCCCTTTTTATTGCTTTTCTTTTCTTTTCTTTTCTTTTCTGATTGACTATGTCCCTCTCACTGATCTGCCTCTCAGATAGTAGCTCTTTCGCTATTTCAGCAGTTTGCTGTGTTTGCTTCCTCATAATTGAGCCAGTGGCCTTACCTTTGTATTTTCTGTCAGTCATCCTGAAAAGGATCAAAGGAATCAGGGATATGAAATATGATCCAAGGCATATAAAGCAGAAATATAAGCAAACAGCATAACAAAAATAGAGGTTAATACTCAACTATGAGTGAAGTGAAAGGAAAGAATAAAATTGATTGGAAGAGTAAGTGAAATGGCAAGACAAACTCAAGCAGAAATCTCATTCCAATCAATCATAATCAACTAAAGTAAGTTAGCTTGCCCATTCAACAAAAAGAAAACGTAAGAAAAAATATTGCTAGGTAACAAGAAAAAGAAAAAAGTTAGTTAAAAGGAAAAGAAAAGTGTAAATTGAAAAAGAATGTTAAATGTTATGTACATAGCAAACATGATTCTTAACGTTGAGAGGTTTGAAAAGAATATAAAATAGACAAGCTCACTTTCAACTTCGTCCAATGCGCATTACGCTAATAATGACCAAACCAAGTCGTGTGTAGCGCACACGTTCAATCAACTAAACGTCACATGCCATTAGAGCATATGCAGAAATCATTGATGATGAAACAAGTAAAAAAAAATATGCAAAACGAGGCATAGATAATATATAAGGTCCTAGAAAAGTCTGAGAAATTCGTAGAACTCCGACACTTAGATAAATCTTAAAATTCATTCTAAACAGAAATATCGGTAATCTATCTAAGGGGATTCTGAATCTAAGCTAACTCTTCCCCTTCTGTCTCCTTCAAACTTCCTAATCCCCAGGTGGAACAACTCTCATTATGTCTCCACCATATAAGGAGCCTTTCAGATATATACACACATAAATCAAACAAGAAAACATAGATAGGGTACAGATACAGCAAGTAGAGCAAGTAGTACGTAAGCATAGTTGAACAGTTAGGCAAAACAAAATAATGCACACTCAAACAAAACATACAAATGCATATGATGTATGCCTGTCCTATGGCTAATGAGCTCATCTGTCGGTTATACAGTCAAACCCAACATGTCTGGTAGCTAACCCGTATATTGTCTTTCTGTTGCGCACAATTAACTTAACACGTTGGCTGACTGTTAGAGGGAGAGTGTCCTGTCACCATTAGAGAGAATATGTGCCTTGTCACCATTAGAAGGAACATGTGCCCTATCACAATGCAACCAGAGAGAAATCATAGACATATTCATCATGAATCATTTTCACCTCTCAATATCATGATCATTCTCATCATATCTTCATCAAATTCATTCATCATCATCCCATAATATCATAATCCTTCTCATCACGCCCTTCAACCCATCCTGGTCCTTAATAATCCAATCCAAACTCTTATCCATTGATGTGTGAACTTTTGTTGATATAGAATTTCTCAATTGAATTCTCGTTGCAAGTATAGTTCTAGACCAACAAAGAGTCCTCACATACAAAAATTTAGGTTGTCACATGTACAAACCCCAAATAAGAATTAACCGGAGTATTTGGACTCCGGATCGTCTCACGAGGAATTGCAATGAAGTGAATGATTATTGGCTATGAAGAAACAAGGGGTATGATTGATAAAGGGGAAAGGAAGTAAATGGACAAGAATTTAAATGACAAGAAGAGTAAATCAAGCAAGTAACTAAAGAAAGCAAGTAATAAAGAGAGACATTCATGGCAAGAATTGAGATCATAGGCTTTCTATCCTAGTCATACATTGATTAATTCATCTTATTTAGTCAACTCCAACAAACAGAAGAAGGTATCGTGTCATCTTCACATAGAGAGAATGTCAAACAAGACTAATTAATCATGTCACAAATATAAACAAGAATTTATCTTATTACGTCATCTCCAATATTGGAAGAAGATATAGGTTATCTTCCATGAGAGAAAGTCTAACATAACTAGCTAATCTCAATCCAAAAGTCCTAATCATCTCACTAAATGAATTAGCAAGAGATTAGAGTTAATGGAAACAATACTAGCTAACAACTCTAGATCACCAACAAGAGTTGGGTTTTCATGACTCAAGATTACCTAATTACTCTTTCCAAGCCAAGAATGCTCAAAATCTACTCTAACATCTAACCAAGCATTTTGTCAAACACTTGGAAGGCATAAAAAGAAAGCATAATAAATGATAAGAAATAGTAAAATCTATCACTACAAATTGTAAGGAGACAAGATCAACAACTCAAATTCACAATAAAAGACATCAAACATCAATTACATTAATAGAAAATCCAAATCCAACAAGTGTTCATCAATCCTAAACAAAGAGGCATGAAAAGGAAAATTAACAAGAGGGAACAAGAAGATTACATCACTAAAGCATGAAAATGTAGAAGAAACAAGATGAAAGCACGGAATTAAACATGGATCTATGATGCAATTAATCCTAGGAACCCTAATTCTAGAGAGAAGAGGGAGCTTCTCTCTAGAAACTAAGCTACATGATGCAAAAACTTCAAACAATTGCCCCCCCTTACCTCTGCTTGAATTCTACATAAAATAGTATCAGAAATGAGTTGGGTTGGGCCCAAAGTGCCTCAGAAATCGCCCCCAGCGATTTCATCTTTAGTGGGCCACGAGCAGCATCGGCGCGCACGCGTACATGGCGCATGTGCGCCCCTGAACGCGAAGGAACATATGGCAAATTTTATATTATTTTGAAGCTCCAGATGTTAGCTTTCCAACACAATTGGAACCGCCTCATTTGGACCTATGTAGCTCAAGTTATGGTTGATTGAGTGCGAAGAGGTCAGGCTTGACAGCTTTGCGGTTCCTTTATTTCTTCATGAGTTCTCCCACTTTGCATGCTTTTCTCCTCACTTCTTCTATCCAATACTTCCCCTATGAACCTGAAATCACTCAACAAGTATATCAAGGCATCGAATGGAATTAAAGTGAATTGAATTTAGCTATTTTAAGGCCTAAAAAGTATGTTTTCACATTTAAGTACAAATCAAGGGAGAATTGCAAAACCATGCTATTTCATTAAATAAATGTGGGAAAAGGTGATAAAATTCCCCAAATTAAGCATAAGATAAACCACAAAATTGGGGTTTATCATCCATCTTAATTGATTTCACTCGATAATTATGCTTACACTTATTCTTAAGCCTAAAACAAGTTATCAGACCTTAAATAGGGATTACGAAAGTTTACAAGCTTTCTAGGAACGTCAAATAGTTAAAAATAGGGTTTTAGTGCAAAACAGGGCATTGTGTGTGTATACACGCACTAGACAACTTTTCTAGCGTGTGTGTACGCATCATAGTGTGCATATGCACTACTTGTAAAACTTCCAGAGTGTGCGTATGCACACCCTCGTACGTACACACGAGTCTTCACACTTGCTCTGGTCTGTGCGTGCGTATGCACACATACCAAGTTTTCTGGTTTTCTGCAGATTCTATTTTTAAACCCAAATTTCAAACATGCATAAATTTTTTGTTAAAAAATAGATTTTATCCATTCTTAAACGTCATAAACTACTCGAGCCCAATTTTTATTTAAGATAAGTTTCACCTAATTTGAGGTTCCTAGGGCCAAGTTATAGCGCGTCAAAGTTGGTTAAAAATTATGTTTTTACCAAAACCCAAAACCTCAAGTTTTTTTTTTCCAAATTTTCCAATCCAAACCAACCAAATCACAACCATACCATCTCAAGCATTCTCATAATTCACCAAACACTAATCCACTACCTATCAATTACTTAGTCACTCAAAGTACTAATGCTCCATCATCAATTCAACATCATTCATATCACATATATACATATATACAATAATTCTGTCAATTCTAACCACTTCACTATCAACCTAACATATAATTTATATTCAACACCAACTACACCACAATCATCTCAACATTTATTTACTATATCTACTAAATATGCACCATTCACATAATTCAACTTATCCTACGGTCAACTAGCCTAAGTTTTCACGTAACATTATACATTAACTACGAGAAACCAAAACCATACCTTGGATGATTTCCCCCCAAAGCTCAAAACACCAACCTTTAAGCTTCTGGGACTCCTAATAAATTCCAAAGAGCTCTAGCCACTAAAGCTAGAACACAAGCACTCTAATATGCCAATTCAATTTCAATTTAACACAATTTTAATCTAATCCATACAATTCACCACAATTAACACTAGGATTCACAAAATTGGACAAACCATAAGAATTTAAAATTTTCTTACCTTACCCATCGATGATTAGGGTAAAACCCAATAATCATCCAAGGCTAGATTGCACATAAACCATCAAAATCATCAAAATCACTCCATACACAAACCAAATTCGCACAAATGAAGGGGGTAGAGAACTAGGCATATAATTTAGGAATACTTACCACTTTGTTTTGACAGAATTGAAGAACTCGACAAGATGAACACCTGGCTACAAACTGTGCGACGATCGGAGTTTCGGATTGAAAGTTATGGGTGATTGAATGTTTGTATTACTAGTGCACCTAGGGCAAGCTCTCTTCTTCTTCTTCTTCTTCTCTCAGTGGAATGAAATAGAAAGGGGTAAGAGGCTGAATGTTTTGCTTATATTTGGGAGTTGTGTTTGTGGGCTTGGGCCCGCTTGGGTCTGGTTCACCGAATCTAGTCTGTTGGCCTAACTTTGAGCCAAAATCTTTAAAATTAAAGTTTTAATTCATATTCTAAATATTTTTACTTCTTCAAATTTTAAAATTTAATTTTCTCATTTTTCTTGGCTCATAATTAATTTATTAATTAATTTTATATTAATTTTACCAGATTTTACAATGTCGGCTGGGTATATGCTATATGGGTTATAGTGGACAGATTGACAAAGTTGGCTCATTTTCTTTCGATCAAAACTAACTACACATTAGAAAGCTTGTGCGTTTGTACATTAAAGAAGTGGTGTGACTGCATGGAATACCTTCTTCAATTGTGTCCGATAGAGATCTGAGGTTTACATCAAAGTTTTGGGGAGCTTTTCAGAAAGCTTTTAGCACATAGCGGCATCTAAGTACGGCTTATCACCCATAGACAGATGAACAATCAGAACGAACGATCCAGACATTAGAAGATATGCTGAGATCATGTGTAATAGAACAGCAAGAAAACTGGGACAAGCAATTGCCGTTGGTAGAATTTACCTACAACAAAAATTATTAACAGAGTATTGGAATAGCCCATACGAAGCTCTTCATGGATGACGGTGTCAATCTCTACTGTGTTGGCACCAAGGAGAAAAATATAGTGTGTTGGGTCCAGATTTGGTGTAGGAAACAACTGCTCAGATAAAGGAGATTCATAAGAAATTTTAGACGGCACAAAGTCGACAAAAGAGCTATGCTGATAATAGACGTAAGTCTTTAGAATTTAGGGAGAGTGAACATGTTTTCTTAAAAACAAGTCCTACCACCGGTATAGGTCGCACCCTTAGAACCAAAAAGCTAAACCTAGGTACGTAAGTCCTTTTCAGATCCTTAGGAGAGTTGGTCTATTCGCGACACGCACTGCTTAATACGCCATATGTCGCGACGCATGCCGTTCCCCTTTAATTAAGTGACATTAGTCACTAATTATACATTATATAAGGCATAAAAATATTCTCTCTCTCCTCTAGAATCAGCCAAAGCCATGCATGGGAGGAAGAGGGAGGTTTTGTTGATTTTCGGACTTTTGAGCTTGAGTTTTTGAGATCCAGACCCTCACAAAAATTCTAATTCGATAGAAGTGACCGTATCTTCATCCTCTACGTGGTGACGTGTGTTTTGTTCTGTGGAATCGTGAAATGGAGTTGCCCCTGTCAGGAACCAGTTTGACCGAACCAAGGGAGGGGAGGAACCACCAAGTTTCGATGTTTTCGCTCTATTTGATCGATCAGAAACCTCTTCTAGTATCTTGTGTGTGTTTCGTGCTTCATAGAGGTAGGATTTGACTCTTTAATTAGTTAAAATTATGAATAATTGATATATGTGATTGGATTATTGTCTGTTGATGTCTGTTGCTCAAATCTGTGATAGTTGGCTATTGAAATTTAGTTGAATTACTGCTGGATTTGTTGTTGTGTTTCGGCCATAATGAGAAATGAGACATTCAGATGTTGTTGTTGAATAATTGGCTGAAATCTGAGTTATATAATAGTATACAACTGAATTCTGATGGTCGGATTTTGATTTGGAATTAATTATAACTAAATGAGTATTTTGAATGGTGGTTTCGAATAAAAAGGAGCAGAGGCTTGGCTTTTGAGAAAGATTTAATGAATAAAATTATTTATTTATAGATATATAAATTTATTGAAATTAATTGAGTTGGTTTTTGAAGAAAAATAATGAATTGCAATAAAGGGTTTAAAGCGGAAGACGGTTTTGGGAAAAGTATAATTTTAGTTGAATGAAAAAGATTTTATTTTGAAAATAGAAGAACCATGCCCAATTTACTTATTTTCAATGAAGTTTTAGGTGTTTGAAAGTTTATAAAATATTTTGAATAATTTATAAAGTAACTAGTAAAGACTGGGTCTTTTTTATAAAAGTTTAGAGTTATTTAGAGTAATTTTAAAGTGCGTCAATTTAATTACAGTAACTTGTAGAATATGTCATTTTTCAAAGTTTAAGCATATTTATGTATTTTATTTCAATGGGCATATTTATGCATATTTTTAAAAGTATTTATATAATTTAAGAATAACTCTGAGATATTTGGAAAAGTGATTCTAAAGTTAAATCTCATAACTTGCTCTGTTTCAGTTTATTATTTTAGAGAAATTGTGGTATTATGGATAAAGAATTATTATATATTGAATGTTATTTGATTATGTGATGAGATGATGGAGGTTTGGAAAGGCAACACCAATGACTCTTCTTATCATCGATTTATCTGGCAGATTGCTGAAGAGCGGTACGGGCGCTATAACCCAAGAGTATGACCCGTCACTTTAATCGTGGGAGTGATCCAGGTGTTATAGCTCGAGAGCGTGCGAACGCTATAACCCAAGAGTATACCGGGCACTATATCCCGAAGCAATGGCAACGAGCTCGAGTAGCCTTATGTATACGAGGATCCTATCCATCACAGCTTCTATATAATAGCCGCAAAGCCTCAAGTTTGTAAGTACATAGTTAAAGATCATCCTTTTCAGTACTCGCTAGCTTCACCCCCTCTTTGATCCTAATGCACCGTATGCTTTTCCACTATCTAGTTATATCCTGATTCTGTCCACTATTTTTTTGACTTCATGCATAGAGGTCCTGTTCCAGCACAACGGGATGGTCAGGCGGTGCCTGAGCCTGGCTCTATTATAGATGACTACATCCCTGAGTCTCCTTCAGTAGATTTGGATATGTCAATAGAGTCTCTTTCTACTCACTCCTCTGATCTTTTCACCATAGAGCATATCAAGACTTCATTCGCAAGTACTAGTCAGCTCTCAGTAGTTTAGTAGATTTCTCCTAGTGGTATAGCTTTCGCAGGCAACAACAATGATGCTAGTCCCCAGAGTACATAAGAGGTCATCGTTATTTCTAACGATGAGGACATCGAGGAGATAGAGATTGTGGATCTGACTTCTGAGGATGATGAGGACCCTAAGATGGATATAGAGCTCGTGGACTTGACTTTTGACAAAGATTAGGTAGCAATATCAGCATCTTCTTTTAGCATCTCTCCGGTTTAGTGTTTCTTTCAGACTCTCAGTTTTGTTTCTCGAGAGACAAGGTTAGAAGACTAGACTAGTCTGGGTATTAGAGTAGGGGCTTTAGATATGGGCCAGACTCCGAAGATGTTTTGAGTTGTATATATGTATATAACTGTGAGGGAGTAACTAATTTTTTATCTTTTGAGTGCTGTGTGTGTGTGTGTCTACATACATACATACATACATATACATACATACATACATACATACATACATATATATATATTATAGTTTATTATCCTGTTTGTATATGTATCTGTTTATTGTTTTGGTTGCGATTTTAATTTTCTTTATGGAAGGTTTTTCATAGAAGTCGAGTTCCGTTAACCCGACTACATGCTTGATATTACTAATAACAGTGTCTGTGTAGTTTTAAGTTGGTAACACTTGATGTTTCGGTATGAGTATGCCATACTGAAAATTAGATCGTTACAATAATAATTATTAATTATATAGTAAAAACATACAATAATTTTGTTTGATATTATTTTAATTTTATACTCATTTAGGTTTAAATTAATTATATTTTTTATTATGCATAATTACTAATATAAATATAAATATTATTAAACATGTATAAATAAATAATATTAATTACAATGTAATTATTCTTTTGTGGTTATATAATATTTATTAATATTAAATTTTTAATAACTATATATGGTATATAATAATATAATAAATTTAAACTAATTAGATAGTTTTTAAAATTAAAAATAGTACTTTAATATAAAAATAAAATTAAAAAATTTTTATTATGAAAAAAACTAGAATTTTATATAATTGTTTAATAATAACTGGCTTACAACTTGTTGATTATAATTTGTTGAGATTTGATTGTTCTTAAAATATTAGTGAACATATGTATTTTAAATTTTAATTTTAAGTTTTTTACTATTTTATATTTTTATTTATGTAAAATCGAGTGAACCAGTTTAACTAGTGACCTACCGATTAAACTAATAAACCAATAAACTAGTATCCTGATTGGTTTGATCACCAGTTCAGTTCTGACACTATGCTTTAAATAGGACTAAGAAAAACATATGAGAGAAGAATGTTAAATAGTAAAAAGTCATACTTAACAAAATAATTGAGAGAAAAAATGAGATGATCCATTTTCTAAAATCAGGACGTCATCCAAACTTTTGTTGTATGTTAACTATTTAATGACATCAATGATGAGACCTAAATCACAAGTGATAGTTGTTTGAAATATTTAAACGGTATATCCTAATAAGTTCGATTAGCGTGTATGTGACAAATTACATAAACAAGTTCCGATCTACTAAAGAATAAACTCAAATGGAAATGAATTTTCTCAAATTTTTCAATTATTGTTATAAAATATGAGTTTTACTATACATCTCTTAAGTGAGATAAAAAAAAATATGTGAAAAAAAATATTAAATGATTAAAAAAACACACGTGACAAAACGGTTAATAAAAAAATGAGAGGCTCATTTCCAACTCAAATGGGGTAAAAAATTATTTGTTAAAGATTCATGGCTGTTGAACTCCCTCCTCCCTCTCCCACCCCAGCAAAAAGAAAATTATACGATGACGTTAGTACTGCGCTCACTTACAACAAAGCTAAAACAATTTTCTCACATTTAGGGTTAAATAAGAACAATTTAAATATTTGAAAAAAAAATAAAATTGAATCTAGTTCAAATATTTGGAACATAGTGTATACTTTAATTTTCTTTATTTGAAATATAATAATTATATAAATACATTTGGAATATAAACATTTATTATCTTCAAAATTAGATAAGGAAAAAATTTATTGTTATAAAAAAGGAAATAAATATAGCAACATTAACTCCAAATTTAAAATTACACCATTAAATGATAAATACGAATAAAATTTATTATTATTTAGGGGTGTACATCGATCCGATTGGATCAAATATAGACAAAATCTCGATCGAATTCATGCTCAAAAGATTGGATCCGATCGAATTAAAAATTTGCATTTTTTTTACTTGGATTTGATCTAATATCAGATGTCACTGGCAAAAAAAATTATCATTTCTTTCTGCAAAGAAATAAAAAATATTTTTTTACCTTTTTAAATATGTTTAATTATTTCCAATATATTATTAAAAGAAATTAAAATAATAAAAACAAAGCAACTAAATATATATATAAATAATAATAGAAATAAAACAATCAAATCTATTTATCTAACATTTCAACAACAACAAACAAATAATAATACAAGTTTTAATATACCAACATTCTAAAAGTGTAACACAAATTTCAAATTGAATACGGATAAATACCATAAATATTGTAGATTAGATCCAAATTTGTTTTACCATAATTTTACTAGTCGATTAATAGAAACAAAATGTGCCAATTAATTCACTTTTTTTATTTATTATAGTTTGTAAAATTAATTGTGAAACTTTATTTTATTTTAAAATTAGTTTGGTAAAGTTTTTATTTTTCAAAAGTAACTTATTAAAATTTGTCTTTTAAAAATTTAATTTTTTAAAAGTTGTAGTATCTATGTTTGTTAAATCAAATTAAAAATAATTTTAACAAGTGCAAGCAACAATAAATTATATTTAGTAAAATAATTTTTAAAATTTAACTTGACCATAATAAACATAATATAATAATAAATTTATATATTTATCAATACACGAGGTTATATTAGATTTTTTTTAAAGCACCCACAACTTTTAAAAGTTGCAAACACAAGTACATAATCTGTTTTTAGTTACTACATACAAAATGAAATACTTGTACTTTTAAAAAATACAAATACATCTCAACATTTTTTACCAAATCCTTTATTAATATTAATAATAGAAGTACTAGATTATTATTATTATTAGTGTCCTTTATTATTTTTTACTATTTATTCAAAAGCCAAAGCAATCTTTTACAATTCAAAAATTTTTACTTGGTTCTCAACCATGTAAATAATTGATCTAAGTGGTCCTTGATACATTAGAAAATCACCCTTTATGGGAACCAATTAGACTAATTATTTGAGTAAAGTATCGTTTTTATCCCTAATGTTTGGGGTAAGTCTCAAAATTGTCCCTAACGTTTGAATCGTCCTATTTAAGTCTCCAATGTTTCAAAATTGACTCAATGTTGTCCTGCCGTTAGGAATCTGTTAATGGAATTGATAACGAGACAAAATTGAGACGATTTTGAAACATTAGGGACTTAAATAGGACGAAAACGTTGGGGACAAAAACGATACATAGAAATAAATTTTTATTTTATCCTTCACTAATATCAATCTTTTACTGTACATAGTTATTCAATTATTTTTTAGTCGCATTTAAGTAAATTACACTTAAT
This sequence comes from Arachis hypogaea, assembly GCF_003086295.3. Classification (NCBI taxonomy): domain Eukaryota; kingdom Viridiplantae; phylum Streptophyta; class Magnoliopsida; order Fabales; family Fabaceae; genus Arachis; species Arachis hypogaea. The sequence goes on along the minus strand of NC_092054.1, from coordinate 124,292,652 downwards.
CACATTACTTTGATTCTAAATAAATTTATTTTTTTTAATTTTACTCTTAAAGATTTTTACTCATAATGAAATGTCTAGAATCACATTACTTTATTGTATATGTAACATTTTTTCCCACAAGTTTATGTACTAATCATTCTACAAATATTTCATGATGAGTAAAAATTTTTAGGAGTAAAATTATAAAAAAATAAATTTATTTAGAATAAAATTAATGTGATTAAGTATAATTTACTTAGATGTGATTAAAAAATAATTGAATAACTATGTACCATAAAAAATGATATTATTGAAGGATAAAATTAAAATTTATTTCTATGTATCGTTTTGGTCCCCTAACGTGTTCGTCCTATTTAAGTCCCTAACGTTTCAAAATCGTCTCAATTTTGTTCCATCGTCAATTCCGTTAACAGATTTCTAATGGCAAAACAACATTGAGTCAATTTTGAAACGTTAGGGACTTAAATAGGACGATTCAAACGTTAGGAATAATTTTAAGACTTATCCCAAACGTTGGGATAAAAACGATACTTTACTCCGAATTATTTTAATTACGGTTAAAAATCAGATAAAATTTTTTGAATTGTAGAGGATCGTTTTATCCTTCGAACAAATAGTCAAGAACCAAAAAGGGTATTTAATCTTCTTCTTGTCCTCTTCTTCTTTATATTATTATTATTAAATTCATTTAATTATATAATTATTATTAGGAAGACTTTCCTTGCATTGTATCTGATCAACTTTGTATTGTTATAAATAGTGTGTTTTCCATATTTATATGTATTGAGACATATGTGCGAATGTATTTTGGTTCAAGAGAGAGAAGTTTTCTTAACTTAGCTTTTGTGTTCTTTCTCACTTAATTCGTTTTGCTATACCACAATCGAAAAATTCAGGTTTTACCCTAGACCACTAATTATTTATTCCCAAATCTATACCAATTTCTTTAACTAATTTTGACTGTCTTCAATTGTTTTTAAATATTAACATCTTTTACAATTTGATTAACCATTTAGGCATCTATATATGTCATCTTACAATTCCATTTCTTGTTCAAATGCTTGCATATTATTTTCTTGGTTTTTTCTAAAATTTAAATATCATTTTTCTATGATTATTATATGGCTAGGTTGTTTATAGCTACAATATTTTGGATTGAGCACAAATTGTCCTTTTTGGTAGTTTTTACATGTTATTTTTATCAATTCGTTTTCAAAAATTTTATTTATAATTTAAAAGAAATTAATAAATTGAATATTGATACAAATTTTTCTTTTATATATGCCCTGAATTTTAATTTGTGTGATTTTAATCTACAGTAATTGAAATGGCGAACCACACTGTTATATTGAAAAAGACTACAATTCTACCATTTTTAACTTGCAAGATTTGTGATGAATTGTTGGAGGATGCTACTGCTATTGTTGAATGTCTTCATTTATGTAAGTACTTTGGTTTGAATCTATCCATACATATTCTTTTGAATCCAAATTTTATAATTATTACATGTATTGTTTGTTTGGATACTTTAGTTCAGAATTGTTTTAAAATAATATATTTTGTTTGAATTGTATGAAATTAAAAAGAGCAAAGTTGCTTTAATTACATGCATGACAAAACTATTGAAAAAGGTATGTATTCTATAATAAATTTTTATGTTATTTATTATTTGATAATTTTTTTAAAGTACTTAGTATTTGACCTTTAAAATAATTGAAGAAAAGATACAAGTTACACAAGATAAAAAAATTAATTTTACTAAAACTGAACTGACTCGAATATTTAATTAATTTATTATTATAATAATAAAATACAAATAATCTTAATTTCGTCCTCTCAACCACACAAGTTCATTTTCTCTTTTCTCCCTATTTTAATTCTAGAAAATTCTTCACCTTTGCCAACCCCAAGTCCCAACTCATGTCTCACCCTAACTTCACTCATCAGTCTGAGTCTATCATTTTTTTTTATCTTTGACCACTATTTATTCATTCATATGGTCCGTTTTCTTTTTCTATTCGTCTAGTTTGTTTATTATAGTGCTTTATCTATTTGTTTGGTCCATCAACATCCTCCTTTCATCACCACCATCTCAGGATTAGTGAGCTCCACTTTTATCATGTGTCTTCTACTTTCGTCTTTTCCACTATTTTGTCTATGCTAAAGTTCTCATACCCTTTATTTACTTGATTTTCATCATTGCTTTGCTTCAGTAGTGACTAGGATTATTTTTTAGGTTTTCAAATTGCTTTCATTGGGTTAAGGTTTCTTATGGTTGATGGTTGTTGAAATTTTTAAAAAAGAATCTGTCTAAAGTATGAGAAATCTTAATTTTGTTTGTGTTGTTTTTCAGATCTTTTATTTAAAATATGACAAATCTAATCCTTTTTCTCTAATTGCATATTTCGTTCACAATAATGATACTTTTCTTAATTTATATATTTTTACTTTTTATTTTTGTTTTTCTTTATTATAGTTTTTTCATATTTTTCACTTTTTGTTAAGTTTAATATATAATTGGGTACTTGAACACATGATCCAATTCAACTCGAATTTAATCGGTTTGAATTTATTCGAGTCTGATAATAAAAACCTCAAATCCAATCTGAACTGAATGGATTAAAATTTCATCAGTTTAGTTTTCAATTCTCCATAAACCCAGCTCAACCTGACTCGTTTACACCTCTAACTATTTATCTAAGGATTACCTTATTGAAAAATATTTGTTACTAAAGTCTCAAGTTAATTTGCAAATATTATTATATTATCTATATTCTGAAAAAGTATTTTTCACAAATAATGCTCAAGAACTGATTATGATTGTTTTCAATAAAAAAATACACAAATATGATTATTTTTCAAAAATAGCTTAAAAAGGAAAAAAATTTAGTTATGATGTATATATTGAAGAAGAACTACACAGAGTTATCATACTTTTTCATAGGGAATGTACCCATTTAAGATTTGACCATTTCAAAAATTCTTCCTCATCAAATAAAATTTTGTTAAGAAATAACTATGATAAAATTTTTTATTATTTTTTTTCTAAATGTTCAACAATTATACACACATAATGCAGACCTCATATCAGTGCCAACAAATGTTTTCATTTTGGGAAATTGTGAATTTGATATAATAGTTTCACTAATTTTTTCACTAGTGTGGCTTTTATTGATTGATAACAACATATGTCAAATTCGTTTAATTTCTAACATAAATTTACTGTAAAAATATATGTCATTAAAAAGTTATACTTCAGATAAAGAGGTTTGTTATATATAGTATGAGATGAAGAACATAAAAACACAAATTGGATACCCATAAAAGTTTGTATTATTATTTATTTATTTATTGCTCAATATGCATTAATAGAAAAGTTTATTCAATCATTTCTCATTACACGGAATAATCTTATTTCAATAAATCTTGTTCAGTTTGCAAGAAGTGCATCCATCACAAAATTATTGAAGAGGAATTAGAACATTGTCCAGTGTGTGATCTAGATTTGGGACCTAAACCTCTCGAGAAATTGAGGTTAGTTTCATAATCAAATTTCAAACCACTATTAAGTTCTCTTTGTTTTTTTTTCTTTTTTTTAAACACAAACATATACATGATTATTGCCCATTTGACCACTCTATGATAAAAACGTAATAGTATGTATTATATGTTCTTTTATTAAAGCACATACATACATAACTAATTCTTTTAATTTGAAATAGGTGCATGTTCTATTTTAGATTCTTGCATGCTAATTTAATTAATTTGATATCAATTTTGGGTTCCTATAGGCATGACGAAAGTATGCAATCAATAAGAAACACAATATTTCCTCCAAGAAAAGAAAATGTTGTTAATAAGGCGGATGATGATGTTGCCAATGCTGAGAAGAATGAGTTATTAGGTGACCTTGGCATAATTTTGTTTGAAGATCCTGAGAATGAAAAAGATGTGGCATTAAAAGATTTGCTAGATACTTCAAAAGAACATGTAGAAAATATCAAAGAGGTAAGATAACAAAACAATTTAACCTTGTCTTTTTATTTAAGTTCATGCATACATATATGAAAATTATTTCTTTATTTATCATTTACTGTGCTATATTTATATCAGTTATGTTGATCGTAAGTAATAAAAATAATTAAAAACGATATTTATAATGATCTTATAATTGAAATAAATTCAATTTTGATGCATTGTTAGTATAAAACATATCTATACTAATTGCATAACATCATGTCAACAAAATAACTATTTTTACATTAACCACATCAATAATCATCTAAAAAAATATAATTGAACGACTACTTTAAATGTTTTTCTTTTCTTATTTTACTTGTTTAATTCTACTAACTTCAATATCATTATATAGTATTTAGAATATGATTATATCTTCTTTTTTTATTGATACAGAGTTTGCTACCTTCTGAAAAGAGTCATTGCATGGAAAACAAAAATGTTAAGGGTAAAAGTATTTGTCTTGATAATGTGGAAGAATACAATACTGATGAAATTTTACAAATAGAAGATAATAACAATGGCTCTCAAGTGGAAAAATCTAGACAGAAGAAAAAGAAGCACAAGAAAAAAACCAAAAACATCGCTGAAATTTACCAAAAACATGAAACAATTATTATTTCTGGAGAATCAACTGAATATTTACCTTTAGCTTTGGAAGATTTTGATCAAGTTAACATTTTAAGGGATAATTCTTCATTTTGGATATGCTTAGAAGCTTCAGAAAAACAGTGAGAAAATAAACATAACTTTATATCTTAAAATTTTATTATATCCTCTAATTGTGTTACTTATTTTTATCAAATGTTATTTTAGGAAAGGAGATATGCCACATTTGCCTCAAATCAGTGAAAAATATATAAGAATAGAGTAAGTTCTTTTGGATTCATTATATATGTATTTTAATTTATACTTTAGTTTATACTTCTTGTGCTTAATTATTAGCAACATTGGATTATTATTGTTATGTTATATAAAATGACAATAATATATAATATATCAACAACGAATAACTGGTCAAAATGATTCTTTAAGTTTCATTATTGATCAAACTAATTTTTCAGATTTTTACTCAATCAAGATAGTTACTATAAATTAATTGATGTAAATCATGTTAGTCATTGACTTAGTTTTTGTCTTCATGTCACTAGTCAATATTAATCAATTGTTAGTTAATATGTTAAGTAATAATTTTGGTATGCCCAAACTATTCAATTATAAAATTGTAAAATTTCCCTCTTTCTCTTATTGATGTCATTCTCTTCTTCTATCCTATTATTCCCACCACCAAAATCTTCATCGCCATCGCGACCATCTCAAATTGAAACCACCACTATATAAATTCTTCTTTTTCTTTCTTTCTTTCTTTCTTCTTCTTCTTCTTCTTCTTCTTCTTCTTCTTCTTCTTCTCTACCATCACTTTATTATCACCAACACCATAAATCATATTTATGTCATTATCATTACTACCACAACCGAAATCGCCACCCTACAACCACCATTACTCCACCAAATCATTATCATCATTAAGAAGAAAAGAACATAACACATCATTACTGAATCAATCAATCATAATTCAATAATTATATACAGGAGAAGAGAAACATAATTGAGAAAAAGAGATAAATAAAAAGAAAAACAAATTTAGATATTTAAATATAAAATATGAAAATAAGCTTATCATACAAATTCAAATTCATGTAACTTAACAATTAATGCTGGTAATAGGTTTTCACTTCAAATTAAAATATAAATCTAATAAAATTAGATTGTGATATATACCTGAATTGATTTCTCATGTCTTTATTTCCATTTATGTTGACAAGGGATGGAAGCTTACCTGTTTCGTATATCCAAAACTATATAACCAAGAAACTAAATCTAAAAAATGATGATGAGGTAATTTTCTTAATTCTTTCTCCTACATATTTAAATATGTTGATTTAATTAGTGAATACTCAGTAGTAGAAGAAAATAACATTTCTTGAAATTCTTCGAAATTTGCATGCTTTTTCATTTAACATTTACAATAAATGACCAACTTTTTTGTTGTTATAATTCTTCTATGGTATATGCTTGCCAACACTTCTAGTCAATTTTTTATTTATTTTTCTACTAAAATTGTTAGCCTTTATTATTGTTTCTCCATTTAATTTTTAAAAATGATTATTTATAACATGGTATTAATGTTTCCATCATATAAAAAGTCTAAAGTTTGATCGCAAAATAAAAATGTGTATTATTCACATTCCAAACCTAGAAAAGCTCTGCTAATGCTTTTAGGGAGGAAAGATGATACGATATATTAAAAAAAAATATGATAAGTATTTTTGTTGTTAAATAAAACTATATGATTATTTAAGAAAACATTTTGAGATAGACTAAAAGTTGTGATAGTTCTCACTTCTCACTACTGGTTTCTTGTTTTGTAGGTTGAAATCACATGTTTGGGAAACCAAATATCCACTAAAATGGAGTTGAAAAAGTTGGCTAAGTTGTGGTTTAACATGTCATTCAAAGGAAAGTCAAAGACAAAGCCATTACCAAATGATTATATTGCAATCATAGGCTATCGTCGTCGTGTCTCACAATCATGATCCTACTCTCCTTTTCTTGTCATTTACATTGTTAATGCACCTTTGGGAAAAAAGACTTTATAAACTATTTGTTTTTGTATTTGCAAATATGTTTGAATAATGCTCTCCTTCACCATGTTAAGAACTTAATAACTATTCTCCTTTATTATATATTATTATTATTATTGTTTTTATTGTTGTTGTTGTTGTTTGGAATGTTTATTTGACTAATCTAATTTTAAGTGACTTTGAAAGGCAGTAAGCAAATCAGCCGTCATATATTTATACATATATTTATACATAAATACATGTGTCGTTTAACACGCTTTTATATTATTTTGTATTTTAACGTTTATACAATACTAATGATTGATTTGATAGTTGATATTTTTTATATATATCTAGTATGGTTGTTTGAATTAGTATTTCATTTTTCACAATAATTTTTTGGGTGAATTATATAATTAAAAATAAATCACTTTGATAAGATGAGAAAAATGGTAGATAAAAAACCAAATGTGTATCTATGTTATAATCAACGTTTTTAGGAGATATAATTTCTCATGCGAAATCAAAATTTTTATGACTAAAAGTTTTAGAGTCTGATCTTTGTTATCTATTTATCTAAACAAAAATAAAATTTAATATTAAGAAAAAATAGATCTTGTAGAACCATTTATGTGTTTTTGTTTAATAATTTTAAATTTCTACAAGAAATATTTCAAAACATACATAAAAATTTGACTATCAAATGATAAGTTTGAATTTGTGGTGCTCTTGATTTTACTTCCAATCTTAAGATATGATAAAGCTCAAAATACAACGTCTAGATACGTAAACCCAATTACTTTACAAATGGACACAAAATCCCCAAAGAAGGGCATAACTGCAACAATATATAAGAGTAACAAGAACCATGTATACGGAAATAAGTCAAAACCTTGCTAGGTGACTTTTTAATGGAAAATGTTAATTAGTTATTGATTTGTTGCCCACTATTCTTTTTTCAAAAATAAGCATATGTTAGCCTGCTGTAAAATCTACAAGATTAGTAAATAATTAATTAATAAATTAATTATTATTCAAAAAATTAGAAATATGAATTTTATAGTTTAATGAGATGGAGTTAATTAAAACATGATTTTTGACACTAATTTTGAAGAATTTGGCCAAAAATTGGGTCGAACGGGTTGAACCAAGCAAACCGGAACCATAACGGGCCCAAGGCCCAGCCCATTATCACCTAATAAAAAAGGCTTCAGCCATCGTCTCTCTCCCTCAAAGGCAATTCACGTTACACTCTAACGGGGAAAAGAAAACGGATTTTTCCAAACCCTTGGCAAAATTTCAATCTCACATAACTTTTGATTTGGAGTTTCGATTGACGAGCCATCAGTGGTCACGCGTTTATCTCAGAATTCTCTACAAAACTCACCCAACAACTTGGTAAGAAACTTGATTTTCGTGCCCAGTACTTCCCCTTTTAGTTTCGTGATTTGAGGTTTTGATTTTTGAGAAATGATGTGATTTTGGTATTTAGGATCAAATTAACATTATGGGTTTGCTGAGTATTGCCCAAAATCTCTCTTGATAAGGTGAGAAACATTTAACTCTTGTGAACCATTAATGATTTTGAACCCTAGTTTGATTTTTGTGGTATTTATGTGGAATTAGAGTGATATATATATATATATATATATATATATATATATATATATATATATATATATATATATATATATATATATATATATTTTGGAGACAAATTCGGTGAAATCAGTGACTAGAAAGCGAACCGTGGAGGTTGGATTTTTGTTCGGTGATGATTCAAGGCTTTGGACACTTGAGAAACAGAGATAATTGAGCTGCTCTAACTTAGGGAGGAATCGGCTAAGGTATGGTTTTGGTTTCTCGTAGATAATATATAACATTTCGTGAAAACATAGGCTAGATGACCATAAGATAAGTTGTATGATATGGAAGGTTGAGATTTAGTGACTCGTTGTTGGAAATTATTGAGTGGGTGGTTGAAATGCATGATGATCGATTATTAATAATTGTGAATAATGATGATGAGAATGATTGATGATTGATGAATGATATTGAATTATAATGATAAGATTTAAAATGAATAACGAATGTGATAAATAATATTGATAGTAAATGATAATGAGGATAGGTTGTAGAGGTTTGCTATATATATATATATGTATGTATGTATGTATGTATGTATGTATGTATGTATTTGTAGATGATTGAGTGGTTTGGATGGAACTCGGGAAGGGTGGCAAAGTCTGACTTTTAGAGGAGGTGCTGCCGAAATTTTATGAGAATTTTTGGGAAGTTTTGTATTAGTTAATTTGGATGGAAGAATAGTTTATCTAATTAAGATTGAATGAATGTATGTTCGTGATACTTGGGCAGTAGCAAGGATTGTGATTCGTCCTGCTTGCTCCGGGTTAATGTTTGAGATTTGATAATAATGATGATTGATTAAGACTAAATGAATGTATGTTTGAGATACTTGGGCAGTAGCAATGATGGTGGTTTGTTCCGCTTACTCTAGGTCAGTGATTGTGACGTTTAGGTAGTAGTAGCAATAGTGGATTATTTCACTTGCTCCAGGTTGAGCTTTTAAACACCCGCCTGGGTAGTAGCGGTAGTAATGGTTCTTCCACTCACTCTGGGTTAAGTGGGTAGTAGTAAAGGGGTTGTAGCTCAAACCTACTTGCTCCGCAATGGGTGTTTTTGTCCATGGTTAGCTACCAGGACTTGTCGGGTTGGTTATATAACCAACAGATGAGACTCATCATCCATAGAAAAGGCATGCATCATGTAACACCCTAATTAGCCTAGGCTTTACCTCGCGTCTAAAGCAAAGGTTAATCAGATATTACGACAGTTCTAAGCTCATACATAACATATATATATATAGAAAGAATAGTATAATCTAGAAGCCTGATGAAGGAGATAGCTCAAAAACAGGATTTGAAAAGCGCAAAACGTACTAGCGAAGCTACTAACTTAAAGCACAAGAAATAGATACAGTATGACAAAATATCATAGTATAATATCATAAGAATCTAGCCACGGCTCGCGGAGTTTAAGCCGGCTAGCCATATACAGACCATACATGAAACCAGACAATAAAAACAGCTTATACCAGTTTTGTTCTCTCAATACATGCCTCTAGGCTAAACGAAATACAAAAGTGAGAGATGTATAGCAAAATAAATCAAGGGACTCAAAAGGTATCCAGATCCTCCGCTTCTGTCACCATCCAGGCAACTCACTGAGGTGGGTTGCGACCTGCATCTGAAAAAAAACAACAACAACGTATGGAATGAGAACCAGAGGTTCTCAGTATGGTAACAGTGCCCAATATGTAAGATATAAGGCTTCGAAATGCCAAAGGCAATTCTAGAACTTCACATCAAACTGATACTCAAGCTTAGAATAAATATAATAAAATAAATATAGAACTTACACCATAAATTGGGTTATCTAAACTTAGAGGAAATTCTAACTAATACTAATCACACCGTTGTATCCCACAGCCTTCGCGACCCTAACCTCCTTGCGATTCCCATTGCCACCTCCTACCTAACCTCCTCAGCACCAGACAACCACAATTAATGCAAGCAAGGAAAACACAGGTAGTATTCATATATATAACAAGTAATTCAAGAAGCAAGTAGGCATATTATACAATTAGGAAAACTCAAGTAATCAAAGCAAGCAAACATATAGAAGATGCAAATGATGAATGTCTGTCCTATTGGCTGTGATATCACATGTCGGTTATCGTCAAACCCGACAGAAAATCTGGTCAACAATTTCCGGATTAGTCTCTCTATTGCGCATAAGGAGGAATAATTCCGAGGGATGAGTGCCCTACCACCTTCTCCTTTCAGAGGGAAACATTTCGAGGGAGCGTGCCCTACCACCTTCCTCTGGTTGCCGCATGATTCTGTGGGTTAGTGCCCTACCACCTTGCAATTAAAGAGAAGTCACATTTTTAGGAGGAATAATTCCGAGGGATGAGTGCCCTACCACCTTCTCCTTTCAGAGGAAAATATTCCGAGGGAGCGTGCCTTACCACATTCCTCTGGTTGCGAGAAATATGAGTGAGAAGCCCAGCTTCAACTCTCACATCCGAACGTAGGCGGGAGACTACCACAACCCCTATGACGGATAACAATACATATCCCAATTACTTATTCAATCTCAGAGGCCACTGCTCATAGCACACTTCTACTCATACTCATCACAGCCATAATCAATTCATAAGTTCCATTCCGAACTCCTTAGTTCATCGGTTTCTCAAACTCTTTGTCAGCAATTACCATATTCACCACTCTTCCTCTTCTATCAACCAATTCATCCTTACTACACCAGAAACCTAAACCTCCGTTTACTAACTTTCAAAGTAAAACCCAATTACACCTCCTAGGACCTTTCCCATTTCCCAAAATCCAAAATTGAGTCCAACAGTCTTAAAATGGTGTCACAGAAGTTTACAAGCTTGCTAAGAAGGTCAAATAGTTGAAAACAAGTTTTAAATTTGAGAAACAGGGCGTGTGCATACGCACAAGGGTGTGCGTCCGCACGCCCAGGAAGATTTTTAAAGTGTGCGTACGCACAGGGGTGTGCGTATGCACAAGTACGAAAATTCACAAGTCTGTTCACTCGCACAAGCTGTGCTAGCACCCCAAACAGAATGTCCTTCCCAACGTATGCGTGTGCATAGGGCTGTGCATACGCACAGGTTGTAATTCCTTATTTGGTGTGTGTGCGCACAAGCTGTACTAGCGCTGCAAACAATACGCCCATCCCTGCCTGTGCGTATGCACATGTCTGTGCTTGCGCACAAATCTAAAATCTTACAGGGTTGTGCGTGTGCACAAGGCTGTGCGTGCACACATACCAAAAATCACAAAATTCTGCAACTCTACAGAATTTTAGATTTTGACACCAAACTTTGAATGATCATAACTTCCTCTACAAAAATCCAAACCTCAATTTTTACCCAAAATCTCAAAAATAATTTTTAACCAAACCTCAATCCAATACCAAATCAAACACATTTCAACCATACCAAAACAGCCCAAAATTCATACCAAACACTACTTCAACCATTTTCTCAATCATACAACCTTCTAAACCATTCAACAATCCCAAATCCAACCAAATTCACATTTTCACTTTCCATTAACCTTATTAACTCTTGTGAACCATTAATGATTTTTAACCTTAGTTTGATTTTTGTGGTATTTATGTGGAATTAGAGTGAGATATATGTTTTGGATTTTTGTTCGGTGAGGATTCGGAGCTTTCGACACTTGAGGAACGTAGATAATTGAGCTGCTTTGACATTAGGGAGGAATCAGCTAAGGTATGATTTTGGTTTCTCGTAGATAATATATAACGTTTCGTGAAAATATAGGCTAGATGACCATAAGATAAGTTATATGATATGGAAGGTTGTGGTTTAGTGACTCGTTGTTGGAAATTATTGAGTGGGTAGTTGAAATGCATGATGATTGATTATTAATAATTGTGAATAATGATGATAAGAATGATTGATGATTGATGAATGATATTGAATTATAATGATGAGCTTTGAAATGAATAATGAATGTGATAAATAATATTGATAGTAAATAATGATAAGCATAGGTTGTGGAGGATTGTTGATGATTGAGTGGTTTGGATGGAACTCGAGAAGGGTGGCAATATCCAACTTTTCGAGGAGGTGCTGCCAAAATTTTATGAGAATTTTTGGGAAGTTTTGTATTAGTTAATTTGGATGGAAGAATAGTTTATCTTATTAAGATTGAATGAATATATGTTTGTGATACCTGGGCAGTAGCAAGGATTGTGATTCGTCCTGCTTGCTCCGGATCAATGTTTGAGATTTGATAATAATGATGATTGATTAAGACTAAATGAATGTATGTTTGAGATACCTGGGTAGTAGCAAGGATGGTGGTTTGTCCCGCTTGCTCCAGGTAAGTGATTGTGACGCCTGGGTAGTAGCAGCAGTAGTGGATTATTCCACTTGCTCCAGGTTGAGCTTTTAAACTCCTGCCTAGGTAGTAATGGTAGTAGTGGTTCTTCCACTCGCTCTGGGTTAAGCGGGTAGTAGTAAGGGGGTTGTAGATCAAACCCACTTGCTCCGGTGTTTCTGTCCATGGTTAGCTACCAGGACTTGTCGGGTTGGCTATATAACTGACAGATGAGACTCATCATCCATAGGAAAGGCATGCATCATGTGCATTTGTATGTTTTGTTTGAGTGTGCATTGTCTTGTCTTGCTTAATTGTTTATTCATGTTAATTGCTAATTGTCTACTTGTTGTGTATACTTTCTGTATGTGCTTGTCTTGTCTGTGCACCAGAGTTGGAGGATTGGAGGAAAGGCGTAGGATTTGAGGATTTTAGTACAGTTTTGGTTAAGTTTAGAAACTTAGAGGACCACCCCGTTTATGGTTTTTTTTATTTTAGTTCTTTAAGATTTATAAACTGAGTGTCAGAGTTCTAGGATTGTCTCTGATTTTTTCGGGACCTTATGTGTTATATATGTGGGCACCACTTCCATGCTGAGAACCTCTGGTTCTCATTCTATATGTGTTATTGTTTTTCAAATGCAAGTTGAGATCAAAAGCATCACACTGTGTATTTTCTAACACCCTAATATTCAAATCCTTATGCTCGAGTCATAAGTCAATGATATTACGGTGGTACGACTCTCAGGTGGATTTTTAATAAATAAATATAGGTAATTTCGAAAGGAGTATTAATCGAGAAGCCTGAAAAGAGTAGAAATAAAATCGCGAAGACGTATCTCTCATGTTACGACAACAAAAGATAAATCGTGAAGCTGAAAACGATATGCGGACAAGGCGTAGAGGAGATTAAGAGATAGATAACAGATAGATATATATAACATAAGTAAATAGCCACTAGTCGCGACCCGCGAAGTTTAGGTCGGCTAGGGTACAGTATGAAAGTAGTTGACAACAGTATGTCCTAATCTCTCCCGAAGGAAACATGAGAGCCTCTATAGGCAAATTCAAAGAGTTCAATACATAATATAAACTTTCCAAAACAAAGGTAGAGAGATTCTAATCAAAACACAAAGTAGAGGAAATAAAGATCTTCGCCGTCTCTCAGACGACCCACAACTCACTTCTGAGCACCTGGACCTGTATCTGAAAAACAAAAGATATATACGGAATGAGAACCCCGGGCCCATGGGTTCCTAGTACGGTAAAAGTGCCAAATAAATACAATGCACTGCAATAAAACTCACTAAGCATCCTAAGCTTCTTCACCAATTATTCATCTTAGGTTCTCGCTAATCCATGAATAGGCAACTGTCATAAGGGAGTGCTAAATCTAATTCATGTTTCACATGTTTCCCAACTCGCTGACTCTTCCACGAATCAGACTCAGAATTATAAGCAAAACCATCACCAGTTGTTCTGCCTTAGCAATTCTATATCAATACATCATACACTCGCCTGGAGCTAGTGAAACCACATCACTGCGTCTACCCAGGGAGCTACAATTATCTCATTCAATAATCATCATCATCATGCAATCGCATCATCAATTCATCCCATCAAGAACAACCCTCAACACCCACCGACACCAGCATGAGGGGCCTCTCAGTTGTACAAACACAAGCAATACAGGCAAGTAATACACAAATATGGTACAAGTAGAACAAGTAACATATAGTCAGGTAACATGGCATATATGATGTAGAAATCCAAAACAAATGGCAAACCCAAACAATTCAAACATATGCAAATGATGAATGCCTGCCCTATGGCTGATGATATCATCTGTCGGTTATATAGCCAACCCGACATGTCCTGGTAGCTAACCATTGGACAGAAACACCCATTGCGGAGCAAGTAGGTTTGAGCTACAACCCCCTTGCTACTACCCGCTCAACCCAGAGCCAGTGGAACAACCACTACTGCGGCTACTACCCAGGCAGGTGTTTAAAAGCTCAACCTGGAGCGAGTGGATTCACCACTACTGCCGCTACTACCCAGGCGTCACAATCTCTGACCTGGAGCAAGTGGGACGAACCACAACCCTTGCTACTACCCAAGTATCTCAAGCATTGGCCCGGAGCAAGTGGGACGAACCACAACCCTTGCTACTGCCCAGGTATCTTAAACATATATTCATTCAATCTCAATTCATATTATCAACATTCATTGTTACCAAATCTCAAACATTAACTTGGAGCAAGTGGGACGAACCACGACCCTTGCTACTACCCAAGTATCACAAATAAACATTTATTTATAATCACCCTTCATTATTATCATTTCTCAGACAATGACCCGGAGCAAGCGGGACGAACCACGACCCTTGCTACTACCCAGGTATCACAAATAAACATTTATTTAAAACTCCATGATTAAACTCGTTTATCATAATCCTCCTTTCCCGTCTCATACCCGGAGCAAGTGGACAACGCCACTGCCTACTACCCGGGGTCGCACATCACATTTCAATATCTTTTCATTATTATCCATTTAACATATTCATTCATTAATCATATATGCATTTATACTCAGCCATAAACAATAATGGCTTTGCCATAACCCGGCAATAACTCAGCCATCCGACTCATGGTCCAATCAAGAACGGGCCATTTATCAATAAATATAGCCCTCCGGCTCATGGCATACACGGTACTTCCACCGTCATCCTCCATATCTCATATAATCATCTTTGATCATCATTGATCATAACTTTTCCCCTTGCTTCACTCGCAAGTTACCACATCCCCTAGCTCCTTTCTCATTGCTAGGCATATCATAATGATTTAATACATAAGAGGTGAGATCGGAGGCTTAGAAGTATGAGATTTGGCTTTTAAAACTCAAAAATCAACTTTGGCATGAAAACAGGGCCACGCGTACGAGCACTCCATGCGCACGCGGGGATGGCCAAAAACTCATCGACACGCAAGCGCCATATGTGCGAACGCGCAGGTTGAAAAATATCCAAACGGCGCGCAAGCGTCAGCCACGCGTACGCGTGGGTGCTCTTGCGCCCAAGCACAAAACTGGCACAACTCTCTGGAAAATGGCTGGGCAATTGGTGCAGCGCATCGACGCGCCCGCGCACACCACGCGCTCGCGTGGATGGTGCTTTCTGGAAGA
This sequence comes from Arachis hypogaea, assembly GCF_003086295.3. Classification (NCBI taxonomy): domain Eukaryota; kingdom Viridiplantae; phylum Streptophyta; class Magnoliopsida; order Fabales; family Fabaceae; genus Arachis; species Arachis hypogaea. The sequence goes on along the minus strand of NC_092054.1, from coordinate 124,276,866 downwards.
ATGGCACGCACGCGCCAAGTGCGCCTACGCGCGTAGGGTCGTTCTGCTAAAAATTTTTCTAAGTTAAAAGCTGCAGAATTTACAGATTCAACCCCCAATCTTCCGACGGTCATAACTTTCTCATTTTAAATCATTTTTCACCCGTTCTTCGAACGGCATGGACATCTCGGATCCAATTTCATTTCTAAACAGATTTGGCAGAAAACAGAGATTCGTAGTTCAGGTTATGTCCCGTCAAAGTATGCCCAAAAAACCATGTTTTCATACAAAACCACAAAGTGCCATTTTCAAAACAAGCCATTTTCAACTCTTTCCAAAGTCAATCAAAACATGCCAATTTCAACCCTTTTTGAAATCAATCAAAATGTACCAAAATCAACATCAAGCCATCCTCAACTCACACATTGACACTTTCTCAAACTCAAGCACATTTACATATCATATACTCTTCCTCATGTCAAATTTCAACAACACTATTTCCAATCAACTATCATTATACATAATCAATATCATACTCACTATCACATGGTTTCACCCACAAATCAACCTTAATCACTCCTCAAGTATATATCACAACATACATATCTCTAATGCATCATAATACCATCAAGGCATCAATAATCATAATCACATATATGACCACATAATATATCTCAACCAAAACCAAACATGCCTCATCTATATAATTTCATCCAAATTTACCAAATTTCACACTTCAACTCCTCAAACCTTATTGTTCAATAACCAACCCAATCATTCATATATTCATTATCTGAAATTCATCCAATTACTTATGTCATCATACAATGCACACATCAATTTACCTTTCTTACCTTTCCCCGGCCTCCGGCCCAAAATTCACGGCCTCCGGCCCAATTTCACAATTTAAATGGATGAACCACAATTCAATACTCATTACCCAATACATCAAATTCTCAATACGCCAAGCATACAAGGCTACACAATCCTCAACCCAATCATTAATTCACATTACATATCAACTATGCATATTAGCACCAACCATTTACGCAATCCAAACTTAATCCTAGGGGCATCTAGCCTAGGAATTCTCATCACAATACACGGTACTTAAATGAAACTTAAACCGTACCTCTTGTAGCCAAACCAATTGAGCCTCTTCTTTGGAAGTCTTCACCAACCTTAGCTCCAAGCCTTACCAAAGCTCCTCAAGCAATACCAATCTCCCAATTGTGCACCAACATCACCAAATACACTAACATAACCAATATCACATACATACATCAACCTAGGGCTCATAAAAATGACAAATCACAAGGGTTTGAGCACTTCTTATGTAACGACCCAATTTCTGGTACGTCATGATCATACTAGAAACTGAGCGCTACCAACTTGTCTACCTATCTATTATCTATTATTTATTATATGAGCCTGATTCGTTGTTAAAAGCGTAGTTATTTTACGAGGTACTTTTTTTTTTTTTTAAACATTTGGATTAATAGACGAAATCATTCATAAGCAACTCACAACTGATAGCAGATAAAACAGTTATAAACAACCATACATAAATATATCACAAGCTGTTGATATCATTCGGTTATCCAGCCTTTATTAGAGTAAAGATCTTTAGTTAGGACACCCCTAGATATAGCTAAATAATATCTATATACACATATATATACATACAACATCCCAGGTCCTGACCTGTTCAAGAAGTCCCTAAGCTGGCGCCCAGGCTAGCCTAGACTCTATACTCACCTAGTCCCTCTAAACTACTAAAGCGAGGGAAACTACGTTCTAGGTCTTCAAAACTCAAGTCAAGTGGAACGTCATCAAAAGATAGAACATCATCTGCTACTCCTCTGCACGATCAGACTTTTCCACAAGATGTCTCTCTGGTACCTCATGAAGTAGCCACACAATAGGAATCTCGTACACAGGATTTAGGTTAAAGTGCGCATACGAACGGGGTGCAGACGTTGGCTGGTCTCACAGTATATACATGTAAACAGAGAACGATATTTACCCTAGATTCCGAAGACTATCTAGAGCAGAATCCTCTTCTTGCGAACAGTCATCAGCGAACTATGGTAAGGTACTCTTACTTCCATCTGAAGGGGGAAGGGAGAGAGAAGGGGTAAGAACTGGGGAGTTCTTAGTAGGGTCGGGATTATTAGTTACGTTCATTTACTTGGGGTCGATTAGCAAACAAATAACATAATACAGCGAAGCAGTAAACAGAAGATAAAGATAGAAAGAGAAAGTAGAGGCAATAGAAAGTATAACACAAACAAAAGAATACAATAAAACACAGAAATAGTATGCAAGCAGACAAACATAAAGAAATAAACCACACACAGAAAGGAATGCAACAGAGAATGATGCGCAGACAAGAATGATGCATGTCTAGTCCTAGTGCAGGTAATGAGCTCATTTGTCGGTTTCTACCCGCTCCCGACGTAACCCAGCATTACTAGCCGGATATGGCTTTCTTGTTGGCTATACCCCTATGTACAGGAAATAACCCCTCTGCCACCACAGGGTCCACTGCACGCAGGAAATAACACATCTGCCACTGCAGGGTTGTATGCCGACACACCTTCTGTATACAGGAAATAACCCCTCTGCCACTACAGAAATGGAACAGGTGGTCACGGTACTTCTGTAGCAGGAAATAACCCCTCTGCCTTACAGAAATAAAATATGGATCTGTACCGTAGGAAAGCGTTCTCAGTGATCACACCATTATCTATCTGACTGCCTCTCTGCAGCAGATGATTATACAAGTATATCTGGAGTTGCCTTAACGCAACAAATGAATAAACACATCTCTTGGGCCTACAGAAATAACACCTCTGTAAGTGAACTTCGGCTTACAGAAATAGCGCCCCTGTAAGTGAACTTCGGCTTACAGGTATCACAACTCTCTGTAGGTAAACTTCGGCCTACAGGAGCAACACCCTGAGATACACAATTGATATTCACTGCAGGTGAACTTCGGCCTACAGGAATAACAACTCACTGTAGGTGAACTTGGGCCTACAGGACCTCTAGGGCCAATGGAAAAGCAGCAGATGAACATCCAACCGAACATCATGCTACAAGGCTTAACTCTTTATTCTTATACTCTTCTCTTTATATCTCTTTACTCTATTCTGGTTTCTCTTTTCTCTGTATCTCTCTACTCTGCTCTAATTTCTCTATTTAACGTATGTATTTAAAGCTTATGTAAATTTCGGTATGAATAGTTAGTCTGTCCCAAGTATAGGTTCATTAAGTCTATACTGAAACAGTTTAACTTTTCATATAATACCTAACCCTAGTCGTGACTCAAGTACTAACTAAGTTGCCCTAGTTCGTTCACTAGTCTGTGTCTGTTTTTCTGTCGTTAAAACTTTACAGACTTTTCTTTGGTTTTTATCTTTTCTTTAACTTTTTATCTTTCCTTTATATTTGCCTCACTAATATGTTCTTACCACTCCCTAAGTGTTTTATGAAGGTAATTATCAGATTCTGCGCTTAAAGTTGTCTTTCTAAAGCTTTTACAGAAAACTGCCTTTTCCGTATTATTTTATTATTTTTATTAAAATATTATTTTTAATTAAATATTATTATTTAATATTTTATTATTATTTATTATTTTATCATTAAATTTTCGAAAATTACCCCTTTTTAACTTTTAACCTTTAAAAATTCACTTTTTACCACCCGTAACTTTTAATATTTCTACTTTAACCACCCTAACTTTCAGAAATTGCAAAATAACCCCTCAAACACCAAAATATTTACTTCCTTGCCCTTTCTAAGATCTAAAAGGTGTTCTTCAATGTTCTTCACCACACTCAAAGTGTTCTTCATGTTCTTCATAAATTCTTCAGATTCTTTCTCTGTTTTTACCCGTTTTTCAGTCTTTTCAGCAACCGATTTTTACCAAAATTCAAAATAAAATTGCAGCCACTAAAACCCCATCTTTTCTACATGATTTTAACACAAATTGAACTCCAATTTAAGGTCTAGGGTTCGTTTTTCCATCAGCCATGAAGAACACAAATTCAAAGTTGAATATCATCAAATTTCATCAAATTTTCACCAAAATTTCAACAAGAATTACTCATATAAACAATCAATTTCAAGCATAACCAAACCATATCATAATCACACAACTCAAACACAATCAATCAAGATTAAATTCGTCAATCCCTACCTTGATTTGCTGCTCCAAATTCGGTTAGACTTTCAGGTGATCCTTAAGCACTTTTTCCTCCTAAAACACATCAAGAACAACTTTAAATCCACATACTCTCAACTGACCAAATCTCCCTCAGCACGTTAGGAAGAGATATCTCACCTTAGACTTGCTGAAAATTAATGTTTCTTGTCCCTCAAGTCAAGTTAAGCATGATTCCTAAGGAAGAACATCAAGAAAACACATGTTTTGCATGGTTTTCCTTGAAAACCGAATTTAAATGGGAAAGGGACAGCCATCTAACCTTATTTCCAGCCTTGATAAGTTACATGGTTATGTAGAGGAAGAAGAGAGGATCATTTTGGTGAAATCAGAGTTTTGATTTGAGTTTTAGTTCAGAAGAAATCAAGCTTTGAAGATTAAGTGTTCATGAAAGTTTCTCTCTTTTCTCTCTTGTTATTTTCGGCCAAAATGATGAAATGAGACAGCCTTGGAGGTCTTGGGGGTGTAAGGTGAGTTGTGATTGGTTGGCTTGGAGGTGGATTAAAATAATATTAAAATATCTCAGGTGTACAACTACTAAAACTAGATGTATCGGAACACTTGCAAAAACATCTCTAAAAATTATTTTCTGAGCTACTAGCATAAATGACACTAGTAACATATTTATTATGAGAATAAAACATGAATAATGAGGCCTTAGCATTGCTAAAGTCACCAGAGAGTGCTGGTGCTAAGCTGCACCAGTAAACCGTAAACCCGGTTAAACCGATTTTCTGTTTTTAAATAAAACAGACCAGGTAACCTTATAATATCATTCAAGCATTTTCTAATACTAATATAATGATAATATTATACTATTATCTCTCTCCTCTCATAAATCGAGTCTGGTTTGTCAAACTGAGACTATTTACGAAAAACCGAATCAAAACCCCTAACCGATACGGTTCAAAAACTAGGTTCTTCGTGACCGCGTTATCGAGCTTGTATCAACTAAGGTCCTGAGTTAAAGATAATATAATGACAATGAGGATTGAGATGCTTGATGATACAGAAGAGGTATTCCCTTTACTGATCTTTCAGAGAAATCTGTGTATTCAGAAACGATCTCGCGTACTCGAAAATCGGGGTTGTTACATCTTACCTCAGCCCATATGAAGTAGGGATAGAACTCACTTAGAATCCATGTTGGAGTATCCCTAAATACCCAAAATCACAAGATTTCAATACTAACTACCCAAAAACGTGTAACAGTGGGGAATTTCAAAAACTGGGCAGAGATGAATGGAATACTCACCACTAAACTTAGATAGAATTGTAGAGGATGAGAAGAGCGACGCGTGGCCACAAACGGCTCGTCAATCGGAGCTCCGTAGCTCAAGTTATGGTGGGTTGAAGATCAAAGAGAGTTAGGTTTTCTCTATTCTCTTCTCTCTTCTCAAATCAGCGCCCCAACCCCTCTTTTTAGGGTAAAATGAGCTGAAATGCTCACAACTAATGTTTATATATGTTAGGTCTTGGGCTCACTTAGGCCCGGTTCACTTATTTTTGCCCATTGGCCCAATTTTGGGCCAAAACCTTTAAGATTAGCGCTCTAAATCGCACTTTAAATATTTCTACATTCCCTAATTATAATTCCTCATTTCTTAATCTTATTTACCCATAATCAATTTCCTCAGCTGTAGTACCAGACAGATCTCAGCCGGTACTGCCGGTCAGAATTCTACTGTGCGCTTTACGCAGAAAACTATATTTTCCGACTCAGAAAAATTCACTGAATCTAAATATCATATTTAAATTATCAAATTCCAATTGCCAAATCTTCCAACCATATTCGCTCCTATTTAACTTATTATTTAATTAATTTCGGTTAGACCGGGTATTACATTCTACCCGCCTAACAGAAATTTTTGCCCTCGAAAATTCCATCCATCACTATCCTCTCCCTCTGCCAAGCCAATTAACACTAATCACAGCTCAACTCCAAGCATAACCTCCAAACTTACTTTCTTATTCTCAAACTCTCGAATTTCTACATGACTTGCTGTTATAAAGTCTCTGACTCATCAATCAAAAACCTCTTTCATTTCTAGAAAGCAAATGAGTTTGAAATAACAATTTAACAAAAATCATAAGAATCCGCTTTCCTTTAATAATCTATAAAAGCATTCGAGACACATCTCTTTTGTTAAAGTTACTCATATCAAAAATCATCTTCAAAACCATAACCAACGATCTTTCAAATTCTTGGGGAAAATTTTCAACAGTACCTCCCCAAAATTGGAGTTTACCACCCGTCACGGGTTCCCTCAAACCAATTTCCGTACCGCATCAGCATTTCAATTTAGTGGTTTTCACATTCGTCTTTCAAAACCAATCATTATAAATCTCAATCTAATTCCAAGGTTACTATGACCAAACATCATGGTACTCATCTCTCAAACACGACAACTTGCACTCTCTCATCATCTAAATCCAATTATGCATCAATGATAATTTCCTCATCCACTTTAGAACCATCAAAGCTCGCAGCCGCAATCAATTCCAACTGTTTGGGGATCATTACTTGCAGTAACCCACTTAACCCTTCTAGTATTCAAACTTAAGATATTATAGTAAACTTTTACAGCTCCTATTTGTAGCTATCCTGTGTTACTGCTTCCGCAAGTTTCTGTTGCTTTATTCTGATCTCTCGTCTAGTACGAGCTCTATTACTTACTTCCTCAAGTACTCAACCACAACTTAGCATAACTGGCATTTCAAATCAACGTTTCCAAATCCCTCATTTAGGACCATTCCTTATCTATTTAAATCAAAGGAACTGAAAGTCACGGGTTCAATCCGTTCCACCAAAAATCCAGAAATCAACCAACTACATAACAAACACAACACATTATTCTCAACAAAAAATCATTTACATCACAGGAATTTATCCATTTGTATTAAGGCAAATCCTTACTCGGATCATCTGATTTGCTCCTCAGTCTAATATTAAACTCGACATTCCCAGTTTTACTGTACAGGCGGTATTATAAAATCACGCACTGTCCTTTAAGCCTGATTATTGCAATTACCTCAATCTTACTGTCGCAATCGGCCCGCATCCTGACTCTCTCCTTGTTGGCAATTTCTTGATACATGCCCTGGTAACCCGCACTTGTAACATACGCCTAACCCCAATCGGCACGGCCTATTTGAGTGACGACTACCACATCTCTGACAGCTCGAAACATCAGAAGCAGCCGCTGCCCATTTGCCCTTACCATTCCTTTGGGACTCCTCACTCGTCGCAAAGTTATTCTGTCCTTGGGGAAAGTGTTGTACGTATCCTCTCTCCTTAAACTCTCGACCCCTTGGTGCGAATCCTTGGTTGTGCTCTCTATGACTTCCTTTCTCTGCAACCCTCTTTTTCACACACTCTTCAGCAATTCTGCTCTTATTCACTAACTCTGAAAAAGTTCGGATTTCCATTGGTCCCACTGAACTTAAGATGTCGCTCCGGAGCCCTCCTTCATACTTAATGCATTTCCATTCCTCGAAGTCTCCCGGAGCTCCTTGACACATGCGGAAAAACCTGAATAGCTCCTCAAATTTGTCTGTATACTCAGATACGGACATAGCACCTTGCTTCAGCTGCAGTAACTCCAATTCCTTGGCTGTCCTGGCGGAATTCGGAAAGTACTTCTTGTAGAATTCCACTTGGAAGGCATCCCAAGTGATATGATCATTCCTCTGTTGAAGGAGACGTCGAGCCCCTTGCCACTAATGCGATACTTCCCCCGTGAGTAGATAGGTAGCGAATTCAACACGCTGCTCTTCAGGCACCAACTGCGCTTGCAGTGCTCGCTCCATGGCCTGAAACCAAGTATCAGTTTCAGTCGGATTGGTGTTTCCCTTGAACTTAGGTGGATTAACCTTTAAGAAGGTTGCCAGTGTCATCGGGCCCTGAGCTTCCCTTCCGCCGTAGCCATTATTGTTCATCTGTTGCCCAAGAGCCTCCGCAGTGGCCTGCATAGCAGCAGCCATATTCTCCAACGCCGCCATAAGGTTTACCGGGTTATTCGGGTTGATTTCCGGTTCCTGCGTATTAGTACGACCTCTTTCACGTCCCCGACCGGGTCCACGAGGTGCCATCTGGTTCCTATACACACCAAACAATCGATATCAAGTTGATCAGTCTCAATATCGGAAGTATAGTGCTTCAAAGTACAAAAGGTACACTCATGGACTTCATGCTAGATGTATCGGTTAGATACCCTAACTAGCACAGGCACAGACTCAGAGTATGCATTGAAGCATAAGCAGTTCCATCCCTCAGGCTCACGAGGACGAACTGCTCTGATACCATAATGTAACACCCTAATATTCAAATCCTTATGCTCGAGTCATAAGTCATTGATATTACGGTGGTACGACTCTCAGGTGGATTTTTAATAAATAAATATAGGTAATTTCGAAAGGAGTATTAATCGAGAAGCCTGAAAAGAGTAGAAATAAAATCGCAAAGACGTATCTCTCACGTTTTGACAACAAAAGATAAACCGTGAAGCCGAAAACGATATGCGGACAAGGCGTAGAGGAGATTAAGAGATAGATAACAGATAGATATATATAACATAAGTAAATAGCCACTAGTCGCGACCCGCGAAGTTTAGGTCGGCTAGGGTACAGTATGAAAGTAGTTGACAACAGTATGTCCTAATCTCTCCCGAAGGAAACATGAGAGCCTCTATAGGCGAATTCAAAGAGTTCAATACATAATATAAACTTTCCAAAACAAAGGTGGAGAGATTCTAATCAAAACACAAAGTAGAGGAAATAAAGATCTTCGCCGTCTCTCAGACGACCCACAACTCACTTCTGAGCACCTGGACCTGTATTTGAAAAACAAAAGATATATACGGAATGAGAACCCCGGGCCCATGGGTTCCCAGTACGGTAAAAGTGCCAAATAAATACAATGCACTGCAATAAAACTCACTAAGCATCCTAAGCTTCTTCACCAATTATTCATCTTAGGTTCTCGCTAATCCATGAATAGGCAACTGTCATAAGGGAATGCTAAATCTAATTCATGTTTCACATGTTTCCCAACTCGCTGACTCTTCCACGAATCAGACTCAGAATTATAACCAAAACCATCACCAGTTGTTCTGCCTCAGCAATTCTATATCAATACATCATACACTCGCCTGGAGCTAGTGAAACCACATCACTGCGTCTACCCAGGGAGCTACAATTATCTCATTCAATAATCATCATCATCATCATGCAATCGCATCATCAATTCATCCCATCAAGAACAACCCTCAACACCCACCGACACCAGCATGAGGGGCCTCTCAGTTGTACAAACACAAGCAATACAGGCAAGTAATACACAAATATGGTACAAGTAGAACAAGTAACATATAGTCAGGTAACATGGCATATATGATGTAGAAATCCAAAACAAATGGCAAACCCAAACAATTCAAACATATGCAAATGATGAATGCCTGCCCTATGGCTGATGATATCATCTGTCGGTTATATAGCCAACCCGACATGTCCTGGTAGCTAACCATTGGACAGAAACACCCATTGCGGAGCAAGTAGGTTTGAGCTACAACCCCCTTGCTACTACCCGCTCAACCCAGAGTCAGTGGAATAACCACTACTGCGGCTACTACCCAGGCAGGTGTTTAAAAGCTCAACCTGGAGCGAGTGGATTCACCACTACTGCCGCTACTACCCAGTCGTCACAATCTCTGACCTGGAGCAAGTGGGACGAACCACAACCCTTGCTACTACCCAAGTATCTCAAGCATTGGCCCGGAGCAAGTGGGACGAACCACAACCCTTGCTACTGCCCAGGTATCTTAAACATATATTCATTCAATCTCAATTCATATTATCAACATTCATTGTTACCAAATCTCAAACATTAACTTGGAGCAAGTGGGACGAACCACGACCCTTGCTACTACCCAAGTATCACAAATAAACATTTATTTATAATCACCCTTCATTATTATCATTTCTCAGATAATGACCCGGAGCAAGCGGGACGAACCACGACCCTTGCTACTACCCAGGTATCACAAATAAACATTTATTTAAAACTCCATGATTAAACTCGTTTATCATAATCCTCCTTTCCCTTCTCATACCCGGAGCAAGTGGACAACGCCACTGCCTACTACCCGGGGTCGCACATCACATTTCAATATCTTTTCATTATTATCCATTTAACATATTCATTCATTAATCATATATGCATTTATACTCAGCCATAAACAATAATGGCTTTGCCGTAACCCGGCAATAACTCAGCCATCCGGCTCATGGTCCAATCAAGAACGGGCCATTTATCAATAAATATAGCCCTCCGACTCATGGCATACACGGTACTTCCACCGTCATCCTCCATATCTCATATAATCATCTTTGATCATCATTGATCATAACTTTTCCCCTTGCTTCACTCGCAAGTTACCACATCCCCTAGCTCCTTTCTCATTGCTAGGCATATCATAATGATTTAATACATAAGAGGTGAGATCGGAGGCTTAGAAGTATGAGATTTGGCTTTTAAAACTCAAAAATAAACTTTGGCATGAAAACAGGGCCACGCGTACGCGCACTCCATGCGCACGCGTGGATGGCCAAAAACTCATCGACGCGCAAGTGCCATATGCGCGAACACGCGGGTTGAAAAATATCCAAACGGCGCGCAAGCGTCAGCCACGCGTACTCGTGGGTGCTCTTGCGCCCAGGCACAAAACTGGCACAACCCTGGCACAACTCTCTGGAAAATGGCTGGGCAATTGGTGCAGCGCATCGACGCCCCCGCGCACACCACGCGCACGTGTGGATGGTGCTTTCTGGAAGAACGGCGCGCACGCGCCAAGTGCGCCTACGCGCATAGGGTCGTTCTGCTAAAAATTTTTCTAAGTTAAAAGCTGCAGAATTTACAAATTCAACCCCCAATCTTCCGACGGTCATAAATTTCTCATTTTAAATCATTTTTCACCCGTTCTTCGAACGGCATGGACATCTCGGATCCAATTTCATTTCTAAACAGATTTGGCAGAAAACAGAGATCCGTAGTTTAGGTTATGTCCCGTCAAAGTATGCCCAAAAAACCATGTTTTCATACAAAACCACAAAGTGCCATTTTCAAAACAAGTCATTTTCAACTCTTTCCAAAGTCAATCAAAACATGCCAATTTCAACCCTTTTTGAAATCAATCAAAATGTACCAAAATCAACATCAAGCCATCCTCAACTCACACATTGACACTTTCTCAAACTCAAGCACATTTACATATCATATACTCTTCCTCATGCCAAATTTCAACAACACTATTTCCAATCAATTATCATTATACATAATCAATATCATACTCACTATCATATGGTTTCACCCACAAATCAACCTTAATCACTCCTCAAGTATATATCACAACATACATATCTCTAATGCATCATAATACCATCAAGGCATCAATAATCATAATCACATATATGACCACATAATATATCTCAACCAAAACCAAACATGCCTCATCTATATAATTTCACCCAAATTTACCAAATTTCACACTTCAACTCCTCAAACCTTATTGTTCAATAACCAACCCAATCATTCATATATTCATTATCTGAAATTCATCCAATTACTTATGTCATCATACAATGCACACATCAACTTACCTTTCTTACCTTTCCCCGGCCTCCGGCCCAAAATTCACGGCCTCCGGCCCAATTTCACAATTTAAATGGATGAACCACAATTCAATACTCATTACCCAATACATCAAATTCTCAATACACCAAGCATACAAGGCTACACAATCCTCAACCCAATCATTAATTCACATTACATACCAACTATGCTTATTAGCACCAACCATTTACGCAATCTAAACTTAATCCTAGGGGCATCTAGCCTAGGAATTCTCATCACAACACACGGTACTTAAATGAAACTTAAATCGTACCTCTTGTAGCCAAACCAATTGAGCCTCTTCTTTGGAAGTCTTCACCAACCTTAGCTCCAAGCCTTACCAAAGCTCCTCAAGTAATACCAATCTCCCAATTGTGCACCAACATCACCAAATACACTAACATAACCAATATCACATACATACATCAACCTAGGGCTCATAAAAATGACAAATCACAAGGGTTTGAGCACTTCTTACCTCAGCCCATATGAAGTAGGAATAGAACTCACTTAGAATCCATGTTGGAGTATCCCTAAACACCCAAAATCACAAGATTTCAACACTAACTACCCAAAAATGTGTAACAGTAGGGAATTTCGAAAACTGGGCAGAGATGAATGGAATAATCACCACCAAACTTAGATAGAATTGTAGAGGATAAGAAGAGCGACGCGTGGCCACAAACGGCTCGTCAATCGGAGCTCCGTAGCTCAAGTTATGGTGGTTTGAAGATCAAAGAGAGTTAGGTTTTCTCTCTTCTCTTCTCTCTTCTCAAATCAGCGCCCCAACCCCTCTTTTTAGGGTAAAATGAGCTGAAATGCTCACAACTAATGTTTATATATGTTGGGTCTTGGGCCCACTTAGGCCCGGTTCACTTATTTTTGCCCATTGGCCCAATTTTGGGCCAAAACCTTTAAGATTAGCGTTCTAAATCGTACTTTAAATATTTCTACCTTCCCTAATTATAATTCCTCATTTCTTAATCTTATTTACTCATAATCAATTTCCTCAGCTGTAGTACCAAACAGATCTCAGCCGGTACTGCCGGTCAGAATTTCACTGCGCGCTTTTACGCAGAAAACTATATTTTCCGACTTGAAAAAATTCACTGAATCCAAATATCATATTTAAATTATCAAATTCCAATTGCCAAATCTTCCAACCATATTCGCTCCTATTTAACTTATTATTTAATTAATTTCGATTAGACCGGGTATTACATATTTTAGAGACTCTGAGGAAGCGAAGAACTCTTGGGGCTCAGGGTTATATTTTTATTTACATTTACATATGTATAGAGATTCTCCACCTTGTATTTTAATGTTTGTCCTTCTTAGAGGTTGACTCGGAGAAACAGGTTGTCGGTTTTCTGTTTTTGGTTACTTTGGAGTGTATATATATGTATATGCATACTCTGGTCGGTCTTTGCTTCGCAGGCCGAGCCTAGAGCTTGTTAATTGCATACTTGGAACTCTGATCGTGTATATATATATATATATATTATCTTTTCGTTGAATCTTATCCACCTTTCTATGCTATCCAATCGTGAGTTTTGCATTGTTCTGCTTGTATTTCGTGCAATAACCTTTCTTCAAGGCTCCTAGATAAACCTCCTTTTCAACTATATTTTATATATAATTTCACTTTTAGAGGTCGTAATACCTCACCACCTCAGTTTTATGACTTAAGCATAAGATTAAGTGTGGTAGGGAACACCTGCAATATATCTAATTAAAATCTGTAGAAAAGCCTTTATTAGTAGAAAAATAATTAACTATATGTTTGGAAACCATCCATAAACGATTTATTTATTTATCTATTTAGTTAAATAGGAAAATTGCTTATTTAAAAAATATGAGTATGTTTGGAAAATGAAAAAAATAGAATCAAAATATTATTAACTATTGACTTTGAGCAAGAGAAATAATTTATGAGCATCAACAAAGTTTTAAGAATTTAATTTTCATGTACTCAAAAGTATAAAAGAGATTTATACGAATATTCAATTGTATATCAATAAAAGTAACTGATTTTTAAATTTACTAATTAAAAAGTTATCTCATTACATAAATTTAATTAGATAATCGTATAAAACTCTTATATCGCATCAAATTTAAGTTCAAGTTTTAATATCAAATATTAAATAATATAATATTGTATATTTATTTTCAAGTAATTTTAATTACCATATAAACATAACTTTTTTATCATACAATTGAAACATAATATATATATTATTATTTTCCAACTATTTTAATTCAAATTATTCAAGCATATATTAATGAAATTATTACAACAAGAAATAAAGAAATCACATTTAATTATAACTTGAATTCATGTTTTTGTTGACCCTAAAATATGATTAAATTTAATATATTTAATTCCTAGATAAATGAGATGTCTTTATGTCATATATTTTATGTTGTTTTCTTTTATTTTGTGATGTTTAAGTTATTTTATTTTCTGTTAGAGATAAATTTGAATTACATCTAACTTTTATAAAAGTCTAGAATGTCATCCAAACCCTTGTTGTTAATTATTTAATGAAGTCAACCATGAGACTTATCACAAATAGTAATTGTTTGGATTATTTAAACGTCATATCCTGTTTGATTGTGTGTGAATGTAGCAGGTTATCATAAATTAGTTCCTATCTACCAAAAAGTAAACTGAAATGGGGAGAAAAATTATTCGTTAACTTTGGACAGACGAACACCCAAAGATTTACACTTGTTAACCCCACCCGTACTCTGCTCATCACTTATAACAAAACTAAAATGATTTCATACATTTAAGGTTAAATAAGAACATTTGAAATATTTGGACAAAATTAAAATTGAATCTAGTTCAAATGTTTGGAACATATTGTAAACTTTAATTTTCTTCATTTGAAATATAATAATTATATATACACATTCAATGGGTATACTTATTTGGAATATAAATAGTTATTATCATCAAAATTAGATAAGGAAAAAAATTGAGTTATAAAAAGGAAATAAATAAGCAAACTTAATTCCAAATTTTGAATCGCATCTTTAAATGACAAATACTTATAAAATTAATTTGTGAATAAATAAAAGAAATAAGTTTTGTTAGTATTAATATTTTACTTAGTGGTGTGTAAGATCCAGAGTTTTAAAAAATAAAGAATGAGTTATTTATGATTTATTATATTTATTTAAAAATTTGTTTTAAAAAATTATGTTATTAAAAGTAATTAAATCAAATTTATGATACTTTGAGTTTAAAATAATTAGGATTTCGAGATTTTTATAGTAATTGGGTAGTTTTCAGATTTAAGATTTAAAATTTTTGTAATTGAAAAACAATGAAAATTTTATATGATATAATTTGAATATTGAGATTTTGAATATAATTTTATGAACAAAAAAAATTTAATAAAGTATTTCTAATTTTAAATTAGAGTAGTTATTTGAAACTAATTAATAAGTCAACAAATAAATGTTGTGTTTTTAAAATAACTTTATTGAATTACATTTGGTTTTCAATTACCACTCTTTTTCTAGTTTTTAAAAAATTCTTAAATTTGCCCTCATCTACAATTTACTCTGAACAAAGAAAGAAAGAAAAAAACGGAGAAGAGAGAGTGAATGGGGTGAAGGAAGAAGGGAGGAAGGAGAGAAAGGAGGGAAAGGTGCTGGCGAAGAGAGGATTATCACTCGTCGTCGCCGTCGCAGAAAAGGGTGCCCGAGGCGGAGAAAGAAGAGAATGCACAGGAGAGAGAGAGAGAGAGAGAGAGAGAGGGGGAGGCAGACCACGAAAGAGAAGAGGGAAAAGATGATGCCTCCGTCACTACCAAGCCGTCCCCATCGAGATAGTCATCGTCGTTATGGTCAGAGCCGCCATTGAAAGGGAATCTTGCCATAATCGTCGCAGCAAAGGAGAGAGGAAACGATAACACGAGTAGAGAGAGAAAGGGCATTGACAGTTGGAGCTAGGAGATGCTTCTGCCGTTGAGCCACTCCGTCGCCATCACCATCATTGTCCATTCTGGAAATGCAAGAACAACGAGAGAGAGAGAGAGAGAGAGAGAGAGAGAGAGAGAGAGAGAGATATGATGATGATGATGATGCCTCCGTCGTTGCCAAGCCATCCCCGTCGAGATCATCATCATCGCTGTGGTCGGAGTTTCCATTCAAAGGAAACCTTGCCATCATCGCCACAACAAAGGAGAGAGGAAACGATAACGCGAGTAGAGAGAGAAAGGGCATCACAGTTGGAGCTAGGAGATGCTTCTGCAGTTGAGCCACTTCGTCGCCATCACCATCATCGTCCATTATAGGAAATGCGAGAGAGAGAGAGAGAGAGAGAGAGAGAGAGAGAGAGAAGGATAATGGGGAAGGATGGGGGAACTGGCTTACCATTCCTAACTGCTTTGACGCCATCACCGAGCTATCATCCTCCTTGCTGTGGAGCTTTTACATCCATTACCTTACCATAGAGAGAGAGAGAGAGAGAGAGAGAGAGAGGGGGGAGAGGGGAAGAAAGAAGGATAATGGGGAAGGATGGAGGAACTGGCTTGCCATTCCTAACTGCTTTGACGCCATCACCGAGCTATCGTCCTCCTTGCCGTGGAGCTTTTACATCCATTACCTTACCCTAGCTCTGCCCTCTTTTGTTCTTACCATGCTTGTCTGTCGATGCCATTGTCACCAAATTGTGACTGCTAATGCTGCTACTGCTTTATTCTCCCTTTGTTTCCTTTGGTAAGTTTGGTTTTATTTTGCAACATTATTATGGTTATTGCTTCTTTGATGATATGTTCAATTTTGCCCTTGTCTTGCTTCATCCGCTGTCAGTTTTTCCTTTCAAAGCTAATGTTGCTGATATTAGAGCTGTTGTTGATTCCTTCGGGATAGAAAATAGAGGGTTGCGGCATCCCCAATTTTTGTTTATTGCGACTATTATTTGAGGTAAAGGATATTGTTTTACAAATTTAGAATGTTTTCAAAGTTTAGCAAATACGTGAATTTGAGTTGATTAACATTTTATGGCTTGATTATCCTTATTAAAGATTTGATTAATTTAATTTTGAATATTTAAGTTGTTTAAATGATTGAGTTGAGGTTGACCAAATATTAAAAAAAAGATTAATATCTCTAATAATAAAATTAATTAGTAACAATGCATGAATTCTCTTGGTGGGTAGTTAGGATTTAAACCCTTGTTTGTTACCTTAATGATTGAAAAATTAATAACTTAAAGAAAATTAAAGAAACAAGTCAAGAATTTCTATGTTGAGAAATTGTTTGGTACTGGAAAGGTTGAGAAGGGTTTGAGAGATCTTTGATTTGGATGGAACTTTCAAAGGGTGAAAAAATTTGAGTTTTAAGGGACTGCTAAAATTTTTATAAGAGTTTGAGTGAAATTGAATAATGAGAATAATGGAAACTGGTGCTATTTTCATAAAGATTAGAGACTTTGTCTTGGTGTTTAAATTGACTGCTTCAAATTAAAAAATTATGTTTTGAGGAGTTTTAGCGAATTTAAAATAATAAAAGTTGATTGGTGGATTAACTTATTTCATTTGATTAACTATGAAAAGGATAAATAAATAATTAATCAACTGAAGGGTCTGGGAATAATAGAAAGTGTGAGTATGAGGTTTCTATTAAAACCAAGAGTCGAGAAAAAAAGAGATATTTAAAGAATATGATGACAAAATTGTGATCTCCAAAAATTATGAGGTAAGTATTAAGTACATTTAGTGATATTTCGATTTGAGCTTGAGGATCATGGAGGTTTGGTTTATTAGCCCATAAATTGAATAATTGAACAATAATTTGATGATATTGAATGAGGAAATATGATGTTTTTGAGTTTGTTTGAGATTGGTTATAAATGATTATGTTGTATATGAGTTAGTTTGCAACTTTGACCTTGATTTTAGGGTATTGTATTAGACGTCTCATACCTGCAAGCTGTATGTTAGGGGTGTTCGCAGTGCAGTTTGATTTAGTTTTTTAGAAAAAAGTCATCCGATCTAATTGTAACGATCCACATTTTCTAAAATCTAAATATGAATAAATTATAATTTATTTTATAAATTAGAGTTCCTTATTTTAGAAATTATTTTATTATAAGTAATTAAATTAATTTTATAACTATTTGAATTCAATCAAATTCATATTCTCTTTTATATATATATATATTTTCAAGATGAAATATTTTACATAATTAAAACTATAATTCTAGTAATTTAAAAGTAATGAAAATTATATGTATATTTTAATTTGAGTAATTGATATTTTTAATTTAAAAATAGAGTTTAGTTAATGATATTATTATTGAGCTCGATATCTGCCGATATAAGTAAATATCGGAACTCTTCAGTGAGCTTAGCTTTGCTAATACTTTATCGTATATCTTTCATCCTTAAGTTACTAATGTCATTTATATTAGTAACTCATATATATTTAACTCTAAAATAATTTGGACAAAAAAATAAGAAAATTACTCATATATTATTAGTTGTTGATTTATTATTATTATTATTATTATTATTATTATTATTATTATTATTATTATTATTTAAGTCCCATTCTCTTGGCTGAATGCCATTAAGGGAACAAAGAAAAAGAAAATGAAACGTAGCTTGTAAGCATATATACATATTTATATATTCATGACACCTAAACCTCCCTGTGTAATCTTTCTCCTAAATCATGATCAGTATCACCTAATCAGCCTTGCATGCTTCATTTTTGGGTGATACAAGAGAGATAGAATCGAGAGAGAAGAAAGAAATCGTGAACTTTCCAAAAGTTTTCGAGTTAGATTTCTTGAGATTCGTAACTCCAATAAAAAATCTAATCCGATTAAAGTGTTTGTATCTTCCTCCTCTTCTGTTGATGTTATTTTTGTTTGGGAGAAATTGATGGTGGAGCTGCTGTCCCTCCATACAAGGTTCGTCCGAGGGAGCCCTGGAGGTAGAGTAGCCGATTTTGATATTTTCTTCTTTGATTTCTCGTTCAGGAACCTTCCCTAAAACTTCTGTTGTTGTGATTTTTGCACGGAGATAGAATTTGTAATTTTATGATAATTAAATGTGAATTTGATAAGTGAATATTGGTTTGATTGATTATTATTTGAGTTCGATTAAGTTTATGTTGAATTATTATTGAATTATTCTTTTCTGCTTGAAAGTTATGTATTTTGGAGTTTTTTTTAATTTTAAACAGAATTAAAGAATGGATTGTTGAAATTGATTTGAGATTTTTATTTTGGTGAAAAGGAGTTTAATAAAAGAGAAATGGATTTGAATTATTTTTAAAGAGAGATTTTGATATTTGGAAGAAAAAAAACGGGGACAGTATGCAAGGATTGTGACTTAGTCCCACTTGCTCTGGGTCAAGATTTTAAAAGATTGTTATTTTAAATTTGAGCTATGACCTGGCAAGGATCGTGGTAGTGTACCGCTTGTCTAGTGTCACAATGGACGTGGGGATTGTGGTTATTTACCGCCCACGGGTGTGTTGCTTTCTAATTGAAAACGTCTATGGGGATCAAGGTGGTTTACCACCCGCAGATGGTGGGGATCGAGGTGGTTTACCCCTCACGAGGTAAGGATCGTAGTACTGTACCGCTCACCAGTTTTCAAGAGGATGATGCCCGGATTAGCTACGGGACATATTGGGTTTGGCTATATAACCGACAAACGAGCTTATTAGCCATAGGACACACATGCATCATACTTGTTTGCACATATTTGTTTGTGAGTGTGTTTTCTATGATTGTGGGTGTGCTATATAATTGTTTGATTTCTGTGTTCTTTATTTATTAAGTCTAAATGTATTCTATTGCTCGCTGCTGTTGGCTATGGTAATAAAATGAATAAATATACACCGCAACACTATTAAGAACTCCTTAGTTCTTACCCTTTATTTCCACCCCTTTCAGCTACAGGTGCGAAGGTTTAGTAAGGAGCTACAGGAGGATAGAAGAGTATGTTTACAAGTTGTGTTGTTAGAATTTATTTTTCCTCGCCTTGTTAGTTAGAGTTGTACTCAGAGGGGGTAGGTTTTGTAATTGGTTTTGTATGTGTTACTATAATGTATTATTAACATTAAGCATGTGAAAAATGTGTTATTTGTTCTTGTTAGAAAAGATTTTAGTGTTTAGTGAATCCATTAGTATATTTACGCATAGAGACTCGTTCCTTATTATTAAATATATGAGAGTCGTCGTAATACCCCTGCTATTAGAGTAGGGCACCCGGAAGCGTGACATTCTGATAGTAAGGGTGTTACATTATGGTATCAGAGCAATTCGTTACTGTTGGAGCCTTGGAAATGGATTGACTATGCTTTACTACATACTATGAGTGTTTGTCATGCAGTAGGACTTGTCCTAATGACAAGAGTTTGAGTTTCAAATGCATGATTGTCTATTGATTAATGTTGTTAGTCGACCGTTGCATCTCTCATGGTATTAGGTCTGGCTAACTTAATACTGATGATTTGTGTATACGAGAACACTAACGGATTATCATAGACGAGATAGAAATAATAGGTTATGCGAATCACGGGACTTGGGAACATTAGAAGTTACGTTTTAAGGATTCATTTCGAGGTATACTCTTTATTTGTGCTATGTGACTTTGTGTCATCTCTTCTTTCATTGTTTTCATTGGAATTTTTTGTAACACCCTACGATATGTAGCTTTATACCTAGGATATAAAACAGAAGTGGCGAGGCGCTACGACCTCTAAAAGTAAAAATATATGTATATAATAAGGATAATATATCTGTGAGCCTTGAAAGAAAAGGGGTACGACGAAAACAAAATCGAAGGTACAACACTCACGAGAAACGGAAAGATAGAAAACTTATACAGAAAACCAGAAGACAGATATAAAAAAAGGTAGAATTCCAAATGATAGTTATATAAGCAAGATCTAGACTCGACCTGTGAAGTAAAGGTCGGCTAATATATATATATATAACTAATGCTAGGGCATTTTGGCCAGTTTCACTGACCTTTTTCTTTACTCTTTTAGGATAGTTTCATGCATTTTCTTAGTAAATAAGCAAGTTTTGGGTAAATATATACTAACATCTTGATTCAAGCAAACATTGTGAACTTTACATGATTTCATGAGAATTTTGCATGAATTGAATGATAATATGGATGATGCATGATCTCATGACTTGAAACAAAGCTTTGATGCACCTTGTTTGTTTGATTTTAGGACAAAGGAAGCAAAGAAGAGCCACGTTAGGAGCCACGTTAGTCTCACTAACGTGGAAAGGGAGCAAGCTTGCAACGTTAGTGGTAAAGTTACCACCAATAACGCCCTCGAATGCCATCATAACCCACGTTAGTTGCCACGTTAGTTACACTAACGTGAGAACTAACGTGGAAGAAAGGTAGAACTCCAACGTTAATGGTGAAAGTGATCACTACTAACGCCACACTAAGCCACGTTAAGAGCCACGTTAACCCAATTAACGTGGACTCTAATGTGGAGTAAAGAGGAGGTTGCAAGCGTTAGTGACACTCACCTTTGTCACTAACGTTAGGCCAAGCTTAGATTGCCTACGTTAGTGGTCACGTTAAGACCACTAATGTGAAGGGTAACGTGGAGCAATGAATGATTGGCCAACGTTAGTGACACTCACTTATGTCACTAACATTGGAGATAGCAAGCATACCCACGTTAGTGGCCACGTTAGTTACACTAACGTGGAGAACTAACGGGGGAAAAAGGGGCACTTTGAAACGTTAGTGACAAAGGTGAATGTCACTAACGCTCTCGAAGCTTGAGCATGCCCACGTTAAGGGCCACGTTAGTTACACTAACGTGGACCATTAACGTGGAAGAAAGGGACAAAGAGCAACGTTATTGGTAAAGGTGAGTGCCAATAACATTTGAGAAGGGCTAAGAGGCCACGTTAGTGGTCAGGTTAGTACCACTAACCTTGAAGTTAACGTGGATCATTTAGTTTGGAACGTTAGTGACAAAGTTATCGTCACTAACGCTCTCGAACCCAAATTTACACTTAACGTTAACGCCACTAACGTCCTAACTAACTTCCCATCATGCCTAACTCACACTTTCTTTGCGTGCAAACCTGAGCCCACTAGAGACTGTAACTGCTTTAACTGAAGATCAAAGGCCCATATCCAAGACTTGAAGAGCTAACTAGAAGATCTGAAGAGTAGTATATATAGGAATAGTTTTGAATTGAAAAGAGAGAGATCTGGAACTTGAGAATTACACTCTGTATATTTTACTTTCTCTGCAACTTCTAGTTTATTTTTCAGAATGTACTTTTCATTTTTGCTTTCCATTTTCAGAGCTATGAACAACTAAACTCCTTTTCATTGGGTTAGAGAGCTCTGTTGTAATTTGATGGATCAATAATAGTTTTCATTATTCTTCTTCTTTCTTTTCTCTTGATTTTACTAGAAAGCTTTCGTTCTTCATCCAATTGGTTAGCTATCTTGGAAGAGAATGTCTCCATAATTGGATCTCCTCGGAACCTTGGAAGAGGAATGAGGAGATCATGCTAGAAATGCTTTCTCATGCTGGACCAAA
This sequence comes from Arachis hypogaea, assembly GCF_003086295.3. Classification (NCBI taxonomy): domain Eukaryota; kingdom Viridiplantae; phylum Streptophyta; class Magnoliopsida; order Fabales; family Fabaceae; genus Arachis; species Arachis hypogaea. The sequence goes on along the minus strand of NC_092054.1, from coordinate 124,254,424 downwards.
TTGGGGTTTTGATGGATATAGTGACATATAATCCTACCAACACTTTGATTTGGAAATGCATGTGGTATAATCAGTGACTAAACTTCATCTCTTCCCATGAGAAATTAAATCAAGGAATTGGGCAATTGTTCAAGCTTAGAAAGATTGGGTTGCCAAGGAATTGGAATCCAATCACTTAAGATTGCCAAGGAGATCAATGAATGCATTGATTGAGGAAGAGATAAAAATGAATTTGATATGGAGAATGCAACATCTCCTAAGCCCAATGAACCCTCCATCTCTGATCTTACCCATTCTCTTTATTTTCTGCCATTTATTTTTCTGCTAATCTTCCCAAATCCCCATTTAAGATTCTGCAATTTACTTTATGCCATTTACATTCTGCCATTTATTTCCAGATCTACATTTTCTGTTATTTACTTTCCCGCCATTTAATTTTTTGCAATTCCTCAACTCAATTTCTGCTTAGCTCAACTAGAACATTCCTCTAATTAAAGTTACTTAACCAATCAATCCCTGTGGGATTCGACCTCACTCTATTGTGAGTTTTTACTTGATGACAATTCGGTATACTTGCCAAGGGAAATTTGTTGAGAGACAAGTTTCTGTGCATCAAGTTTATGGCGCCATTTTCGGGGATTGATTTTGTATCGACAATGATTAAGTTGGAGGATAACTAGATTGAGCATTTTTCTTTTGTTTTGTTTAATTCCATTTGAGTGATTTACTTTCAGTTTTAGTTATTTTCTTTCCTTTATCCCTTACCCATTTGTTGTGTTTTCATCATTGTTTACAAGTCAGTTAACTAACCCACTAACTGTTTGATATATTGTATCACTCACACTAACAGCCATTCTAACAAGAGTAATTTCCATTCAATTTCTCTCTTGCTTTTTGCATTGTTGGTTGTATGACAGGTAGAAGAAGCGGGGCTTCAACTTCCTTTGATTCTGAACTTGAGAGGACCTTCCTTAGATTAAGGAGGGAAGCAAGAGGAAAGAGAGTCGTTGGTGCTGAAGAAGAGGAAGAGTATTTTGAACCAAATATGGAGGAGAATATGGAGAACCACCATGAAGAAGAGGCTCACAACCATGCCAGAGAAGGTCCAGTGAATCATGCTGGGCAAGAGAGAAGAGTTCTAGGCTTTTATATCAATCAAAACCCAGGAAACTGTGGAAGTAGCATCCAAAAGTCAACCATACATGCCAATAACTTTGAACTAAAACCCCAGCTCATCACCCTCATTCAGAACAACTGTGCATTCAGAGGAAGTGCCTAAGAAGACCCCAATCAACATCTCACCACCTTCCTAACGATATGTGATACTGTAAAGTCTAATGGTGTTCATCCTGACACTTATAGGCTACTTCTGTTTCCCTTCTCACTCAAGGATAAAGCATCTAAATGGCTGGAATCCTTCCTGAAGGAAAGTTTAACAACCTGAGAAGATGTGGTAAACAAATTCTTGGCGATATTCTATCCTCCTTAAAGAATCAACAGGTTGAGAGCTGAGGTACAAACCTTCAGGCAACAAGATGGTGAAACTCTCTATGAAGCATGGGAGAGGTTTAAGGACTTGACAAGAAGGTGCCCGCCAGACATGTTCAATGAATGGGTGCAGTTACACATTTTTTATGAGGGTCTTTCTTATGAATCAAAGAAGGCAGTGGACCACTTATCCGGGGGATCTCTGAACAAGAAGAAGACCATTGAAGAAGCCATAGATGTCATCGAGACTGTAGTTAAGAATGACTACTTCTATGTTTCTGAAAGGGGCAACACTCAAGGAGTAATAGAGCTGAACAACATGGACACATTGCTGGCTCAAAACAAGATGATCACCAAGTAGCTGGCTGACCTTACCAAGAAGATGGAAAGGAACCAAGTGGCAGCAGTCACCACATCATCAGCAGCTCAAGAGGGAACAAACACAGAAGAAGAAGGTGATCGGGAACAAGCCAACTATATTGGGAACTCACCTAGGCAGACACATGATCCATACTCCAAAACTTATAATCCTGGTTGAAAGAACCACCCAAACTTCGGGTGGGGAAATCAACATGATCAAAGCCAAGATCAGAGACGTCATAATCCCAACCACAATGCAACTCACCAACATTCCACACAAAGATCATATCAGCACCCATCCAACAATACCTCCCAACATCCATATAAAAACCAAAATGGCCCTTCCCATCCCTCTAATCTCAACCCACCATCACCATCCGAAGATAGGCTCTCAAGGATTGAGACTCTACTTGAAGGCATATGCAAGGAAATCCAAGACAATAAGGTGTTCAAGGAGGAGGTGCGAGCCAATATAAAAAACCAGGGAGACACCATCAAGAGGCTGGAATTTCAAGTGGGATACTTCTCTGAGAAGATTCCTAAACCTACTGATAGTTTCCCAAGTGACACAGAGAAAAACCTGAGAGGTGAAGCAAAGAAAGTAAAATGGGAAGGATGCAAGGTGGTCACCTTATATGATAAGGGGACTGAGAAAAAACTGAACAAACCCTTAGAACACTCTCAAAATATTCCAGCAGAGAAGCAAGAAGAGAGTGACCAAGAAACCAACCCCACACAGAGGGAGGAGTTAAGGGAGAAGGAGATTCTAAACCCATATGCACCTTTTCCCCATAGACTCAAGGGTGGTGTAGAAAGGAAAGTGTACTCAAAGTTCCTCGACATGTTTGCATCTCTCCATGTAAACATACCATTCATCAAGGCTCTTCAACAAATGCCCTCATACATTAAGTGTATGAAAGAGCTGCTGACCAAGAAAAGTTCACTCAAGGGAGGGCAAACAATAATAATGAATAAGGAGTGCAGTGTTCTCATTCAACCAGAGTTGCCTACAAAAAGAAAGGATCCAGAGAGTTTTCACATCCCCTGTGCTATAGGAGAAACAAGGATTGATAAAGGACTCTGTGACCTAGGAGTAAGCATCAATTTAATGCCTTTATCTCTCATGAAGAAGCTTCAGATCAATGAGCTAATGCCCACAGACGTAGTCATCAAGATGGCTGACAAAACTCAAAAACAAGTAGTAGGAGTGGTTGAAAACGTGTTAGTAAAGGTCAGAAACTCTTTCCTTCCCACAGACTTTGTCATATTGGAAATGGAAGAGAGTTACCTCCATCCAATCATATTGGGAAGACCATTCCTAGCCACAGCCAGAGCACTTATAGATGTGGAGCAAGGAGAGCTAATACTGAGGATACACGATGAACAACTTACCTTCAATATCTTCAAACCTGCACAAGAAGCAGATCAAGAAAACAAGGAATGAAGGGGAGATCACAATAAGGCACTGGTGGAAGAAACAAGCACTCAAGCACAAACAATACCCCTGGGAACCCCTTTAGTTGACGAACAATACAATCAGAAGGCACAACAGCTAAAGGAAACCCAAGAGGAGCTAAACCCACCAAAGTCATATGAGACCAACAACAAAATCTCCCTGAGAAAAGAAGCCACAAGGAGCAGGAGAGCATTGAAAGAAACAAGGAAGAAGGCACCAAGGGGATGGAGGAACAAGAAAATTCCTATAGAGGAATTCTCTCCAGGGGATAAAGTAATCTCTGCTCATTTCCCAGTTATTCCACCTCATCTACCCACTATTCCATCTCAGCTGCCTAAAGTTTTCACCATCAGTATAATTCTCTCCTTGGAATATGTGGAGGTTTTTAATGAAGTCAACGGCGATAGATTCACTGTGAGAGGGGAATATTTGAAGCATTACCAACCACCTTGACTAAGGTAAAACGTTAAGCTAATGACGCTAAAGAAGCGCTTCATGGGAGGCAACCCATGTTTTATATCTTTTTAGGGCTTAAAGTAGTTAATAAAGCAAGGTTCATGAATTCCAAATCAACTTTGACAAACACTTAAATGAATCCTTATATGCAACATATAGTGAACAACAAGTTTGGTGTTCAAGGCACACTAAGAGGACATAAATGCAATTCATATCATGTTACTCTTAGAGCCTTGAACAACTATTTTTACACCACATGGCCACAAACTAAGTTTAGTGTCACCAATGTTGCATACATGGACAATTAATCAGTCAGTTGGGTTGTATTCATGAATAGCACTTAGTTAGTTAAAAACAAAAAAATTTTTAAAAAGTAGTTAGTCCACTCTTTAATTTTTGCCACCAAAATTTAATGCTAACTTTTGCTTTCCTTTTATCTTGTAGGAGAAATGAAGGGAAGATTGGATGGAATTGATGGGACAAATGAAGAAGAGGGTTCGGCTATTTCACAAGGGGGTTTATACACATGTCTTCAAAGGAAATGCATTGGAAAATGTTGCCATGCAACATTGGAAGAATGACACCCTTGGAAACCGAACCAACCCCATCATAAAAGTGGTGATCCTGGTGCTCATTTCATGCCAAACCCCAACCGTCCACCATTGGTTCTTACGATCAATCCACACCCTTCAATCACCCATCATCTTCCTATATAAATGACCCCCACTCTATACCCCTCCATATTCAAATGCCCTTTCATTTCATTCTTTTATCTTTCGAACACACACACCCAACACTTCTTCCTTCATCCAAACACAATCCCATAACTACACCCTATCTTAACCCGGCCGAATTCCATCATCAATCCATAATTCTAAACACCTTCACGTTTTAACTTCTACTCATGGCATCATCAAGCTCCAAGAGGCGAAAGGGAAAGGGACCGGTGGAGAGCATCCCTTTTGATGAAGGGAGGTTCAAGACCGCCTTCCATGAGCTTCAATTTGAATGGGTAAAGCACAAGAAAGTATTGCCAGAATTGACATTCCAGTTCAACGATGATGAGTGCCCACAGATTAGAGAGAAGATTGAACAAAGGGGTTGGCAAGAGCTCACGAACCCAGACACAAAGATAAATGCAAATCTCATTAAGGAGTTCTACGCCAATATGGCCAGAGAAGATACCACCAAGGCCCCTACCTTGAGTAGCTATGTGAGAGGAATAGAGGTGGACTTCAGTCCCAATGACATCATGAGGACTCTTCATCTGAGATCATAACCCTCTGACAAGCCAAGTTATCAAGCAAAAATAAGTAATGGCCCCAACAATGATGAGCTTGAAGAAATTGTGAACGATATGTGTGTTACAGGATCAGATTGGGAAATGTATTTGGATAAGAGGCCACGGTTCATTAGAAGAGGAGATCTCATCCCGGAAGCCAAGGGATGGTTTGAGCTCGTGAGAAGATCTATCCTTCCAGCCTCAAATAATTTTGAGGTCAATATTGCTCGAGCTACTATGGTACATTGCATCATGAGGGGTGGAGACATCAATGTATATGAAATTATAGCTGAGGGGATCCATGAAGCAGCCGAAAAGATTGATCCAAGTGCTCGGCTTTGGTACCCCAGCACCATCCTGAGACTATGTATGAAAGCCAAGGTAGTCTTCGAAGATAACAATCCAAATTGGATAAACCCTAGAAGGTTAGTTACGCTTCAGCGCATAACATATGTAGCACCTGCTCAACAACAGAGAAGGCATCAGATAAGGAAAAGAACATCACAAGAAGAACCTCATCAAGAAGAACTTCAACAAACAGAATACCATCAAGAAGAGCAATATGATCCAACCAACATAAATCTAGTTCACATTCAAGGATCTATTGAGGATTTGGCAAGGAGATATATGGAAGGACAAGAGCAACAACTACACTTTCAATCCCAAAGGATGGATCGTCAAGAAGAACTACTTGCTAATTGGATGAATCAACAAGGGGAGTGGCAGAAACAACAAATGGAGCAGCAACAGGAACACTACTCCCAACTCACTCAAGCCATCAATCAAGTGACTGAAAGGCAAGAGCGTCAAGATAAATGCCTTCAAGAACTCAACCAACGTCATCTAGCTCAGATGAAAGCATTCAACGAGTTCAGCCTGCTTAATGAAGGACGGCAACTACACAGGGAAGAATTCAACATAAACACTTAGGCCAAGTTGACCTATGTATCTGGGCATATGCATAACTTGTACTCTGGAATCCCAAGGTATGATACAGTCCAAAAAGACCTAACAGAACAAGAAGAAGGGAAGGTGAAACAACAGAAGGAAACATTGAAGAAGAAGATGGAAGATGCTGGCTTCTGGAAAAAATTGGTCGGAAAGCACAAAGGAAATGGGGGCTCAAGCACTCAAGAAGGACATAAAAAGGATAAACAAGAAAGAGAGCATGGGCACCCTCATGAGTAAAAGGTGGCGGAGTTCCTTTTCATTTTCTTTCTTTCAATGTCTAAATAAGGAAAATCATGTTTGAAATAGAACACGCTTCCATAGTAGTTTAGGAGTTTTCGATTCTGTCTTTAAGATTTCTTTGCTTAAGTCCATGTGTGCTGGTCCAAGTCCCCTCTTGTCATTTTCATCCTGCTTAAATATATGCTTGTCCTTTAAGTTAAATAAAAGAAAATGTTATGAAAAACCAGAGTGAGGTTCATCTTGTGGAGTAAGTTCTTAATGTGTGTGGTGTAGTAATTGGTTAGCTAAGTTGGTTCGCCAACAAGGAATACAGGCAACTATATATTCTGAATCCTATGCTTGAAGCACATTCTTTGAGACTAGTTAAATAATAAGATCCTAATAAGAAAAAGAAAAAGAACAGTGAGAATTAGAAAAAGAAATAAAAAGAATAAGAAATAAGGCTAGGCACCAAGGGTTTAAATCTTGATGGATGTGTCTGTGGTGTTCCTGTACCAAGGATCTGCTTGGATGAATAAGTTCTTAGGAGTGCTTCATCACTTGGTAACTTGGGTTAACTAACCCGGGATTATCAACTGAAAATCCACTATCAAGAGAAACCTTCCTACAGAACACTTAGTAATCCAAAGAGGTGCTGGACACCAAGGCCTCAAGGAAAGAAAATAACAAACCATATGCCTGTGGTGTGCATGTATGGGGGAGAGAGACTTGAGGGAGTAAGTCCTTAGGGGTGTTTCAATACCTAGCACCTGGAACCAACTAGTTCGGGAGTGTTGGCTGAAAGATTATTTTAAAGAGTCGCCCCCTTACAGAGCACTTAGCCTAAAAAATGCAATAAACCCTGAAAAGAAAGGGAAGATCAAGGAATAAGAATCTCATGGGATGCAATCAAGCAAGTATTCAAGAGCATAATAGGGACCTGAAAACCAGTAAAGGAATGAACCTAAATTGCTATGCATGAAACCCCATGAACCCAAGAACTTTACTTCTGTAATAAGAACTTGTTTCTCTTGTTCTTTCATTCATCATTCTTATGTTTCAGTACTTGCTTAGGGACAAGCAAGCTTTAAGTTTGGTGTTGTGATGCCAGGGCATTTTAGCCAGTTTCACTGACCTTTTTCTTTACTCTTTTAGGATAATTTCATGCATTTTCTTAGTAAATAAGCAAGTTTTGGGTAAATATACACTTACATCTTGATTCAAGCAAACATTGTGAACTTTACATGATTTCATGAGAATTTTACATGAATTGAATGATAATATGGATGATGCATGATCTCATGACTTGAAACAAAGCTTTGATGCACCTTGTTTGTTTAATTTTAGGACAAAGGAAGCAAAGAAGAGCCACGTTAGGAGCCACGTTAGTCTCACTAACGTGACCACTAACGTGGAAAGGGAGCAAGCTTGCAACGTTAGTGGTAAAGTTACCACCAATAATGCCCTCGAATGCCATCATAACCCACGTTAGTTGCCACGTTAGTTACACTAACATGAGAACTAACGTGGAAGAAAGGGAGAGCTCTAACGTTAGTGGTGAAAGTGATCACCACTAACGCCACACTAAGCCACGTTAAGAGCCATGTTAACCCAATTAACGTAGACTCTAACGTTGAGTAAAGAGGAGGTCGCAAGTGTTAGTGACACTCACCTTTGTCACTAACACTAGGCCAAGCATAGATTGCCTACGTCAGTGGTCACGTTAAGACCACTAACGTGAAGGGCAACGTGGAGTAATGAATGATAGGCCAACGTTAGTGACACTCACCTTTGTTACTAACGTTGGAGATGGCAAGCATACCCACGTTAGTAGCCACGTTAGTTACACTAACGTGGAGAACTAATGTGGGAAAAAGGGGCACTTTGAAACGTTAGTGACAAAGGTGAATGTCACTAACGCTCTCGAAGCTTGAGCATGCCCACGTTAAGGGCCACGTTAGTTACACTAACGTGGACCATTAACGTGGAAGAAAGGGACAAAGAGTAATGTTATTGGTAAAGGCGAGTGCCAATAACGTTTGCGAAGGGCTTAGAGGCCACGTTAGTGGTCACATTAGTACCAATAACGTTGAAGTTAACGTGGATCATTTAGTTTGGAACATTAGTGCAAAGTTATCGTCACTAACTCTCTCGAACCCAAATTTATACTTAACATTAACGCCACTAACGTCCTAACTAACTTCCCATCATGCCTAACTCACACTTTCTTTGCAAGCAAAGCTGAGCCCACTAGAGACTGTAACTGCTTCAACTGAAGATCAAAGGCCCATATCTAAGACTTGAAGAGCTAACTAGAAGATCTGAAGAGTAGTATATATAGGGATAGTTTTGAATTGAAAAGAGAGAGATCTGGAACTTGAGAATTACACTCTGTATATTTTACTTTCTCTGCAACTTCTAGTTTATTTTTCAGAATGTACTTTTTATTTTTGCTTTCCATTTCCAGAGCTATGAACAACTAAACCCATTTTCATTGGGTTAGGGAGCTCTGTTGTAATTTGATGGATCAATAATAGTTTTCATTATTCTTCTTCTTTCTTTTCTCTTGATTTTACTAGAAAGCTTTCGTTCTTCATCCAATTGGTTAGCTATCTTGGAAGAGAAGCTCTCCATAATTGGATCTCCTTGGAACCTTGGAAGAGGAATGGGGAGATCATGCTAGAAATTCTTTTTCATGCTGGACCAAATTGGGGTTTGGATGGATATAGTGACATATAATCCTACCAACACTTTGATTTGGGAATGCATGTGGTATAATTAGTTACCAAACTTCATCTCTTTCCATGAGCAATTAAATCAAGGAATTGGGCAATTGTTCAAGCTTAAAGATATTGGGTTGCCAAGGAATTGGAATCCAATCACTTAAGATTGCCAAGGAGATCAATGAATGCATTGATTGAGGAAGAGATAAAAATGAATTTGATCCGGAGAATGCAACATCTCCTAAGCCCAATGAACCCCCCATCTCTGATCTTACCCATTCTCTTTATTTTCTGCCATTTATTTTTCTGCTAATCTCCCCAAATCCCCATTTAAGATTCTACAATTTACTTTATGCCATTTACATTCTGCCATTTATTTCCAGCATCTACATTTTCTATTATTTACTTTCCCGCCATTTAATTTTCTGCAATTCCTAAACTCAATTTCTACTTAGCTCAACTAGAACATTCCTCTAATTAAAGTTGCTTGACCAATCAATCCTTGTGGGATTCGACCTCACTCTATTGCGAGTTTTTACTTGACGACAATTCGGTATACTTTCCGAGGGAAATTTGTTGAGAGACAAGTTTCCGTGCATCAATAACCCCAAAAATAAACCAACAAATAAATATAAATCCTGTTTCTCCAAGTCAACCTCCTAGAGGGGAAAAACATAATATATAAAAGATGGAGAATCTATGCACATATATAAACATAAACCAAATACAAACACCAAGTCCCATGATAGTTCTTCGCTTCCAAGAGTCTCCAGAATGCTCAGTACGGTGCCTTATGTCCTGCATCTGAAAGCCACAATATATGTATGGAATGAGAACTCGGTGTTCTCAGTATGGTAAATGTGCCCACGTACATAAGATATATGGTCTCGGGAAAGCCAGAGGCAATCCTAGAACTCCGACACTCAGATTTAAATCTTAAAGTTTATAAATTGAAAATCATAAATAGGATAGGTTATCTAAGGTTCTTATTTCTAATTCCTTTCTAACTTAAACCCTAATTTTCGCCTTCCTCCAATCCTCCAAAACTTTGGTGCATAGACAAGCAATACAAACAAAGCAAACACAAGTAGGATATAAATACAACAGGTAGCAAATATAGTAGGTAAGCATAATAATCACGTAGGCAAGCCCAATTAATTCACGATCAAACAAAAAACACATATGCATATGATGTATGCCTACCCTATAGTTGATGAGTCTTATCTATCGGTTATACAGCCAACCCAACATGTCCGGTAGCTAACCCGGTGTAACACCCTAGCTTTTGGCACCTCATGACCATACTAAAAATTTGAGCGCTACTCAACTCTAAACCTTTTTATCTTATACTAATTCTATTTAATATTGAGCCTTCGCGAATACGAGATGAAATTTTAATTAAAAAAAACGGAAAGTCTTTACTTAAAACCTCTTAATCACAAAATATGTTTATTCACATAGCAATATATACATAAACTTATTCCAAGATTCTCAAATACAAGTCCTATCCCTCTGAAATTCAAGGTCAATAAATGGCGAGGGTAAAACCCAAGACTATACCAAATACAGAAGATATGGATACGTATGTACATAAAGTCTAATGTTCAATCGCGGCTCCACGCCATGAATTCCTAAACCTGCTATTGAAAGGAAAATCTGTAGGGGGTGAGAACGTCGTCCTTGCATGTTCTCAGTAGGGTAAGTGATTGCCGTAAGAATATAGAATAAAATACAAATAGTTAATTCACGTCCTAAAAACAATTTTTTCTATTAAATCCTTAAAATTTTCCCTAGGTCTTACTTAAAACTGTTTAAAGCCCTTTCTTTAAATCACACTACTTAAACAAAATCTCTGCCACGTTTATAGTTCACCAGCCACAAGCAGCATTCATAAATACATTACTAAGTTTGCAACATCAACAAAATATCCAATTAAGCACACAAGCAAGTCACGAAGGAAAATAACACAATCACAGGAAAATTGAATAAACAACCACAATCAAATGAAAGTGCGCAAACAATATGATGCATGTCTGTCCTAAACAGGCCATGAGCTCATGTGTCGGTTGCCTACCCGCTCCCGACATTATCCGGGTACCAGTCCCAGATATGGCTTTCTAGATGCATACAGTGTACTTATAAGTCTTATGGCTAGGCTGCATACAGTGTGACTTTCAAATTTTTTTCAATGTGCTTAAATCTAGAAAACAGTTCTCAATGTGTGGGCATCCCCACTATACATTTGGCACTAAGGCCTAAACAAAGTCGTATCTGCTCTCCTGTGGCAGACAATCTCTTAAAACTTTTTCTTTATCCTTACCCTCTGCTCTCCTGTGGCAGAGACCCTTTTAGTTAATATACTCTTTTAATCTTTGTTCTCTGCTCTCCTGTGGTAGAGATTCCTTTAATTATCTTTCTTTCCTTTACTTTTTATTCTTCTTCTTTTCTTTCTTATCAAACCGAACTCAAATCATAACTTAAAGCAAAATATCTTCTCAAAAGATTGAATTTAAAATAATATACTTTTCTTAATAAATCGAATTGAAAACAAGACTCTTTCCGTAATAAATCGAAATCAAATAATATTCTTAAATCAAATTTGCTTTTAAATAATACTTTAAACAAAGTATTAGAGTTTTATAAAAATTTGGCAGCATTTCCTCTAAAATGCGGACTATGCCACCCTTCCAGGGTCCCAACCAAACAATCTCTCAACCATTTCAAATATCAAATCCTTTTCAATAATCAAGTCATTTTCAAATATCTAATAATTTTCAATAATCAAATCATTTTCTTTAATGCTAAGCCTCTTTTTGTTTCAATAAAACTCAACTCTCTTTCAAATCTTTTGCTATTAAAACCAAAGGAAAAAGCTGCACATTCATTCAAACTTTACAAAACCTCCCGATCATGTGCTTTTTACATTTAACATTAACCAAAACCACCTTTTCATTTATGTTTAAAAAAACTCGGACAGAATCTCCCCTTAAAATTAGGCTTCACCACCCTTACAGGCTCCCTCACTTTCATAATTCCTCAATTCATGTCATTTAATCAAGGCATAAACATAACGTATTTCCAGCCACCATTCAAAAAATAAGAATTCAAACATGTTCATCAAACTCAATCATTCTCACAGTCAACACTTATTCATCAAATTCAATCAGTCCAGACAATCACAATTTATTTGTAATTACTCAATAAACCTTTTTGACATTCTTAAATTAAGAACTATTAATTTTAAAATAAAATCCCCTACCTCTATATGAAATCAAAATAATGGAAACTCTGGAGAAATTTTTTGATCGAGCTGCTAAAGAGAAAAACATCAGAAATTGTCTGTGCCTCCTAGAATTTTAATTAGCTGAGCCCAAGGAGAAGAGGAACTATGTCACTGTCAACTTCTACCAGACAAAAGTAATGCCAACGCTTAGAGGAGGAAGATATGAACACTTTTACCGGATTAAATTTTTTATTAGAGTTACGGATCGCAAGAAATCGAAGCCATAAGATTGGTGGTTTTTCACGGTTCTCTCATACAAGCTTCGGTCTCTCTCACTCTCGGTTCCTTTCTTTCTTTCTCTTATTTCAATTCGGTTGTGAAGGAAGAAACAAATGAAGCATACAATAATGATTAATGGAAATAAGAGAACATGTGTCACATTATGTATATACATATATGTATACAAGCTACCTTGGCTTTCTTTCTTTTGTTTCTTTATATTGGTTTGGTCTCTTGAGAAGAGAAACAAAAGATATGATGGCAATTAATTGATAATCATATGAATGGAAGAGTAGGTGTCAAGCTTATAATGATAATTTTTTTTGAAATATCTTATTAGAAAAATTCTAATAGATTTAAGACTCAAAGTATTATAAAATTTAATTTAATTACTTTTAGAAAAATAATTTTATCTAAATAAAATAATAAATCATGAATAACTTATTATTTAATTTGTTAAAAAACTTGGGGTGTTATACCCGGGCATCGTCTTCTTGAAAACTGGTGAGCGATATAGTACCACGATCCTCACCTGGTGAGAGGTAAACCACCTCGATCCCCACAGACGTTTTGAATTGAAAAACAGCACACACGTAGGCGGTAAATAACCATGATCCCCACAATTCATTTAAAAACTGGTGGCAGTAAATAACTACGATCCCCACAAAATAATTCCATATCAAATTCATCCTCATCAACATTCAATTCATTTAACAATTATCATCATCACACCTACCTAATTGTAGCTCTGATTGATATTTTTTTATCACTATGATTACTGCAGCTTTGATTGATTTTTTATCATTGTTATGATTACTATATGCTATAAGTTAAGGTTGTTTGATGATTTTGTTCGGATAAATAGCCTTGTAAATATTTGCTAGTGATCACACAGGTTCTCTCATGTACAAAACTGTTTGATATAGCATTTGGATGTTTAGCATTGTTTCTTTGTATATTTTGTTGATCATGGGTTGAAAAATGAAAACATTCGAGGGGAGCCAAGTGAATAAAAGAAAGGGGGAGCTCTATACCAAAGTGAATCATCAAAAGAAAATTCTTAAAAATCTTCTTTTTTTTAAATTTATTTTATAATATTTGTCATCAAGAAGGAGATTATTGAGTTTAAAGAACTAACAAGAAATTAATTGATGATGACTAAACATTATTATTAGGTTAAAAATCCAATCAAGTGTATGATTAATTTGCTTAATTATGCAGAAAATTAATATAAAGCAAACTGGCCTAACAACAAGCTTCAGGCCCACATACACTCATGACTCAAAGGGAATATTTGTTACTTACACCAATAATTTTTCATCAAAAACAAAAGCAAACATAAGGCCAAAACAAAGGAAAAAAAACGAAAGAATCAAATCTAGCCCAAATACAGATGGCCCAACTGGTGATCCAAATTCATACACTCTATTTGGTTGCTAACTAAAGAAAGAAACCCCACTTTCATTTGAATCAAATCACCATACCACCGAACCAAATTCTCTTCTCTCTTTTTTTCTCACCCATGTGAAGTTCAGAAAAAAAAAGCAAGAAAGAAGAAATCTGATTAGGGCTCAAATCAAAAGTGAAAAAGTGGGTTACAATTTTCAAGCAAAGAAGAAAAAAGTCAAAAAAGTTAGGATTCTAAAGCAGAGATAACATACAAAGGCTACATCAAAAAAATATTTCCATACTTGTGTTTCATTGAAGATTATTGAAGAAATCCTCCTTTTGCATAAACAGAATAGAAAATATGATTCAAATGGAGGTTATGCAGCTTTGTAAGAAATCAATGGATAAAAAAGAAACTTAGAGCCAAAGCGCAAATGAAGGGCTCAGATTCAAGAAGGAATATGAAAAATGATGAAAGAGAAGATGGAAAGTATGGATGCATGTACTGTTAAATCACTGCTACTACTCTATCTCTCTTCTGCACCGCTGCTGCTGCTGATATTGGAGAAGAAGAAGTCAAACAAGTTGCTGAAGACAAGTTTGAAGCTTTGGAAGCTTTACTCCTCTATTAAAGGAAAAAATAGCCAAGGATTAGATTAAGGAGTGAGAGCACAAAGTTTGAGTTTATAGAGCTATACCTTCTCCTCCTTCAGGGTTCTTAATTGAATATTCTATTTTCTCAGTTTAATCTTTCTTTGTTTCAATAGAAAATGTAACATCCTTATTATTAGAATGTCACGTGTAAACCTTGAGTAATTAGTAAATAATTAATTAATAAATTAATTATTATTCAAAGAAATTAAGAAATTAAATTTTTTTACTTTGAAGTGGTAAAAATATTAAAAATACAAATTTTAACACTAATTTTAAAGGTTTTAGCCCAATATTAGACCAATGAGTCAAACTGGTTAGATCGGGTCCATGTAGGGCCCAAGGCCCAACATAGATAAGCATGTAACCAGCCCTTTTCTCCTTCCATTCATTCAATTCACGCTGCAAAGGGAGAAGAGAGATCAAGTGACCTCAACCCCTTTTCACCCCAATCTTCTATCTTCTATAACTTTCAATCTGAAACTCTGATTGATGAGTCATTTGTGGCCACACGTTCGCCTCAGAATCCTCTTTGATAACTGAACAAAGTGGTAAGAATTTCTAAAATTCGTTCTTAATTCTTCCTCTCCTATAATTTTGCATTTTTTATTTTGAAGATGTTGAAATTATTGTAATTTTGATTGTTTAGGGATACTCTGTCGTGGATTATAAGTGAGTTTCATCCCAATTTCGAGTGGACAAGATAAGAAACCTTTGAACCCTTGTAAATTAGTAAATTAGTGAATATTGTGTTGATTATTGTGAAATTGTGTGAAATTAGATTGTGTTAATGTGAAATTAAAGTTAAATGGAAGGTCTTAAATGCTTGATTTAGAGAAATTATGGCTCGACTAGCTGAATTAGAGCTTGAAACCTTTGGAAGCTTATGTGGAGAAGAGGGTTTTGAGGTGTTGTTGCCTTAGGGAGGAATCGTTCAAGGTATGATTTTGGTTTCTCGTAATTAATGTATAATGTTATGTGAAAACTTAGGTTAGTGAACTTTAAGATAGGAATGAACTGAATAAATTATTGATTGAGTTGTGTATGTGGTATATGAATTGGGAATGAATATTTACTGAGTGTTTATGTATTAGAGTATGATTTTGACGATTATAAAATGACGA
Source organism: Arachis hypogaea (assembly GCF_003086295.3). Taxonomy (NCBI): domain Eukaryota; kingdom Viridiplantae; phylum Streptophyta; class Magnoliopsida; order Fabales; family Fabaceae; genus Arachis; species Arachis hypogaea. The sequence continues at coordinate 124,238,823 of NC_092054.1, read as the reverse complement.
TGATTGTTGATTTTTATTAAGGATTGATGAGAAGTGTTGCTGATTTTGTATGGTGGATTTGTATCCTTTGAAATTCTGTTCTTTATATATATAGTTTATTCTGCCTTTCGACTTTGTTTATCCATTTTACATTATCCGAACAGAGTGATGCAATTTTCTATTTCGATTTTGTTTAGCTTCTTTGTAACACCCTACCACACAGAGCTTTACACCTAGGATGTAAAGCAAAGGTGGCCAGGTGATAAGCGGATAAATGCCGGTCATGAATTATCAAAAGTATTTTTCCAAATCATCGTTGCAAGTACATTCTTAACCGACGAAATTTCTGCTATTGAATTACAAATGTATCACAAATGAGAAAAATAACCGGGAGTAAAATCCCGAGTCATTTTCCTAGGAGTTGACACAAAATGTAAATTATTGGTTGTGATTTTTCTGAAAATTTTTAAGGTTGAGAATAAGAGAAATAAATAACTAGAAATGTAAGCAATGAATAATTAGCAAGAGTTGAAGAATAATCAATATAAAAAGCCTTGGTTAGGGGGTGAGAATTGAAAATTCTATCCTTATTGTCTTTCCCAACTGTGATGGTAAAAATTTATTGCTCTCACTTAGTTATCCTCTAACAAGTGGAGGAAAGTCAAGTGAAACAATTAGCCTTAGCTCATAAGTCTTAGTTACTTCATAGGGAAGAACTAGAATTGGTGAGTCTCAAGCTAATTGGCAATTTCCAATTACAGATTAATACTTGGGTATAACAATTCAAGTGGCTCCAATTATCAACTCCCGACCAAGCAAGGAAATCTACTCCATTAATTTGGATGACATTTCCTCAAACACTTAGTGGGCGAAAATAAAAGACATGATAATGATGAAAAAATAATTCAATCCAAATTACCACCAACAATAATCAATCATAACAAAACAAGCAATAATAATAGATATGAAAATAACTCAATGCATTAATAAAATCCAAAGGTAATAAGATCCAAACATGAATACAAAACAATCAAATGGAAAAATGGAAAAGAGGAATAAAGGGATTAGAGAAGAAAAACTATAAGGAAAATGACTCCAAATGATGGCGAACACAGCTTCTCTCCGATCCAATTACAAGTAAGCTAAGAAAAACCAAAAACCCAAGAGAGAAGTGGGAGTTTCTCTCACTAGAATTCAAAATTAATCCAAAACTAAGCTAAAGTGTGAAAGTGTGTTCAGTCTCAGCTCCATCCCAGCCTCTAGTATGAATTTTCGGGCTTGAAACTGGGTCCAAATTAGCCCAGAAATTGCCCCCAGCGAGTTCTGTTAATTGCAGCACGTGATGCTTGTCACGCGTACGCGTCAGTCACGCATACACATCGGTGGACTCTGCACAAGGTCACGTGTACGCATCAGTCACATGTACGCGTCAGTGGTCGACACTCCTAGTCACGCGTACGCATCAGTCACGCGTACGCGTCAGTGAAAAATGGCTTGATCACGCGTACGCGTCAGCCATGCGTGCGCGTCGCCTCCAGCTTCTAAAAATCTTCAAATTCTTGTGTTCCTTCCACTTTAGCATGCTTCCTCTTCATCTTCTATGCCATTCCTGCTCTATAATTCCTATAATCACTTAATGCACATATCACGGCATCGAATGGTAATAACAGAGGATTAAAATTAGCGATTTAAAGGTATGGGAAGCATGTTTTCAATTATAGCACAAAATTGGGAAGGAAACTTAAAAACATACAATTTACATGAATAAGTGTGAGAATAGTTGACAAAACCCACTCATTTAATCTAAAATATATCATAAAATAATAGTGTGTCAAATCTCCCCACACTTAAACATTAGTGTGTCCTCATGCTAAGTTTATGTGAGCCAAAAGAGTGAAGGAAAAATGGTGAGACTTATGCAATGCAATTTATCTATAAGAATGAAACTACATGCTAAATGCTTCTACATAATTGGTTAAAAGTAAACAAATTCTCCAAGAACAAACATAAACTGGATTCTACTAATTTAAACCTCAAAAATGAAGTACAAGTAGACTTGCAAAAAGAAAGCTCATGAAAGCCAGGAACAAAGAATCGAGCATCGAACCCTCATTGGGAGTGTATGCACTCTAATCACTCTAGTGTTTGAGGGTCGATTCTCTCGGTTCTTTACTAATCTTGCTTTCTAAGGCTTGCTCTTCTTCTACCAATCAACAAAAGTTTAATGCACAAATACACATATCAAGAGGTCTTTTCAAGGGTTGTAATGGGGTTAGGGTCAAGGTAGGAATGTATTTGGTTAAGTGGACTAAAATCTGAATCCTTGATTAACCTAAACTTTTCTCTTAACCTAAGACATTCCATGTCATTACAATGCAAATTCTAACTACCCGTTGATTATTTTTCCACTAATTCATGCACCTTGGTATCTTTTGACTACAAATCATATGCATTAATTCAATTATTTACCTTAGAGGTATTTTGTCTGCTTTTTATTGCTTTTTTTCTTTTCTTTTTCTCTTTTTTTTATGAAAATATGGATTAATGCATATGATTAATGTGCTGGATGCATGAACAAGTGCCCAAACTATTTTCACCTTTTCATATAAGACTATAAAATACCCATTTCCCGAATCAAGTATTCCCCAAACCCAAATTTCCCACACTTAATTCATGTGCACTCTCAATAGTCTAAGCTAACCAAGAATTCAAATTAGTGACATTTATTGTTTTTCGCTTAGAGTTAATGATGTGCTAAAATAAAGAATAAATGGGATAAAATAGGCTCAACATTGGGTTGCAAAGGGTAATGAAAGGGTAAGGCCATATGGGTATGTGAGTTATAGTGAAACAAAGGCCTCAATCATATAAGTGCATGCATACATCAAATAGTCGAAATATAGAATCAAGTAAGACAAAGATCACAATTTTAGAGAGAACAATAGACACAAAAAAAAAGCATTGGTTGATAGATGCAACCAATTAAATAGGTTAAAAAAAACTTACAAGGCTTGTGTGTTCGAGCTCTAAAACCATGTTCCAGATTAAATTACTTTAGGCAAGTTCAACAAAATTTTAATTTAAACTAGTGAGATAGCCTAAATGCAAGAAACTAACTACCCATGCAAGTTATCCTATCTAACAAAAGAAAATTAAAATATTGGTGTTAAGAGAGAGTCGTTACCTTCATAAGTCAGTTACCGACCTCTCCACACTTAAAGCTTGGCATGATCCTCCGTGCCATTAATGATCCGCAAGGTGTGTTCGGGATTGCCACTTCCAATGGCCAAATGATGGGGGGGACAGGGGTACCTCCGTGTCCATAGCTTGATCACTTGCATCGCCATCAATGGAAGTAGAGTCTGAAGTGTCGGGTTCCTCCGGAGGTGGTGAGTAGAACCAATGAGCTCCTTCAAGTAGTTAGAGCGGCGCTTGTTGCGGTGCTCAATCTGCTCAATCCACCGGCCTTGTCGGTCTACGTTCTCAAGGATCTCAAGTAGCAACTGGAGGTTGGATGGTGGTGGTGCATGGGATGTTGATGATAGTAGGGCGGAAGATGATGAAGCCTCCAAAGATGGGTCATCATTCGGGCTCTTGGGTGGCACTTATGGCATGATCCACTTTACATGGGGAACCAGTTCATCTGCTAAGGGATTTTACTCTTTACGTCATCTGCTTGGTGCGGAATGCCAGCTGCAGACTCTAGTTCTGTGACCAAGGCTGGGAAGGGAATGTTACCGACCATGTAAATGCGGCCCATGGCCCGGCGGAGGAGTCTAGCGATGTTAAGCAGCTGATAAACCACTATTTTATAATTTATCTTGTGCTCAATTGAGTGGTTTTTTATCAAATCTTTGCTCACTTATTCATATAAATTGCATGGTTTTACAATTCCTTCCTTATTCTGTGATATATGTGAAAACATGTTTCCTGGACCTTAAAACTGTTAATTTTAATTATCCTTTACTACCATTCGATGCCGTGATCTGTGCGTTAAGTATTTTCAGGCTTTATAGGGCAGCAATGGCTTAGAGGACAGAAGGGAAACATGCAAAAGTGGAAGGAACGCGCGAAAATGAAGTTTTGAAGAAAATGGCAGCGACGCGCACGAATGGACGACGCGGACGCGTGACAAGGAAAATCTCCAAATGACGCACACGCATGACCTACGCGTACGCGTGACAGACGCCACGTGCAGAAAGTTACAGAATTTGCCCCCAGCTATTTCTGGACTCCTTTTCGGCCCAAATCCAAGCCCGAGAACACAGAATAGAGGCTGGAGAATGGAGGGATCAAAGGGATTCATCAATCATTCATTCATTATTGATAATTTAGGTTTGAGATGTAGTTTTTTAGAGAGAGAGGCCCTCTCCTCTCTCTAGGTTTTAGGATTTAGGATTTCTCTTAGTTTTAGAATTGTTTCTTCTTAATTCCAGGTTCAACGTTCCTTTAATTTAGTTTTTCTTCTACTTTTATTTATTCTATTACTTTGATTTGTTTATTTTCCTAATCTTGGTTTATGAATTCAATGTTAGAATTGATTTCCTTATTTAATGCAATTTGAGGTATTTTAGATTTATGATTGCTTTCTTTAATTTATGTTATTGATGCTTTTAATTTAATTCAGATTTTTCCCCTTTGACTTTGGTTGAGTAATTGGTGACACTTGAGTTATCAAACTCCTTGTTGATTGAAAATTGGAATTTTCTGATTGATTTGGATCCTTCTGAAGCTAGTCTTTCCTTAGGAGTTGACTAGGACTTGAGGTATCCCATTGATTGGTCCACTTGACTTTCCTTTATTTAGTAAGGGTTAACTAAGTGGGAGCAATAAACCATTCTCATCACAATTGATAAGGGTAACTATGATGGGATTTCCAGTTCTTATACCTTGCAAGGGTTTTCATGATAATTAGTTTACTTTCTTGTCATTTATATTCCTTGTTCAAACCTTTCAAAAACCCAAAAAGATACTTTTTCTCATAACCAATAATATATCATACTTTCCTGCAATTCCTTGAGAGACGACCCGAGGTTTAAATACTTCAGTTTTTATTTTTATTGAGTTTGCTTCAGTGACAACCAAAACTTTTGTACGAAAGGATTTTCTTTTGGTTTAGAAACTATACTTACAACGTGATTATTTTTATGAAATTCTTTACTAGAAAAAGTCCGTTCCGTCAAAATGGCGCTGTTGCCGGGCAGTTGCAATTGTGTGCCTTATTATTGGTTATTGTAAATATTTGCTTTTTCGTTTCTTTGTTAGTATTTCTAGTTTTAGGAGTTTATTTTCATTAATTCTTTCTAGTTTTTATTTCTACTAGCTACTATGAGTTCTCACCCCTCTGGCTTTAAGTTTGGTTCCAATATTGTTGTAAGGAATGGAAGCTATAATGGGAACATGCATCAAGGTCGAAACAATCAAAGATAGAAGGAGCCACGAGAATTTGATCAACCCTTTCGGCAACAACACCTTCCAAGGTAACATGGACAACGACCATCTTACAATGCATGCCAAGACAATAGTCATGGTGGACCTTTTCATGACAAACCACCTCCACCAAATTACTATGGTCAAGAGCCATTCCGAGGTGCTTACCTGATGGGTGGAAATGAGATTCCACACTTAAAACTCACCGGCAAGTGTACCGGGTCGCATCAAGTAGTAAAACTCACTTAGAGTGAGGTTGATTCAACAGGGATTGATGGATCAAGCAAATTTAGTAGGTGATTAGTTTAGTCAAGCTAACATTGGTGAATTGGGTGAAATTGAGCAACAGAATATAAATTGCACTGAAAGTAGAGTGCAGAAAGTAAATTGGACAGAAACTTAAAGTGCAAGAAAGTAAAAGAGCTGAAATTTTAATTGCAAGAAAAGTAAATTGCATGAAACTTAAAGTGCAAGAAATGTAAATTGCTGAGAAACTTAAATTGCTTGAAGAATAAAGGATTTGGGAACTAGGATTCAAAATAAAACTGGAATTGTAAAGAGCATAGAAGTAAGAGATGAAGTAGATTCGTAGAAATTCTAAAGCAGAAATGAAAATTACAGAAGAATTGAAAATTAGAAGTGAAGACTTGCTTCAGATTGAAACTTAAAGAAACAATTGAGATCAGATCTTTAATTCTTAAATTCAGAAAGCAAAAAAACAATGGAACTCCAAGAGGAAGAACTCCAAAGGATTCTTCAATCAAAGTTCACAAACCCAGAGAAAGCAAAGGTTGCAGAAGAAAAAAAATGAAAACAGGAAACAATCTCAGATCCGATCTCAATTCTCTAAAATTCAAAAAGGAGAATTAAAAGAGAGCTCTCTATTCTACTCCTACTGCTCTCTAGTAGAGCCAGCCTCTCTATGAAATGGAATTGATGCCTTTATATAGGCTTTACAAGATGAAAATAAAATTGAAATTGAAAACAAATTACAATTAAATGAAATTCCTAATCTAATTGTTTTTGTGCCTTTGAGTGATGATGTAGGCTTTCCTTGCTTTGGATTTGAAGAGAAATGGGTCCGGTTGGCCTTGGTTCAATTGGTTTGGAGGCATGGGTCAAGGTTGCTCTTGGTTTGAATTGGGTTGGAGCCATGCTCCAGTGGATTGCTCAGTTAAGTTAGTGAACTGAGCGCTCACTCCCTTGTCCCAGGCTTGTGCCAAGCCCTTCTTGCCAAGCATCATACATAGCGCTCAGTTAACTTATTGAGCACTACTCCTTGTGTGATGAGCGCTCCTTAGTGTGAAAGTCACGATAAAGTTAACTAAGTTAACTGAGCACTATGCCTTTTCCTTGTTCCCTTGGGCACTACCCTGGTTCCCTCTTCGAGCCTTGGCTGCCCCATTTTTGGTTGGTTTTTGGGCCTTAAAGATGCCTATCACTTGTGCTTCAATTGTATGCTAAATATGGATCATTATATATCATTGGAAATCTCTGAATGTCAGCTTTCCAACGCAACTGGAATCGCATCAATTGGACATCTGTAGCTCAAGTTATAGCCCTTTGAAGGAGGCATGGTCATGCTGTCACAAGGCTTTAGAAAAGCCCGAAAAAGTTAACTCTTTTAACTTAGCGCTCTCTTCAAATTGAGCGCTGGTGCCTTGTTTGAGCTACTTGGTCATGGGCCACGCTTTTAAAAGCGTGGCCTAAGGCATCAAAGTGTGTTCTAACTTCAAAGTGTGCCCCAAAACTCTTTTTTTCTCCTTTTTAGCTTATTTTGTGCTTTTTTGCTTCTTTTTCTTCTTATTTCCTACAAAGTTTATAAAATCAAAAGATCAAGGAAATCTACCATTTAAACATAAAATAATACAATATTTAAGCACTAATCATAAATTTCTTGTATGAAAAAGTATAGAAAAACATGACATGATGACATATCATCATTACCAAGATGATAGATATGGTGGACCCCCTTGTAGTTACCAACAAGCCCCATCATATGCCTATAAACCACCTCCTCAACATAGCTTTGAACCACCATACTCACAAGCCACCTACAACCATTCACCTCCATATGCCCCTAACCCTTACCACCCCAATTCCAATCCAATTACTCCCAAGAACCACCACTTCCCTATGCACCATGTCCATATCCATTGACCCAAGAGCCATATGATCCTAATCATGCAATCCGAGCAGAACAAAATTCAAAAGATCGTCTCAAGGAAATAGTGGATCAATTTCATGCAACTCTTCACCAATTGGAGCAAGCGATAAATCGATTAGCCTCCCAACGTTCAGACGTTCAAGGAACCCCCATGGCTTCATGTGGAGAATCTAATGAAGAACGTAGCACGAAGGAGACACTAGAAGCTCCAGTGGACAGTAAGGAGCATGACTTTGTATTAGAGCAAGTGGAGGAAGCAGGAATTCTCGAAGAAGAAGAATTGGTTGAAGACTTAGGAGACGCTGAACCTCCAAGGGAATCAAGAGTTATAGAGAATTCCGCCCAGAACTTTGTAATTGATGTTAAGGAGGATAGTGCACAACCCCAAGGCATGTACCTTGTGAAGAACTAGACGGAACAGATCAAGAAGCAAATTTCTTTGGTAATGATGATCATGAACCAAGCTCTCCTAATGATGAACTCGCATCCGCAATTGAATTCTTTGAGCTTGAAGAGCCCTCCCCAAGTGAATATGAAGATGATGTAGAGGTAGATTTTTCTCAACCTCCAACTTATGACTTGAGTGATGGGGAAGAAATAGAAGACTTTGATCAAGACGTGGTTGCAGTTGAAGAGGTTTGCAAGGAAGTGGCAGAATTCACAGAAGAGTACAAGGAAGTGGAGCTTGCAAGACCACTGGAAACACCTCTCCCACGGCCATTACCATCCAATACAAACTTCAAGTGGGTAAAATCCTTAGCCTTTATCTTCACCTTCCCACTTGAATATAGTTTGCTTGAAACCGATGGCCAGCTTAGAGCTCTTTGTGGTTTTAAGAGTAAGAGGGAGATGGTTAGTAATAGAAGTTGGCATGCAAGGTTCAATATGGTTTCGCGCTCCAAATGGAAGTACAGGGATCGGTATAGAGCTCGATTGAATAGGTTTTGAAAGATGTTTGGGTATCTTAGTGAGAATTCAGGTTGTGTAGCACCCGGCTGGAATAATTTAGATCAGAGCGGAGATGGGTACAAAAGCAAAGTATGGGATCCTGGAATTCATTCTGAAAATCAGCACTCCTGGAGCCTGATCACCTGCTTTAACTTGCTCGAAGGCTTTACGTGCCTAGTTTGGGACCCCGGAGACCATTAGAATTGCAAACGTTGGTGGAGATTTCTGGATGAATTCAAGCATAAGCCACCATGACAGAGAGCTCGCCAATTGTCCAGCTTAAGGACTTTAACTAAAAGTGCTAGGTGGGAGACAATCCACCATGGTATGATCGTTCTTTTTCAATCTTAGTTTTATTTTGTTTTGTTTTATTCTTAGTTTTAATTTATTCTATTTTCTCTAAGTGTCACTCATAACATCTGCATCAGCATCCCAATTTTACATGTTGCATACTAAAAAAAAAAGGAGCCACACCATGCGTCTGCGCAGGCCACGCATGGGCGTCGATTCCAAATCGGTGTCTCCATCCAACGACCAGAAAAGTTGGGCTAAAATCGTGTGGCTGGTGTGCGTTAGGCACAAATTGGCCCACGCGTGCGCATCCATGACGCGTTCACGTCAATTACATTCTGGCACATCACGCGTAGGCGTGAGCGACGCTCACGCATCGCCTGAAAATTTTTTGCCCCCTCAAATGAAACAGAGAGTTGCGCCAAAACGACGCTGGATTCGTGCGTTTAGCACGATTCTGGTAGACGCGCACACGTGCTTCACATGGACGCGTCATCTCCACCTATCCCTATTCACGCGTTCGCGTCAATGACGCTTACGCCTCGTTGCAAATTTTACCTCATCCACGCACACGCGTGACCCACGCGTACGCGTGGATTTAAATTCACTAACCCCTTGACGTGGAAACCCTAGCCCTCCCTCGCGTCATTTTCCCCCCTTCCCCAACGTTCCATCTCCACTCTCTCTCCCTCCAAACCTCCATAGCCACCACAACCCACCATCACCCTCTACCGCCGCCACCGTCGCCCTTGACCGCCGCCCCCACTCTCCCCTCTTCTTCCTTTTCTTCTCCTTCTCCCCCTACTCCCTCTTTCCCACTACCCCGTCCCCGACCCCAAACCCGCCGCCATGCCACCACAGAACCGCCAACCACCACCACCTCGACGCCACCGTTCGTCTTTTCCCCCCTTCATTCTTTCTTCTCTTCTCCTCCTCTTCCCCTTATTCCCCCTCTCACCTTCCCGCCAGCTGGACCGTCGTGTGCAGAACTGGAGACGCCGTGCCACCAGCACCAGCACCGCCATACCAACCCCCTCCACTTCCTATCCCAACTTCGTACTGCGCCTCCCAGGTTTCGCTGCTTCCACCTCTGCACTCCAACTCCTTTTCTGTTTCATTAAACCAGTTTGCATATTTCGATTCTGTTTAATCTAGGTTAGTTAGAATTGCATGTCGTTAATGGACCTAGGTGGTTAGGTAGCTAGGTTATGGTTAGAGGATTTAGGTCTGATAAGTGCTCCATTCCTGCTGATTGAATTATCTGATGTTCACCATTGCCTTGCTATTTGAATTAGTCCAATATGATGTGCCCTGTGCTGCCTTGTTCTTAATGCTATGTTTATAGTTCATTGTCTGCCTTTGACACTGCTTTCTTGTTGCTGCTGCATATTATCTGAATTTGATCCTATCTGAGTCGATTTGATTAGTTGATAATTGGATTGTTCATGTCCAATTTTAGTAAAATGCAAATCTGAGTAGTACACATGAGTTACCTTATTCTTCATGCTGTTGCCTTATATCTATATTCATGCGCTAATTGACAATGCTGGCTTATTGCATGATTCTTGTTGCTGTTTCTCTGCAATTTCATTTGCTTCATCAAGTGCTCCATTTCAATTTCCATTTCAATCCTGCACTTGAATATTTCAACTCAATCATGCTCGATTGTTACTTACCTTAGTCTAATGCTAATATTCTGGTTGATATTCTGCCTTGAATCTGTCTTGATTGATAATACTGCTCACTGCCATTTTACTTGCTAGTTTGGTATTACTTGTTCTAGGATTCATATTACCTGCTAAGCCTGTTTGAAAGTGCTACTGCTTGCATTATTCTGCTGTTTGATTTTTCGGGAACGTCCCTTTTACAGCTGGAATGCTGCCCAATTTTTCTAAAAACCGGTCTTACTTAACTGCTGTTCATGACTCCCCTTTGGTACTTTTACATTGTGCTTTATTTGGTTTACACCCAAAGTCAACTCATGACATGCTGGGCTAGCATTCCCTATCCCTTTTTGGTTCCCCTCCAACTTAAAATGCATTATTGATGATTCTTGACCCTTTTTTATGCTCCTCTATTTTTCCTCTTCGATAACTTGCATTGTACATTTGCCTGTGAGCTTGCTTGTGCTACAATCTTTTGAATCTCTTTTGATTAAGAACAATGTTTTCATGCCACTAACTTTTTCACCCTTTTATAACTATTAACTTACTTAACTTTCTAACTTTCCTTTTCAGTTTACACTAACTCTTTTACCCCTTTTAAGGTATGCTACTTGTTGTTACTTAACAAACAAGCTTCTAACTATTATTGTAGGAATTCTTGGTTGTAGTTTTGAATGCTGTTTGCATAGTATTTTCTTCTTTTCCAAGAAATCAATTCTATGAGTACACTCACCAGTGTGTTTCAAACTTCTTTTGTTTCTGTCTTCCTATCTATTTGCTTCCTACCTGCTTTTCTTTCCTCTGCTTTACTTATTAATCTATGTCCTGAAATTTCTATTTTTCAGGTTGTTTGATCCAAAGGGGAAAGGAAAAGCTAAAGCAAGCACGGGAAAAAAGAAAAGAGGAGAATCATCTGTCGCTCTGATAGATATTCTGCATGATGATTCCTGGCATGAGAAGAACTTCACTCCGTAGGAAAAAGCAGACCAACTAGTGCCTACGACTGATCCAATCAAATTCGTAAATCGCTACTGTGAATTGAAATATGAGATCTTTGCGACTAAGAGGCACCTATACTTGGAAAAGACCCTCAGAATACCCAATGAACTACAATAGTACACTACAGAACAGATAAAACAAAGAGACTGGTTCTTTCTAGAAAGGAATTTGACTGAGGTTAATGCATCCTGGTCAGGGAATTTTACTGCAACTATTACAAGACGACCTTGGATGCAGTACAGCTCAGAGGGAAACAGATTTTAGTTACTGAGGAGGCCATTGAGGATATCCTCCATTTTCAGCCTAAATCAGGCGAGCCAGATGGCTACCAGAAGACTGAGAAATCCATGAGGTTTATGAGCTTTGACTGGGAGCCAGTGAAGCGCACCATAGCCGTTGATCCAGCTATCCCATGGGTTATGGGTAAGTCGATAGTGAACCCAAAAGGCATAAAAATTATTTATCTTAATGATGAGGCTCGGATATGGCAACAAATCCTGAGAAATTATGTGATGTCGAGCACTCACGAGACTGAGGTGCCAGCTGCCATGATTACTCTCATCTGGTGCGTTATGGAAGGCAAGGACCTGTACCTTCCACGGTTCATCAGGCACTCTATGGCTAGAGTTCATGTGCGAGGTACTCTGCCTTTTCCATATCTGATTACTCAGATGGCCCGCCGGGCAGAGGTACCCTGGGAGCCTGAGGATGAGAAGCCCCCAGCTGCCGACTGCAGGAAGATCATCCCACATGGTAAGAGGTTCGAAGCTCTGGGCCACAGACCTCATTCTCTTACTACTTCCGCTGATGAAGCCACATCATTTGCTGCCCCTTCAGCACCTGTTGCACCACCCACATCCACAGCACCTTCACCAGCTTCTCAGCCCATCTACCACCTAGTGCACCGCCTCTTCGAGCGCTGGATTAGATGGAGCGCCGCAACCAGCGGCGATATGAGCTGTCTGAGCGTCGTAGTAAGTGACGCTACACGCATCTAAAGCTGATGATCAGGTCTGGACACACTGACATTCCCTCCGAGCCTGACACACCATCGGAGCCATCTGAGGAGGAGAAGGATGAGCAGGAGGATGATGCACGGGCAGAGGATGAGCAGGCAGAGCCCCAGCAGGCAGAGCCCCATCACCAGCGCCTCCGTAGACACAGCTAGCAGATCCACAGGCCCCTATACAGGTAGAGCCTCAGGCACCTTCACTGCCAGAGCCCATAGAGACAGCACCAGCACACCCCTCCGGAGGTGACGACTCTTTGCACCTAGCTTGATTGAGCATCGAGGACGATGCTATTATATAAGTGTAGGGAGGTCGCCATCTCTGGTGGATCTTATTTTGGTGAACTATTTCAGACCCTTTTTCATCCAATTTTGTTTCATTTTCTATATTTTTATTTTATTTTATTTTATTTTATCTTATTTTCCTTTCAGTACTTGCACATTTTCTTTTACTGTACTTTTGTTTACTTCTACTTTGTTATATTTTTCACTTTGGGCTGTATATATCTTAGATATTTAACTTGATTTGCACTCTTAGTTATTAGTTGTGATATAGAAAAATATGGATTATTAAGTTTAGTTTACCCTTTTTAGCATATGAGAATTTGGTTTAATTAAAAATAGAGAGTAAACTAGAAATTTTTAGTTTTTCATAATCACAACAATCCACTTAGCATAGATATATAGTAATAAATGTTGGTAAATTGATGACATTTTTTTCAAGGAACATATTTATTTCTATAAAAGCCATTTAAAGATTCACATTGATTAGAGTTGAAACTTTTTACCCTTACTTGCATGATATACATGACTGATATATGTTTTTTTAGCCAAAAAGAACACACAACCCGTGAGTTTTTGAGCTTAATTGCATGGCTACATTATTTAGCCATAATATTTTATTCTTGTGTGTTTCTTCACTATGATTGCAGACTTTACTTTGTTCCATTCTATATGTCCACTATTCAATGTGTTTACATGCTTGCATATGACTAAGGCCATTACTTGTTTTTGCTCACTTATCCCAAATAGCCTACCCTTTTAAGTCACCCTTGTTAGCCACCTTGAGCCTTTTAATCCCCATTTATTCTGTATTCTACCACATCACTAGCCTTAAGTGAAAAAATAATTAAATATCCCAAATTGAATCTTTGGTTAGCTTAAGATAGAGATTGTGTATCAACTAAGTGTGGGGAAACTATGGGAACTTGGTTGATAGGAAAGTGCTAAATTGACAAATTATTTAGAATTTGGGTGCATGCTCATGTGAAACCAAAATAATTAAAATACCATGTGCATTGATATATGTTATGTTTATTTAAAAAAAAATCCCTATAATTAAATAATTAAATAAGGGGACAAAATCACCCCAGTATTAAGTTTAGTAAAAGATCAATGCACATGTAATAAAAATAAAAAATGATTTGGTACATGAGTATGTGATACAAAAGTGGAAAATTTGGATAGTTAGGCATAATGTTAGAGTTATATAGAATATGTGTATGATAGGTGAGATCTTAGACTAATCAAGGATTCAATTTATAGCTCACTTGGCCATACATATATCCTCACCTTTGCCTTAACCCCATTACAACCTTGAAAAGACCTCATGATGATTGCATGTGTACATTAAATAGTTGTTGATTGTTTAGATGAAGAACAAAGTTTTAGAAAGCATGACTAGAGAAGAGTAGAGTGAATAACCCCAAACACTAAGTGATTAGAGTGTATATACAAATCTAGTGAGGGTTCAATAGCTCATTTTCATATATCCATGTTTGATCATTACTTGTCTTGCAACTTTGTGAACTCTTTTGATTAACTCAACTCAACAGTGAATGTGTTTTAAAATGATTTAGCCCTTAGTTGTGCATAAATGTTTCCTTGAAAAATTTGACTCAATTTAACCACATGTAAGCTTTATATATCTAGGTGGGTAGTAATTAGAATTGCATGATTCATATAGGTAGCTTGTATTTAAATAGATTGCATTGCATAGATTCTACCATTCTACCTTCACTCTTTTCTAGTTTCTCTTGAATTTAACATGAGGACATGCTAATATTTAAGTGTGGGGAGGTTGATAAACCACTATTTTATGATTTATCTTGTGCTCAATTGAGTGGTTTTTATCAAATCATTGCTCACTTATTCATATAAATTGCATGGTTTTACAATTTCTTCCTTATTCTGTGATATATGTGAAAACATGTTTCCTGGACCTTAAAACTATTAATTTTAATTATCCTTTACTACCATTCGATGCCATGATCTGTGTGTTAAGTATTTTCAGGCTTTATAGGGCAGCAATGGCTTAGAAGACAGAAGGGAAACATGCAAAAGTGGAAGGAACACGCGAAAATGAAGTTTTGAAGAAAATGGTAGCGACGCGCACGCATGGACGACGCGGACGCGTGCCTAGCGCAGAGCACGAGCGACGCGTACGCGTGACAAGGAAAATCTCCAAATGACGCACACGCGTGACCTACGCGTACGCGTGATAGACGCCACGTGCAGAAAGTTGCAGAATTTGCCCCCAGCGATTTTTGGACTCCTTTTCGGCCCAAATCCAAGCCCGAGAACACAGAATAGAGGCTGGAGAATGGAGGGATCAAAGGGATTCATCAATCATTCATTCATTATTGACAATTTAGGTTTGAGATGTAGTTTTTTAGAGAGAGAGTCTCTCTCCTCTCTCTAGGTTTTAGGATTTAGGATTTCTCTTAGTTTTAGGATTGTTTCTTCTCAATTCCAGGTTCAATGTTCCTTTAATTTAGTTTCTCTTCTACTTTTATTTATCCTATTACTTTGATTTGTTTATTTTTCCCAATCTTGGTTTATGAACTCCATGTTAGAATTGATTTTCTTATTTAATGCAATTTGAGGTATTTCAGATTTATGATTGCTTTCTTTAATTTATGTTATTGATGCTTTTAATTTAATTTAGATTTTTCCCCTTTGACTTTGGTTGAGTAATTGGTGACACTTGAGTTATCAAACTCCTTGTTGATTGAAAATTGGAATTTGCTGATTGATTTGGATCCCTCTAAAGCTAGTCTTTCCTTAGGAGTTGACTAGGACTTGAGGAATCCCATTGATTAGTCCACTTGACTTTCCTTTATTTAGTAAGGGTTAACTAAGTAGGAGCAATAAACAATTCTCATCACAATTGATAAGGGTAACTAGGATGGGATTTCTAATTCTTATACCTTGCAAGGGTTTTCATGATAATTAGTTTACTTTCTTGTCATTTATATTCCTTGTTCAAACCTTTCAAAAACTCAAAAAGATACTTTTCTCATAACCAATAATAAATTATACTTCCCTGTAATTCCTTGAGAGATGATCCGAGGTTTAAATACTTCGGTTATTATTTTTATTGGGTTTGCTTAAGTGACAACCAAAACTTTTGTACGAAAGGATTTTCTGTTGGTTTAGAAACTATACTTACAACGTGATTATTTTTATGAAATTCTTTACTAGCAAAAGTCCTTTCCGTCAGCGGCCTCTTAGTCAAAATGCACCACACAAGCACAGCCATGTCCCCGGTGATAGAGGACTCATGAGTGCTCGGCCAGACATAGTGGGACATAATCTGTTGCCATACACGAGCCTCATCTGTCAAATCATTAGCTGAAAGCCCCTTTGGGTTAACCTTGCTTTGCCCATAAAACCAAGTGCTTCTGGGCTTAGCAATTGCCTTAAGGACGGGGTCCCAATCAAAAGTATAACCTTTGCATACAATTTCTGCTTTGTGGAAGGCATCCAACCCTTCCAGATTTGGTGGGATGCCAAGCACTCGGTGAAGGGCGGCTTCTGAAATTGGAACTTGATTCTGATGCATATAGATTGAGTCAAGGGTCGGGGAGTGGTAATTAGCAAAAAATTTATCGACCCAAGACAAGTTAACTTCAATTGAATCTCGGTTCAAGAAAACCCAACGTCTCCTCTTCATTCGATTCTCCACATATTGTCTGAAATGGTCCGGTACAAAGAGAAGGCGTTCATGGTGGAGATTCCGCTCTATAATATTGGAATGCATCCTTTCACAATAACGGTTGGCGAATCACGTTGTATCCTTAGCGGAAATCTTCTTGTCTGACTCATCAGTGCGGATATCCACTTTTGATTTCTTAGAAGGCTATCGATTGGTGGGTGACTTTGGTGCTTGCCTTTTAGAAACCGTTTTCTTAGAAGCTTTCTCCTTTCCTTTCGTGGTTGTCATACTGAAAATGAGGGAAGAGGAGAATTGTAAAGAAATGAGTAAGGATAATGAAGAATGCACTAATAAAATAAGTGTAGTGAAAAAGTAGAAAAGAATGCAACAAATAAAAGTAAAATTAAAGTAAGGGTTCATTGAAACTTTTTCACAAACACGTGCTGTGCATTGTATTATTCAACAAGCAAGTTGACAAAACAAACATATAACACCATGAAAAGAAAAATATCCAATAGATCAAGTAGGACTAATCAATTCAATAAATTTATAAAAGTAATGGAAAATAGTGATCCAACACCAATTGCAAATATACAATAAATTAAAAAGAAAAGAACTAAGACAAAGCAAGAAATAAGAACATAAAGTGCAACAAAAAAAACAAAGTAATAAGATGTAATTAAAGTAAAGGAAAATAGAGAAGATAATGAGGGAGGAGTGAAACCTTGAATGCAAGAAGGAGTAGTGGTAAGTGGAAGTAAGAGAGAAAGAATAAGGGGAAGAAAGAAGAGGGGTAATAGAGAGAAGAGAAAAAGAACGCTAGAGAACGGTGGTCGCTGGTGGAGGTCCGTCGGAAAAGAGGGGAAGAAAGTGAGAAGGAAAGAAGAAAGAACAAAGAAGGAAGGGGGAAAAAAGAAAGGAAACAAAAGAAGGGGGAGTAGGAAACGGCACAGAACTAGGTCTGCGTGTTTGGAGTTTAAAAACGGATAGTGACGCGTAAGCGTGGATTGTGAAAAATGAAGGTGACACGCACGCGTCATTCATGCGTACACGTGAGGATAACTTGTGCATTTAGCGCGGTACCCACATGGTCTCGGCACAACATTCTGTTCGAGCCATGCGGGTGCACAATGCCAGCATCACGAAAGCATAAATTTTGGGGATGGGGCAACGCGTACGCCTCGGCCATGCGTACACGTGGGCAGTGCTGCGCGCCTAGTACCCCCTCCAGCACAAGCTTGGCACAACATTCTGTCCAGGCCGTGTTGTGGTATGGTCCCAGCACAAATTCAGCACAAAAGGAAATATGGGCTTCGACGCGTAGGTGTGGGCCACGCGTAAGCGTGACTAGTGCCCGTGCCATTTGCCCCCTTCCCGTATGGCCCCAGCACAACCTTCTGTTTGGCCGTGCGGGTGTATCGTTCCAGCATCGTTTTGGCATGGTGCATATTCGGGGTCTCATGCGTGCGCTTCAGCCATGCGCACGTGTGATAGGGCCTTTTTTTATGAAATTATAAAAATAACTCAAAATAAAAGTAAACATGCAGATTTGAAAATTAACACAAACATCCAACAAAACAAAGATAAGCAAATAAATAAAATAAAACTAATAAAAAGGAAGATCGTACCATGGTGGGTTGCCCCCCACCTAGCACTTTTCTTTAACGTCCTTAAGTTGGAGGGTCTATAAACTCAGTCCTCTTCCTTGGCTGAGTCCTTCAAGAGGAAGATCTCCAACTCCTTGTTGTTCTTCACTTTTGAACCATGATAAATCTTTAAACGGTGGCCATTGACTTTGAAGAAGGTAGGGCTTGAGGGGTGACTTACGTGGACAACTCCCTACGGTTCAACCTTCTCCACCACGTAAGGTCCATCCCACCTTGACCTCAGTTTGCCTGGCATTAGTCTCAACCTTAAGTTATAGAGAAGAACTTGATCCCCAGCTCTAAACTCTCTTCTCTTGATGTCTTGATCATATACCGCCTTCACCTTTTCTTTGTAGAGCCTTGAGTTCTCATAAGCCTCAAGCCAAATGCACTCTAATTCTTCCAGCTATAATTTTCTTTCTATTCCAACTCCTCCTAATCCTGAGTTGCATTCCTTCACATCTCAGTAAGCGTTGAGTTCCACCTCTACCGGAAGGTGACAAGCCTTTCCGTATACTAGGCGGAACGGACTCATGCCGATTGGTGTCTTGTAAGCTGTCCAGTAAGCCCATAGTGCATCTCTAAGTCTAGTACTCTAATCTCTCTGATGAGGTTTCACAATCTTCTCTAGTATGCACTTGATCTCTCTATTAGACACCTCGGCCTGTCCATTTGTTTGGGGATGGTAAGCCATTGCCACCTTGTGAATGATGCCATGTTTCTTCATCAAACCTGTCATTCTTTTGTTACAAAATTGAGAGCCTTGATCACTCACGATTTCTTGTGGTAATCCAAAGTGGCAAATAATATTATTCTTAACAAAAGAAACAACCACGTTAGCATCATCAGTACGGGTAGGAATTGCTTCCACCCACTTAGAAACATAATCAACAGCTAACAGAATATATAAGAAACCATTCAAGTTTGGAAATGGACCCATGAAGTCAATACCCCAAACATAAAAAATTTCACAAAGCAACATGAGTTGTTGGGGCATCTCATCCCTCTTGGATATGTTTCCAAACCCTTAGCATTGGCGAAAATAGTCACAGAAAAGATTAGCATTCTTAAAAAGTGTGGGCCACCAAAATCCACAGTCTAAAATTTTTCTTGTAGTTCTTTGAGGACCAAAGTGTCCACCACTCTCAGAAGAGTGGCATGCCTCTAAAATAGACTAAATTTTGAATTGTGGAACACACCGTCTAATTATTTGGTCAGCACCACATCCCCACAAATATGGGTCATCCCATATGTAGTACTTGGACTCGCTCTTGAGCTTGTCCTTTTGATGTTTAGAAAAATTTGGAGGAAAGGTGCAACTAACCAAATAATTAGCTCTGGGTGCATACCAAGGAACCACCCCAGATATTGCTTGCAAGCTATCCAGTGGAAATGCATCATTGAGAGGAGTGGAGTCACTTTTAATATGTTCTAGGCGACTCAAGTGGTCCGCCACTAAATTTTGGGAACACTCCTATCTTTGATTTCTAAATCAAACTCTTGTGATGCATGGCCTAGAGCGGGTTAGGGATTTGATCTCAAAATAAGATTGGCATTGTAAGTATAGTCCCAATCTCGACAATCAACTAACATCAAAGTTTAGTATTTTCCAATTTAAACCAAATATAAACCGAGAGTCTTTCAACCTCGGGTCGTTCTCCCTAGGATGCAGATGGAATGTTACGCTTTCGGTTGTTAAGAGGACAAAAATGGGTTTTTCAATCAAAGAACAAAAGATTAAAAGAACTTAAGAAATAAAATAACTAAGAGATGATCAAAATTGAAAGTAATGCAAGCAACAAGGAACAAGATCAAAACTAGTGAAAATGCTATAAACGCAATGAAATAGCCTTGACTTGGGAATGAGAGTATCCAAGGAGTCCTATCATCGTCATAACCACAACTATGGTAATTGTAATGAGTCAATCTCACCTAGTTAACCCCAAACATCGAGGAGTAAGTCAAGCAAGCATAATTGACCTTAATCCGTTAGTCCTAACCAACTTACCAAACTAGTTGATAAAAGGCTAGCATCAATGGAAACAAGAGTCAACTAACTACCCAAGAATTATCACTAAATGTCGGCCATTATGACTCTATTATCCTAGGAACTCAACCCACAAGCCAAGGTGTGAAGATTTACTCAAAATCTAAAGTTGGCATTTTCACAAACACCTTGTGTGCATAAAAGTAAAACATGGAAAATTGCAAAGTAAAATAGAAAATGATAACCAACTATCAACAAAACCAAACATAAACAAGCAATCAAGCATAAAGGAAGTAAGAAACATAAAATTCATTGATCAAAACTTCAAGAAACACAAAATTGCAAATATGAACAAGTAACTTGAACCAAAAGGAAATGAAAGTAAAAGTGCTATATTTAAAGAGGAAATTGAGAGTACTTACAATTAAAGAAGAAAAATCCAAAAGAAAAGCTTGCTATAAAATGCTACAATAGAAATTGATAAACCCTAGGAGAGCTCTCTACTCTACACTACTCATACTCCTAATTCTTATATGAAAACTAAAACAAAGTCCTAATGTAAGCTAATGCCTTCATATGTGTTGATTCTCCCCTCATATAGCACTTTAATTCAGCCTTCAAGCCTTCCAAATTGGGCCAAGAGGCCTCAGAATTCGAAGAACATGTTCTTCATTAATGAAATCACGTGCAGGAACCTGTGCGGACACACAGATGTGTGCGTCCGCACACTTGGCTGAATGTTGTCCTGTGCGTACGCACAGGTGGTCGTGCGCACGCACACTTCGCTGTATGTGCTTTTCCTTATTTTCTTCATGTTTTCTCCCTTGTACATACTTTCTTCCACTTTTGGCTATCCATTCTTGCCTCCAAGGCCTGAAATCACTCAGCAAACATGTCATGGAATCAAATAGAATAAAAGTGAAATTAAATTGCTCATTTCAAGCACAAAATTGCATTTTTCACATTTAGGATCAAACTGGGGACAAAACACAAAAGTATGCTATTTTGGTGCTTAAGTGTGAGTTCATGTGCTTGAATCCATCCAAATTGAGTCAAAATATACCATCAAATATGGACTCATCAATTTCTCCCACACTTAAACAATAGCATGTTCTCATGCTAAACCAATAATGAGAATGATCAAAAAGGGATAATCAACTTATTAAATGCATCTACCTATGTGCATGCAAGTATGTATATACTATCTATAGCTATATATCTATCTATAGTATCTATATTTAATTGGTGAAAACAAACAATCAAACTCCAAGCAAGTATAGATAAATAGGGCCAAGCGAGGAAATAATCCATTGCAACCAAAATCTAAAGAATTAATTCAAGACATCAAAATGAAGTAACTTGCAAGAATACATGAAAAGAGGTATGGAAACATAGAGTTGAGTAATTTAACCCTCACTAGGTGTGTGTATACACTCTAATCACTCGGTGTCTAAGGGTTTAATTACTCAAGTCTCTTCTAATCATGTTTTCAAGGAATTGCTTTTCATCTAACAATCAACAACAAGTGATGCACGAATGCAATTATCATGAGGACTTCATATGGTTGTAATGGGGTTAGGGTAAAGGTAGGATAGATATGGCTAAGTGGACT
This sequence comes from Arachis hypogaea, assembly GCF_003086295.3. NCBI lineage: Eukaryota > Viridiplantae > Streptophyta > Magnoliopsida > Fabales > Fabaceae > Arachis > Arachis hypogaea. The sequence goes on along the minus strand of NC_092054.1, from coordinate 124,217,154 downwards.
AAAATGATTGAATCCTTGATTAGTTTAAGTACCCGACTCAACCTATATCAACCAAATCAAAATAATATGCAATCCTAACCTTCCATCATTCCTTTTTCACAAACACTCATGTATGATTTATCATTCACATCACATATGCATTCCTTATTCATTTTCCTTCACTTAGGGGTAACTTTTATCCCCTTTTTAAGATGAGATTTTTTTTTTGAGAATAAAATGCATATGGTTTTAGTAGTTCATACATGATTGTTTCCATTTTTCAAAATTTTCAATAAAATACCCAAATTAAACATTTTCATTTGCTACCAATGTTTTCCAAAATTTTCTCCACACTTAAATAAAATACACTCCTCAACCTAAGCTAATCAAGGATACAATCCAAGGTAAATCATGCTTTTCTGCTTAAGGTTGTGACGTGATTATGTCAAGAATAATGGGGTAAATAAAGCTCAAAGGGGGTTAACAAAGGCAGATGCAAAGGGTAGGTAATATGGGTAAAGTAAGCTTTTATCAAAGATGGCCTCAATCATGCTCAATGCAATTCAAAACATCAATCATTGGAAATAAAGAATCAAGCAAAACTAATATTACAATCATAGAAGAGACATAACACACAATGAACAAATTAGTGGTTAAAAGATGTAACCACTCATTCAAGCTCAAAAACTCACAAGGAATTTGTTCTTTACTCTTCTATGTTCCATAAAGAAATCATTCAAGCAAGTTTGAAAATAGTTTTCTCAATCGATTCAACAGAATGCCCTTGAAACAAAATTCTTGGAAAATCCTTGTTGTTTTTCACCAAAGCTTATTTTCTATATGCATGTATATTGTGATGGATGCAAAATTTTTCAAAATTTCCCAGTTCTTTTACTAATTTTCAACAGTCAAAAAGTAACATGAACAATTAGGATCAAAATAAACTAGGCATATGCTATTCACATCATCCAATCATAATCCATATCTATACTATATAGCAAGCAATATAAAGATGCAATATGTATATATATACCAAAATGGAAGTGCAATACTAAAGATGGCTAGAAACATATATATATATATATATATATATATATATATATATATATATATATATAATGCATAAGTCAAAGTACTACAATATCCACAAAAAGGCATAATAAAACTTAAAATAAACTAAATGACAAGTGTTAAGGAGAGAATGTTTACACCCAAAATATCGTAGATCCTCCCCCACACTTAAATCCTACACTGTCCTCAGTGCCCAAAAGAATCAATCGGGGGGGATCAACCATGAGAAGCTCCATCGTCAGATGGTGGTGGCTGGTGGTGACGATGATACACAATAATGGCTCTGGATGTCTCTGGTGTGGCCTCATCTACTGGCTCCTCAACTTCCTGGTCAGCTGGCTCTGCTGCCATCTTTATTGTCTGCTCAGCTCCAGCTGTCGGCTCTTCAGCTCTAGGCTCCTCAACTTGCTAAACTATAGCCTTCTCAATCGTGGGCTCCGTTGGTCTCTACTCAGGGGTCTCAACTTCCTGGCCAGCTTCAGCTGCTGGCTCCTCCCATGCAGGCTCCTCGGTCTCAGCCTCAGGCTCTGGTGTATCTAGAGGAGGTGGCCCAGGGTCTTTACCTTCAAAATTCGCCACTATCCACTGGAAGCGGCGAGCGTTGCGGCACTCAAAATGGTAGAGAAGCTGAATGATCTCCCGACACAAATCATAGGGTGTCTGAAGTCGGGGTGTGGGTGCGGGAGCTGTAGGAGGTGCTGAGGGCTCTGCTGCTGATGATGGCTTAGTCGTCTTCCTCTTCTTTTGAGGCGGTCCGTCATAGTCGCCGTATGGCAGGAATGGGTGTTTGCTGATGAAGACAGACGTCTGGTCTGTTGGGCATCTCTCCACTCCAGATAAAACGGCTAATCTGGTGATCATCGATGGGAAGGAAATGTTGTATTTCTGCTGTTGGTTCACCTTCCAAAGCAAAACTGCCACACAGACTCTATTGTTCGTGGCATGCGTGCTCGGTAGAATGTAGTCGATAATGATCTGCTGCCAGATCCTCGCCTCAGGATTTAGATCAGTGCACGCAATACTCAATAGAGCCACATTGTCCCCTTTCCTATACTCCCATCTAGCCTCAGGCAGGCCAATCTTTTCCAGGATCACAGCCAATTATAGCTTGCCCGTTGTCACGTCCTTCACTATTTGAGTGTAAGCGTCACGAGCCGGAGGAATATGCAGAATATCTAAGAGGGGCTCTAAAGCAGTATCAGAGGTGTCCAGTGTGACACCTCTTAGAAAAACAGTTGGGGCATCCCTCTTTAGGAAATTTTCGTAGAATTCCTTGACTTGGTGTTCATTAACTTCCACCGGATCGAATTCTACAAATTTTCAATGATAAAAATTTAATCTGCTAAGAATCTGATCCGCATATTTCTCGGGCAGGTTCAGCTTTTTCTCGTAGTAAAAGGCTCACTTTTCCAGTTTCTTATATTGTTCTAGGGCTTCATCATTAATGAATATGTCCGGTTGGGTACTCGGAGGCACATGAGGAGGACGAGCCAAAGGATTGGCTTTCTCCTTTCCTTTGCGAGCCATCCTGAAAGAGACAAAAATAGAGTACAACTCAAGAGAGACAGATAAATATCACAGAAAGAAGAAGAAAATAGTCAAATAATTCAAATAAGAGCCAATAAGATAACAAACAATCAATTAAGGGAAAACATGTAAAGAATAGTCAATTGCTCAAAAAGAAGTGTATTTTCCTAAAATCAAGTAACCTAAGTAACAAATGAAGGAATGAACAACAATCAAAGCATACATATGACTTAGGTGTAACAATGCAAGTGAATTGACTTGAAAGAAATTGATTATTGCAATTTGCACTTGAAATTGGAAGAGTTTTCAAAATTGGCATAAAAGGCAATAATCAAGGCCATAGTGAAAGAATGCACTTATTCATGTTGAGAGGATAAGAAATGATCGCATATAGATAACTTCTTGTCCAAAGTAATACTTGGTTGAGAAACAGATTACATTACTCAGAAACATGAAAGAACAAGTGGCTATGTATATTGTCATTGATATTAAACACACATGAATAGGCATTTAATCAATTCATTCAAAAGAACAATGTGTGTACTGCTGCAAATGGCATCAAATGGATTTCAAAATTCATGAGTTTAAGGCTGGTTTGGTGTTTAAGCAAAAAGAAATGAGCAGTCAGTATATAATGCATCAAATTAGCAAGCTAAAGGAAAATATGCACAGCTAAGGTAACTGATGAGCAGATAATTTATACGCTTTTTGGCATTATTTTTAGGTAGTTTCAAGTATGTTTTAGTTACTTTTTATTATATTTTTATTAGTTTTTAAATAAAAATAACATTTCTGGACTTTTCTATGAGTTTGTGTATTTTTATGTGATTTCAGGTATTTTCTGGCTGAAATTGAGGGACCTGAGCAAAAATCTGATTCAGAGGCTGAAAAAGGACTGCAGATGCTGTTGGATTCTGACCTTCCTGCACTCCAAATGGATTTTCTGGAGCTACAGAAGCCCAATTGGCGTACTCTCAATTGCGTTGGAAAGTAGACATCCTGGGCTTTCCAGCAATATATAATAGTCCATACTTTGCCCGAGATTTGATAATGCAAACTGGCGTTTAAACGCCAACTTTCTACCCTATTCTGGCGTTAAACGCCAGAACTGGCATAAAAGCTGGAGTTAAACGCCCAAACTCGTACCAAAGCTGGCATTTAGCCCCAAGAAAAGTCTCTACATATGAAAGCTTCAATGCTCAGCCCAAGCACACACCAAGTGGGCCTAGAAGTAGATTTCTGCATTAATTACTTATTTCTGTAAACCCTAGGCTACTAGTTTATTATAAATAGGACCTTTTACTATTGTATTTTCATCCTTTATCTTCGGATGATCTCTGGAACACATTATGTAGTTTTTATGTTCTGAGACCTCCATGGGAGGTTGGCTACTCAGCCATGTCTACCCTATTTTCACTTATGTATTTTCAACGGTGGAGTTTCTACACCCCATAGATTAAGGTGTGGAGCTCTGCTGTTCTTACTACTATTTTTCTATTCAATTCACGCCTACTTCTTCTCCGAGATATCCATTCGCACTTCAACATGATGAATGTGATGAACTAGTGAAACTCATCACCATACTCACCTGTGAACGCGTGCCTGACAACCACTTCCGTTCTACATGAAAACGAGCTTGAATGCATATCTCTTGGGTTTCTAATCTAAGATTAGAAGCTTCATGGTATAGGCTAGAATTATTGGCAGCCATTTCTGAGATCCGGAAAGTCTAAACCTTGTCTGTGGTATTCCGAGTAGGATCTGGAAGGGATGACTGTGACGAGCTTCAAACTCGCGAGTGTTGGGCGTAGTGATAGACGCAAAAGGATCAATGGATCTTATTCCAACATGAGTGAGAACCGACAGATGATTAGCCATGCGGTGACAGCGCATTTGGACCATTTTCACTGAGAGGATGGACGATAGCCATTGACAACGGTGATCTCCCAACATACAGCTTGCCATGGAAGGGAGTATGAATGGTTGGATGAAGGCAATAGGAAATCAGAAGTTCAAAAGGAACAAAGCATCTTCGTATGCTTATCTGAAATTCCACCAATGAATTACATAAGTGCTTCTATCTTATTTTCTATTTTAATTATATTTCAATTATCAAAATCCCATAACCATTTGAATCTGCCTGACTGAGATTTACAAGGATGACCATAGCTTGCTTCAAGCCGACAATCTTCGTGGGATCGACCCTTTCTCACGTAAGGTATTACTTGGACGACCCAGTGTACTTGCTGGTCAGCTGCACGGAGTTGTGTGAAAAGTGTGCGATCACGATTCCGTGTACCAAGTTTTTGGCACCGTTGCCAGGGATTGTTCGAGTTTGGACAATTGACGGTTCATCTTGTTGCTCAGATTAGGTAATTTTATTTTAATTTTAAGCTTTTTGTTTTTATTATTTTTATTTTCGAAAAATTTTCAAAAAAATAAATTATTCTATGACTTCAAAATATTTAAGAAGGAATTCTAGAGTTTCATGATGATCTGTTGAATTCTGGCTGGCTGTGAATCCATGTCTAATCTTTTGGACCGAGGCTTCAACTTATCATCACAAGAGCTTGTTGATTTCTTTCAATATTGCTGTTGAATGTAATGATCTGCTAAAGCTTGGCTGGCTATTGGCCATGTCTAGTGTTTTGGACCAGAGCTTTCACTGAAAGCTTGGCTGTCTAGTAAGCCATGTCTAATTCCTGGACCGGAGTTTTAGACTAACATTGCATGATTCCTGAAATTCTCATTAAAATTTTGAATTCCTTATTTTCTCTTTTTCCAATTAATTTTCGAAAAATTACAAAAATTTAATTTATGTTTCTTGTTTGAGTATAGTGTCACATTTTAAGTTTGGTGTCCAGCATATTTTTTAATTTTCTTGCATTTTTCGAATATATGCATTATGTTCTTCAATGATCTTCAAGTCGTTCTTGATGATTTTTTGGGTCTGATCTTTAAATTCTCTTGTTTTGTATCTTTTGTTGTTTTTCATATGCATTTTCAATTTGTTAGTGTCTCCAATATGAAAATTTCTAAGTTTGGTGTCTTGCATGCATTGTTTATCTGATCTTAGTTCTCCGTGATTAGTTTCATTTTGTTGTTTTTCATCATTAAAAATTCAAAAAAAAAATCAAAAGTTTGTCTTTTCAAGTCAATAATACAGAGAATTGAAGATTCAAAACATTTAGCAGAGGAATTACAGAGAAAAGTTGGGCGTTCAAAACGCCCAGTGAAGAAGGAAAACTGGCGTTTAAACGCCAGCCAGGGTACCTGGCTGGGCGTTAAACGCCCAAAAGGGTAGTATTTTGGGCGTTAAACGCTAGAATGGATACTATTATGGGCATTTAATGCCAGGACAACAAGGGAGGTAAGTTAGTTTTTAATTCAAATCTTTTTCAAATTTTCATAATTTCTTAAAATCAAATCTTTTCCAAATCATATTTTTTTTATCATATCTTTTTCAAAATCAAATCCTTTCCATTTTTCTCTCACTATTTTCGAAAATCCTTGCTACCAATTAATGATTTGATTCAAAAATTTCAAGTTTGTTACTTCTTTGTTAAGAAAGGTTTAATATTTGAATTTTAGAATCATATCTGTTAAATTTCTTGTTAGCCAAGTCATTAATTTTAAAAATCAAATCTTTTTAAATTGTTTTTCAATCATATCTTCTCAATCATATCTTCTCAATCACATCTTTTTCAAAATAATTTTCAATCATATCTTTTTGATTGCTAATTTCAAAATCTTTTTTAAAACCACTTAACCACTTTCTCACTTTTAATTTTCGAAAACCATCAACCATTTTTTTATTTTCTTTTAATTAATTAAAAATTTTTTATTTTGTTTTTGAAAATTCTTCTCCATCCTCACCTTTTTCTATGTAAGACTAACACTTCTCCTCTCTACCTCATCCTTCTATTCTTCTTTTCCTCTGACACCTCAAGGAATCTCTATACTGTGACATAGAGAATTTTATACTTTCTTGTTCTCTTCTCTTTCATATGAGCAAGAACAAAGACAAAGGTATTCTTGTTGAAGCTGATCCTGAACCTGAAAGGACCTTGAAGAGGAAGCTAAGAGAAGCTAAAGCACAACTCTCTGGAGAGGACTTGACAGAAATTTTTGAAAAGGAAGCAGACAAAACAAACATGGCCGAACCCAACAACAATGGTGGAGATGCAAGAAAGATGCTTGGTAGTCACTGCACCCTCTTCTGACTTCTGTGGAAGGAGCATCTCAATTCCTGCAATTGGAGCAAACAACTTTGAGCTTAAGCCTCAATTAGTTTCTCTGATGCAGCAGAATTGCAAGTATCATGGACTTCCATTGGAAGATCCTCATCAATTTCTAGCTGAATTCTTGTAAATCTGTGACACTGTCAAGACCAATGGGTTTGACCCTGAGGTCTACAGACTCATACTTTTTCCCTTTGTAGTAAGAGACAGAGCTAGGACATAGTTGGACTCATAACCTAAAGAAAGCCTAAACTCTTCGGAAAAGCTGGTCAATGCCTTCTTGGCAAAGTTCTTTCCACCTCAAAAATTGAGTAAGCTTAGAGTGGAAGTCCAAACCTTCTCACAGAAGGAAGGTGAATCCCTCTATGAAGCTTGAGAAAGATACAAGCAATTGATCAGAAGGTGTCCTTTTGGCATGCTTTCAGAATAGAGCATCATATGCATATTCTATGATGGTCTGTCCGAACTGTCCAAGATGTCATTGGACAACTCTGCTGGTGGATCTCTTCATCTGAAGAAGATGCCTGAAGAAGTCCAGGAACTCATTGAAATGGTTGCAAATAACCAATTCATGTACACTTCTGAAAGAAATCCTATGAACAATGGGACAACTCAGAAGAAAGGAGTTCTTGAGATTGATACTTTGAATGCCATATTGGCTCAGAACAAAATATTGACTCAGTAAGTCAATATGATTTCTCAGAGTCTGTCTGAAATGCAAGCTGCATCAGGCAGTACTAAGGAGGCTTCCTTTGAAGAGGAAGCTTATGATCCTGAGAATCCTGCAATGGCAGAGGTGAATTACATGGGAGAACCCTATGGAAACACCTATAATCCTTCATGGAGAAATCATCCAAATCACTCATGGAAGGACCAACAGAAGCCTCAACAAGGCTTCAACAACAATAATGGTGGAAGAAATAGGTTTAGCAATAGCAAGCCTTTTCCATCATCTTCTCAGCAACAGACAGAGAATTCTGAGCAAAGTCTCTCTAGCTTAGCGGCCATAGTCTCTGATCTATCTAAGACCACACTAAGTTTCATGATTGAAACAAGGTCCTCCATTAGAAATTTGGAGGCACAGGTGGGTCAGCTGAGTAAGAAAGTTACTGAACTCCCTCCCAGTGCTCTCCCAAGCAATACAGAAGAGAATCCCAAAAGAGAGTGCAAGGCCATAAACACGTCCCACATGACCGAATGCATAGAGGAGGGAAAGGCAGTGATTTCCACTAAGGAAGACCTCAATGGACGTCCACTGGCCTCCAAGGAGTTCACTAATAAGGAACCAAAGGAATCTGATGCTCATATAGAGACCATAGAGATTCCACTGAACCTACTTCTGCCATTCATGAGCTCTGATGAGTATTCTTCCTCTGAAGAGGATGAAGATATTGCTGAAGAGTAAGTTGCTAAGTATCTTGGAGCAATCATGAAGTTGAATGCCAAGTTATTTGGTAATGAGACTTGGGAGATTGAACCTCCATTGCTCATCAATGAACTGAATGATCCGGTTCAACTGAAATTACCTCAGAAGAGACAGGATCCTGGAAAGTTCTTAATACCTTGTACCATAGGCACCATGACCTTTGAGAAGGCTCTGTGTGACCTGGGGTCAAGTATAAACCTTATACCCCTTTCTGTAATGGAGAAACTAGGGATTCTTGAGGTGCAAGCTGCAAGAATCTCACTAGAGATGGCAGACAATTCAAGGAAATAGGCTTATGGACTTGTAGAGGATGTCTTGGTAAAGGTTGAAGGCCTTTACATCCCTACTAATTTCATAATCCTAGAAACTGGGAAGAATATAGATGAATCCATCATCCTTGGCAGACCCTTCCTAGCCACAGCAAAAGCTGTGATTGATGTTGATAGAGGAGAGTTACTCCTTCAAGTGAATGAGGACTACCTTGTGTTTAAGGCTCAAGGATCTCCCTCTGTAACTATGGAGAGGAAGCATGAAAAGCTTCTCTCAAAGTAGAGTCAAACAGAGCCCCCACATTCAAACTCTAAGTTTGGTGTTTGGAGGCCATCATCATGCTCTGAGTATCTGTGAGGCTCCATGAGAGCCCACTGTCAAGCTATTGACATTAAAGAAGCGCTTATTAGGAGGCAACCCAATTTTATTCAATTATAACTATTTATTTTCTATTGTTCTTTTATACTTTCTTTAGGTTGATGATCATGTGAAGTCACAAAAACAACTGAAAAAGCAAAAATAGAATGAAAACCAGCATTAAAAATAGCACACCCTGGAGGAGGAGCTTACTGGCGTTTAAACGCCAGTAAGGGTAGCAGAATGGGCGTTAAACACCCAGTCTGGCACCATTTTGGGCGTTTAATGCCAGAAAAGGGCACCGGACTGGCATTTAACGCCAGAAAATGGCAACAAGCTGGCGTTTAACGCCAGAAAGGGACGAAAAGCTGGCGTTAAACGTCAGAAATGGGCAGAAACCTGGCGTTTAACGCTAGGATTGACACTCCAACGGGCGTTTACACGCCAACATGGTGAAGGGATGAGAAATCCTTGACACCTCAGGATCTGTAGACCCCATAGGATCCCCACCTACCTCAACTCTCTCCCTCTCTTCTTCACACCTTTCCATAACACCCTTTTCCAAATACCCCTCACATCTTCCCCAAAAACCCCACCAACCTCACAATTCAAATTCAAATACTTTTCCTCCCAAACCCAACCCCTAATACACGAAAACCCCCTCTCTCTTACCCTATAAATATCCCCTTCACCACCTTCATTTTCACACATTATACACACTTCTCTCCAACTTGGCCGAACCTACACCAACCCTCCATCTCCTCCATTTTCTTCTTCTTCTACTCACTTATTTCCTCTTTTGCTCGAGGACGAGCAAACCTTTTAAGTTTGGTGTGGTAAAAGCGTCGCTTTTTATTTTTCCATAACCATTTATGGCACCTAAGGCCAGAGAAACCTCTAGAAAGAGGAAAGGAAAGGCAAAAGCTTCCACCTTTGAGTCATGGAAGATTAAGAGATTCATCTCAAAGGTGCATCAAGACCACTTCTATGAAGTTGTGGCAAAGAAAATGGTGATCCCCAAGGTTACCTTTAAGCTCAAAAAGAGTGAATATCCGGAGATCCGACATGAGATTCGAAGAAGAGGTTGGGAAATTCTCACCAACCCCATTCAACAAGTTGGGATCTTAATGGTTCAAGAGTTCTATGCTAATGCATGGATCACCAAAAACCATGATCAAAGTATGAACCTGGACCCAAAGAATTAGCTTACAATGGTTCGAGGAAAATACTTAGATTTCAGTCCAGAAAATATAAGATTGGCATTCAACTTGCCAATAGATGCACGCCCCTACACTAGAAGGGTCAACTTTGATCAAAGGTTAGACCAAGTCCTTATGGACATTTGTGTGGAAGGCACTCAATGGAAGAGAGATTCAAGAGGGAAGCCAGTTCAACTTAGAAGGCTTGACCTCAAGCTAGTGGCTAGGGGATGGTTGGAGTTCATCCAACGCTCAATCATTCCCACTAGCAACTGGTCTGAAGTTACTATAGACCGGGCTATCATCATCCATAGCATCATGAATAGAGAGGAAGTAGAAGTTCATGAGGTTATATCCCTAGAACTCTACAAGGTGGCGGACAAGTCCTCTACTTTGGCAAGGTTAGCCTTCCCTCATCTAATTTGTCACCTCTGCAATTTAGCTGGAATTGACATAGAGGAAGACATCCTCATTGATGAGGACAAGTCCATCACTAAGAAAAGGATGGAGCAAGCAAGAGAGCCCACTCATGGACCTCAACAAGAGCATGAGGAAATTTCTCATCATGAAATCCCTGAGATGCCTCAAGGGATGCACTTTCCTCCACAAAATTATTGGGAGCAAATTAACACCTCCCTAGGAGAATTAAGTTCCAACATGGGACAACCAAGGGTGGAACACCAAGAGCATTCCATCCTCCTTCATGAAATTAGAGAAGACCAAAGAGCCATGAGGGAAGAGCAACAAAGGCAAGGAAGAGACATAGAGGAGCTCAAGCGTTCCATTGGATCTTCAAGAGGAAGAACTAGCCGCCATCACTAAGGTGGACCTGTTCTTTAATCTCCTTGCTTTTATTTTTCGTTTTTTCAAAAATTATGCTTTATGTTCTATCTATGTTTGTGTCTTTATTACATGATCATTAGTGTCTAGTGTCTATGCCTTAAAGCTATGAATGTCCTATGAATCCATCACCTTTCTTAAATGAAAAATGTTTTTAATTGCAAAAGAAAAAGAAGTACATGAATTTCGAATTTTAAAATAGTTTAATTATTTTGATGTGGTGGCAATACTTTTTGTTTTCTGAATGAATGCGTGAACAATGCATATTTTTGAATTTGTTGTTTATGAATGTTAAAATTGTTGGCTCTTGAAAGAATGATGAAAAAGGAGAAATGTTATTTGATAATCTCAAAAATCATATAATTGATTCTTGAAGCAAGAAAAAGCAGTGAAAAGCTTGCGAAAAAAATGGCGAAAAAATAAAAGAAAAAGAAAGAAAAAGAAAAAAGCAAGCAGAAAAAGCCAATAGCCCTTTAAACCAAAAGGCAAGGGTAAAATAAAAAGGATCCAAGGCTTTGAGCATCAGTGGATAGGAGGGCCCAAAGGAATAAAATCCTGGCCTAAGCAGCTAAACCAAGCTGTCCCTAACCATGTGCTTGTGGCGTGAAGGTGTCAAGTGAAAAGCTTGAGACTGAGCGGTTAAAGTCGTGGTCCAAAGTAAAAGAGTGTGCTTAAGAGCTCTGGACACCTCTAATTGGGGACTCTAGCAAAGCTGAGTCACAATCTGAAAAGGTTCACCCAGTTTTGTGTCTGTGGCATTTATGTATCCGGTGGTAATACTGTAAAACAAAATACTTAGGGTCACGGCCAAGACTCATAAAGTAGCTGTGTTCAAGAATCAACATACTGAAATAGGAGAATCAATAACACTATCTGAATTCTGAGTTCCTATAGATGCCAATCATTCTGAACTTCAAAGGATAAAGTGAGATGCCAAACTGTTCAGAAGCAAAAAGCTAAGAGCCCCGCTCATCTAATTAAGACTGATCTTCATAGATGTTTTTGGAATTTATTGTATATTCTCTTCTTTTTATCCTACTTTGTTTTTAGGTGCTTGGGGACAATCAACAATTTAAGTTTAGTGTTGTGATGAGTGGATAATTTATACGCTTTTTGGCATTGTTTTTAGCTAGTTTTCAGTATGTTTTAGTTACTTTTTATTATATTTTTATTAGTTTTTAAATAAAAATCACATTTCTGGACTTTACTATGAGTTTGTGTATTTTTCTATGATTTCGGTATTTTCTGGCTGAAATTGAGGGACCTGAGCAAAAATCTGATTCAGAGGCTAAAAAAGGACTGCAGATGTTGTTGGATTCTGACCTCCCTGCACTCGAAATGGATTTTCTGGACCCATAGAAGCCCAATTGGCGCGCTCTCATTTGTGTTGGAAAGTAGACATCCTGGGCTTTCCAGTAATATATGATAGTCCATACTTTGCCCGAGATTTGATAATGCAAACTGGCGTTTAAACGTCAACTTTCTACCCTATTCTGGCGTTAAACGCCAGAACTGGCATAAAAGCTGGAGTTAAACGCCCAAACTAGAACCAAAGCTAGCGTTTAATCCCAAGAAAAGTCTCTACATATGAAAGCTTCAATGCTCAGCCCAAGCACACACCAAGTGGGCCCAGAAGTAGATTTCTGCATTAATTACTTATTTTTGTAAACCCTAGGCTACTAGTTTATTACAAATAGGACCTTTTACTATTGTATTTTCATCCTTTATCTTCGGATGATCTCTGGAACACATTATGTAGTTTTTATGTTCTGAGATCTCCATGGGAGGTTGGCTACTCGGCCATGTCTACCCTATTTTCACTTATGTATTTTCAACGGTGGAGTTTCTACACCCCATAGATTAAGGTGTGGAGCTCTGCTGTTCTTCATGAATTAATGCAATTACTACTATTTTTCTATTCAATTCACGCCTACTTCTTCTCCGAGATATCCATTCGCACTTCAACATGATGAATGTGATGAACTAGTGACACTCATCACCATTCTCACCTATGAACGCGTGCCTGACAACCACTTCCGTTCTACATGAAAACGAGCTTGAATGCATATCTCTTGGGTTTCTAATCTAAGATTAGAAGCTTCATGGTATAGGCTAGAATTATTGGCAGCCATTTCTGAGATCCGGAAAGTCTAAACCTTGTCTGTGGTATTCCGAGTAGGATCTGGGAAGGGATGACTGTGACGAGCTTCAAACTTGCGAGTGTTGGGCATAGTGATAGACGCAAAAGGATCAATGGATCTTATTCCAACATGAGTGAGAACCGACAGATGATTAGCCATGTGGTGACAGCGCATTTGGACCATTTTCACTGAGAGGACGGACGGTAGCCATTGACAACGGTGATCTCCCAACATACAGCTTGCCATGGAAGGGAGTATGAATGGTTGGATGAAGGCAATAGGAAATCAGAAGTTCAAAAGGAACAAAGCATCTTCATATGCTTATCTAAAATCCCACCAATGAATTACATAAGTGCTTCTATCTTATTTTCTGTTTTAATTATATTTCAATTATCAAAATCCTATAACCATTTGAATCTGCCTGACTGAGATTTACAAGGATGACCATAGCGTGCTTCAAGCCGACAATCTCCGTGGGATCGACCCTTACTCACGTAAGGTATTACTTGGATGACCCAGTGCACTTACTATTCAGCTGCACGGAGTTGTGTGAAAAGTGTGCGATCACGATTCTGTGTACCAGTAACACCAAATAGAAGAATCACAGTTGTAAATTTTAAGTTCAGATTGGTGTTCAAGCAAAACAACACAAGGTGCATAATAAACCCTCAAGAATAATCATCCAAGAGTCTCATAACACTGCATATGTATGAGTGACAATGCATAAAGGAAAAAAAATCCAAAATCCATGCTGATCAGATACAAAAATTGAATAAAAAAATTCCATTCAAATATTTTATCAGGCAAGTTATGTGTAGAAATGAAAAGTAGTGTGCTCAGTTCAGGTTAACAGCATTCAGTATTCATAAGCAGCATTCCAAGTTCAGAGAAATCCAGAAAAATCCAAAATAGACAGCCATCAATCTACATTCAATCCGGAAAATCAGAAATCAACTAACCTAATGCCACCTAGTTACTAAAACAGAAACTAAAAGCAGATAAAGAAAGAAAATGAAATAGAAACAGTAAAGAGCAGGTTACAGAGAAGGAAATGGGACCTGTGTTGACGAGAAGAAGAAAAATTGGCGAGGCAGGGTTGGTGGCAGATGGCACGGCGGCACAGAAGCTCGCCGCCGTTGGAAGGACGCAGCCTAGGGCTGCTGGGCGCGGGTTAGGGATCTTGCGTAGAGAAGAAGAGAAATGGAGTAATGTGGGGGAGAGAGTGAGAGGAAGAATAATGGAAGAGAGAGGGAGGATCGGCGATGGTCGTAGCCGGTGGTGAAGCGGTCGGACGGAGCTGATGGTTGGTGGTGGTTTGGCTGAGAAGGGTTTGTGGTGGAGTGGTGAGGTTCAGAGGAGAAGAAGAAAAGGTTGGGGGTGTTTGTGGGAACTGAAGCACGACTCTCACTCTTTTTGAATTAACGTTCAAAAAGTGACCTGTGCGGACGCACGTAAGGAAGAGAGGGGGGTATGCGCGTGCACAGCAGCGTGCGAGCGCTACGGACAGAAGATGTACCGCAGTTTGTGCGAACGCACAAGGGGTAATGCGGGCGCATAGAAGGGAAAAGGGGGTCGCGTTCCCACGCACAAGGGATGCATTTGCTGCGACCAGAGGGGTTGCCAAGGGTTGTGCGAACGCACATGGCTATGCTCGCGCATAGGTGGCTCTCCCCTTTTTTTTTTTTTTGAAGGTGATCAGGGTGATGCGTGCGGACGCACGCAAGGTATGCGGTCGCACAAGGAGAAGGAAAGGGTGGTATACACACGCACAAGCCGTGCGCGTGCCGTGAACAGAGGGAGTGTTTATGGGTGTCCGTGCGCACATTGCTGTGCGGACGCACAGGGACGGGAAAACAGAGGTACTGTGCGCGCGCACAAGGCTGTGCGGACGCACAGGACTCTGTTCCTGCAACAAAAATTTTGGCTCTAAGCATCAAACTTAAAGTCCAAAACAGGTTTTCATGCCCCAAAACATGATAAAACTCCCAAAAACACATTATTTCACTAAAATTACCCAACAAACTTCAAAATAAAACTAACCAACCAAGCAAAATGACCAATTTATTCATGAAACAAAAGCTAAATGAGAGAAGGTTAGAAGGATATTACCATGGTGGGGTGTCTCCCACCTAGCACTTTGGTTTAAAGTCCTTAAGTTAGACTTGGTGAGGAGATCCTTGTTAGGGCGGCTTATGTTTCCACTCCTCCTTGAATCTCCAACCAAGTTTGCTCTTGATTTGACCTCCAAGGTCCCAAATGAATTGCACCAAACTTTTAAGAGACTTCAAGCTATCAACTAGGATCCACAAGTGTCGATTCTTGAAATTAATTCCTGGATCCCATACTTGAGTTCGTCTATCACCATTGAAACACTTATACACTCCCCAGAATCCACTAAATTGACTCTTGCACCAAAACTGAGCTTCAAATGTTGATTTGGTTTCTTCGATGAACTTTCAATTTTCTTGCCAAATAACATTCTTCTCTTCACCATCCACTACTCCAAGAAAGGATTGAAGTTGACAATCCATCTCCATAACGGCATATTGATGTGGGTCCAGAAAGCTTGTTAGAGGAGTCTTCACCCGCTCAATTCGTTCTTGCACAACTATCTTTACTTCTTGATGAATAGACTCTTCCTCAACCTCCTTTGAATCTTCCTCATCATCACTCAAGTAAAAAACTGGAGGTTGTGTAAAGTCCACATCAACATCTCCTTCCAAATCCAATAAGGGAGGCTCATGAAGGTCATTGGCGGGGTTGACCAAGTTGGACAAGAAATCTTGAATGATGAAATCCTCTTGATCACTTCCTACCAACTCTTCATTTATCTCCTCTTGTGCTTCATGTTGTGACTTGACATATTCTACTTGATTTTTCAATTCTTCGCTCACTCCACACTTTCCACTTAGTTCTACACATTCATCCATTAGAATTTCTTGGTCATGGCATGAACACAGTGAAGCTAACCGGTCAAGAGTTTCTGTTACTGTAGACATGACTTGCCCTTGCTTCTTTTGGAACTCTTGTTGTTCTTGAATGAGCATGAAAAGTACTTCTTGTGCGGCTTGATCCATATGTGAAGATGAAGATTGAGGTGATGAAGATTGACAATCAAACTCATGAGGGTAAGGGTTTTGTATGTAGTGAGGTGATAGTGTATAGAATTGGTGGCAAGAAAAGTAAGTGTTTGGATTCCATTGGGGTGCATTGTGGTAATTGTGTGAAAAAGTCATAAAGAAAATATAAACAAAAACTTACTAACAAAAGCAAGCAAACAACCCAAAAGTTCTATTTACACTAGTAACATATTTACAACAACCAAAAGATATAACACCGTTTGCAATCCCCGGCAATGGCGCCAAAAACTTGATGCATGGCCTAGAGCCGGTTAGGGATTTTATCTCAAAATAAGATTGGCGTTGTAAGTATAGTCTCAATCCCGACAATCAACCAACATCAAAGTTTAGTATTTGCCAATTCAAACCAAATATAAACCGAGAGTCTTTTAACCTCGGGTGGTTCTCCTTAGGATGCAAATGGAATGTTACGCTTTCGGTTGTTAATAAAAAAAAAGGGATTTTGCAATCAAAGAACGAAAGATTAAAAGAACTTAAGAAATAAAAGAACTAAGAGATGATCAAAATTGAAAGTAATGCAAGCAACAAGGAACAAGATCAAAACTAGTGAAAATGCTATAAACACAATGAAATAGCCTTGACTTGGGAATGAGAGTATCCAAGGAGTCCTATCATTATCATAACCACAACTATGGTAATTGTGATGAGTCAATCTCACCTAGTTAACCCCAAACATCGAAGAGTAAGTCAAGCAAGCATAATTGACCTTAATCCATAAGTCATAACCAACTTACCAAACTAGTTGATAAAAAGCCAGCGTCAATGGAAACAAGAGTCAACTAACTACCCAATAATTACCACTAAATATCGGCCATTATGACTCTAGTATCCTAGGAACTCAACCCACAAGCCAAGGTATGAAGATTTACTCAAAATATAAAGTTGGCATTTTCACAAACACCTTGTGTATATAAAAGTAAAACATGGAAAATTGCAAAGTAAAATGGAAAACTATAACCAACTAATAACAAAACCAAACATAAACAAGCAATCAAACGTAAAGGAAGCAAGAAACATAAAATTCATTGAATAAAACTTCAAGAAACACAAAATTACAAATATGAACAAGTAGCTTGAACCAAAAGGAAATGAAAGTAAAAGTGCTATATTTAAAGAGGAAATTGA
The DNA here is from genome assembly GCF_003086295.3 of Arachis hypogaea. Taxonomy (NCBI): domain Eukaryota; kingdom Viridiplantae; phylum Streptophyta; class Magnoliopsida; order Fabales; family Fabaceae; genus Arachis; species Arachis hypogaea. Next base: position 124,199,838 of record NC_092054.1, on the reverse strand, counting down.
GAGTATTTACAATTAAAGAAGCAAAATCCAAAAGAAAAGCTTGCTATAAAATGCTACAATGAAAATTGATAAACTTTAAGAGAGCTCTCTACTCTACACTACTCCTACTCCTAATTACTATATGAAAACTAAAACTAAAACTAAGTCCTAATGTAAGCTAATGCCTTCATATGTGTTGATTCTCCCCTCATATAGCACTTCAATTCAGCCTTCAAGCCTTCCAAAATGGGCCAAGAGGCCTCAAAATTCGGGGAACACATGCTTCATTAATGAAATCACGTGCAGGGACCTATGCGGTCGCACAGATGTGTGCGTCCGCACACTTGGCTGAATGTTGTCCTGTGTGTACGTACAGGTGGTCGTGCGCACGCACACTTCGCTGTGTGTACTTTTCCTTGTTTTCTTCATGTTTTCTCCCTTGTACATGCTTTCTTCCACTTTTGGCTATCCATTCTTGCCTCCAAGGCCTGAAATCACTCAGCAAACATGTCATGGCATCAAATGGAATAAAAGTGAAATTAAATTGCTCATTTCAAGCACAAAATTGCATGTTTTCACATTTAGGATCAAATTGGGGACAAAACACAAAAGTATGCTATTTTGGTGCTTAAGTATGAGTTCATGGGCTAGAATCCATCCAAATTGAGTCAAAATATAGCATCAAATATGGACTCATCATCTTGCAATAGCAATATTCAACGGATTAACCTCGGTTTTGACTCTTTCTTAGCTAGCAAGTATTTCAAAGCCGCATGATCTGAATATACTACCACTTTTGTTCCAAGTAAATAAGCCCAGAATTTATCCAAGGCAAAAACAATTGCTAAAAGTTCTTTTTCAGTGGAAGTATAGTTAGACTGGGTATCATCTAAAGTTTTAGAAGCATAAGGTATAATATAGGGATCTTTACCTTCGCGCTAAACCAGCGCTGCTCCTACCGCATAGCTAGATGCGTCGCACATAATCTCGAACGGCCTACTCCAGTTAGGCCCTCTCACAATAGGAGCTTGGGTTAAGGCAATCTTCAGCTTGTCAAATGCTTCCATGCAGTCTTCACTCAAGTCAAACTCTACGTCTTTCTACAGGAGACGGAAAAGGGGTAGTGCTACCTTACTGAAGTCCTTGATAAAACACCGGTAGAAACCTGCATGACCAAGAAAAGAACAGACTTCCCTCACAGAAGAGGGGTAAGGTAAACTAGAAATAACATCAACCTTTGCAGGATCAACAGATATACCAGTATTAGAAATAACATGACCTAGAACAATACCTTGCTTTATCATAAAATGACATTTTTCAAAATTAAGTACAAGGTTTGAACTAGCACATCTTTCTAATACTCTAGCAAGATTATCCAAAAAAGGTCAAAAAAATCACCATAGACACTAAAATCATTTATAAATACTTCCATACATTGCTCAAGAAGATCCGAGAATATAATCATCATGCACCTTTAAAACGTAGCTGGTGCATTACATAAATCAAAAGGAATTCTTTTATACGCATACGTTCCAAAGGGCATTTGAACGATGAAAGGTAGTGGATAGTGATCCTTGCAAGTGGCCAAGTTCAAGCATCTGTAGTCGATGCACACTCTCCAGGAATTCTGCACCCTTGTAGCCATGAGTTCCCCATTCTCATTCTTTACTATTGTGACGTCGGACTTCTTCGGAACCACTTGTACTGGGCTAACCCATTCACTATCTGAGATCAGATAGCTAATATCTGCTTCAAGTAGTCGGGTCACTTCTTTCTTCACAACTTCTAGAATTGTTGGGTTCAACTGCCTTTGAGGTTGACGGATAGGCTTGGCTCCCTCCTCTAGGAAAATGCGGTGCTCACAAACTTGTGGGCTTATACCTACTATGTCCCAAAAAATTCACCTAATAGCTTTCTTGTTTCTTCTCAGTACATTAAGCAGTTGCTCTTCTTGTTGGGAAGTAAGCTCCTTTGCAATGATCACCGGAGGCTTTTGATTGTCTTCAAGATAAGCATACTTGAGGTGAGGTGGGAGGGGCTTCAACTCCATATTCAGCTCATGGCTTGGCACTTGATTATCTGGTAGCACCGGAGGTAGTAAGGTGTCTTCATCACATTCAGAGGGTTTCCCCACACTTGCACCTTGAACCATATTCTTCTCATCAACTGTCTCTTGGTAGACTTCGGCCATAATTTCATCAATTTTATCACACCAAAAAATAGAGTGCTCCTCTCGTGGATGCTTCATAGCTTTATCAAGGTTGAAGCTCATTGCTCTTCCATCAATCACAAAGGAGTAAGTACCCGAGAAGGCATCCAATTTAAACCGAGAGGTCTTCAACAACGGCTTCCCAAGCAAGATAGATGATGGTCTTCCAGAGTCATTAGGGGGCATCTCCAAAATGTAGAAGTCAATGGGAAAACTCAACCCCTTAATCCTCACTAAGATGTCTTCCGCTATGCCAACCACTGAGATTATGCTTTTATCTGCCAACAAAAAATGGAAAATAGAGTGCTCCTCCAGTGGATGCTTTATAGCTTCATCAAGGTTGAAGCTCACTACTCTTCCATCAATCTCAAAGGAGTAGGTACCCGAGAAGGCATCCAATTTAAACCAAGGGGTCTTTAAGAACGGCCTCCTAAGCAAGATAGATGATGGTCTTCCGGAGTCATTAGGGGGTATCTCCAGAATGTAGAAGTCAATGGGAAAACTCAACCCCTTAATACTCACTAAGACGTCTTCCGCTATGCCAACCACTGAGATTATGCTTTTATTTGCCAACAAAAAATGGGTTGCCAACCTTTTCAAAGGTGGAAGCTTCAAAGCATCATAAACAGATAATGGCATAATGCTAAACAGGCACCTAACCATATAAGGACCGGGATCACCATATTTCTCCCTCAGAGTAGAAATAGAGCTACCCAAAGGAATAGTTTCTAAATCATGAATCTTTTCATTATTCATGCACAAATCCTTTAGAAACTTAGTATACTTAGGTACTTGGCGAATAACATCAAAAAGGGGAATAGTTACCTCAACCTTTTTGAATATATCTACCATTTTGGGATCTAGCTCCACTTGCTTTGTAGTCCTTCTAGCTAGGTGTGGAAAAGGAATGAGAATGGCCTCTTTCAAAACATTGTCTTCCTTAGAAACACCATCCCTTGGTTGTGCAACTTCTTCTGCAACCGCCTCTTGTACCTCATCCTCTTCTTCAACATCTTCTACCACTACAGCATCTTCATCTTGAATGGCTTCTCTTGAGCTTGGCTCCTCGGGACTCCTCTCTTGCAATGTAGTGCCAGACCTCAAGGTGATGGCATTGATTCCACCCTTAGGGTTAGGTAAAGGTTGAGAGGAAAGTGTACTAGATCTTGGAGGTTGAGTATTGGAGGTAAAAGGTGGGTCCATACGGGATAGAAGAGCTTGGATGGTAGAGGTGAGACCGGTGATGTTATAGGCAACTGTGGCTTGAAGTTCTTTCTGTCCTTGAATAAGAGAGCGAAGCGTCTCATCCTAGTTTGAGGAAGAAGGACGGTAGGTAATTTGAGGGGCTTGTGGTTGGGTGAGTTGAGGTGCTTGAACTTGCCTTTGGTGAGGTGGTCGGTACCTTTGGCCTTGGTTTTGTTGTTGGTAGGGAGGGTTTTATTGATACCGATTTTGTTGGTAGTTATTATTCCACCTTTGGTTTCCACCATTGTCTCTTCCTCCTTGGTTGTAGTTGTCTCTCCATCCTTGGTTGGAATTGTCTCTCCATCCTTCATTGGGATTGTCTTGCCAACCTTGATTGTAGTTACCACCTTGATTATAGTTACCGCGTTGTTTATAGAACTCTTGATTCAGACGGTTGTAATAAGCATTGGTAGCCGCCAAGGTGTTGTGCTCTTGGAGTTGTGGACATTCATCAGTATAGTGAGAATAGCAAGCGCAAATCCTACATACTCTCTGAGGGACTAACTGTTGACATTGTTGTTGTGGAGCAGGTAGAGGTTGTTGTTGATTGAGTTGGATTTGCTTGAAGATATATGTACCCAATTTCCAAGATTCTCAACACAAATACTAAAACACACTTTTATCTCTACCCAATTTTCCCAACTTTCCCAAAATTAAATGATGAATACTCTCACTGGCCTAAGCTAATCAAAGATTCAAACAAGAGACATTTATTATTTTTCACTTAGGCTTGTAATGTGCTACAATTAAGAACAAATGGGTTAAGCATAGGCTCAAGATTGGTTAACAATAGAAGATAAAAGGTAGGCTATTTGGGTAAGTGAGCTATTTGAACAATGGCCTCAATCATATAAATGCATGTATACACAAAATAATGGACATAAAGAATCAAACAAATCAAGATTACACTCATAGGAAGAGAATAATACACACAAGAATGAAAATAAGTGGTCATATGATGTAACCACACAATTAGGCTCAAAACTCTCATGCTTGTGTTCTTTACTCAAAACATGATCCACAAAGTGTATAATCAAGCAAGTTCTAAAATTTTTTTTTTTCAACCAATTGGGGGTGTAGTGCACGAATTGTGAATCACACCTTTCACAATTCGTACCACTAACCAGCAAGTGCACTGGGTCGTCCAAGTAATACCTTACATGAGTAAGGGTCGAATCCCACGGAGATTGTTGGTTTGAAGCAAGCTATGGTTATCTTATTATTCTTAGTCAGGATGCCAACAACAGTGTTTTTCAACTTCAATTGTAAAGAGTCAAAGGGCATAAATATAAATACTTATTGTGCAATGATGGAGAATATGTTGGAGTTTTGGAGATGCTTTGTCTTCTTTATTTCAGTTTTTCTCTTGTACTTCTCTTCACACACGCAAGGCTCCTTCCATGGCAAGCTGTATGTAAGGTGTCACCGTTGTCAATGGCTACTTCCCGTTCTCTCAGTGAAAATGGTCCAAATGCTCTGTCATAGCACGGCTAATCATCTGTTGGTTCTCGATCATGTCGGAATAGAATCCCTTGATTCTTTTGCGTCTGTCACTACGCCCAACAATCGCGAGTTTGAAGCTCGTCACAGCCATTCAATCCTTGAATCCTACTCGGAATACCACAGACAAGGTTTAGACTTTCCGGATTCTCATGAATGCCGCCATCAATTCTAGCTTATACCACAAAGATTCTGTTTAAGAATTCTAAGAGATACTCATTCAATCTGATGTAGAACGGAGGTGATTGTCAGGCACATGTTCATGGATTGAGGAAGGTGATGAGTGTCACGGATCATCACCTTCTTCATAGTGAAGCGCGAATGAACATCTTAGATAAGAACAAGCGTGTTTGAATGGAAAACAGAGATAATTGCATTAATTCATCAAGACGCTGCAGAGCTCCTCACCCCCAACAATGGAGTTTAGAGACTCATGCCGTCAAAGGGTACAAAGTTCAGATCTAAAAATGTCATGAGATACAAAATAAATCTCTAAAAGTTGTTTAAATACTAAACTAGTAACCTAGGTTTATAGAAAATGAGTAAACTATGATAGATAGTGCAGAAATCCACTTCTGGGGCCCACTTGGTGTGTTCTGGGCTGAGACTTAAGCTTCTCATGTGCCTGGGCTGTTTTGGGCGTTCAACGCCAGGTTGTAACCTGTTTCTGGCATTGAACTACAACTTGTAACTTGTTTCTGGCGCTGGACGCCAGACTGCAACATGAACGCCAGTTTACGTCATCTATCCTTGAGCATAGTATAGACTATTATATATTGCTTGAAAGCTCTGGATGTCTACTTTCCAACGCAATTGTGAGCGCACCATTTGGAGTTCTGTAGCTCCAGAAAATCTACTTTGAGTGCAGGGAGGTCAGAATCCAATAGCATCAGCAGTCCTTTTTCAGCCTGAATCAGATTTTTGCTCAGCTCCCTCAATTTCAGCCAGAAAATACCTGAAATCACAGAAAAATACACAAACTCATAGTAAATTCCAGAAATGTGATTTTTAATTAAAAACTAATAAAAATATACTAAAAACCAACTAAATCATACTAAAAACTAAGTAAAAACAATGCCAAAAAGCGTATAAATTATCCGCTAATCACAACACCAAACTTAAATTGTTGCTTGTCTCCAAGCAACTAAAAATAAAGTAGGATAAAAAGAAGAGAATATACAATGAATTCCAAAAACATCTATGAAGATCAGTCTTAATTAGATGAGTGGGGCTATTAGCTTTTTGCTTCTGAACAGTTTTGACATCTCACTTTATCCTTTGAAGTTCAGAATGATTGGTATCTATAGGAACTCAGAATTCAGATAGTGTTATTGATTCTCCTAGTTCAGTATGTTGATTCTTGAACACAGCTACTTTATGAGTCTTGGCCGTGGCCTTAAGCACTCTGTTTTCCAGTATTACCACCGGATACATACATGCCACAGACACATAACTGGGTGAACCTTTTCAGATTGTGACTCAGCTTTGCTAAAGTCCCCAATTAGAGGTGTCCAGGATTCTTAAGCACACTCTATTTTTTTTTTTTTGCTTTGGACCTCGACTTTAACCGCTCAGTCTCAAGTTTTCACTTGACACCTTCACGCCACAAGCACATGGTTAGGGACAGCTTGGTTTAGTCGCTAAGGCCAGGATTTTATTCCTTTAGGCCCTCCTATCCACTGATGCTCAAAGCCTTGGATCTTTTTTATTACCCTTGCCTTTTGGTTTTAAGGGCTATTGTCTTTTTGCTCTTGCCTTTTGGTTTAAAGAGCTTTTGGCTTTTTCTGCTTGCTTTTTCTTTTTCTTGCTCTCTTTTTTTTTTGCAAGCTTTGTTCTTCACTGCTTTTTCTTGCTTCAAGAATCATTTTTATGATTTTTTAGATTATCAAATAACATTTCTCCTTTTTCATCATTCTTTCAAGAGCCAACAATTTTAACATTCATAAGCAACAAATTCAAAAGACATATGCACTGTTCAAGCATTCATTCAGAAAACGAAAAGTATTGCCACCACATCAAAATAATTAAACTATTTTAAAATTCGAAATTCATGTACTTCTTTTTCTTTTTTAGAAAACAATTTTCATTTAAGAAAGGTGATGGATTCATAGGACATTCATATCTTTAAGACATAGACACTTAGATACTAGTGATCATATAGTAAAGACACAAACATAATTAAACATGAAGCATAGTAAATGAAAAACAGGAAAATAAGAACAAGGAGATTAAGGAATGGGTCCACCTTAATGAGGGTGGCGTCTTCCTCTTCTTGAAGAACCAATGGTGCTCTTGAGCTCCTTTATGTCTCTTCCTTGCCTTTGTTGCTCTTTGATCTGCAGTCAATTGCTCTACCATTGAATTATGGAAAAACAAAAGCAATGCTTTTACCACACCAAACTTAAAAGGTTTGCTCGTCCTCGAGCAAAAGAAGAAAGAAGTGGAGAAGATGGAGGAGATGGAAGTGTGTGAATGGGTGGGTTTGAGAGGGAAATGGTTTGAATTTGAATGGTGAGGTAGGTGGGGATCCTGTGGGGTCAAGGATTTAGCATCCCTGCTCCAATTAGGCGTACAAAATTCCCTTACTGTGCAATCCTGGTGTTTAACGCCAGACTGCTGCCTGTTTCTGGCGTTAAACGCCCAAATGTAGCCTGTTTCTGGCGTTTAACGCCAGACTGATGCTTGTTTCTGGTGTTAAACGCCAGCTTGGTGCTTGTTTCTGGCATTAAACGCCAGACAGATGCTTGTTTCTAGTGTTTAAACGCCAGAATGATCTTCCTCCAGGGTGTGCTATTTTTCATGCTATTTTTCATTCTATTTTTGATTTTCCATTTGTTTTTGTGACTTCAAATGATCATCAACCTAAAGAAAACATAAAATAGCAATGGAAAATAAATAGATATAATTAAATAACATTGGGTTGCCTCCCAACAAGCGCTTCTTTAATGTCAATAGCTTGACAGTGAGCTCTCATGGAGCCTCACAGATAATCAGAGCAAGGTTGGGACCTCCCAACACCAAACTTAGAGTTTGGTTGTGGCCTCCCAACACCAAACTTAGAGTTTGACTGTGGAGGCTTTGGTTGACTCTACAGTGACAGAAGCTTTTCATGCTTCCTTTCCATGGTTACGGAAGGAGAACCTTGTGTCTTATAGTTTGCAATGTCTTCAAACCACAGAGCTTCCTGAATAGCAAACAATTGCTCATCCGGAAAGGTTTCAGAGATCTCAGTAGGAGGGAGGGATGCTCCTGCTACTGGTTCTATCCGGGACAGGTGATCAGCTACTTGATTTTCTGTCCCTTTTCTGTCTCTTATTTCTATATCAAACTCTTGCAGAAGCAACACCCATCTTATGAGCCTGGGCTTTGAATCTGCTTTGTGAGTAGATATTTAAGAGCAGCATGGTCAGTGTACACAATCACTTTTGATCCTACTAAGTAGGATCTAAACTTGTCAATGGCATAAACTACTGCAAGTAATTCTTTTTCTGTGGTTGTGTAATTTTTCTGGGCATCATTTAAAACACTGCTAGCATAATAAATGACATGCAGAAGCTTGTTATGCCTCTGTCCCAATACTGAACCAATGGTATGGTCACTGGCATCACACATTAGTTTGAATGGTAATGTCCAGTCTGGTGCAGAAATAACTGGTGCTGTGACCAGCTTAGCTTTCAGGGTCTCAAACGCCTGCAGACACTTTGTGTCAAACACAAATGGCGTGTCAGTAGCTAGCAGATTGCTCAGAGGTTTTGCAATTTTTGAAAACTCCTTTATAAACCTCCTATAGAATCCTGCATGCCCCAGAAAGCTTCTGATTGCCTTAACATTGGCAGGTGGTGGTAATTTTTCAATTACTTCAACTTTAGCTTGATCCACCTCTATTCCCTTGTTTGAAATTTTATGCCCAAGGACAATCCCTTCAGTCACCATAAAGTGACATTTTTCCCAGTTTAAAACTAGGTTGGTCTCTTGGCATCTTTTCAGAACAAGTGCTAAATGGTTAAGGCAGGAGCTGAATGAGTCTCCAAATACTGAAAAGTCATCCATGAAGACTTCCAGAAACTTCTCTACCATATCAGAGAAGATAGAGAGCATGCACCTCTGAAAGGTTGCAGGTACATTACACAGACCAAAAGGCATCCTTCTGTAGGCAAACACTCCAGAAGGACATGTGAATGTTGTTTTCTCTTGGTCCTGAGGATCTACTGCAATTTGGTTGTAACCGGAATAGCCATCCAAAAAGCAGTAATATTCATGACTTGCTAGTCTCTCTAGCATCTGGTCTATGAATGGTAAAGGAAAATGATCCTTCCTGGTGGCTGTATTGAGCCTTCTGTAGTCAATACACATACGCCACCCTGTAACTGTTCTTGTAGGAACCAGTTCATTCTTTTCATTATGAACCACTATCATTCCTCCCTTCTTAGGGACAACATGGACAGGGCTCATCCAGGGGCTATCAGAAATAGGATAGATAATCCCAGCCTCTAGTAACTTAGTGACCTCTTTCTGCACCACCTCCTTCATGGCGGGATTTAGCCGCCTCTGTCGTTGAACCACTGGCTTAGCATCATCCTCCAATAGGATTTTGTGCATGCATCTGGCTGGGCTAATGCCCTTAAGATCACTTATGGACCACCCAAGAGCTGTCTTGTGTGTCCTTAGCACCTGAATTAGTGCTTTCTCTTCCTGTGGCCCTAAAGCAGAGCTTATGATTACAGGAAAAGTGTCACCTTCTCCCAGAAATGCATATTTCAGGAATGGTGGTAGTCGTTTGAGCTCGGGTTAAGGAGGTTTCTCCTCTTCCTGAGGAGTTTTCAGAGGTTCTTTTATTTCCTCTGGTTCCTCCAGATCAGGCTGAACATCTTTAAAAATGTCCTCTAGCTCTGATTCGAGACTCTCAGTCATATGGACCTCTTCCACCAGGGAGTCAATAATATCAACGCCCAGGCAGTCGTCTGATGTGTCTGTGATGACATGTCACCATGTCATGTTTTTCTATGCTTTTTCTTTGTTTTTTTTAATAGGTTTTATGCACTTTCTTGAGCCATAAGTAAGCCAATTGGGTAGAATTTCATGTTTCCTTTGATTCAATCAATCATGGATAAATTGATGCATTTTCATGAGATTTTGTGCTATAATTGTCATATATTATGAAAGAAAAGCAATCTCATGATTTTGAGCATAGCTTTGATACTTTTGATTGATTGATGATAGGTGAAAAAGCTTTGAAAAAGGTTGAAGAAAAGAAGATGGCAAGGGCAAGAAGGAGGACTCACGTTTGAGCTAAAGTTTGCCTCAAACTTAAGCTCAAACGTGAGGAAAAGCCAAATTTCACCCAGGGAGGCCAGAAGCTTGCGCTAACGTTTGCCTCAAACTTGAGGTCAAACGTTGCTCCTCACAGCCTGAAGGGGTATACTTCCAACAAGAATAACTTGAGCTACAGAGCTCCAAATGAGGTGATTCAAAAAGCAATGGAAAGTAGGAATCGAGAGCTTTCCAAGCATATATGGCACTGTATGGTGGACACTAAAATTGAGGGAGAAAACTGCCCCGAAATGTGCATAAACGAACATGGTGGCAACCTGCAGTGAGGCCAACTGACCTCTACACCTTCGACGGAGAATAACTTGAGCTGTGGAGCTCCAAATGATGCGCTTCTAATAGCATTGAAAAGTAGACATTCAGGGCTTTCCAACAATATATAATAGTATGGGGTGGACAATGCATTTGAGCCTCCAAAACCTGACGTTTTCGTCCACATTTGAGGCAAACGTCGCCTCAAACATTGCACACCAAAGCCAGCGACCCTGTCCCCTTCAATGGAGCATAACTTGAGTTGTAGATGTCCAATTGAGGTGATTCCAGTTGCATTGGAAAGCTGACATTCAGAGCTTTCCAACCATAGAAATTGGCAACATTGACAAGAGGACAAAGAAGCGTCCCAAGACTTGATCTTCAAAAACACACCCAGGAGGACTTAACGTTTGAGCTCACGTTTGACCTCAAACGTGAACTCAAACGTGAGTGACAGCAAACCCCCTTTCTGCATCATGCCATTACAAGACGTTTGAGTCAACGTTTGCCTCAAACGTTGACTCAAACGTGAATGATCCCAATTCTATCAAGGCCATCCAGATCCATTCTTCCTCAAATTCAAAGCAAGCTAAGCCCATTACCATCACTCAAAGGCACACAGAGAAGCGAGATTAGAAATTTCATTCAATTATAATTTATTTTTAATTTCAATTTCATTTTTATTTTCATTTGGAAAAGCCTATATAAGGCATCCTTATCTTCTTTATCAGGAGGCTGGCTCCACTAGGGAGCACTAGGATTTGAGAGCTCTCTCTTTAGTTTTCTTTTCTTTGTTTTTGAGTCTTGGGTGGAGAATTGAAGGTGTTCTGTTTCATTCTCCTTCTAAGATTTTTCTCTGTTTACTTGCTGCATAATTTGAAGGAATTGTGATTTGGATCTAAATTGTCTTTACTGCTTTCTTCTCAATTTTCTTCTGTAATTATCTGCTGTTGAATCAAGGAAGGGCTTGAGATCTAGACTTGTTTTCTAGTCTCTTTGATTCCCTGAGATCTTCAATTTTATTTTGTAATTGAGCTGAGCATCTGAGCGTTCCTTAATTCACTGCACTTCAAAATCTCAATTCTGTTTTAATTCCCAGCATCCAATTTCCTTTATTCTTCTGGTAATTTAAATTTCCAGTTGCTTGATCTATTGCTTTCTTTAATTTTCAGCACCCACTCCCCTTTAATTTCATGCAATTTATATTTCTTGCAATTTAAGATTCTTGCAATTTACATTTCTTGCTCTTTAAGTTACTTGCCAATTTATATTCTGCAACTTTAAATTCATTGTCCTTTACTTCCTGTTGGTTACAATTTCACACAATTCACATCAATGTTAGCTTGACTAAACTAATCACCCACTAAAGTTGCTTGATCCATCAATCCCTGTGGGATCGACCTCACTCACGTGAGTTTTATTACTTGATGCGACCCGGTATACTTGCCGGTTAGAATTGGGTGTTTTGGAAATTCGTTTTTCCACAAATTTTCCCATCAGTCTGGATGTTGCATAGCTTTGACAACATTCAACTTAAACTCATCCTCATTGACTCTCAGGGTTATCTCCCCTTTTTGGACGTCAATGAGGGTTCGTCCAGTTGCTAGGAATGGTCTTCCTAGAATGAGAGTTGCACTCTTGTGCTCCTCCATTTCCAGCACTACAAAGTCAGTAGGGAAGGCAAATGGCCCAACCTTGACAATCATGTCCTCAATTATGCCTGATGGGTATTTAATGGAGCCATCAGCAAGTTGAAGACAGATCCGGGTTGGTTTGACCTCTTCAGTCAAGCCAAGCTTTCTGATAGTGGATGCAGGGATTAGGTTGATGCTTGCCCCAAGATCACATAGAGCTGTCTTGGTGCAGTTACCCTCTAATATGCATGGTATCATAAAGCTCCCGGGATCTTTAAGCATTTCTGGGAAGCTTTTCAGAATGACTGCACTGCATTCTTCAGTGAGGAGAACCCTTTCAGTTTCTCTCCAATCCTTCTTATGACTCAAAATATCTTTCATGAACTTGGCATAAGAGGGTATTTGCTCAAGTGCCTCTGCAAACAGAATCTTTATTTCAAGAGTCCTGAGATAGTCTGCAAAGCGGGAAAATTGCTTATCCTGCTCCTCTTTGCGGAGTTTTTGAGGATAAGGCATCTTGGCTTTATATTCCTCAACCTTAGTTGCTGCAGGTTTATTTCCTACAGAGGTAGGTTGAGAAGCCTTCTTGAGGGATTTATTATCAGCACTTGCAGGTGTCTGATCCCTCACTGGCATTTGAAAGCCAGGGTTGGAAGCTGGAGTGGCGTTAGACTCCAACTCCTCATCTGTTCCTGGCGTCTGAACGCCAGAACTGTGCTTCCTTTGGGCATTCAACGCCAGTTCCTTGCTTGTTTCTGGCGTTGAACGCCAGTCCTGAGCATGGTTTGGGCGTTCAGCGCCAGCCTTCCACCCAATTTCTGGCGTTTTAGCGCCAGAATTATTTTTCCCTGGGCTTTTACTGTCCTCAGATGGAATTTGGGTAGTTTGCTCATTTCTTGGCTTCCTGCTGCCTTGAGGTGGGGTATTTAATATTTTCCCACTTCTTAATTGAACTGCTTGGCATTCTTCTATTATTTGTTTTGACAGCTACTGCTTTGTTTGCTTTAATTGTTCTTCCATATTTATATTAGCCATCCTTGTCTCTTGTAGTCTCTCCTTGAATTCGGCTAATTGTTTTGTTAGAAAATCCAATTGCTGATTGAATTCAGTAGCTTGTTCAGCAGGACTGAGTTCAGTAGTCACTGTTTTAGCCTCTTCTTTCATGGAAGGTTCGCTGCTTAAGTACAGATGCTGATTTCTGGCAACTGTATCAATGAGCTCTTGAGCTTCTTCAATTGTCTTCCTCATGTAGATAGATCCACCAGCTGAGTAGTCTAGAGACATCTGAGCTCTTTCTGTAAGCCCATAATAAAAGATGTCTAGCTGAACCCACTCTGAAAACATCTCAGAGGGGCATTTTCTTAGCATCTCTCTGTATCTCTCCCAGGCATCATAAAGAGATTCATTATCTCCTTGTTTAAAGCCTTGGATGTCCAGCCTTAGCTGTGTCATCCGTTTTGGAGGAAAGTATTGATTCAGAAATTTTTCTGTCAGCTGTTTCCATGTCTTTATGCTAGCCTTAGGTTGGTTATTTAACCACCTCTTAGCTTGGTCTTTTACAGCAAATGGGAACAGTAATAATCTGTAGATATCCTGATCTACTTCCTTATCATGTACTGTGTCAGGAATTTGTAAAAACTGTGCCAGAAACTCTGTAGGTTCTTCCTGTGGAAGACCGGAATACTGGAAACTTTGCTGTACCATGATAATGAGCTGAGGATTCAACTCAAAGCTACTGACTCCAATGGAGGGTATACTGATACTACTCCCATATGAAGCAGTAGAGGGGTTAGCATATGACCCCAGAGTCCTTCTGGACTGTTCATTTCCACTTAGATCCATGATGGAGAAAGGGAGATGATGTAAAATAGAGAAGAAATATTTTTATTTATTTAATTATTTATTTATTTTGAAAATAAAATAAATTCAAATAAAATAAATAAAAATGGGTGAAGATTTTTGAAAAAATGAGGAGAGAGAAAGTGGTTAGGAAGTTTTGAAAAAGATATGATATTTTTTTTTGAAAAGGGTTTTAAATTTTGAAAAAAAAATCTAAATTTTAAAATTGATTTTCGAAAAATTGCTTTAAAATAGAGGGAAAAGATATTTTTGAATTTAATGAGGAAAGAGAAAAATAATAAAATAACACAAGATCTAAAATTTTTAGATCTAATGCTCCTTGTTTTCGAAAATTTTGGAGGGAAAACACCAAGGAACACCAAACTTAAAAATTTTAAGATCAAGACACAAGGAAAACTCAAGAACGCTTTGAAGACTCACAAGAACAACAAGAACATGAAGAAGGAACACCAAACTTAAAATTTTTAGAAAACCAAACTAAAATTTTCGAAAAACAAAGAAAAATCAACAAGAAAACACCAAACTTAAAGTTTGGCACAAGATTTAATAGAAAAATTATTTTTGAAAAAGAAGATTTTGAAAAGAATATAAAAGATTCTGACCCAATTACCAAGAACACAGACTAACGCTCTAGCCAACTGAGTTATAAATGTAAAACTTGTTTTGAAGAAGTATTTTTAAATAACTAAGAATGAAAAAATATATCTTTTTTTTGAAAACTAATGTTTTGAAAAGGCACAAGAAAAACAAGAAAAATCACAAAACAAGAAAAACTAAAGATCAAACAAGAAAAATTCAATAAAAAAATATAATTTTCGAAAAAAATTTTTGAAAGAGAAAATAAGGATTCTAAAATTTTAACCAAAAACAATAATAAGAGACTCTAAACCAAAAAGAAAAATTTTTCCTAATCTAAGCAACAAAATAAACCGTCAGTTGTCCAAACACGAACAATCCCCGGCAACGGTGCCAAAAACTTGGTGCACGAATTGTGAATCACACCTTTCACAATTCGTACCAAGTAATACCTTACGTGAGTAAGGGTCGAATCCCACAGAGATTGTTGGTTTGAAGCAAGCTATGGTTATCTTATTATTCTTAGTCAGGATGCTAACAACAGTGTTTTTCAACTTCAATTGTAAAGAGTCAAAGGGCATAAATATAAATACTTATTGTGCAATGATTGAGAATATGTTGGGGTTTTGGAGATGCTTTGTCTTCTTTATTTCAGTTTTTCTCTTGTACTCCTCTTCACACACGCAAGGCTCTTTCCATAGCAAGCTGTATGTAAGGTGTCACCGTTGTCAATGGCTACTTCCCGTCCTCTCAGTGAAAATGGTCCAAATTCTCTGTCACAGCACGGCTAATCATCTGTTGGTTCTCGATCATGTCGGAATAGAATCCCTTGATTCTTTTGCGTCTGTCACTACGCCCAACAATTGCGAGTTTGAAGCTCGTCACAGCCATTCAATCCTTGAATCCTACTCGGAATACCACAGACAAGGTTTAGACTTTCCAGATTCTCATGAATGTCGCCATCAATTCTAGCTTATACCACGAAGATTCTGATTAAGAAATCTAAGAGATACTCATTCAATCTGATGTAGAACGGAGGTGGTTGTCAGGCACATGTTCATGGATTGAGGAAGGTGATGAGTGTCACGGATCATCACCTTCTTCATAGTGAAGCGCGAATGAACATCTTAGATAGGAACAAGCATGTTTGAATGGAAAACAGAGATAATTGCATTAATTCATCAAGACGCTGCAGAGCTCCTCACTCCCAACAATGGAGTTTAGGGACTCATGCCGTCAAAGGGTACAAAGTTCAGATCTAAAAATGTCATGAGATACAAAATAAATCTCTCAAAGTTGTTTAAATACTAAACTAGTAACCTAGGTTTACAGAAAATGAGTAAACTATGATAGATAGTGTAGAAATCCACTTCTGGGGCCCACTTGGTGTGTGATGGGGCTGAGACTTAAGCTTCTCACGTGTCTGGGCTGTTTTGGGCGTTCAACGCCAGGTTGTAACCTGTTTCTGGCATTGAACTCCAACTTGTAACTTGTTTCTGGCGCTGGACGCCAGACTGCAACATGGAACTGGCGTTAAATACCAGTTTACGTCGTCTATCCTTGAGCAAAGTATGAACTATTATATATTTCTAGAAAGCCCTAGATGTCTACTTTCCAACGCAATTGAGAGCGCACCATTTGGAGTTTTGTAGCTCTAGAAAATCCACTTTGAGTGCAGGGAGGTCAGAATCCAACAGCATCAGCAGTCCTTTTTCAGCCTGAATCAGATTTTTGCTCAGGTCCCTCAATTTCAGCCAGAAAATACCTGAAATCATAGAAAAACACACAAACTCATAGTAAAGTCCAGAAATATGATTTTTAATTAAAAACTAATAAAAATATACTAAAAACCAACTAAATCATACTAAAAACTAAGTAAAAACAATGCCAAAAAGCGTATAAATTATCCGCTCATCAGGGTGGTGCCCTAAAAATAGAATTCTTGAAAATTTTCATCATATTGACTAAGCTTATTCTAATGCAAGGTTGTGATTTAGAAAACTAAAAAATTTTTTCTTAGTTTTACCCCTTTTTCAATCAAAGCATATTTCATATGCAAAGGGGATCAACTAGGTTTCAAAAATTCATAACGTTTTTGCAATTCACAACCAAAAGGGCTAAAACAACTATCTAATAAAAATCCAACCAAAATATAGAATGTATACTATCTAAGGTGTAAAATGTGACAACTAAGATAAAGTAATCCCAAGATAACAAATATATACAATAATCTCAAAGATAAAGTGCAAAATGAAATAAAGTAGCAAAAGCTAAAGGATAAATGTCTGAAAGTTTACCACACACATGCTATCCACCGGTCACGAACAGTGACCTCCCCACACTTTAGGATGAAGCATCGTCCTCGATGCTACTGCTGAAGCACGGGCTGAGGGTCAACAGTCGTGCCGGGCTGTGGCTCGGGCTCAGGCTATGGCTGTGGCTCAAGCTATGAGTCCTCAGGAGGCTGCTGAACCACTGTGGTGGCCTGTGTCTCTGGTGGTGCCTCCTGCTGAGTCGGCTCCTCGACATGCTCCTCCTCCTGATCCTGCTCATTGGAGGCGAAAGAGTCTGGGAGAGGAGAGAGCTCAATACCCTGTGATATGAAGACCTTCTTTATGCGATCGAGATGTCACATGATACGACGCTTGCTACGCTCCATGAAGCGAAATACGCGTGGCACTAAGAGGTATATCGGCTCAGGTGCAGGTGGTGGTGGTAAGGGTGCTGCGACTGCGAAAGCCGAGGACGGTCCTGCTGCGAAAGCCGAGGATGAAGGCTGAGCTGCCTCCACCACTACTTTGGCTCGAGAACGGCATCTGGGTGGAGAATCTATCTAGGAACTTTTTGGCAAGGTCGTCAAAATTTGCTATCAATCTTGGCGGCAAGCTGTCGAACCACTTTATTGCCGCCTTGGTCAAAGTGGTCGGGAAAGCTTTACATCGGATTGCATCTGAAGCATCCGTAAGATACATCCGACTTCTGAAATTGCTGAGATGATGGCTTGGATCAGATGTACCATTGTGCAGAGTTATGTCAAAGGATTTGAAATCCTCCGGGACTTTAGCTTTTAGGATCTCCTTTGTAAATGGGTCTTGGTCCTTGTGGGAGTTATCTTCATGACCAAAATGAGTAGTTTTAGTTTTGAGATCGGCCTCGAGCTTTGTGAGTTTGTCCTCTAGCTCTCAGTGACATCTGGTTTCTTTTCATAGGTCTTTCTCTGCCTCCCACTGGTGTTCGGCCTCCTGTTCGAGCTGTTTAAGGCTATTCTGCTTTTCATGGAGGGCCTCTAAGATTTCCGTGTTTGGAGACCATTTATCTCCCTTAGTTTGAGGCACATCTTTTGATGTGGCATCCGTATTTTTAAGCGGCGTTCTTTCTTCCAAACCCGAATTGTGATTGTTGTCAAGGTTGTTCGCCATGATGATGGGATGACTTCCAGGTTCCCCGGCAACGGTGCCAATGTTCCGAGGGTTACCTAAAATTGAAGGTCGATCTTGGAGGAGATCTGCTGTTGGGGCCAGAGCTGTCGTGTCCAACCTGCTGAGCTTTGAGATGTTGCTGATCCTTGATCACCAGAAGATGGTGGTACCTGCAAGAGACTCCGAT
The DNA here is from genome assembly GCF_003086295.3 of Arachis hypogaea. Classification (NCBI taxonomy): domain Eukaryota; kingdom Viridiplantae; phylum Streptophyta; class Magnoliopsida; order Fabales; family Fabaceae; genus Arachis; species Arachis hypogaea. The sequence goes on along the minus strand of NC_092054.1, from coordinate 124,181,649 downwards.
GCCAAAGTTAGCATGAGATTTAAGCATGTTTTTGTGTAGAATCAGAGTATGACTTATACCTGGGTGCTCCAGTATATTTATAGTAGCATGGGATGTGATGCGCGGACTTTTGTTGATATAGAATTTCCTCAACTGAATGAATTCTCGTTGCAAGTATAGTTCTACACCAACAAAGGATCCTCACATGCAAAAATTTTGGTTGTCACAAAGAACAAACCCCAATGAAAATTAACCGAAGTATTTAGACTCCGGGTCGTCTCATAAGGAATTGCAATGAAGTGGTCAATTATTGGCTATGAAGGGGCAAGGGGGTTTTGATTTATAAGAGGAACAAGAAAAGGTAAATCAAGCAAGTGATTAGAGAAAGCAAGATAAAGAACTCTTGGCTAAGATATTGGTCATCTCTCCCAAAGTCTTAGTGAGAGTGGACTCAGTACTAGAGGATACTTTCGCAATAGCCTTGGGATGATTATTCCTGTGCCTCGCATGTTGAGTAGACTCGGCTAAATCAGTGATAAGTTGCCACACTTCCACCACCGTCTTGTACTTTGTCATAGAACCATTACTCGAAGCATCCAAAAGGACTTTATCTTGAGGCTTCATGCCTTTGTAAAAGTAAATAATAAGCACCAACTCGTCAATCCTGTGATGGGGGCATGAATCCAGGAGCTTCCTAAACCGTTCTCAATACTCATAAAGAGTCTCTGATTCACCTTGAATGACGCAAGAGATTTCCTTTCTCAATCTATCTGTGACCTCTAGGAGAAAGAACTTGTCCAAAAATTCCCTTCTAAGCAAATCCCAGTTAGTGACAACAGCTTCAGGTTGAGTATAGAACCACTCATTTGCCCTTTCCTAAAGAGAAAATGGAAAGGCATACAACCAAATAGCAACTTCATCCGTACCATACCACCTAGCAGTTGAACAAGTACTTTGAAAGTTTCTAAGGTGCTTGATGGGATCTTGAGTGGGTAGACCGTGGAGCTTAGGCAATAGATTAATCAATGAGGTCTTGAGCTCAAAATCTACATTCAAGTTCGGATGACGCACTTGAAATGGTTGAAGAGTAAAGTCCGGAGCTCCCGCTTCCCTGAAAGTAATTCTTCTAGGAGCTGCCATACTATTGGTACCTAAATCAATGGAAGAGGTGTCAATAGATTTAGTAGGAGAGGAACTAGTTTCTTCCTCAAATGACAATTTAGATTCAACCTCGGGTAAGATTAGTGAATTGGGTGAAACCCCTTCACCACCCTCGAAGGCTAACCGATGCCGAGCTCACCTAATAAGATAAACAGTTCTTTCAATTTCAGGATCAAATGGGGCTAAGCTCGGATCCGGTAATGAATGCATCATTCAATAAAAGAAACACAGAGCTCGTGGCAACAAAATATATTAAGCAAAATACTAATAAATACTACTAATAACCAAAAAGAAACACACAAGTAAAAGAAACAAAATGCAATTATGCAAATATAAATATATTTACACCAACCAATAAATTAGCACACATATGCAACTCCCCGGCAACGGCGCCAAAAATTGATAAGCATATAAATGCCGGTCAAGAATTATCAAAAGTATTTTTCCAAATCACCGTTGCAAGTACAGTCTTAACCAACGAGATTTCTGCTATCGAATTTAAAATGTGTCATAAATGTGATAAATAACTGGGAGTAAAATCCTGAGTTGTTTTCCTAGGAGTTGACACAAAATGCAAATTATTGGTTGCTATTTTCCTGGAAATTTTTAAAGTTGAGAAAAAGAGAAATAAATAACTAGAAATTAAAGCAATGAATAATTAGCAAGAGTTGTAGAATAATCAATATAAAAAGCCTTGGTTAGGGATGAGAATTGGAAATTCTATACTTATTGTCTTTTCCAAGTGTGATGGTAAAAGCTCATTGCTCTCACTTAGTTATCCTGTAACAACTGGAGGAAAGTCAAGTGAAACAATTAGCCTTAGCTCACAAGTCCTAGTTACTTCGTAGGGAAGAACTAGAGTTAGTGTGTCTCAAGCTAGTTGGCAATTTCCAATTACAGATTAATACTTGGGTATAACAATTCAAGTGGCTCCAATTATCAACTCCCAACCAAGAAAGGAAATCTACTCCATTATATTAGATAACATTTCCTCAAACACTTGGTGGGCGAAAATAAAAGACATGATAAAGTGTGAACATAGCTTCTCTCCGATGCAATTGTAAGTAAACTAAAAAAAAACCAAAAACCCTAGAGAGAAGTGGGAATTTCTCTCACTAGAATTCAAAATTAATTCAAAACTAAGCTAAAGTGTGAAAGTGTGTTCAGTCTTAGCTCCATCCTAGTCTCTAGTCTGTATTTTCGGGCTTGAAACTGGGTTCAAATTAGCCCAGAAATCGCCCCCAGCGAGTTCTATTAATTGCAGCACGTGACACTCGTCACGCGTACGCGTCAGCCACGCGTACGTGTCGGTGAGCTCTGCACAAGGTCACGCATACGCATTAGTCATACGTACGCGTCAGCCATGTGCGCGCGTCGCCTCCAACTTCTCAAATCTTGAAATTCTTGTGTTCCTTCCAGTTTAGCATGCTTCCTCTTCATCCTCTATGCCATTCCTGCTCTATAATTCCTGTAATCACTTAACACACATATCATGACATCGAATGATAATAACAGAGGATTAAAATTAGCAATTTAAAGGCCTGGGAAGCATGTTTTCAATCATAGCACAAAATTGAAAAGGAAACTTAAAAACATGTAATTTACATGAATAAGTGTGAGAGTAGTTGACAAAACCCACTCAATTTAGTCCAAAATATATCATAAAAGAGTTGTGTGTCACCAGGCGCTACGACTTCAAAAATAAAGTATAAATACGTATAATAGTTGAAAGAATGTAGTATACTAGGAGCCTTAAAGAATAGGTAAAACAAAATCGTAAACTCAAAAGCGCAATGCTCAGGAAAGAGATTACTTGCCTACAAAGAAAACTAATGGTTCATAAACATACATATAAAAGCAAGAGTAGAGAATCAAGATACAAAATATCAAGCTCCAAACTCAGCCTGTGAAGCTAAGGCTGCCTAGAGAATAGTTACATACATACATATGTATATATATATATATAATTCATAACCCAAAATACATAAAAGCAACACTAGTTCTCCATAAACCTCTATGAGGTGCAAAAGCAAAACATATATACATAGGGAGAATCTATACGCACACACACACACACACACACACACACACACACACACACACACACATAACAAAACAGAACAAAAGTAAAAACCCAAAAAAAATCCACTTCGCTGCAGAGAACTCCAGACGCCTAGCGAGGTGCCTCTCGACCTACATTTGAAAAACACAAACATCGTATGGGATGAGAACCGGGGGTTCTCAGTATGGTAAAGGTGCCACGTATATAAGATATAAGGTTCTGGGAATGCCAGAGGCAATCCTAGAACACCGACACTCAGATTATAGAACTTAAGGAACTAAAATAGAAACCATAAATCAGGGTGGTTCTCTAAGGCTTTCTAAACTAAACCAATTCCTTAAATCTAACTAAAACTTATCTAGAGCCCTAACTCTCTCTGTCTTTCCTCCGTTCCTCCATCTCTGGTGAAGTTGCAAAGACAAACAAGCAGACAATGGCAAACACAGGTAGGATACAAGTGATACAGATATCAAATACAACAAATAGCTTATTATAATCACTTAGGCAATCCCAATTAATGCACAAACAAGAAATTCAAGCAATATGCATATGATGCATGCCTGTCCTATGGCTGATGAGTCTCATCTATCGGTTATCAAGCCAACTCGACAAATGGGGCGAAACTACAACCCTTGCGCCTACTCGGGGAGCCTCTATACTAACCAACCAGGAGCAAGTAGTGCGAAACCACAACTCTTGCGTCTACCCAGGAGGTACGTTCTCATATGCCTAGGAGGAAAAATGAGGGGATCCTAACCTCCCACCATCTCGCTGGGGAAAATTTTACAATACTAGGAAGAACAAGGAAGGGGATCCTCAGCTTCCACCATCTTCTGGGGTCGCACTTTCAAGAAAGAGTACTCGGATGTAACATTTATTCCTTTATTTAGCCAATTTCATAATTTAAGTAATATATATATATATATATATATATATATATATATACATATGAACCCTACCTCCTCCTACCTAGATCATTACTTCTTACACTTTCTTCATCTCCAAGTTACCACCTATTCCTAGCTTCAATTTATTGCTAGGCTACTCATAAGTTCAAGGGCCAAAGGAATGAGAATTGAGGATTAGAAGTTCAAAATTTAACTCTAAAACACAAAACTTATTTTGCTGAAAATAGGGGCTCGCGTACGCAAGGACTGATTTTCCTTGATCATGTACGCATGCACCTTGCACATGTACACGAGATGCTTGATAAACCACTATTTTATGGTTTATATTGTGTTTAATTGTGTGGTTTTATCAAATCTTTACCCACTTATTCATTAAATAAGCATGCATTTATCATTCCTTCCTAAAAATACTTTATGGTTGAAAACTTGCTTCCTAGAGACTTTTAATTTTGTATTTTAATTCTCCTTTATTCCATTTGATGTCGTGATCTGTGTGTTGAGTGTTTCAGGCTTTATAGGGCATGAATGACTTGGAGATTAGAAAAGAAGCTTGCAAAATTGGAAGGAACACAAGAAATTAAGGAGATGACCAGCGAGAAGTGACGTGGGCACATGGATCACGCGACCGCGCGATATAGAGGAAATTGCAGTGACGCGGACGCATGGCTCATGCGACCGTGCGGATTAGAAACTGCACCATTGACGCGAAGGCGTGGACGACGCCCACGCGTGGCAAGCCAAAATGCTGGATGACGCGAATGCCTGGATGACGCGATCGCGTGACATGCGCGATCTGCAGAATCTGCAGAATTCGCTGGGGGCGATTTTGGGCCCTGTTTTAACCCAGTTTTCGGCCCAGAAAAGCATATTAGAGCCAGGGAACATGCAGAGACAGAGGAGAACATTTCATTCCGCATAATTTTTAGTTTTAGATCTGATTTTACCTCTCCTCTAGGTTTTCTCTCTACACATTCATAGTTCTTAGGATTTGATTTTATTGCTTTTTGGATTGGGATATTGAGAAAAGTTATTCCCTCCGTCAAGACTTCGTCATTCTAGTTTGTTTCCTTACTTGTCACTTACTCTTTCATATCCTTTATTTACTCAAAGTTACTCTTGGATTATTTCTAGAATTTATTTATACAAGAACTATTTTTATTTTTAATTGATCCTCTTGATTATTATTTATTATGTCTTTCAGTATTTCTCTTCCTTATTTTGTGAAATTTACATTCATAATGAGCGAGTAGTTCCATAACTTGATTGGGAGATGATTGAAAGGAAACCTTGAGTTGGGTTACTCAAGAGGAAAATTGTAATTGGGTTTATTGTTGGATCACCCTCTAGTCATTGACACTAGTCCTTCCCAAGGGAGAGGATTAGGACTTGTGACTAGAAATAGCTTTCCAACTTGCTTGACTTTCCTCTACCTAGTAAGGGATAACTAAGCAGAACAACCTTCAATTATCAATTAATCTTGAGAGTACTTAAACAAGAATAGGGCTTCCAACTAATCTATTCCCAATCAAGGTTTTTATTTAAAATTACATAAATTCTCTAATTTAATTTCCTGTTTATCATCTCAAACCATTTTTGGAAACATCTGATTAATAAAATAGCACACGTTTCTGCAACTCGTTGGGAGATGACCTGGGATTTATACTCCCAGTATTTTGATTTTAATTTTAATTTTGTGACAACCCTTCTAAATTGATAAGTGGATTTTCGGTTGGTTAAGAACTGTACTTGCAACGTATCTCTTATAACAATTTCTTAACTCGCCAATTTCCGCCACGTCAATTTTTGGCGCCATTGCCGGGGAGTTGAAATAGAGTGCTAAGTTATTGATTGGATTTTATTTATTTGCATTTTATTTTATTTTTGCTACTATGAGCTACATGTTTCTTTCGTTGAATGATGTGTTCACTTCCTGATCCAAGCTTGCCAGTATTTGATCCTGAGATTGAAAGAACTATCTCACGAATAAGGCGAGCTCGGCGTCGGTTAGTCCTCTCCGAGGGTGAATCTAAAACGTCACTTGAGGAAGAAACAAGCTCCCTTTCTGCTGATTCGGTTGATTTACGTGTAGGTGACATGGCAGCACCTAGGAGAATTATTATCCAGGAGGCTGGAGCCCCTGATTTCACAATGCAACCGTTTCAAGTGCATCACCCAGTAGTGGCTACAGACTTTGAAATAAAGACTGCACTGCTCAATTTGATGCCTAAGTTTCATGGCTTACCTGCTCAAGAGCCTATCAAGCACCTGAGAGATTTCCAAGCAACCTGTTCTACTGTCAGGCGTGATGGTGCAGATAAAACTTCTATTCTGTTGAAGCTTTCCCGTTCTCTCTTGAGAGAAAAGCGAGAGAGTGGTACTACACTCAACCCACAGCAACTGTTTCTGACTGGGATACGCTTAGAAGAGAATTTTTGGAAAAATTCTTTCCAGCTGAAGTTACTGATAAACTGAGGAAAGGCATTTCCATGATTGTTCAGGACGAATCCGAGACTCTCTATGAATATTGGGAGCGCTTCAACAACCTTTTGGAAGCATGCCCACACCATATGATTGACAAGATAGTGTTACTCGGCTACGTCACACAGGGCATGAGGCCCCAAGATAAGACCACATTGGAAAGTGCTAGTAATGGGTCTATGAAAAATTACAAGACCACTGATGAGACATGGCAATTGATCAGTGACTTAGCTGAATCTACTCGAAATCACAAGCAGAAACAAGGCCGTTCAAAATCTGTTACAGAAGTATCCTCTAACAGAGAGACTGCTACTCTGAATCAGAGTATCTGTGAAATGACCAACTTACTGAAGCATATGCAATTGAATCAACAACAAGTTCAGCAAGCTCAACCTTCTCCACCACAGCAAAGCCAACAATTAGTCCCACAGAGAGTGTGTGGAATCTGTGCTGATTATAGCCATTATACTGATGAATGTCTGCAGCTCCAGCAAGAAGACAACACCGTGGCAGCCACTCATAACTTCTATGACCGTCCCAATCAAGGATACAATCAAGGTGGTAGCTACAACCATGGATGGCAGGACAATTCGAACCAAGGTTGGAGGGATAATTCTAACCAGGGCTGGAGGGACAACAATAACAGAGGAGGCAGAGACAATCAGGGAAATCAGAGGTGGAATAATAACAACAACAGGCAGCAGAACCAGAACTAGCCTTACAGAGCACCTCACCTGAGGCAATTCCAAGGATCACAGCACAACCAACAGCAGACCTCTCAGATCACTTGTCCTTCTTCATCTTCTAATGATGAGTTACTACAATCTATTGATCGGAGACAACAGGCCATGAAAAACAACCTTACTTCTACTCTAAAGGGTCTGAACTCTACCTTGCAAGCTCTTGTCTCACAGATTGGATCAATGAATAACTCCAATAACCAGCCTTTGAGCTCCAGTGGAATCCCCTCTCAACCATTACCCAATCCAAAGGGTGGCATTAATGCCATCACCCTAAGGTCCGGAACCACATTGCAAGAGAAGAATCAAGAGGAGCCAATCCCACAAGAACACACCTCAGTTGAAGAGGTAGTGGAAATAGAAGATGTTGAGGAGGAAGAGGACATACATGACATGGCTGAAGAAGAAGAAGCTCAATCACAGGAAGAAGCACCAAAGGGCGCAGACACTATGAAAACGCCATTCCTATTCTATTTCCACAAATTGCAAGGAAGTCCAGGAAGCAGTTGGAACCTGATCCCAAAATGGTAGAAATATTCAAAAAGGTTGATGTAATTATTCCCCTTTTTGATGTTATTCAACAGGTACCTAAATACGCAAAGTTTCTAAAAGATTTATGTATACAAAAAGACAAAATTAATGAATTAGAAACTATTCCTTTAGGTAGTTCTATATCTGCTTTAATGGGAGGTATACCTGAAAAGTGTAGTGATCCAGGTCCATGTATGGTTAATTGTACTATTGGTGGTGTAGTATTTTCTGACTGCATGTGTGATTTAGGAGAATGTGTGAGTATATTGCCTTTGTCTATATATGATATTTTGAGGCTCCCTCCCTTAAAAAGGTCGGCAGCTCGTTTTATGTTAGCAGATAAAAGTATTATTACAGTGGCTAGAGTTGCTGAAGATGTATTAGTGGGCATTAAAGGGCTCACATTTCCTATTGATTTTTATATCTTGGTGATGCCAGGGCATTTTGGCTAGTTTCACTGACCTTTTCTTTACTGTTTTTAGGGTAGTTTCATGCATTTCCTTAGAAAATAAGCTAGTTTTGGGTAGATATTCACTTACATCTTGATTCAAGCATACATTGTGCACTTTACATGATTTCATGAGGATTTTGCATGAATTTAATGACAAATTGGATGTTTTACTTCCCATGACTTGGACTAGAACTTTGATGCACTCTATTGCTTGATTTCAGGACAAAGGAAGCAAGAAAGAACCACGTTAGCAGCCACGTTAATCTAATTAACGTAACTCCTAACGTGGAATGGGAGTAAGTTGCAAAGTTAATGAGAAAAGTAATCGACAATAACGCTCTCGAAGCCATCATTGCCCACGTTAAGAGTCACGTTAACTAAGTTAACGTGAACCCTAACGTGGAGGAAAGGAAATGGAGCCAACGTTAGTGACACTTACCTTTGTCACTAACGTTGGACCAAGCTCATAAGTGGCCACGTTAGTTGCCACGTTAACTTAGTTAACGTGGCCTCTAACGTTAAGAAGTAAAGGGGAAGCCAACGTTAGTGACATTCAACTTTGTCACTAATGTTGGCCAAGTCACAATAAGCCACGTTAACCTAGTTAACGTGGAAGCTAACGTGAAGAAAGTAGGTGATCGACAACGATAGTGACACCAAACATTGTCACTAACGTTGGGATTAACCCACACAAGCCCCAATAAGCCACGTTAACTCCCACGTTAACTAACCTAGTTAACGTGGAAGTTAACGTGAAGAAGGAAGGTGATCGCCAACGTTAGTGACACCTAACATTGTCACTAACGTTGGAAGGAGCCCACACAAGCCACAATGAGCCACATTAACTGCCACGTTAACTTAGTTAACGTGGAAGCTAACGTGGATAAGGGAATGATGAGCCAACGTTAGTGACACTCAACTTTGTCACTAACGTTGGAGATGGCTAGCATGGCCACGTTAAAAGCCACGTTAACCTAGTTAACGTGGACTCTAACGTGAGAAATAGGGGCACATTGGAACGTTAGTGACAAAGGTAAGTGTCACTAACGTTCTCGAAGGTTGGCAAGCCTACGTTGAAAGAGCCACGTTAACTAAGTTAACGTGGACTCTAACATAGAAAAGGGGGAGACTTCTCAACGTTATTGGGAAAGGTAAGTCCCAATAACGTGTGCGAAGGACAAAGAGGCAACGTTAGTAGCAACGTTTGTGCCACTAACGTTGGAGTTAACGTGGCTCTTACTTTGGTGAGGAACGTTAGTGAAAAAGGTGATTGTCACTAACGTTCTCGAACCCACATTTCCACTTAAACGTTAACACTACTAACATCCTGAGCTAAAGTCTCTGTCCACTTCACACTTTCTCTCTGCAAGTAAAACTAAGCCCAATGAAGAAGATAACTGCTTCAAACTCAAGATCCAAAGGCCCATACCCAAGACTTGAAGAGCCAACTAGAAGATCAGAAGAGTAGTATATATAGGAGTAGCTTTGAATTAAAATGGGAGTTGGAAATTATAGGGAGCCTCTTGGCATAGAACTACTCTCTGTATTTTACTTTCTCTGCACTTCTAGTTTCATCATGTATTCTCCATCTTTGTTTTTATTTTCCAAAGCTATGAACAACTAAACCCCTTTCATTGGGTTAGGGAGCTCTGTTGTAATTTGATGGATCAATACTAGTTTTCATTATTCTTCTTCTATCTTTTCTCTTGATTTTACTTGAAAGCTTTCGATATTCATCCAATTGGGTAGTTATCTTGAAAAAGAAGCTATTCAAACTTGGATCTCATCCGAACCTTGAAAGAGGAATGAAGAGATCATGCTAGAAATGCTTTCTCATGCTGGACCAAATTGGGTTTGGATAGATATGTGACTATAATCCTCTCAACACTTGATTTAGTAAATGCATGTGGTATAATCAGTGACCATACTTCATCTCTTCTCATGAGCAATTGACCAAGGAATTGGTTATTGATCAAGATTTGAGAGATTGAATTACAAGGAATTGTAATTCGATCACTTAAGATTGCCAAGGAGATCAATGAGTACATTGATTGAGGAAGAGATGAAAATGAAATTGATCCGGAGAATGCAACATCTCTTGAGCCCAATGAACTCCCCATTTCTGATCTTACCCATTCTCTTTAATTTCTGTCATTTACTTTTATAAGCAATTACCCCATTCCCATTTAAGATTCTGCAATTTACTTTCCGTCATCTACATTCAGCTCTTTATTTCTAGCATTTACTTTTCTGTTATTTACTTTTCCGCCATTTAATTTTCTGTAATTCTCAACTCAAATTCTGATTCGCTTAACTAGAACATTCCTCTAATTAAAGTTGCTTGATCAATCAATCCCTATGGGATTCGACCTCACTCTATTGTGAGTTTTTACTTGACGACAAATTCGGTACACTTGCCGAAGGAAATTTGTTATGAGACAAGTTTTTCGTGCATCAAGTTTATGGCGCCGTTGCCGGGGATTAATTGTGCATCAACAATGATTAAATTGGAAGATAACTAGATTGAGCATTTTTGATTTGTTTGATTTAATTTTCTGTTTGAGTAATTTACTTTCAGTTTTAGTTAATTTCTTCCCTTCCCCCGAATTTCTCGTTTCTTTTTGTTATTTACAATTCAGTTCACTAACCCACTAACTGTTTGATATATTGCATCAGTCACACTAACAGTAATTCTAATAGAATACTTTCTGCATTTACTTTCCTTGCTTGTGCTTTGTTGGTTGTATGACAGGGAGAAGAAGCGGGGCTTCAACTTCCTTTGATTCTGAACCTGAGAGGACCTTCCTTAGATTAAGGAGGGAAGCAAGAGGAAAGAGAGTAGTTGGTGCTGAGGAAGAGGAGGAATACTTTGAACCAAACATCGATGAAAACATGGAACACCATCATGAAGAAGAGACTCACAACCATGGCGGAGGAGGTCGAGCAAATCATGCTGGGGAGGATAGAAGAGTTTTAGGCTCTTACATCAATCCAAACCCAGGAAACTGTGGAAGTAGTATTCAAAAGCCAACCATCCATGCCAACAATTTTGAACTAAAACCACAGCTCATCACCCTCGTTCAGAACAACTGTTCGTTCGGAGGAAGTGTCCAAGAAGACCCCAATCAACATCTAACCACCTTCCTGAGAATATGTGACACAGTGAAGTCTAATGGTGTTCATCTTGACACCTATAGACTGCTCTTATTTCCATTCTCACTCAAGGATAAGGCAGCCAAGTGGCTGGAGTCTTTCTCGAAGGAGAGCTTGACAACCTGGAAAGATGTGGTGAACAAATTCTTAGCAAGATTTTACCCTCCTCAATGAATCAATAGGCTGAGAGCTGAGGTCCAAACTTTCAGGCAACAAGATGGTGAGACTCTTTATGAAGCGTGGGAGAGGTTTAAGGACCTGACAAGGAGGTGTCCACCTGACATGTTCAACGAATGGGTGCAGCTGCACATTTTTTATGAAGGCCTGTCATATGAATCAAAGAAGGCAGTAGACTATTCATCAGGAGGATCTTTGAACAAGAAGAAGACTATTAAGGAAGCCATAGATGTCATTGAAACAGTAGCAGAGAATGACTATTTCTATGCTTCTGAAAGAGGCAACACTAGAGGAGTAATGGAGCTAAACAATGTAGATGCTCTGCTGGCCCAAAACAAGCTCATTACCCAGTAGCTGGCTGACCTCACCAAGAAAATAGAGAGGATTCAAGTAGCAGCAATCACTACTTCATCAACAACCCAAGAAGGAGTGAATGAAGAAGCAGAGGGTAGTCAGGAGCAAGCCAACTACATTGGGAATTCACCTAGGCAAAACCATGATCCATACTCTAAGACCTATAACCCTGGATAGAGGAATCACCCAAACTTTGGGTGGGGAAATCAACAAGACCAAGGCATAGATCAAAGACGTTCAAATCCCAACAACAATGCAGCCCACCAACATTTCACATCTAGACCATATCAGCACCAACATAACCAACCCTCTCAACACCTTTACCAAGGCCAAAATAACCCCCCTCATCCTTCCACCTCTAATCCCAATCTACCATCATTTGATGACAGACTCTCAAGGATTGAGAATCTACTTGAAGGCATAGGCAAAGAGATTCAAGACAGTAAAGCGTTCCGAGAAGAAGTGATGTCCAATATGCAGAACCAGGATGCTGCCATCAAGAAATTTGAGACACAAATTGGCTACTTATTCAAGCAAATCCCCAGCTACAACCTTTGCAGTAATACTAACTCAACCAAAAGGGAGGAGTGTCAGGCTATCACCCTTCGGAGTGGGAAGAAACTGAAGGAAATCCCCTAGAAACCACAAGAAGAGGACTCAAATAAAGAGGAAGAAGAGCAGGACGAAGCTCGAGTTCCCACTTTGAGTTCACAAAAAGGGGAAGGAGTGCTGAAGCCAGACGTCCCAAGAGTCCCATACCCTCAACAATTAAAGAAGAAGGGAGATGACAATCAGTTTTCGAGATTTTTGGAAATCTTCAAGAAACTGCAAATCAACATACCCTTTGCTGAAGCAATAGAACAAATGCCACTCTACGCCAAGTTCTTGAAGGAGCTCATGACTAAGAAGAGAAGCTGGAAGAACAACGAAACTGTGATACTAACTGAAGAATGTAGTGCTATCATTCAGCACAAACTGCCCCAGAAGTTGAAGGATCCTGGGAGTTTTCAGATCCCTTGTATTATAGGGGAAATCACAGTGGAGAAAGCTCTTTGTGACTTAGGAGCCAGCATCAATTTGATGTCAGTAGCTATGATGAGGAAGATGAAGATAGAGGAGGCTAAACCAACAAAAATGGCCTTACAGTTGGCAGACAGATCGTTCAAGTTCCCTCATGGCGTAGTAGAGGATTTGCTGGTGAAAGTGGGAGACTTCATATTCCCTACAGACTTCGTAGTGCTGGACATGCAGGAGGAAGCCAAGACCTCCATTATCCTGGGAAGGCCGTTCTTGGCCACTGCTGGAGCTGTCATTGATGTCCAAAAATGTGATCTCACTATGAGATTACATAATGAAAAGATGACAATCAATGTGTTCAAGGCCATGAGTTACCCACAAGAACAACTAGGGGAATGTATGAGGTTGGACTCACTTGAAGAGGAAGTGCAGGAGAGTTTTGAAGAAGAAGAGTCTGAAGAGCCCGAAAGAATAATAGAGGAAGAGTGTACATCAAGTGAAGAGGTTGCAACAACAGAAATTGGCATACCAGGTGCACCAAAGGAAGAGAACGAAAAGTCAGAAGCACCTAAACTTGAACTCAAAGCACTGCCACCCACTCTCAAATATGCATACTTAGGAGAAAATGAAAATTACCCAGTAATCATAAGCTCATGCCTCAGCAAAGATCAAGAGGATGAACTGATCAAAGTACTGCGACAGCACAAGGATGCCATTGGATGGACCCTTGCTGACTTGAAGGGAATCAGTTCAGCGATATGCATGCATAAGATACTGTTGGAAGATGATGCCAAACCATCCATTCAATCCCAGAGAAGGCTGAACCCAATCATGAAGGAAGTGGTACAGAAGGAGGTTATGAAGCTATGGTAGAGAGGAGTCATCTACCCAATCTTGGACAGCCCCTGGATCAGCCCCATGCATGTCGTCCCAAAAAAAGGAGGAATTACCGTGGTTCCCAATGAGAAGAACGAACTAATTCCTACAAGGACAGTCACAGGATGGTGGATATGCATAGACTACAGGAAGCTCAATGAGGCTACACGAAAAGATCATTTCCCCCTTCCATTCATGGATCAGATGTTGGAAAGACTTGCAGGGCACGCATATTATTGTTTTCTCGACGATTATTCAGGATATAACCAAATAGTGGTTGATCCCAGGGATCAAGAGAAAACCTCATTCACTTGCCCATATGGAGTGTTTGCCTACAGGCGCATGCCATTTGGGCTATGTAATGCACCTGTGACTTTCCAATGCTGCATGCTTTCTATCTTTTCAGATATGATAGAAAAATTTATTGAAGTTTTTATGGATGATTTCTCGGTATTCGGAGATTCCTTCCCTATTTGTCTACATCACCTCGCCTTGGTATTGAAAAGATGCCAAGAGACCAATCTGGTCTTGAATTGGGAGAAATGTCACTTTATGGTGACAGGAGAAATAGTCCTTGGTCACAAAGTTTCTAACCAAGGCATTGAGGTTGACAGAGCTAAAGTAGAACTTATTGAAAAACTGCCTCCACCAAGTGATGTCAGGGCAATTAGGAGCTTTTTGGGGCATTTATCTTTTTACAGAAGGTTTATGACAATCTGATACACCATTTATCTTTGATGAAACATGCATGTTTGCCTTTGAAAATTTGAAAATGAGGTTGTCCTCTGCTCCTATCATTTCCCCACCTGATTGGAATTTACCATTTGAATTAATGTGTGATGCATCTGATTTTGCAGTTGGGGCAGTGTTAGGACAGAGGAGAGACAACTTAGTCCATGTGATATACTATGCTAGCAAAGTCCTTAATGATACTCAAAGAAATTATACCACTACTGAAAAGGAGTTACTAGCAATAGTTTTTGCATTTGACAAGTTTAGATCATACCTCATTGGTGCTAAAGTGATTGTTTTTACAGATCACACAACACTTAAATATTTGTTTGCCAAGCAAGAATCAAAACCAAGACTAATAAGATGGATCTTATTGCTGCAGGAATTCAATATTGAAATTAGAGACAAGAAAGGAGTGGAGAACAAGGTAGCAGATCACCTCTCCAGGATTCCTCATGATAAAGATGGAGCACATGATACAAGTGTGAACAAGCTCTTCCCTGATGAGCAGTTGATGATAGTTCACAAAGCACAATGGTTCGCAGACATTTCCAACTTCAAGGCAACTGGGGCCTTACCTCCAGAGATCAATAAACATCAAAAAAGGAAGCTCATGAATGATGCAAAATACTTTTTCTGGGATGAGCCATATCTCTTCAAGAAGTGTTCAGATGGAATCCTTAGAAAATGTGTTTCGGAAGAAGAAGGACGAGAGGTCCTATGGAATTGCCACGGCTCATGCTATGGAGGCCACTTTGGAGGGGACAGAACTGAAGCAAAGGTGTTACAAAGCGGATTCTTTTGGCCCACCATTTTCAAGGATGCCAAAGAACTAGTAAAGAGCTACAATGAATGCCAAAGATCTGGAAACTTGCCCAAAAGAAATGAGATGCCACAAAAGTTCATCTTGGAACTGGAATTGTTTGATGTGTGGGGAATCGATTTCATGGGACCATTCCCAACCTCATATGCAAACAAGTACATCTTGGTAGCAGTGGATTACATTTCCAAGTGGGTAGAGGCTATTGCAACCCCAACGAATGATAACAGGGTGGTCATGAACTTCCTCAGGAAGAATATCTTTAGCCGGTTTGGAGTCCCACGAGCACTCATCAGTGATGGAGGGAGCCATTTTTGTAACAGACCACTAGAAGCTCTTCTCCTACGATATGGGGTAAAACACAAGGTAGCCACGCCTTACCATCCCCAAACAAGTGGACAAACTGAGATATCCAACAGAGAGCTAAAGAGGATTCTGGAAAAGACTGTGGGTGCATCAAGAATGGATTGGTCGAAGAAGCTGGATGATGCTCTTTGGGCATACAGAATAGCATTCAAAACACCACTTGGAATGTCCCCATCAACTAGTGTATGGGAAAGCTTGTCATTTACCATTGGAGCTGGAACACAAAGCTCTCTGGGCTATCAAGATACTAAATTTTGACAGCATTGCTGCTGGTGCAAAGAGGATCTTGCAGCTGCAAGAGATAGAGGAATTTAGGTCACAAGCCTATGAAAATACCAATATGTATAAAGAGAAGGCAAAGAGAAGACATGACCTGCATCTTGCACCCAGGAGTTTCGAAAAGGGGCAGCGAGTACTCCTTTACAATTCCAAATTGAAACTGTTCCCAAGAAAACTCAAATCAAGGTGGTCCGGCCCTTTTCTTGTCACAAAAGTTTCGCCCTATGGACACATCGAAATCATGGATGAAGGTTCAGAGAGGATGTTTACAGTGAACGGAAAAAGACTCAAGCATTATCTGGGCATCATGGGGGAAAACCCCAGAGCAGTATCATCTCAGGTAAAGGAGGAATCGTCGAGCTAGCAACGGTAAAAGAGCGCTCTGTTGGAAGGCAACCCAACCTCAGGTAGTTTTCTTTTCAGCTTTATTTCAATAAAGGTCACAAGCTGTTTCCCCTGTATTGCAAGGAGCTAAGTTTGGTGTTCCACAACAACACAATCCAAGAGTGAAAGTGTAATTCTAAGTTTGGTGTTCCACCAAAGGATATTAGTTAGAATCACACTCCACTCCCAAAGAACATTGCCAGCTCCAACCAATCAAGGGAAACCACTTAGATGTAGTTAGACTTTAGGTAATCATTGTTTGTTAATAACAAGATATGAGGTTCTCTGCATATATGCAATATTTTGCACTGGGCAAGGAACTAAGTTTGGTGTTCACACACCAAATTAAAGTCAGAAGTCACAAGCATACATGCAAGCTAACCATTTCTCAAGTGCTTTGGGAACAAGCAACTTCCAATAACTTTGCAGGAATCTTATGAGGAAATGGTGCACCTTCAGGTAGCAAGGACTAGGATGATGACAAAAAAAAGAGAGCAAGTAGAAATCATCACCCGAAGGTTGTATTGTTACTTAATTCCATTGTACTTAGAATGTTGAAAATTGGAAGTTCGAATGCACTTTTGATCAATAGTGACTCGTTAATTTGAACCTTTTTAAATTCTGTCTTTTAAGTTTTTTGAATAGGTCTATGTTTGCTAGTCTTTATGTTACTGCATCATCTCCTTACTTACTTGTATGCTTGTCCTTTGGAATCATATGAAAAGAGAATGAGTGTTTCAAAAGACCAGAGAGGAGTTCATACTATAGAGTAAGTTCATGAGTTTATGGTATAGTCATAAGTTAGCTAAGTTGGTTCAACCACCAGGTGGGAAGACAACTCTCTGTCATGAATACTATGCTTGAGACACATCCCATGAGACTAGCTAAATAAGAAGATCCTAATAAGAAAAAGGGAAAGAACAATAAAGGTTGAAAAATAAAAGAAAAAGAGTAAGCAATAAGGCTAGGAACCAATGGTTTTGATCTTGAGGCATGTGTCTGTGGTGCTCCTGTGTGAGGGATCTACTTGGATGAATAAGCTCTTAGGGGTGCCTTATCACTTGGTAACTTGGGTTAACTAACTCGGGATTATCAGCTGTAAGTCCACTATCAAGAGTAACCTTCACCACAGAGCATTTAGTAACCCAAAGAGGTGCTGGACACCAAGGTCTCAAGAATAGAAAATAAATAAACTATATGCCTGTGGTGTGTATGTATGGGGGAAAGAGACTTGAGAGAGTAAGTCCTTAGGGGTGTCTTAACACCTAGCACCTTGAACCAACTGGTTCGGGAGTGTTGACTGAAAGCTTATCTTAAAGAGTCGCCCCCTTACAGAGCACTTAGCCTAAGAACACAAATAAGCCCTGAAATAACAATAAAAGGATCAATGAATAAAAGTCTCATGGGATGCAATCACAGTGAGTATTCTAGGACATGATAAAGGTCTGAAACCAGTAAAGGAATGAATCTAAGTTGCTATGCATGAAACCACCATAAAACCAGGGACATGACCTCCACAAGAATGACTCATTTCTCTTGGCATTTCATTCATCATTCTCTTGTTCCAGTACTTGCTTAGGGACAAGCAAGCTTTAAGTTTGGTGTTGTGATGCCAGGGCATTTTGGCCAGTTTTACTGACCTTTTCTTTACTGTTTTAGGGTAGTTTCATGCATTTCCTTAGAAAATAAGCTAGTTTTGGGTAGATATTCACTTACATCTTGATTCAAGCATACATTGTGCACTTTACATGATTTCATGAGGATTTTGCATGAATTTAATGACAAATTGGATGTTGTACTTCCCATGACTTGGACTAGAACTTTGATGCACTCTATTGCTTGATTTCAGGACAAAGGAAGCAAGGAAGAACCACGTTAGCAGTCACGTTAATCTAATTAACGTAACTCCTAACGTGGAATGCGAGTAACTTGCAAAGTTAATGAGAAAAGTAATCGCCAATAACGCTCTCGAAGCCATCATTGCCCACGTTAAGAGTCACGTTAACTAAGTTAACGTGAACCCTAACGTAGAGGAAAGGAAATGGAGCCAACGTTAGTGACACTTACCTTTGTCACTAACGTTGGACCAAGCTCATAGGTGGCCACGTTAGTTGCCACGTTAACTTAGTTAACGTGGCCTCTAACGTTAAGAAGTAAAGGGGAAGCCAACGTTAGTGACATTCAACTTTGTCACTAACGTTGACCAAGTTACAATAAGCCACGTTAACTCCCACATTAACCTAGTTAACGTGGAAGCTAACGTTAAGAAAGTAGGTGATCGACAACGTTAGTGACACCAAACATTGTCACTAACGTTGGGATTAACCCACACAAGCCCCAATAAGCCACGTTAACTCCCACGTTAACCTAGTTAACGTAGAAGTTAACGTGAAGAAGGAAGGTGATCGCCAACGTTAGTGACACCTAACATTGTCACTAACGTTGGAAGGAGCCCACACAAGCCACAATGAGCCACGTTAACTCCCACGTTAACTTAGTTAACGTGGAAGCTAACGTGGATAAGGGAATGATGAGCCAACGTTAGTGACACTCAATGATGCACGGAAAACTTGTCTCATAACAAATTTCCTTCGGCAAGTGTACCGAATTTGTCGTCAAGTAAAAACTCACAATAAAGTGAGGTCGAATCCCACAAGGATTGATTGATCAAGCAACTTAAATTAGAGGAATGTTCTAGTTGAGCGAATCAGAAATTGAGTTGAGAATTGCAGAAAATTAAATGGCGGGAAAGTAAATGGCAGAAAGTAAATTGCAAAATCTTAAATGGGAATGGGGGAATTGCTCATAAATGTAAATGACAGAAATTAAAGAGAATGGATAAGATCAGAAATGGGGAGTTCATTGGGCTTAGGAGATGTTGCATTCTCCGGATCAATCTCATTTACATCTCTTCCTCAATCAATGCACTCATTGATCTCCTTGGCAATCTTAAGTGATTGAATTACAATTTCTTGTAATTCAATCTCTCAAATCTTGATCAATAGCCAATTCCTTGGTCAATTGTTCATGAGAAGAGATGAAGTATGGTCACTGATTATACCACATGCATTTCCCAAATCAAGCATTGAGAGGATTATAGTCACATATCCATCCAAACCCAATTTGGTCCAGCATGAGAAAGCATTTCTAGCTTGATCTCTTCATTCCTCTTCCAAGGTTCAGAAGAGATCCAAGTATGAATAGTTTCTTTTCCAAGATAACTACCCAATTGGATGAAGATCGAAAGCTTTCAAGTAAAATCAAGAGAAAAGATAGAAGAAGAATAATAAAAACTAGTATTGATCCATCAAATTACAACAGAACTCCCTAACCCAATGAAAGGGGTTTAGTTGTTCATAGCTCTGGAAAATGAAAACAAAGATGGAGAATACATAATGAAAACTAGAAGTGCAGAGAAAGTAAATACAGGAAGTAGTTCTATGCTATTTTCCAACCCCCGGAACTCTCTAAAATAATTCAAAGCTACTCTTATATATACTACTCTTCTCATCTTCTAGTTGGCTCTTCAAGTCTTGGGCCTTTGGTTCTTGATTTTGAAGCAGTTCTTTTCTTCATTTGGGCTTGGCTTTACTTGCAAAGAGAAAGTGTGAAGTGGGCAGAGACTTGAGCTCAGGGCGTTAGGGGTGTTAACGTTTAGTGAAAATATGAGTTTGAGAACGTTAGTGACAATCAACTTTCTCACTAACGTTCCTAAGTAAAAGCCACGTTAACTTCAACGTTAGTGGCACAAACGTTGCCACTAACATTGCCTCTAGGTCTTTCACACACGTTATTGGGGCTTAACTTTCCCAATAACGTTGAAAAGCCCCCATTGCTCCTATGTTAGAGCCCACGTTAACTTAGTTAACGTGGCTATTTAACGTGGGCTTGCCATCCTTCGAGAACGTTAGTGACACTCAACATTGTCACTAACGTTCCAATGTGCCCCCATGTCTCACGTTAGAGCCCACGTTAACTTAGTTAACGTGGCTCTTTAACGTGGCATTGCTTAGCCATTCCCAACGTTAGTGACAATGTTGAGTGTCAGTAACGTTGGCTCATCTTTTACTTATCCACGTTAGCTTCCACGTTAACTAAGTTAACGTGGGAGTTAACGTGGCTCATAGTGGCTTGTGTGGCTCCTTCCAACGTTAGTGACAATGTTGAGTGTCACTAACGTTGGCCATCACCTTCTTCTCCCACGTTAGCCTCCACGTTAACTAAGTTAACGTGGAAGTTAACGTGGCTCCTTGGGGTTGTGTGGTTGCTTCCAACGTTAGTGACAATGTTGGGTGTCACTAACGTTGTCGACCACTCTTGCCTCTTCACGTTAGCTTCCACGTTAACCAAGTTAACGTGGGAGTTAACGTGGCATTGTGCACTTAGGCAAATGTTAGTGACAATGTTGAATGTCACTAACATTTGCTTCCTTTCCCCTTTTTAACGTTAGAGGCCACGTTAACTAAGTTAACGTGGACTCTAACGTGGCCACTTGTGAGCATTGGCCAACGTTAGTGATAATGTTAAGTGTCACTAAAGTTGGCTCAAATTCCCTTCTTCACATTAGAGTTCACGTTAACTTAGTTAACGTGACTCTTAACGTGGGTGATGATGGCTTCGAGAGCGTTATTGGCAGTCACTTTTCTCATTAACTCTGCAAGTTACCTCCCATTCCTTGCTTCCTTTGGTCCTGAAATCAGGCAATAGAGTGCATCAAAGTTCTAGTCCAAGTCATGAGTAATGCAGCATACAATTTGTCACTAAACTCATGCAAAATCCTCATGAAATCATGTAAAATTCACAATGTATGCTTGAATCCAGGTGTAAGTGAATATCTACGCAAAACTAGCTTATTTCCTAAGAAAATGCATGAATCTACCCTAAAAACAGTAAAGAAAAGGTCAGCAAAACTGGACAAAATGCCCTGGCATCACAACACCAAACTTAAAGCTTGCTTGTCCCTAAGCAAGTACTGGAACAAGAGAATAATGAATGAAATGCCAAGAGAAATGAGTTATTCTTGTGGAAGTCATGTCACTGATTTTATGGTGGTTTCATGCATAGCAACTTAGGTTCATTCCTGGCTTTCAGACCTTTATCATGCCCTACAATACTCACTTTGCTTACATCTCATGAGACTTTTATTCATTGATCCTTTTATTGTCATTTCGAAGCTTATTGGTGTTCTTCAGGCTAAGTGTTTTGTAAAGGGACAACTCTTTAAGATAAGCTTTCAGCCAACACTCCCGAACCAGTTGGTTCAAGGTGCTAGGTGTTGAGACACCCCTAAAGACTTACTTCCTCAAGTCTCTCCCCCATACATACACACCACAGGCATATAGTTTATTCATTTTCTTTTCTTGAGGCCATGGTGTCCAGCACCTCTTTGGGTTACTAAATGTTCTATAGTGAGGGTTACTCTTGATAGTGGACTTTCAGCTGATAATCCCGAGTTAGTTAACCCAAGTTACCAAGTGATAAGGCACCCCTAAGAGCTTATTCATCCAAGTAGATCCCTCACACAGGAACACCACAGACACATGCTTCAAGATTTAAAACCATTGGTGCCTAGCCTTATTGCATAGTCTTTTTCTTTTATTCCTCAACTTTGATTGTTCTTTCCCTTTTTCTTATTAGGATCTTCTTATTTAGCTAGTCTCATGGGGTGTGTTCAAAGCATATGATTCAGGACAGATAGTTGTCTTTCCACCTTGTGGTTGAACCAACTTAGCTAACTTATGACCACACCACAAACTCAGGAACTTACTCCATAGTATGAACTCTACTCTGGTCTTTTATAAAACACTCATTCTCTTTTCATTTGATTCAAAAGGGACAAACATACAAGTAAGCATGGTAAAGATGCAGTGACATAAGGACTAGATATCATGAACCTCTTCAACAAGAACTTAAAAGAAGGAATTTAGAAATGTTTAAACTGAAATGGACGCAAGTTCTATTTCATACAAGATCTTCCTTATTTAAAGCATAGAGAAAGATGGACCAAAGAAGGAACTCCACCACCTTTTACTCTTGTGGCTGTCCATGCTCTCCTTCTTGATTGCTTGTGCTCCCACTTCCCTTGCCTTTTCCAAGCAGCTTCTTCCAGAAACCACTATCTTCCATCTTCTTCTTGAGTGTCTCCTTTTGCTGTTTCACTTTCCTCTCTTCTTGTTCTACAAAATCTTTTTAGACTTCATCATATGTAGGGATGGCATAGTGTAGCTGATGCATATTACTGGACATGTAGTTCAACTTGGCTTGAGTGTTGATGTTGAACTCCTCCCAATGTAGTTGTCGTCCTTCATTAAGTACAGTGAACTCATTGAATGCTTTCATCTGGGCTAGTAGTCGTTGATTGAGTTCCTGCAAATGCTTATCTTGACGTTCTTGCCTCTCGGTAACTTGGTGGATGGTTTGAGTGAGCTGGGAGTATTGTTCCTGTTGCTGCTCCATTTGTTGTTTCTTCCACTCCTCTTGTTGGCTCATCCAGTTCAATATTTGCTCTTGTCCTTCCATATGTCTCATCCCCAAATCTTCAATAGCTCTTAGAAGATGATTCATATTCAGATCGGCTAGGTAAGGATGCTCTCCCTGTTGATATTCTTCCTGATGAGACTCCTCTTGGTGAGTTCCTTCCCTTGCTTTTTGTTTTCCTATTTGTGGCCTTCTTTGTTGCTGAGCAGGTGTAGTATAGGCCATACGCTAGGTTGTCATTAGCCTCCCTGGGTTAACCCAGTCTGGATTACTATCTTCAAAGACCACCTTGGCCTTTGTGCACAATCGGAGAATGGTGCTAGGGTACCAAAGCCTGGCACCTGATTCAAGCTTCTCAACTGAATCTTGAATTCCCTCAGCTATAAGTTCATGCACATTGATTTCTCCACCTTGTACTAGGCAATGTACCATAGTTGCTCGATTAATATTTACCTCTGAATTATTTGCAGCTGGGAGAATAGACCTCCTCACGAGTTCAAACCACCCCTTGGCTTCTAGGCTAAGGTCTCCCCTCTTGATGAACCGGGGTCTCCCATCTCCATACCTCTCCCAGTCAGCTGCTATAACACAGATGTCAGTAACTATCTCAGTGAGCTCATCATTGTCTTGGCTTTTACTTATCCTTGTATGATAGCTAGGCTCATCAAAGTGTGGTGATTTCAGGTGAAGAGTTCTTATTATAGCATTTGGACTGAAGTCTACCTCCTTTCCCCTTACATAGCTTTTGAAGGTTGAGGTTTTGGTTTTGTCTTCTTTGACCACATTTGCGTAGAACTCTTTGATGAGGTTTGCATTGATCTTCCCCTCTGGATTGGTGAGCAATTGCCACCCTCTTCATTGATTTGGAAGGTTAACTCGGGCAGTATCTTTTTGAGCTTTATCCGCTCAAATTCTCGTTCATGGAAGGCAGTCTTGAATCTCTTCTCGTCGAAGGGAATGTTCTCTATTGGTTCCTTCCTCTTCTACCTCTTGGAGCTTGATGATGCCATGAATTAAAGCAAAAAGGGTGTAGTGAAGGGAAGAGGTATGGGATTTAGAGAGTGAGAAGTTAAAGAATTGGTTGCTGGAAAGTGAAGTGCAAGTGGTATGAATTTTGAATGTGGAGATGGTGTGGATTTGATTCACTTATATAGGGAAGTGATGAGGAGTTGAAAGGTGTGGATTGATGGGATTAGTGTATGATGAACGGATAGGGTTTTATATGGAGTAAGCACGAGGATTCTCAACTTTATGATGGAGTTGGTTCGCTTTCCAAGTTTGTTCTTCCTCCAATGTTGCATGGCAACCATTCCCAATGCATTCCCCTTGAGGCACGTGTGTAGTGCCCTCTTCATGAAGTGGCCGAATCTTTCCCATTAAATTATCCAATCAATCTCTTTCAATGCTCCTTTCCTTTCCCTATAAAGATAAAATAAGAAAAGTAAGAATTATCACAAAAAGACATCACTTTAAATTTTTACAGCTAAAATAATAGAGATGAAAAGATGAGATTGTTTATTCATGAACTCCAACTAACTAACTAATTGTGTATCCTTATATGCATTTTGGTGGCACCATGGGGTGACACCAAACTTAGTTTGGAGCACTGTGATCAAAAGTCTTGTTCAAAGCTCCAAGACTAGCATGCTCTCTGTTGCATTCATGCTTTCTTGGTACGCTTTGAACACCAAACTTGTTCTTCACTATATACTGCAATATAAGGACTTCACCAAGTTTGGGTTGGAATTCATGAATATTGACTTATTCAATAATAAAATCTAATAAAACATGGGTTGCCTCCCATGAAGCGCTTCTTTAGCATCACTAGCTTGATGTTTCTCCTTCATCAGGGAGGTTGATAATGCTTCAAGTCTTCCCCTCTTGCCTTGGACTTATATCTATTAGTTGTATCAATGATCTCCACATGTTCCAAGGAGAGGACTCTGTTAATAGTGAAGACCTTAGGTAACTGAGATGGTACAGTCGGGAGATTAGGGGGGATATCTGGGAAGTAAGCTGAGATCACTTTATCTCCTGGAGAGAAGTCTTCCGTAGGGATCTTCTTGTTCCTCCACCCCCTTGGTACTTTCATCTTTGTCCCTTTTGATGTTGCCTTGCTCTTTGTAGCTTCTTCTTCTACAGAAATTTTGTTGTTGTCTTCACATGTTTCTGGTGGTTTAGGCTCCTCCAGCTTTTCCTTGAGCTATGACAGCTGCTTATTTCCTTGTTCATCAACCAAGGGCTTTCCCAGTTGGGCTGGTTGTGCTTCAATGTTTGCTTCCTCTGTCAGCATTTCGTTACGATCTGTACTTGGTTCTTTATTTTCTTGGTCAGCTTCTTGGGAGAGTTTGAAGACATTGAAGCTGAGTTGTTAATCATGGATCCTCAATATTAGCTCCCCTCGCTCCACATCTATGAGTGCTCTGGCTGTAGCTAGGAATGGTCTTCCCAATATGATTGGGTGAGTGTGACTCTCTTCCATGTCCAAGATGACAAAGTCTGTGGGAAGAAAGTATTTCCCAACCTTTAACAACACATTTTCCACCACCCCTATTGCTTGTTTTTGAGTTTTGTCAGCCATCCTGATGACCACATCCGTGGGCAATATCTCATTGATCTGCAGTCTCTTCACCAGGGCTAAGGGCATTAAGTTGATGCTTGCTCCCAAATCGCAGAGTGCTCTATCAAACATTGTTTCTCCTATGGCACAGGGGACATGAAAACTCCCTGGATCTTTTCTTTTCGTAGGCAACTGTGGTTGAATGAGGGCACTGCACCCCTTGTTCATCACTATAGTCTGGCCTCCCTTGAGTGAGCTTTTCCTAGGAAGCAGCTCCTTCATATACTTGATATATGCAGGCATTCGTTGGATAGTCTTGATGAATGGTATGTTCACATTCAAAGATGCAAACAAGTCAAGAAATCTTGAGTATATTCTCTTCTCCACAGCACCATTGAGCAGTTGGGGAAAAGGTGCATAGAGTCTCAGCAGCTCCTGTTTTGATATTTCTGGTTCTTGGTATTCTTTTTTCTCCTTCTCTGTTGAGGTATCTTCAGGTTGTTCTGACAGCTTGCTTGGCTTGTCCTCAGTCTCCTTGTCACTTATAGTGACCATCTTACAATCTTCCCATCTGACTTTCTTTGTTTCACCTCTCGGATTCTTTTCTGTGTCACTTGGGAATCCATCTGTGGGTTTGGGAATCTGCTCAGAGAGATATCCACCTTGAGATTCCAACCTCTTGATTGTGTCTCCCTGGTTCTTGAAACTGGCTCGCACTTCCTCCTTGAACACCTTGTTGTCTTGGATATCCTTGCATATGCCTTCAAGTAGATTTTCAATCCTTGAGATTCTTTTATCAAATGATGATAGGTCAGGTTGAGGAGGGTTGTTCTGGCCTTGATATGAATGTGGAGAGGTGTTGTTATTGGGATGTTGATATGGTCTAGAGGTGAAGTGTTGGTGGGCTGCATTATTTGGATTTGGGCGCCTTTGATCAAGGCTTTGGTCTTGTTGATTTCCCCACCCAAAGTTTGGGTGGTTCCTCCATCCAGGGTTGTAATTTTTAGAGTAAGGATCATGATTCTGCCTAGGTGAATTCCCAATGTAGTTTGTTTGCTCCTGACTACCCTCTGCTTTTTCATTCACTCCTTCTTAGGTTGTTGATGAAGTGGAGATTGCTGCCACTTGGTTCCTCTCCATCTTCTTGGTGAGGTCAGCCAGCTGTTGGGTAATGAGCTTGTTTTGGGCCAACAGAGCATCTACATTATTTAGCTCCATTACTCCTCTTGTGTTCCCTCTTTTGGAAGCATAGAAGTAGTCGTTCTCTGCTACTGTTTCAATGACATCTATAGCCTCCTCAATGGTTTTCTTCTTGTTCAAAGATCCTCTGGATGAATGGTCTACGGTCTTCTTTGACTCATAAGAGAGCCCTTCATAGAAAATGTGCAGCTGCACCCATTCGTTGAACATGTCAGGTGGACACCTCCTTGTTAGGTCTTTAAACCTCTCCCATGCTTCATATAGAGTCTCACCATCTTATTTCCTGAAGGTTTGGACCTCAGCTCTCAGCCTATTGATTCTTTGAGGAGGGTAAAATCTTGCTAAGAATTTGTTTACCACATCTTCCCAAGTTGTCAAGCTTTCCCTTGGGAAAGATTCCAGCCACTTGGCTGTCTTATCCCTGAGTGAGAATGAAAATAAGAGCAGTCTATAGGCGTCAGGATGAACACCATTAGACTTCACTGTGTCACATATTCTCAGGAAGGTGGTTAAATATTGATTTGGGTCCTCTTGGACACTTCCTCCGAACGAACAGTTGTTCTGCACAAGGGTGATGAGCTGTGGCTTCAGTTCAAAATTGTTGGCATGGATGGTTGGCTTTTGAACGCTACTCCCACAGTTTTCTGGGTTTGGGTTGATGTAAGAGCCTAAAACTCTTCTATCCTCCCCAGCATGATTTGCTCGACCTCTTCCGCCATGGTTGTGAGCCTCTTCTTCATGATGGTTTTCCAT
This sequence comes from Arachis hypogaea, assembly GCF_003086295.3. NCBI lineage: Eukaryota > Viridiplantae > Streptophyta > Magnoliopsida > Fabales > Fabaceae > Arachis > Arachis hypogaea. Next base: position 124,154,191 of record NC_092054.1, on the reverse strand, counting down.
GTTTTCTTCCATGTTTGGTTCAAAGTATTCCTCAAAGTGTTCCTCCTCTTCTTCAGCACCAACTACACGTTTGTCTCTTGCCTCCCTCCTTAATCTAAGGAAGGTTCTCTCAGGTTCAGAATCAAAGGAAGTTGAAGCCCCGCTTCTTCTCCCTGTCATACAACCAACAAGTACAAGTAAAGAGAGTAGGTGCAGAAAGTATATCTGTCAGAATTACTGTTAGTGTAAGTGATGCAATATATCAAACAGTTAGTGGGTTAGTGAGATGAAGTGTAGATAACAAAGAAAAAGTAGGGGGAAGGGAAGAAATTAACTAAAGCAGGAAGTAAATAACTCAAACAGAAATTTAAATCAAACAAAAATAAAATGCTCAATCTAGTCATCCTCCAATCCAATCATTGTTGATGCACAATCAATCCCCAGCAACGGCGCCAAAAACTTGATGCACGGAAAACTTGTCTCATAACAAATTTCCTTCGGCAAGTGTACCGAATTTGTCGTCAAGTAAAAACTCACAATAGAGTGAGGTCGAATCCCACAAGGATTGATTGATCAAGCAACTTTAATTAGAGGAATGTTCTAGTTGAGCGAATCAGAAATTGAGTTGAGAATTGCAGAAAATTAAATGGCGGGAAAGTAAATGGCAGAAAGTAAATTGCAGAATCTTAAATGGGAATGGGGGAATTGCTCATAAATGTAAATGACAGAAATTAAAGAGAATGGGTAAGATCAGAAATGGGGAGTTAATTGGGATTAGGAGATGTTGCATTCTTCGGATCAATCTCATTTACATCTCTTCCTCAATCAATGCACTCATTGATCTCCTTGGCAATCTTAAGTGATGGAATTACAATTTCTTGTAATTCAATCTCTCAAATCTTGATCAATAGCCAATTCCTTGGTCAATTGCTCATGAGAAGAGATGAAGTATGGTCACTGATTATACCACATGCATTTCCCAAATCAAGCATTGAGAGGATTATAGTCACATATCCATCCACACCCAATTTGGTCCAGCATGAGAAAGCATTTCTAGCTTGATCTCTTCATTCCTCTTCCAAGGTTCAGAAGAGATCCAAGTATGAATAGTTTCTTTTCCAAGATAACTACCCAATTGGATGAAGATCGAAAGCTTTCAGGTAAAATCAAGAGAAAAGATAGAAGAAGAATAATGAAAACTAGTATTGATCCATAAAATTACAACAGAGCTCCCTAACCCAATGAAAGGGGTTTAGTTGTTCATAGCTCTGGAAAATGAAAACAAAGATGGAGAATACATAATGAAAACTAGAAGTACAGAGAAAGTAAATACAGGAAGTAGTTCTATGCTATTTTCAACCCCTGGAACTCTCTAAAATAATTCAAAGCTACTCCTATATATACTACTCTTCTCATCTTCTAGTTGGCTCTTCAAGTCTTGGGCCTTTGGATCTTGAGTTTGAAGCAGTTCTTTTCTTCATTTTGGCTTGGCTTTACTTGCAGAGAGAAAGTGTTAAGTGGGCAGAGACTTGAGCTCAGGGCGTTAGGGGTGTTAACATTTAGTGAAAATATGAGTTCGAGAACGTTAGTGACAATCAACTTTCTCACTAACGTTCCTAAGTAAAAGCCACGTTAACTTCAACGTTAGTGGCACAAACGTTGCCACTAACGTTGCCTCTAGGTCCTTCGCCAACGTTATTGGGGCTTAACTTTCCCAATAACGTTGAAAAGCCCCCATTGCTCCTACGTTAGAGCCCACGTTAACTTAGTTAACGTGGCTCTTTAACGTGGGCTTGCCATCCTTCGAGAACGTTAGTGACACTCAACATTGTCACTAACGTTCCAATGTGCCCCCATGTCTCACGTTAGAACCCACGTTAACTTAGTTAACGTGGCTCTTTAACGTGGCATTGCTTAGCCATTCCCAACGTTAGTGACAATGTTGAGTGTCACTAACGTTGGCTCATCTTTTACTCATCCACGTTAGCTTCCACGTTAACTAAGTTAACGTGGCTCATAGTGGCTTGTGTGGCTCCTTCCAACGTTAGTGACAATGTTGAGTGTCACTAACGTTGGCCATCACCTTCTTCTCTCACATTAGCCTCCACGTTAACTAAGTTAACGTGGAAGTTAACGTGGCTCCTTGGGGTTGTGTGGTTGCTTCCAACGTTAGTGACAATGTTTGGTGTCACTAACGTTGTCGACCACTCTTGCCTCTTCATGTTAGCTTCCACGTTAACCAAGTTAACGTGGGAGTTAACGTGGCATTGCACACTTAGGCAAACGTTAGTGACAATGTTGAATGTCACTAACGTTTGCTTCCTTTCCCCTTTTTAACGTTAGAGGCCACGTTAACTAAGTTAACGTGGACTCTAGCGTGGCCACTTGTGAGCATTGGCCAACGTTAGTGATAATGTTAAGTGTCACTAACGTTGGCTCAAATTCCCTTCTTCACATTAGAGTTCACGTTAACTTAGTTAACGTGACTCTTAATGTGGGTAATGATGGCTTCGAGAGCGTTATTGGCAGTCACTTTTCTCATTAACTCTGCAAGTTACCTCCCATTCCTTGCTTCCTTTGGTCCTGAAATCAGGCAATAGAGTGCATCAAAGTTCTAGTCCAAGTCATGGGTAATGCAACATACAATTTGTCACTAAACTCATGCAAAATCCTCATGAAATCATGTAAAATGCACAATGTATGCTTGACTCCAGGTGTAAGTGAATATCTACCTAAAACTAGCTTATTTCCTAAGAAAATGCATGAAACTACCCTAAAAACAGTAAAGAAAAGGTCAGTGAAACTGGCCAAAATGCCCTGGCATCACTCAACTTTGTCACTAACGTTGAAGATGGCTAGCATGGCCACGTTAGAAGCCATGTTAACCTAGTTAACGTGGACCCTAATGTGAGAAATAGGGGCACATTGGAACGTTAGTGACAAAGATAAGTGTCACTAACGTTCTCGAAGGTTGGCAAGCCTACGTTAAAAGAGCCACGTTAACTAAGTTAACGTGGACTCTAACGTAGAAAAGGGGGAGACTTCTCAACGTTATTGGGAAAGGTTAGTAGCAACGTTTGTACCACTAACGTTGTAGTTAACGTGGCTCTTACTTTGGTGAGGAACGTTAGTGAAAAAGGTGATTGTCACTAACGTTCTCGAACCCACATTTCCACTTAAACGTTAACACCACTAACGTCCTGAGCTAAAGTCTCTGCCCACTTCACACTTTCTCTCTGCAAGTAAAACTAAGCCCAATGAAGAGGATAACTGCTTCAAACTCAAGATCCAAAGGCGCATACCCAAGACTTGAAGAGCCAACTAGAAGATCAGAAGAGTAGTATATATAGGAGTAGCTTTGAATTAAAATGGGAGTTGGAAATTATAGGGAGCCTCTTGGCATAGAACTACCCTCCGTATTTTACTTTCTCTGCACTTCTAGTTTCATCATGTATTCTCCATCTTTCTTTTCATTTTCTAGAGCTATGAACAACTAAACCCCTTTCATTGGGTTAGGGAGCTCTGTTGTAATTTGATGGATCAATACTAGTTTTCATTATTCTTCTTCTATCTTTTCTCTTGATTTTACTTGAAAGCTTTCGATCTTCATCCAATTGGGTAGTTATCTTGGAAAAGAAGCTATTCAAACATGGATCTCTTCTGAACCTTGAAAGAGGAATGAAGAGATCATGCTAGAAATGCTTTCTCATGCTGGACCAAATTGGGTTTGGATGGATATGTGACTATAATCCTCTCAACACTTGATTTGGGAAATGCATGTGGTATAATCGGTGACCATACTTCATCTCTTCTCATGAGCAATTGACCAAGGAATTGGCTATTGATCAAGATTTGAGAGATTGAATTACAAGGAATTGTAATTCGATCACTTAAGATTACCAAGGAGATCAATGAGTGCATTGATTGAGGAAGAGATGAAAATAAAATTGATCCGGAGAATGCAACATCTCCTGAGCCCAATGAACTCCCCATTTCTGATCTTACCCATTCTCTTTAATTTCTGTCATTTACTTTTATAAGCAATTACCCCATTCCCATTTAAGATTCTGCAATTTACTTTCTGTCATCTACATTCAGCTCTTTAAGATTCTGCAATTTACTTTTCCGCCATTTAATTTTCTGCAATTCTCAACTCAAATTTTGATTCGCTCAACTAGAACATTCCTCTAATTAAAGTTGCTTGATCAATCAATCCCTGTGGGATTCGACCTCACTCTATTGTGAGTTTTTACTTGATGACAAATTCGGTACACTTGCCGAAGGAAATTTGTTATGAGACAAGTTTTCCGTGCATCAAGTTTATGGCGCCATTGCCGGGGATTGATTGTGTATCAACAATGTTTAAATTGGAAGATAACTAGATTGAGCATTTTTGTTTTGTTTGATTTAATTTTCTGTTTGAGTAATTTACTTTCAGTTTTAGTTAATTTCTTCCCTTCCCCCTACTTTCTCGTTTCTTTTGTTATTTACAATTCAGTTCACTAACCCACTAACTGTTTGATATATTGCATCACTCACACTAACATTAATTCTAACAGAATACTTTCTGCATTTACTTTCCTTGCTTGTGCTTTGTTGGTTGTATGACAGGGAGAAGAAGCGGGACTTCAACTTCCTTTGATTCTGAACCTGAGAGGACCTTCCTTAGATTAAGGAGGGAAGCAAGAGGAAAGAGAGTAGTTGGTGCTGAGGAAGAGGAGGAATACTTTGAACCAAACATGGATGAAAACATGGAACACCATCATGAAGAAGAGACTCACAACCATGGCGGAGGAGGTCGAGCAAATCATGCTGGGGAGGATAGAAGAGTTTTAGGCTCTTACATCAATCCAAACCCAGGAAACTGTGGAAGTAGTATTCAAAAGCCAACCATCCATGCCAACAATTTTGAACTAAAACCACAACTCATCACCCTTGTTCAGAACAACTGTTCGTTCAGAGGAAGTGTCCAAGAAGACCCCAATCAACATCTAACCACCTTCCTGAGAATATGTGACACAGTGAAGTCTAATGGTGTTCATCCTGACGCCTATAGACTGCTCTTGTTTCCATTCTCACTCAAGGATAAGGCAGCCAAGTGGCTGGAGTCTTTCCCGAAGGAGAGCTTAACAACCTGGGAAGATGTGGTGAACAAATTCTTAGCAAGATTTTACCCTCCTCAACGAATCAATAGGCTGAGAGCTGAGGTCCAAACTTTCAGGCAACAAGATGGTGAGACTCTTTATGAAGCGTGGGAGAGGTTTAAAGACCTGACAAGGAGGTGTCCACCTGACATGTTCAACGAATGGCTGCAGCTGCACATTTTCTATGAAGACCTGTCATATGAATCAAAGAAGGCAGTAGACCACTCATCAGGAGGATCTTTGAACAAGAAGAAGACTATTGAGGAAGCCATAGATTTCATTGAAACAGTAGCAGAAATGACTATTTCTATGCTTCTGAAAGAGGTAACACTAGAGGAGTAATGGAGCTAAACAATGTAGATGCTTTGCTGGCCCAAAACAAGCTCATTACCCAGCAGCTGGCTGACCTCACCAAGAAGATGGAGAGGAACCAAGTAGCAGCAATCACTACTTCATCAACAACCCAAGAAGGAGTGAATGAAGAAGCAGAGGGTAGTCCGGAGCAAGCCAACTACATTGAGAATTCACCTAGGCAAAACCATGATCCATACTCTAAGACCTATAACCTTGGATGGAGGAATCACCCAAACTTTGGGTGGGGAAATCAACAAGACCAAGGCATAGATCAAAGACGTTCAAATCCCAACAACAATGCTGCCCACCAACATTTCACATCTAGACCATATCAGCACCCACATAACCAACCTCTCAACACCTTTACCAAGGCCAAAATAACCCCTCATCCTTCCACCTCTAATCCCAATCTACCATCATTTGATGACAGACTCTCAAGGATTGAGAATCTACTTGAAGGCATAGGCAAAGAGATTCAAGACAGTAAATCGTTCCGAGAAGAAGTGATGTCCAATATGCAGAACCAAGATGCTGCCATCAAGAAACTTGAGACACAAATTGGCTACTTATTCAAGCAATTCCCAGCTACAACCTTCGCAGTAATACTAACTCAACCAAAAGGGAGGAGTGATAGGCTATCACCCTTCGGAGTGGGAAGGAACTGAAGGAAATCCCCCAGAAACCACAAGAAGAGGACTCAAATAAAGAGGAAGAAGAGCAGGACGAAGCTCGAGTTCCCACTTTGAGTTCACAAAAAGGGGAAGGAGTGCTGAAGCCAGACGTCCCAAGAGTCCCATACCCTCAGCAATTAAAGAAGAAGGGAGATGACAATCAGTTTTCGAGATTTTTGGAAATCTTCAAGAAACTGCAAATCAACATACCCTTTGCTGAAGCAATAGAACAAATGCCACTCTACGCCAAGTTCTTGAAGGAGCTCATGACTAAGAAGAGAAGCTGGAAGAACAACGAAACTGTGATACTAACCGAAGAATGTAGTGCTATCATTCAGCACAAACTGCCCTAGAAGTTGAAGGATCCTGGGAGTTTTCAGATCCCTTGTATTATAGGGAAATCACAGTGGAGAAAGCTCTTTGTGACTTAGGAGCCAGCATCAATTTGATGTCAGTAGCTATGATGAGGAAGATGAAGATAGAGGAGGCTAAACCAACAAAAATGGCCTTACAGTTGGCAGACAAATCGTTCAAGATCCCTCATGGCATAGTAGAGGATTTGCTGGTGAAAGTGGGAGACTTCATATTCCCGGCAAACTTCGTAGTGCTGGACATGCAGGAGGAAGCCAAGACCTCCATTATCCTGGGAAGGCCGTTATTGGCCACTGCTGGAGCTGTCATTGATGTCCAAAAATGTGATCTCACTATGAGATTACACAATGAAAAGATGACAATCAATGTGTTCAAGGCCATGAGTTACCCACAAGAACAACTAGGGGAATGTATGAGGTTGGACTCACTTGAAGAGGAGTGCAGGAGAGTTTTGAAGAAGAAGAGTCTGAAGAGCCCGAAAGAATAATAGAGGAAGAGTGTACATCAAGTGAAGAGGTTGCAACAACAGAAATTGGCATACCAGGTGCACCAAAGGAAGAGAACGAAAAGTCAAAAGCACCTAAACTTGAACTCAAAGCACTGCCACCCACTCTCAAATAAGCATACTTAGGAGAAAATGAAAATTACCCAGTAATCATAAGCTCATGCCTCAGCAAAGATCAAGAGGATGAACTGATCAAAGTACTGCGACAGCACAAGGATGCCATTGGATGGACCCTTGCTGACTTGAAGGAAATCAGTTCAGCCATATGCATGCATAAGATATTGTTGGAAGATGATGCCAAACCATCCATTCAATCCCAGAGAAGGCTGAACCCAATCATGAAGGAAGTGGTACAGAAGGAGGTTATGAAGCTATGGCAGGGGGAGTCATCTACCCAATCTCGACAGCCCCTGGGTCAACCCCGTGCATGTCGTCCCAAAAAAGGAGGAATTACCGTGGTTCCCAATGAGAAGAACAAACTAATTCCTACAAGGACAGTCACAGGATGGCGGATGTGCATAGACTACAGGAAGCTCAATGAGGCTACACGAAAAGATCATTTCCCCTTCCATTCATGGATCAGATGTTGGAAAGACTTGCAGGGCACGCATATTATTGTTTTCTCGACAGTTATTCAGGATATAACCAAATAGTGGTTGATCCCAGGGATCAAGAGAAAACTTCATTCACTTGCCCATATAGAGTGTTTGCCTACAGGCGCATGCCATTTGGGCTATGTAATGCACCTGCGACTTTCCAACGCTGCATGCTTTCTATCTTTTCAGATATGATAGAAAAATTCATTGAAGTTTTTATGGATGATTTCTCGGTATTCGGAGATTCCTTCCCTAGTTGCCTACATCACCTCGCCTTGGTATTGAAAACATGCCAAGAGACCAATTGGTATTGAAGTGGGAGAAATGTCACTTTTTGGTGACAGGAGGAATAGTCCTTGGTCACAAAGTTTCTAACCAAGGCATTGAGGTTGACAGAGCTAAAGTAGAACTTATTGAAAAACTGCCTCCACCCAGTGATGTCAGGGCAATTAGGAGCTTTTTGGGGCATGCTGGTTTTTACAGAAGGTTATTAAAGATTTTTCAAAGATAGCCAAGCCCTTAAGCAATCTCCTTGTATCTGATACACCATTTATCTTTGATGAAACATGCATGTTAGCCTTTGAAAATTTGAAAATGAGGTTGTCCTCTGCTCCTATCATTTCCCACCTGATTGGAATTTACCTTTGAATTGATGTGTGATGCATCTGATTTTGCAGTTGGGGCAGTGTTAGGACAGAGGAGAGACAACTTAGTCCATGTGATATACTATGCTAGCAAAGTCCTTAATGATACTCAAAGAAATTATACCACTACTGAAAAGGAGTTACTAGCAATAGTTTTTGCATTTGACAAGTTTAGATCATACCTCATTGGTGCTAAAGTGATTGTTTTTACAGATCACACAGCACTTAAATATTTGTTTTCCAAGCAAGAATCAAAACCAAGACTAATAAGATGGATCTTATTGCTGCAGGAATTCAATATTGAAATTAGAGACAAGAAAGGAGTGGAGAACAAGGTAGCAGATCACCTTCCAGGATTCCTCATGATAAAGATGGACACATGATACAAGTGTGAACGAGCTCTTCCCTGATGAGCAGTTGATGACAGTTCACAAAGCACCATGGTTCGAGACATTGCCAACTTCAAGGCAACTGGGGCTTACCTCCAGAGATCAATAAACATCAAAAAAGGAAGCTCATGAATGATGCAAATACTTTGTCTGGGATG